>NC_084465.1:9670000-10302500 GCF_027409185.1 Cynocephalus volans
AGCATCCAGGGATTTTGGTATCTGCAGGGAGTCCTACAACCAATCCTCTGTGGATACTGAGGACAGAGTGTAGCTTTGGGAGGGACAACATTGAACAGAATCTCTGAGTCCTGACAGTCTGCCTCTGTCCTGTATTCTTTGGAGGCCGGTACCGGACTTTGAGTCCTGGACTTGGTGGTTCTGGAATTTGGCTCTGGAATCAAAATATGTTTGAGAAGTAGGTGGGACCCGGGATCTTTCTTGAGGCTTTGTTTGCATAGCTCCCCATTGTTTTAATTTAGATTGACCAGTTTGACCGTTTATTGAGGTTGGCCAAGAAGGGCTTTGATAAAAGCTACAGAGACCCTTAGGGCCCTCAGCTCGCCTGGAGCATCTGGCTAAAGGTAGCCATCCCACCGTGATGGAGAAGGTGGGGGTTTGGGAAATGCAAGCGTTTAGGGCTGAGTCCGGGAGTGGACAGGGGCTTTTTTTTTTTTTTTTTTTTTTGTGTGTGTGTGTGTGTCCTGTGCTGGGTTTCCTGAGGCTTCTAGGCAATTCTGAAAGAGGGAATTAGTAGGAGGTACGGGATAACCTAAGGCTCTCCTGACCCTTCCAAATCCTTCCTCAGAATCCCAGCAAAAGCACAGGGTTGAAGTGGATTTGAGACGTCCTCATGTGGTCGCTCTCCTGTATCCTGACATTTCCTTTTGAAATGCAGACCCACAAGGAGCTGTGGGTAAATGTGTGTGTGGAGAGTTAGGGACAAGTTTGGCTCTTAGGACTCTTGTTTTATTTGAATCAGATTTTTAAATTTTTTATTTTAGCTGCTACTAAAAGGAAGTGCTTAATGACACCAAACATCAAAATGTAATGAAAAGTATTATCTTTCTCTTGATAAAAGGAAAATTGAAAGTTTAGAAAGACTAAGAGGACCATGAGAGCTAATAAATGGAAATTGGAAGTTATTTAATAAATCTGCCATTGAATAGAAATACAGGAGTCTGTCACCTTGAAGTTGCCTACGTGTGCTGTACACAATGGTAGCCACCAGCCCCAGGTGGCTATTGAGCACTTGAAATGTGGCTTGTGTGAATTGAAATATGCTGTAAGTATAAAATGCACACTGGATATTAAAAAGTTAGTGTGAAAGAAAGAATGTCAAAGAGCTCATTAGTAACTCAAAACTATTAATTATGTGTTAAAATGATAATATTTTGGACATATTGAGTTAAATAAAACATGTTACAAAATTAATTTTATTTCTTTTTACTTTTTTTTTTTTTTCTTGTGAATTAACTTTATTTATTTATTTATTTATTTTTTAAATTTTATTTTGTCAATATACATTGTGGCTGATTATTGCTCCCCATCACCAAAACCTCCCTCCCTTCTCCCTCCCCCCTCCCCCCCAACAATGTCCCCTCTGTTTGCTTGTCATATCAACTTCAAATAATTGTGGTTGTTATATCTTCTTCCCCCCCCCCCCCGGTTTGTGTGTGTGTGTGTGTATGTGTGTGTGTGAATTTATATATTAATTTTTAGCTCCCTCCAATAACTGAGAACATGTGGTATTTCTCTTTCTGTGCCTGACTTGTTTCACTTAATATAATTCTCTCAAGGTCCATCCATGTTGTTGCAAATGGCAGTATTTCATTCGTTTTTATAGCTGAGTAGTATTCCATTGTGTAGATGTACCACATTTTCCATATCCACTCATCTGATGATGGGCATTTGGGCTGGTTCCAACTCTTGGCTATTGTAAAGAGTGCTGCGATGAACATTGGGGAACAGGTATACCTTCGACTTGATGATTTCCATTCCTCTGGGTATATTCCCAACAGTGGGATGGCTGGGTCGTATGGTAGATCTATTTGCAATTGTTTAAGGAACCTCCATACCATTTTCCATAGAGGCTGCACCATTTTGCAGTCCCACCAACAATGTATGAGAGTTCCTTTTTCTCCGCAGCCTCGCCAGCATTTATCGTTCATAGTCTTTTGGATTTTAGCCATCCTAACTGGGGTTAGATGGTATCTCAATGTGGATTTGATTTGCATTTCCCGGATGCTGAGTGATGTTGAGCATTTTTTCATATGTCTGTTGGCCATTTGGATATCTTCCTTAGAGAAATGCCTACTTAGCTCTTTTGCCCATTTTTTAATTGGGTTGCTTGTTTTCTTCTTGTAAAGTTGTTTGAGTTCCTTATATATTCTGGATATTAATCCTTTGTCAGATGTATATTTTGCAAATATTTTCTCCCACTCTGTTGGTTGTCTTTTAACTCTTTTAATTGTTTCTTTTGCTGTGCAGAAGCTTTTTAGTTTGATATAATCCCAGTTGTTTATTTTTCCTTTGGTTGCCCGTGCTTTTGGGGTCGTATTCATGAAGTCTGTGCCCAGTCCTATTTCCTGAAGTGTTTCTCCTATGTTTTCTTTAAGAAGTTTTATTGTCTCAGGGTGTATATTTAAATCCTTAATCCATTTTGAGTTGATTTTAGTATACGGTGAGAGGTATGGATCTAGTTTCATTCTCCTGCATATCGATATCCAGTTATCCCAGCACCACTTGCTGAAGAGGCAGTCCCTTCCCCAGTGAATAGGCTTGGTGCCTTTGTCAAAGATCAGATGGCAGTAAGTGTGTGGGTTGATTTCTGGATTCTCTATTCTATTCCATTGGTCAGTGTGTCTGTTTTTATGCCAGTACCATACTGTTTTGGTTATTATAGCTTTGTAGTATAGCTTAAAGTCAGGTAGTGTTATGCCTCCAGCTTTATTTTTTTTGCTGAGCATTGCTTTGGCTATTCGTGGTCTTTTATTGTTCCATATAAATGCCTGAATAGTTTTTTCCATTTCTGAGAAAAATGTCTTTGGAATTTTGATGGGGATTGCATTGAATTTGTATATCACTTTGGGTAGTATGGACATTTTCACTATGTTGATTCTTCCAATCCAAGAGCATGGGATATCTTTCCATCTTCTTGTATCCTCTTTAATTTCTCTCAGCAGTGGTTTGTAGTTCTCATTATAGAGATTTTTCACCTCCTTGGTTAACTCTATTCCTAAGTATTTTATTTTTTTGGTGGCTATTGTAAATGGGCAGGCTTTCTTGATTTCTCCTTCTGCATGTTCACTATTGGAGAAAAGAAATGCTATTGATTTTTGTGTGTTGATTTTGTATCCTGCTACTGTGCTGAAATCATTTATCAGTTCCAACAGTTTTTTTGTAGAGGTTTTAGGCTGTTCGATATATAGGATCATGTCATCTGCAAACAGGGACAGTTTGACTTCATCTTTTCCAATCTGGATGCCCTTTATTTCCTTCTCTTCTCTGATTGCTCTGGCTAGTACTTCCAACACTATGTTGAATAGGAGTGGTGAGAGTGGGCATCCTTGTCTAGTGCCTGTTCTTAAAGGAAAAGCTTTCAGCTTTTCCCCATTCAGGATGATATTGGCAGTGGGTTTGGCATATATGGCTTTAATTATGTTGAGATACTTTCCCTCTATACCTAACTTATAGAGGGTCTTTGTCATGAATGAGTGCTGAACTTTATCAAATGCTTTTTCAGCATCTATAGAGATGATCATATGGTCCTTGTGTTTGAGTTTATTAATATGGTGTATCACATTTATTGATTTGCGTATGTTGAACCAACCTTGCATCCCTGGGATGAATCCCACTTGATCGTGATGAATACTTTTTCGTATGTGTTGCTGTATTCTGTTTGCTAGTATTTTAGTGAGGATTTTTGCATCTATATTCATCAAGGATATCGGCCTGTAGTTTTCTTTTTTGGTTATATCTTTACCTGGTTTTGGTATCAGGATGATGTTTGCTTCATAGAATGAGTTTGGGAGATTTGCGTCCGTTTCAATCTTTTGGAATAGTTTGTAAAGAATCGGTGTCAATTCCTCTTTGAATGTTTGGTAAAATTCTGCTGTGAATCCATCTGGTCCTGGGCTTTTCTTTGTTGGGAGCCTTCTGATAACAGCTTCAATCTCCTTTATTGTTATTGGTCTGTTCAAATTTTCTACGTCTTCACGGTTCAGTTTTGGGAGCTTGTGTGTGTCCAGAAATTTATCCATTTCCTCCAGATTTTCAAATTTGTTGGCGTATAGTTGTTTATAGTAGTCTCGAATGATTCCTTGTATTTCAGATGAATCAGTTGTAATATCGCCTTTTTCATTTCTAATTTTTGTTATTTGAGTGTTCTCTCTTCTTTTTTTTGTTAGCCATACTAATGGTTTGTCAATTTTATTTATCTTTTCAAAAAACCAACTTTTTGATTCGTTGATCTTTTGAATTGTTTTTTGGTTTTCAATTTCATTCAGTTCTGCTCTGATCTTAATGATTTCTTTCCGTCTGCTAACTTTAGGATTGGATTGTTCTTGTTTTTCTAGTTCTTTAAGGTGAAGTGTTAGGTTGTTCACTTGCCATCTTTCCATTCTTCTGAAGTGAGCATTTAATGCAATAAATTTTCCCCTCAATACTGCTTTTGCAGTATCCCACAGGTTTTGGTATGATGTATCATTGTTTTCATTAGTTTCAATAAACTTTTTGATTTCCTGCTTGATTTCTTCTTGGACCCATATGTCATTAAGTAGAATGCTGTTTAATTTCCATGTGTTTGTATAGTTTCCAGAGTTTTGTTTGTTATTAATTTCTAGTTTTAATCCATTGTGGTCTGAGAAGATACATGGGATAATTCCAATTTTTTTGAATTATTGAGACTTGATTTGTGACCTAATATGTGATCTATCCTGGAGAATGATCCATGTGCTGATGAGAAGAATGAATATTCTGAGGTTGTTGGGTGGAATGTTCTGTAGATATCTGCCAATTCCAATTGGTCTAGAGTCTTGTTTAGATCTTGTGTTTCTCTACTGATTCTTTGCCTAGATGATCTGTCTAATATTGACAGTGGAGTGTTCAGGTCCCCTGCTATTATGGTATTAGTGTCTATTTCCTTCTTTAGGTCTAATAGAGTTTGTTTTATACATCTGGCTGCTCCAACATTGGGTGCGTACATATTTATGATTGTTATGTCTTCTTGATGGATCAGTCCTTTTATCATTAAGTAGTGTCCCTCATTGTCTCTTTTTATGGTTTTTAGTTTAAAGTCTATTTTGTCAGATATAAGAATAGCCACTCCAGCTCGTTTTTCTTTTCTGTTTGCATGGTAAATCTTTTTCCATCCTTTCACTCTTAGTCTGTGTGAATCTTTATGGGTGAGGCGGGTCTCTTGTAGGCAGCATATAGTTGGGTCCTGCTTTTTGATCCAGTCAGCCAGTCTGTGTCTTTTAATTGGGGAATTTAAGCCTTTAACATTAAGAGTTGTTATTGAAAGGTGTTGATTTATTCCTAGCATTTTATTGGTTGTTTGGTTGTCTTAGGTGTCTTTTGTTCCTTGCTTTCTGATTTACTGTTTGGTTTCTTTGTTTGTTGGTTCCTTAGGTTGTAGATAGTGTTTTTGTTAGCTTGTTTTCTCTTCATGAATGCCATTTTTATTGTACTAGCGGGTTTAGATTTTTCTTAGGTTTTTATGGCAGTGGTAGTTATTTTTCAGGAACCAAACCCAGTACTCCCTTGAGGATTTCTTGTAAGGGTGGTCTTGTGGTAGTGAACTCCCGCAGTTTTTGTTTGTCTGAGAAATATACTATTTGCCCCTCATTTCGGAAGGATAGCCTTGCAGGGTAGAGTATTCTTGGCTGGCAATCTTTGTCTTTTAGTATTTTGAAAATATCATCCCATTCCTTTCTAGCTTTTAGGGTTTGTGATGAAAAGTCTGATGTTAACCTGATTGGGGCTCCCTTATAGGTGATTTGACGATTCTCTCTTGCAGCTTTTAAGATTCTCTCTTTGTCTCTGAGTTTTGCCAATTTGACTATGACATGTCTTGGAGAAGGCCTTTTTGGGTTGAATACGTTTGGAGATCGTTGAGCTTCCTGGATCTGAAGATCTGTGATTTTTCCTATACCTGGGAAGTTTTCTGCCACTATTTTGTTGAATATGTTTTCAATGGAATCTCCATTTTCCTCCCCTTCTGGAATACCCATGACTCGGATATTTGAGCGCTTGAGGTTGTCTGATATCTCTCTCAGATTTTCTTCCATGTCCTTGATTCTTTTTTCTTTCTTTTTGTCTGCTTGTGTTATTTCAAACAGCCCATCTTCAAGTTCAGAGGTTCTCTCTTCAACTTCGACAAGCCTGCTGGTTAAACTCTCCGTTGTGTTTTTTATTTCGCTGAATAACTTCTTCAGTTCAGCAAGTTCTGCTACATTTTTTTTCAGGACATTGATTTCCTTGTATATTTCCTCTTTCAGATCCTGTATACTTTTCCTCATTTCATCATGATGTCTAGCTGAGTTTTCTTGTATCTCATTCAGTTTCCTTAGAATTATCACTCGAAATTCCTTGTCAGTTATTTCAAGGGATTCTTGTTCTATAGGATCTAGAGTATGAGATTTATTAACTTTTGGTGGTGTACTTTCTTGATTTTTTGTATTTCTGGTGTCTTTTTTTTGGTGTTTATTCATTGTGGCAGGGGGTTTCACAGTCCACCGGTTTGAGACTAATGACTAACTAGGATGTTGCTGTGGTTGCCAATTTGGTATGGCTCCCGCCGTGACTGCTCAGTTGGCCTCTAGTGTCTTGTGTGTGTGGTTGCCTTGGGTCTTGGGCTTCTCCGGGGATCCACCTTTCTGGTCAGCTTGTACTCTGCTGGGCTGGTGGATCACGTACCACAGGGTGTGTGATCTCTGTTGAGCTTTCACTTTCTGTACAGAACTTCTCCCCGTTCCGTGTGCTCTGGCCCAGGCTGTTAGATCATGCAGTGGCGACCCCACCGGGTGTGTGGTTTCTGTCGAGTCTCCGCCTCCCTGGCCGCACGTCTCCCCCCTCTGTGCACCCTGTGCTGGGCTAGGGTGTGTCTTCTGCACCCCTCGTCTATCAGCTGGGCCTTCAAGACCCTGCTCAGCACCGCCTCGCCCAGGAAGTCTACCAGGTTTCTGCTAGGCACAGACAACCGGTCTCTCTGGGTGCCTTTGTAGCACTGTGTAGATCTTTCTCGAGTCTTGTTCACCTTTGTATCCCCCCGGTATAAACCGAGTCTAGTGCCCGCCTGCAGCCTGCTCTCCGGCAGGTTCAAGCGGACCTGGGAACTCTCCTGCCACACTATTCCCAACCAGAAATTCGTTAGGCTTTTTTCCAAACTGGTGGTCGCAGAGATGGTATCTGCCTCCCAGTAACAGGAAGTTTACCGGGGCCGGAGTCCAGGGTGTGGTGGAGTGACAGTCGGCCCGCCCGTACTTCCTAGCCCTCCCAACACTGGTCGGGACGCCCCACACCCCCAGCCCTGCCAGAGAACCGCGGAGGGAGAGGGAGAGGAGGTCGGCCCGCAGGGTCCGGAAAGCCCCGCGCCAGGCCAAGCAAATGGGCTCAGTGATGGCCGAGCAGGGCGGAGCTGCCCGCACCTGGGAAAATGGAGGCAGCACCGGGGCAGTGAGTGGCCTGGTGGTGCATGCGGGAGGCGCGTGGGCATCCACCCCCCGAACAGAGCTGTGCCAGGGATCACTCACAGTGCTGTGCCAGGTCGGGCGCTCGCTCTGTCTCTGGTTTGTTGCCTTCCGTGTTCTCGGCGCTGCTGCCTAGGGCTGTTCAGTCGCGGCGCCGCTCGGGCGCTCCCAGGAATCTTTTTTTTTTTTTTTTTTTTTTTTTTTTTTCTTTTTCATGACCGGCACTCAGCCAGTGAGTGCACCGGTCAGTCCTATATAGGATCCGAACCCGCGGCGGGAGCGTCGCCGCGCTCCCAGCGCAGCACTCTACCAAGTGCGCCACGGGCTCGGCCCTCCAGGAATCTTCTTTAATGCCGGCCTGAAACCTCGAATCCTGAATAGGGCAGCTGGCCGCCTTCAGTGCGGCCCCAGCCTCCGGGATCCTGGCTACATCCACAGCAGCCCTGGCGCCGTGTTCCCTGTTTCAAGACTCGCTTTTGCAGCTAAGAATCAGTTCTTTTCCTGCTCCACACTTCAAAGCTGTTGCCTGTAAATGAGGCAGCCTCTCCTCTATTTCTTTTTACTTTTAATCTGGCTACTAGAAAATATAAAATTACTCATGTGGCTCACATATTCCTTGACACTAGTCTAGAAAGAAAAATAATCACTCATTGTCCATATGAATTCAAGATGTTATAGTTCCTCCTGCATGTTATAGATTCCAGTAGATTTAAAAATCCTGGATCTTTTGCACCTTTCTCTAACTTCTAGCTTGAAGTACACATTTCTCATAAAATTTATCTTTGTATATAAAAAATCAATAAACACAGTAATATGAAAACTGCTCCTGTTCTCTTCGCTTATCCTCCCCTTTCTATGCAGGACACAGTTCTTTCTTTTCACTGTCATCATTTTTCCCCTGACATTTTTCTGGCTTCCTTTTGGAACTAGAAACCTGCCTCCCCCAGAAAAAGGAATCAGAAATCATGGGCATGGGACATCAAAAAAGACAAACATAGAGAAAGAAAGAATTTCACTGGAAAGTTCATTGCCTTGCACATGAGTAGACCCCTTATTGACCTTGACATAGAGATGCCACCACGTCTGCATGAATTCGTTTATTGGACAAATATTTATTGAGAAACTACTATGTGGCAGCTTTGTGTAGTGGGGATATCGAGATGAACAAGACAGATGTCTGATCCCTTCCTTCATGACAACCTTGCACGCAAAGTCCCCACGACTACTTGGGGCCAGGAGGTCATAAAATGGTTGTTTTTCCTTTACATGTACCCTTTGAGTTAATAATTCCAAATCCTCCACTTGTTAAAGAGAAATTAAAGAAAATTAAAATCATGACTCTCAAACAAATATAAAATCAACAGATGCAAAAGATTTTTTAGCTCAATAATTAATGAGAGAACCTAGTATGATATTATCACCTGTTTAAAGGAGAAGTCTAACACACACACATATACACAAGAAATACTTTTTAATAATTTTTCCTGATAAAATACAAAAATCTTATTTAAAAACCAATGACTGATTTTAATGAACACGTACATTTTTAATCTGTCTTTTTTTCTTTGTCCTTTTTTTGGTGTTAGAGATCAGAGGACAGGCCACAGCATATCATGGATGGAAACCGTCTGAGCCTGGGTTCCTCCCAGAAAGCAGAGCCTGAGACAAGGGCTTGTGCACAGGTGTTCATTTGGGGAAGCAATTCAAGAAACAGGAATGGGGGTGGGGGACGATGGAAAGAATGAAACAGGGTAGAAAAAGCCGGTGAACACAAGCATGCATCGTTGAGCTGGTCAGTGCTGTGCCGTCCAGGTGGGACCCTCTGAAGAGCTGTGCAGACTGGTTCTTAGAATGACTCACGTGAGGGACAGAAGATGGGAACATTCTCCCACTGACTCTGCCCTCGCTGATCAGGGCTTCCCCACAGGCTGTGCAATCTCTTGTACTCAGGGTTTGCATGACTGCGGTGGAACGTTCCAGGCAACCAGCCCGCTTTTTAGCTTCGGAAAAGCCCTCGGACAGCAAGGAAGAGAAATGGAGACACCTGGGGTGAGGTTCTGTCAGAGTCTACCTGCACAATGGCTGGGGACAAGGTGGGCTGAAGACATGTGAGCGGGGACACAGGAAGGTCAAATACAGAAAGTGCTTTATGGGTTTACTTTGGAACTCACGCCTAGTGTAGACGCTGGTCTTTTTCTAGTCTTGGGCTGAGGAAAGCATTTTTGTATGTTCTTCTGAGTTAGCAGGTGACTTTTGGCCTGAATCTTGCAAGCTTAAATTAACTAGAGTTTTTAAGAGTTACGTTTTTTTAAATGGGAAATATTCTTCAAGTAGCAATTATAGGCTCCATTTTGGAGCAGAATTTTATGAATGTCTCATTAGGAAGCATCGCCAAGGGAATGAAGAATTACCTCGGGCCCCCCCACCCCATCCACTAGTTGGCACATCCAGACTTCTCTGAAGCTGAGCCTATGAATAGAGGACCATTTGGAACGAAGAAGGAGGTATAAGCCGACCCTTCAGTCATGTCATTTAGCTATGAGCAAACCCTTTGGGAGGGGAATGCTAAGACAGCACCTAGAATAGGACCCAGGTTGGACAGGAGAGACATTTGTTTCCACATGACGCTGAAGGGTTCATCTTTCTGCCTCTCCTGTAAGGCCATTCTTCTGCCTAGAAGATCCTGGATTCAGAGATAAATTGCCAAATAGCTACTTTCTAAGACCAAAATGGAAGAGAGGGGGTTTTATGGAATCTCACTGTCGTAGAGTCCCTGGATCAAACTTCCCCACACTCCTGTCCCTGATAGGAAGAGATCAGAGCCCATTTTGGCTCTAAATAGCTTTTTCAAATATGACAGTCTTTGAGGCAAGGACTTGAAGCTATATTTTAATAAGTGAATTGATAATTCAATTCATTTCAGAAGTGATCACAGGCAACTTCTTAGGCTATATAAACAATAAGAAATAGCATGAGTTGAATCTGGGAATAAGAGATAACAGAATTTTTCTTTTGTCTTAGGCTTCGAAATGGCTTGTATGGACCCGAGTAAAGGGCAGCTTAGAGATCTGGAAGCTCTCCAGAAAAAACACCCAGAACAAACAGGTGAATGAACACAAACACGGACCAAGGGGACAGTCTATGGTCCCACCTGTCTCTACCTTCTTCCTCACATGGCCACCACTTTGGCCCCTGCCCTGGTGCACAAAGCCCAGGGGATCAAGGCTGGCAGGACCTCAGCTGATCTCTGTACTCCAATTTTTCCTCCTCTCTTCCCCAGCTGGCCCTGACACTGCCACCCAACAGGTACCAGTTCTCAGTGGGATCACAGGAGATCAGCATTCTCCACAGCGTGTTCTGAGCGTTCCACTTTCTGGGGTGAAGGAGAATCAAATAAGACCAGGAAGCACTGGATTAAACATAAAGAGGCGAGCAGTTTTGTTTTCTGCAGGGCCTTGAATAGGCGAATTTGCATTCACATCCTTAAGACTGTACTATAACATTCAGTCTTTCTCAAACTATGTTGTTCTAGAACCTGTTTACTTCCTTGACAGCATCTTGTGGGGATAGGTGCCAAAGTACATGCTCTTGGAAATGCCACCATAGACACAACTTACGTCCTCCCCATGAAAGTAAAATGGGCCAGGCCTTTGCAGACTCTTTTTTTTTTTTAATCCAAAAAAATGCTATATTAGAATCTGAAGGAAAAAGTCACCTCTCCTGAGAAGGAGACTACATATTACTGGCCCGGCATGGTGAAGATTAGAAACCTTGTTTATCCTCACCCGGGGTCACCGATGTTTTATGTGGAGAGGTCCCTAAAGCCAGTGAGCCCTGGTGTCTGTGCTGGGTGATCAGGACTGTACCAGAGGAAGTTCTTTCTCCCACCATAGGCAAGAACTCTTGTCTATCAACAAAGGGCTTTCCCTCTAAATGATTCAGACATTTGATGCCGAAGAGACAGGGTTGGCCTGTTCCTTCAGCTGGACCAGTGTTTCTTGTAAAGATTTGTCCACTCAGAGGTGACCCAAAGTAACTCTCCCCCATGTATTTGTTTCTCTTCTGTCCCCTCTGTCTCCCTGTTCCTCTTCCTTTCCTTCCCCTTCTTCATTAAGAAAGTGTTTAAAATTTTATGGGGATGGAAAATGACTTGAGATTGGTGATAGGAGAGGGATTTAGTGTTTGTGAAATAGAATAGGGTTCCAGTTTTCTTGGAAGAAAAAGATTTGGAATCATTCAGTAAGAAAATTTGGCATTCAGAAGGAAAAAAATAAAGTTCAAAGACGTTGAGGGCATCAAGTTGGAGGGTTAAGGTCCACAAGGTGGGAAAAGAATTTGTTTCTCATGAGGAGAGGTTTTGAAAGTTGGTTAGAGAATGGTTAGTTTCTCTGCCTCTTTCCAAGAAAATTCACTTTCTTTGCTATCACCTTTTTTCCCCCCTTTCTGTTCAAAATTAAGAAAAAGGCAAATAACAGAAAAGGAAGGGAAAGCATCGGAAATAAATAGACAGAAAAAGAGACGATCACATGGAGAGATGGTAAAGACTTCCCTGCCCCCTGTCCTGGGGACGATTGGGGCAGTAATCCCCGTTACAAGAACACAGTTGATCCCCATCGTTCACAGATGCCGTGTTTGCAGATTTGCCTTTGTGCTGCAATGCGTTTGTAACCCCAGGACCGATACTCAAGGCGCTCCTGTGGTCATCCCCGGACACACAGACTGGTGAGAAATTTGAGTTGCGTGATGTGCACGTCCCCGGCTGAGGCTGTACGAGGTGACGCTCTGCCTTCTAGTTTCAGCTCTGTCTTAGTATGTTTGGGCTCTGCAACAAAATACCATAGACTGGGAAGCTTATACAGAAATCTGTTTCCCACAGTTCTGGAAGCTGGGAAGGTCAAGATCAAGGTGCCGGCAGATTTGGTGTCTAGTGAGGGCCTGTTTCCTGGCTCATAGATGGGCCTTCTGTGTTCTTACATGGTGAAATGGGGAAGGAGGCTCTCTGGAGTAGCTTTTATAATGGCACTATTCCCTTTCACGAGGGCTCTGGTCTTGTGATCTAATCACCTCCCAAAGGCCCCAACTCCTGCTAAGGTCAAATTGGGGATCAGATTTTCAATGTGTGAATTTGGGGGGAGGATACAAACATTCAGACCATAGCAAGCTCCCATACTGTAAACAAGGTCCTTTTTGTGGTCTATTTGGTGCCACATTTTTTTCCATTGTTGTTGGTGATTTTACTGTTTAAAATGGTCCCCAGACATAGTGCTGAAGTGCCATCTATGGTTCCTAAACACGAAAAGGCTATGATGTGCCTTACGAAGAAAATATGTGTATTAGATGAGCTTCATTCAGCCATAAGTTACACTATTGCCATGAGTTCAATGTTAACAAATCAACAATGCATATTAAATAAGGAGTCATTGTACAGAAACACACATAAAACAAGGTAATGTATCGATCAGTTGTCAAAAATGTAACCAGGGGCTCGCTAGAACCTAACCTTGTGTTTCCCCTGGGAGCAACAGTTCACTATTTGCTAATTCAGTGTTCACGGGGACTTTACAGAATGTAACTATTACAGATGATGAAAATCACGTATATTTATTTTGAAAATTAAACATAAATCCTTTCTGATACTGTTTGATCTGAAATATTTACTGTTTCTGAATCTTTCCAACAGGTACAGTAATGCCATCTGACAAGCTTACAGGAAAATGTATGTAAAAGCTTTCTAATTAAAGGTTAAATGTTATATAAATCCAGGGCTTCCGATGGTTATTTTGATCACATGGGTCAAAAAAATGGTCTGAAGTAACCACTAGTTTACTTCCTGCTTTAATTTGTTAGTCCTCATGGTTGGGAATTGTTTGATATGGAGAATTTTATGGGGTCAGCTCATATGATGAATAAAAAAATAACATTTCCAGTATGAGTTAAAAACCAAGGTCCACGGTTCACAGATGACTAGAACTATTGATTTCTTGTAAGCATTGGTGATAGCGCAGTTAATGCAGTTATTGTAGAAAGACACCAACTTTTTCAATAACTTTTCTCTTGGTTTGTAGAAGTAATAAATGCTTTTTATAGAACATTAATAGCATAATACCTGTATCAGGGAGGTTGGTAAGGCAAGACTCATATCTTTTTAGTGCTCAAAGTCTTTAAATGTTTATTGGCATAGGCAGAACAGAAACAAAGAAGGTGCTTATGCAGTAAGGAAAATACGGATCTGTCTTGGTGTGCAAAGGATCCCTCGTCTTTGTTACTTGTGTAAATGTTGGTAAGTGAGAGCAGAGCTTAAGAAGTGCTTCTTCAATTAGATCAATGCTGCTAGTCACAGAGGAGGAGGTGGTTAATTTGCAGAGTTAAACTTGGGGTTGGAGGTCTCCAGAGAGACCTCACTACTCTTCTCAAGATCTCTGCGGCGTATGCCAGAAAAATCTGTCCTTACGAGTAAGAGTGGTCTCAAGCAGGTTCTGTGGCAGTGAAGGGTTGTGAGTTCCTGAAATAAAATTACGTGGAGGAAAAGGGGAGCTTGGCTGGGAATTCCATCTTGACACAAGAGCCTGTGTGTATATGGGGTAGAGCTGGTTTTGGCAGATCGTGGTCTGAAATTGGAAGTCCCTTGGGACCCAGTTATCCAGGTGTAGCTGTCACTTTGGGAGGCCAAGTGTGCATGTCACTGTGACCAGACAGGGAACTGGATCAGCAAAGCGAGGGTTGTAGACTGGAGCAGAATTACTTTAACTTTTTTTGGCTAATAAATTTTTTTTTTAACAAAAATTCCAAACATATGCAAAAGTAGAGATAATAATACAATCGAACCCCATACACTCATTACTCAGTTCAATAATTATCAACATTTTGCCACGTCTTCTTCATTTATCCTTTTTTCTTTGTGAATTATTTTACAACAAGTTCAAGACATCATATGATTTCACCTCTGTAATTTTAGTAGGTGCACCTAAAAAATACCAACATTTTCTTATATTACTATGTTGCCATTATCAGACGTAAACACAAGTAACAACAATTCTTTATAGTAATCTACCACCCAATCCACAGTTAAATCTCCCCAATTTCCTAAAAAGTGACTTTTTACAGTTGGCTTGCTAAATTGAGGTCACTGCATTGGGTCATTCTGTTTCTCTTGTCTTTTCTGATCTAAAGCAACCTCCTTCCTTCCCCCAATCACACGCACTGCACCACAAGGTTAATTTATAAAGCAAAAGACCACACTGGTTTTAGTATAATTTCTCTTTTATATTGTTCTCCTCTAAAACCTCAACCCTGTTTCCCCAAGCACCTCTGCTTGTCTGGCTGGGTCCCCAGGGCACTGCTAGGACCACCCAGGACCTGGGCCTAAGGGCCAGCCTTGCCCTGCCAAGCTCTGTTGCCCAGAGAACCTGAGTGCTGGATGGATTGTTAGAGATCACCTTCGCCAGCCTTTTTACCACATCCTCATCTCTGGAAGGGACAGAATTGGAGTTATTAATAATTTATTGACTAAGGGCATTTAGAGTGTTTAGGGAGAGGTTTGAGGTATCCTAAGGGGAGTGCCTTGGGGTTGTCTAGAGCTATGCCGGTGCTGTTTCTTCTGAGAAATAATAAAAATAGCTGTCATTGACTGGAAGTCTATTGTGTGCCAAGAATTTTAGATGCCTTGAATGCCAATTCATCTTTACTTCACCCTGAAGTTAGTAATATCATCCCAGGTTTCCCAAGTGAGCAAACAAAGCCTTACAACTTGCCCTAGGGCAAACAGCAGCCAAAGGGCAGAGATTAAATCCAGAGTTTAAACCCTGCCTGACTCAAAAAAATTCTCTTTTGCCTACATCAGCATTTTCCCAATTAAAAACTGAGGATTTCAGTGCTACCCAAAATAATTTAGCCCATGGTTGAATAAATTTTGGAAACCCTGGGTTCAGATATTCAGAGAGGCTTCTTTCCAGAGGGACGTCTCAATCCTTTAATACATCAATGGGCATGTCCCTCCTCCTCTTCTCCAGATATAGGATGCTGAAGACTCTTCTCTCTCTCTTTGGCAGGGACTGTTCTGCTTGCTGGAAAACGCAGAGCTGGAAATGAATTTAGGATCTCACACCAGGAGCAAGAGGAAGGCAGATTCTCACCAACTAAAAAGAAGGAAAAGTTGTGAAGTAAATTTTCTATTTGATGTGGCTTATCCATGTTAAACTGGTAAAGCATAAAACACAGTCTGACACACGCTAAGTTCCCACAAAAGCTAGTATTGATACTCCTGTTACACTGCTGTTTTAAAGTGGAGCTGCAGAAATTGAACCTTTACTTTGTTCTTAGATGCACTCTGAATTCTAGCTTCTTGAATTCCAGTATTCTTTCTGGAGGGTCTGTCTCACCCTGGGATGACTCTCTCTCCTGCAGCTCGTATTTTTTCAGATCCACCGGCTGGTCAGCAGCTCAGGAGAGGGTTGGATTCTTCTCTGTCCACTTTCAGCTTCAGGTACAAATCCCAGGGTTCTCCACACAGCCACACAGGGATTGGGGTGGGAGGCCCGTGGGAGGGAGAAGATGGACTTCCTGAGCAGCAGCAGTTTATACTGAAACCATGCAGGATTTTAAAAGTCTAGCCTTTTCCTCTTCTGTGATTCTGTTGTGACAAAATAAATGGAGCTCAACACCACGTTGGGAAAAGGAGGAGAAAACAGGAAACCAGGAGCTGACATGTTATATTTTAGCTTCTCCAAGATGTTGATTTCATAATTATTTAGTGTTTATATAAAAACCTGTCACTTGCTAGTTCTTGCTTTACATTAATTTTAACCAGTCAGGGTTTTTTTTTTTTTTCATCCTATTGGTCAGAGATCAGAGTCCCCATGCAAGGAGCCCTCCTGGGGAGTTTCTGAGGGGTGGGGTCTTGAGCCAGCAGGACTCTGCAGCCAGCATTAAACTCCAACATTCCCTGTTGGGCCAGGATTGGGGCTGGCAGAGCCATTGTGGCTGAAGGACATGAGAGGAGAGAGGACCCATGCTGATGAAACTGTTCCTTAAGTGCATAAGAGCTCTAGGACGTGGAGGGGGGTCCTTGCCAGGCTGGGAGACTCCGCAGGGGTGGGGCCAATGGGTGAAGCTGGAGGGCAGGTTTAGGTGCGGTAGCCGGAGAAGAAAAAAGGGCTGGCAGAGAGGCAAACGTGCAGCATCTGGGTTCTTCTCCCCACGGGCGTGGGCTTCTAAGCTCAGGATTCTACCTTGAGCAGCAGCCCCTCTCCTCAGGTTGACAGGGTCGAGGGAAAATCCCACCCAAAAAGCTGCTGAGGCTGGGTGTATGTGGTGGTGGGGGTGCAGGGAGGCGTGTGATGTCAGAAGTCTGCCCGCTGTCTGTCTCTGCCCCATGTGGGCTTGAGTGCAGGTGGGGGGACGCTGTGGCCATGCACACTCCCTGTGGCATCTCAAGGTGAGACCAGGTGAAGCCCGCCTCATCCCAGGCTGTCATGGTGAGCTCTGCAGGACACCTGGTGGGGGCCCCATGCCTACCCCCTAATCCAGGTACCACGTGCAGCCAGTACAGAGGTGGCAATCCCTTGGGGTCTCCTGTGCACATGGGTTGGGGGGGTCCTGGGAGGGGGAAATCGACTTCCCTGTCCTTGTCTGGGCCCACTTTCTTATAGTGGATGGGACCCCTCAAATTCTCTAGCCAGGCCTGCCTGGTTAGCATCAAGAAAGGCCAGGAGGGGCTGCAGTGGGGGTGCATCCAGTGGCCAAGTGTGTGCGTGCGTGTGTGTGTGTGTGTGTGTGTGTGTGTGTATGTGTGTGCGTGTGTGGTGGGGGGCAGGGTGGGTTGGAAAAGGGCCGAGCCAGGGAGGCTGGGGCCCACCTGGGGCTGGGATGAGCGGGTCTGGGCCTGGGGAGAGAACATCATGCCCACGTGAGCATGAGGGGAGGGGAAGCCTGCGAGCAGAAGGCTGGAGGTAGCTTCAAAGAACAGGTACAGGTTGTTTGGTAATTAAGGGCTGCTGCCAGGGCTCTGCTGAGAGGTTGAGAAGCAGCTGGCGTCAGGGGAGAGTGCGTTGGGTAAGGTCAGGACTCCCCGTGGGCCCTGAAGTCATGGCTCATGCAGATGAGGGAGGGAGGCAGAGAGAGACACAGGACTGGAACTATCCAGGCTAAAAATTCTCCATAGAACTTTGGTGGGACATTATTTGGTGTAATCCAGTCCCCCTACTTGGGTGGTGGCAGGTGCAGGTCTGGTCACCGTGAGCTCTGAGCAAATCCCCTCTCCCAGGGAAGGATATACTTCCTGAGAATCAAAATGGTCACCCTAAAGGTGATAAGAACAGAAAATGTGATTATATTTTTTAAAGTTTGGACTAATTTATGAAGGACTTGGGCACCTATGGTCCCAAATGTACCTGTGATACACCTGAGATACCCTCCTGCCTCCTTTTTAGAGTTGGTGTCATAGGAAACAGCCGACTTCTCCAGACGCATGTCCCCCAAGTTTCTGTTAGTGATGAGGTCCAGAGGTGGCCAGAGCAGCAATCCACATGCTTCCAGGTAACCTTGTCGCCTGACCCAATGGCTGCTGTTTGCCCTTCTCCTCAGTTGCCCCAGAAAATAGTTGTCTTCTTGAGAGAATAAATAGACATTCTCCTCCCACCCAACCCACCCCCCATTGAATCACATAATTCAGTACAGGCGTCAAGGCAAGTAACTTTGATTCAGAACAAATTCAGCTATCAGCTTTGCTCTATCTGCTGGTTTCATGTTTTTAAGATGTTTCTCATTAACTCATTTTTCTTTCCCATATGTCCTGGACTTGTATTTTACTATACCGGACGGGGGTACTAATTAAGCTTTAGAGTTTGCTCCAACAGTGCTTACACTGAGATTTGTGATGACAGGTCTGGCGGTAATCAATATATTTGCTGCACTGGTAATGACTGAAGACAAACACCATGGTTACTGCTTGGAACAATAGCGAACGAGGGGATCTGCAAATTTAATTTAGAGAAATTATAACTTAATCACCCAGAAATATATTACAGAAGCCTCTTGTATTTTTGATAAAGCCCAGGAAGTGCTTCTAGCAAGATCTGCGGTATCACCGGGAACATTTTATTTACAATAAGGTAAATAATAGACATATGCCCACTGGTCCAGCTTCAGAAATATCACTTCACCAGCAGAAGTGTTGTCCTGGTTCCATTTGACCTTAGTTAAAAATTATTATTTCTCATTTAATATATGTTATTCCATCCAGGAGTCAGAAGTTGAGTCATGTTCATTATTGCATTTAAAAGAACAGAAATGCTCTGCTGTCCAAGTCTCCTTTCACATAGTCTTTGCCCATTTACTAACATTTATTGATTGATTGATTCTATTAGCTGTCACATCTCTTGCTGCATGTGCATGCCGCCACATTCATAGTCCTTGATTTTGTGCGGCTACCCTGCAACCAGACTCTTGTGTTTCTATTTTCCTCTTTACTTCCTCAGGCGCTGAGAGTTGAGTTGGTAACACTCCTCAGAATACAGTATTTTATCATCATCGGTCCGTGCAAGGTCTCTCTGTTTTATTTTATTTTATTTTCTACCCCAACTCCACTCCTATTTCCTTCTACCCCATAGGTAATGACTATAATATTTTATTTTATATATAACCTATGTGTATATGCATATCCTTAAGTACTCATGTATTCTTATAAAATGTTCTATTCTGTGTATGTTTTTAATTTTAATAAATTATACTGTTTTATGAATCTAATTTTGTTTCTTAGTTTATTTACTTCGTACTATATTTTTAAGATATGAGATTTCAGATTGCCGTCTATATATCTAGTTTTCTTCTGACTGCTTCTAACTTCTGTGTGGAGCTCCACAGCATGTCTTCACCTTATTTTACAAAATGCATTTTCTAGTGACAGATACTTCGGTCGCCTACGACTCCTGGCTACCACAAACAATCCTATGAGTGTCTTCATACCCTTCCCCTTATGGACTTTTACAAGACTTTCTTTGGGGAATTACCCTAGGGCTGGGCTTCTATTTATTAAAAAGTAAGTTTTCTAAAGCTGTCATTCTGGAGTGCTTCCTAGGTCAGCACCGTTCTGAGAATTTTATAGGTATTAACTAACATAATCCTTACAATAACCAGATGTGGTAAATTCCATTATTATCTCCATTTTACAGATGAAGAAATGAAGCCAAAAAAGATCAAGAAGCTGGTAAGTGGTGGTGCAGAGACTGGAAACCCGGGCCCTTAACCATTATGCTGCATGACCTTCAAATCACTGTCACACTCACGTCACCAGGAGGAACATCCTCAAATGTGACTTTTAAGGATGAATTTGAGAAGTTTGGGGGCCTTATGCCCAGGAGAGGGTTCACTGAGTTGCAACACGTTTATTGAGTTGCAACATGTATATGTGTGTGTGTGTGTGTGTGTGTGTGTGTGTGTGTGTGTGTGTGTGTGTGTGTGTGTGTGTGTGTGTGTGTGTGTGTGTGTGTGTATAAAATTTTACTCAACACTCCCATATCAATTTTCTGAATGGTTTAGCTGGTTAACTTTCCCTCCAGCAGAGCAACAGAGGTGTTCACTATCCTCGCATTCTCCACCAACACTCACCACACACCATGTACCAAGATTATTCTTCAGCTGCACACGTTTTGTATCTTTTGAGTTTATTTCGGCTATCTTTCATACTCAGTGTTTCTACCTGATTCTTCTTTACAACTGCTGTTTCTTGCTTCTCTTACCAATATTTTTTCTTATCTCTGTGTGAGTATTTTTACATTTATCTAATTTTAATTTTTTGATCTGTCACCCTAATGCCAGTTCGCCAGGTACTGGCTGTTCAACATGTTTCTTTTCTAACAGTCATTCTTCCTGATGTCTGGTGTTTTCTTTTCCTCCTTGTGAGCTCGTTTTTCCCTAGAGGTGTTAGTGGGAACATCTTGGAAAGAGGGAGCAGTTCCTGGTGAGTTTGAGGCAGGAAGGAGACCTGTTCCAGAGCAGTGATTGCTGGAGCCCCCTGTTCTTGTCCCTCAAGCGATCGAGTGGATTTTAACCAGCTCCTGTGCTGCCTTCTGCAGAGGGCTTCTCCCTGGGTGGTGGCAGCCTGGGGCTTGAGGTAAGGAGAAGAGGAGAGAAACCTCCAGAGTGGCAAAGCTGCCCACCCCTGTGGTTTCTTGCTGTCATCCCAGCTAGACTTGGGTGTCCTCTGAGGGCTCCCTTCCACCTCCTGGAGTTGCTGGGTACAGCCCTGCAGCCATGAGGAGGGTGGGCAGTGACCTGCCAGGGACACTGCAGGCCTAGCAGAAGAGCACAGCTCTGCGCCCTTCTCCAGTAGGCTCCTGGCCCCTCACCTGCCACCAGCCCAGTTAGCCTCATCTGCCCAGGGTTTCCCATGGGCTTAAGTTTCTTCAGATCCTCCCACTTTTCTGTTACTTCTGCAGCATTTCCAGGCTGGGCTGAGGGAGGGAGCCAGCACTCTGTGCAGTTTTTCATCTTGTCAAGGAACTGTTTGTTGTTTGCTTGAGATGCTATGATTTTGGCTTAACTTTAGAGCCTCTGTGGACACAGCCAGAAAGATAAGACCAAATGATGTCCTTCTTAACTCAATACACACACAGTTCTGCTCTCCACTCTGAGGCATCTTAGTGAACCCGCTGGGATAGTTAATTTTGTGTGTCAACCTGGCTAGGTTAAGGTGTCCAGGTGTTTGGTCCAGCACTCATCTAGGTGTTGCTGTGAGGGTGTTCTGCAGATGTGGTTTGTATTTACAGTCATTTGACTTCAAGTAAAGCAGGGGATGCTCCATAATGTGGGTGGCCTCATGCAATCACTTGAAGCCCTTAAGAGCAAAAACTGTTTCCCAGAGAAGGAACTCTGCCCCAGGACGGTAACACAGAAACCCTGCTGAGTCTCTGGCTGGCCTGCCCTGTGCATTTCGGGCCTGCCCTGTGCATTTCAGGCTTGCCCTGTGCATTTCAGGCCTGCCCTGTGCATTTCAGGCTTGCCAGCCCTCTCAATCTCATCAGCCAATTCCGTACAACGAATCCATTTCTCTCTCTCTCCATCCTATTGATTCTGTTTCTTGGGAGAACTCTGATTGGTACACCCTCTGAAAACTTTCAAGTTGTTTTGAGTCTGTTCCCCTCAGAATTTGGTCTCTAACATCAGAACATCATCTCTAGAGCTGATGGTCGCTGTCTCCTTCCTCCCAGCCATTGGCCCCTGCCCTGTCTAGGCCTGCGGGCTGGTCAGTCCCGAGGGCCTTTACACAGCAGCTCCCCTTGTCTAAAGGAGGCCCTCTCCCTCCCTCCACTCTCAATGGCACCGTCCCTGCTGCAGAGAAGCCCCCTTCCCACCCTGTCTAAAGCAGCCACCCAGCCATGCTGTTACATCACCTGATTTTAATTCTATATCTAGAAACGATATAATGTTTTCTTGTATATTATTTATTTAAGTGCTTATTTATCTTTCTCCTCCCACTAGAACATAAGTTTCATGAGAGCAGGGATGCATCTGTCTGTCTTGTTCTCTAGTGTATCCCTAGAGTCTAGCACGATGCCAAGCACCTAGGAGGTACTCCATAAATAGTTATTAGATGAGTTAATTCCATGGTCTTGATTTCTCTTAAATACACATGGTGTGGTAATTATTGAAATAATCTCATTTTTGGAATATAATAATATGTATTTATACATATAAAACCTGCAACAGTTCTTACTAGCTGCCCTGTGAAATATTTCTTTCCCTTATTTGTCCTACATGTGCCTTCCTTCTGGCTCCAAAGGTTGCCCCTCACCCAGACACACTAGCTCTTAGGGAGCAAGATCTTACCTTCTCTACACTTTTTGTGACTTAAAATATTGACTTTGCATCACATGTTTGCCTTCCTGGACTTAGGAATTTTATCTTTCAACTTTCAATTTATGAACATAAAATAAGTTTTCATCTCTGTCATGTCTTAATTTAAATCTTGTAATTTGTAATTTTACATTTATATTTTCAGGAGAAATGACTTTCTCATGCTTTAGGCCAGGTAACTTAAAAAGAAAAGATATCTGTTTCTTTCCTTTGGTGAAGACTTGGCATATGCGTTTATTTACTTACCTTGTCTCAAGAGATTTATTTGCTTACCATATACCCAGAGGGTGAATGAAAATGAGCAGAAAAAAATCATAGAAAAAGGATCAGAAAAGAAAACTTGCATTTTTCCTGGCAAAACAGCTTTGAGCTGTGTTCCTTTGTCGCATGTTGGGTGTGTTTGTATATGGGGGGTTGCTGGTAGAAAAGAGTCTTCAGGTATAGGGATTATTTAGCTCAGGTTTCACTGAATTCATGGCATTCAGAGTGACCGAGGAGAGGTGAACATCTGCTAATGATTATAATACTTTCTTTAAAGAGTTAGCTTTCATACGTAGGTTCATTTGGGAGGACATAAAACTCTTTTCAGACAATAACATAATTGTTTCCTCTTTTCTGTGCTGTTAAGTCTATCATGCCATGTCATAACTGATAAAGAGTAAAGTCAGATATATTTTCTTCAACGTACCTCTCCCCCATAACATCCTCTCCTATCCTTCTCTGCCTGCCCCACCCCTGCCCCAATTCATTGAGCTAATATTACCTTGGACAAAATACAGTCATCGTCCTGAAAATTACTGATCTCTGGGTGTACAGGGCTTGGTGGTTGTGGGACTGGGAAAGGAAGTCAGCATGTTGTATCTCAAAAGCTCTTGTTGGAGATGTTAAGCAAACGTCTTGCTGGCTCATCCTCTTAAAACTGGTTTGTTATGAACGTTTATAGTGCTGATTTTCTTTTCTCAAGAGATGTTGTAATATTCTCTCTGCACCTCTTGGATCACATTTGCAAAGCAGAATCATGACAAATAACTTACGGCACGATGCTTTCTAAATATACTGGAGTGCTACTGCTGTTGGTTGTCCTTGGGGATTGCTGAAGAACAGAGAAGCTGGGCTTTTAACTGGAATTCACACTTATTTGGTATACATTTAAATGCCTCACAGAGAATTGATTAGAAGGAAATGGCTTCCCAATGTAATAGAAGACCAGAAAGTGGGAGTAATAACTTCGCTCTTAATGCACATGGTGTGCATTTCAAAAGATTCTCACATCCAGATGCATTCTATGTCCCTGTTATCTAGTTCACTGGCCTGGATCTATTTGCCCATTACCCAGTGTTATGCCCTTAAATAAGGGTCAGAATATATATCTGTGGTTAGATCACTTAGCTCTAACCATATTTTATCAAGCTGTGTGTAGATTAATCCAAAACATGAAGTCAATGTCCATTAAGCTACTTTAAGAAAAGTGGGGTAAGGGACGTATACATGGGAAAAGAAGGTTTACAATGGATGTATCCAAGTAAGGCCTGTCTTTGAGGAGAGATTATACCTCCAGCTTGGAACTTTCTTTTGCTGAAGGTTGAAAATTACTTCTAAGAGAATCAAGTGGTACAAAACACAAAGAATCTCTTTAAGGATAATTAAAACTATTTTGGATTTTTTATTTATCAATCTGGCTTCTAATATAATTTTAGTTAAATGAAAGACATTCACAAAGAATATTAGGCATACATACATAATTTCCTTCTTTCATTCTAGTTTACATGCTGTTGGTTCTAGAGAGTGAAATTTTGTTATTTCACAGGGATGGAATCCTAATTGACTTTACAGAGAGAATATTTAGCCCAGCTTTTCACAACTCTTACCTCTGCAGTCACCATGCTCACTTAAAAAATTAAAAAACCCAACAAAACTTAGAATTAGTAACATCTAGAGCTGTTTCTTGGCCTGCTTGAGAGAAACCTCCACATTTTCACAGCCATCTCAAAAACCAGCAGTTACTATAAATATACTGAGACTTGGAAATGGTGCAGACTGTCTTAGTAGACTTGTTCTTACAGCACATTTTCTTCTGGGAAATAAACTTGTAAAAGTGTTGTATATTAATACACATGTGCCCATATACTCATGTATCATTATTACCTTCTGCCAGTCTTTGCTCTTTGGATGGTAACAAACCAGCTTTTCAATGTGATTTCCCCCATTTCATTGACGAGTAGTTGTAACACGCCTATGAAAAAAACACTGCCTACAAAGAAATTCATATTAAAGCTCCCAACACTACAGTGCAGGGTACATGTAGCATAGGCACAGAGCCACCAGGCTACATGAAAATACCACATTTGCATTTTGTGTTGGCTTATGTATAAGCCAGTCTAGTAACATTGGAGGGCATGTGTAAGAGTAGGTAAGGTGAGCTACTCACATACAGGTGGGAGTTCAGGGTTTTATCTACAAAACATTCTGACTTTTTGGACCCATGTCCCAGTGTTGAGAGGTTAGCTCCCTGGCAGTCTACCTGATTAATAATTGAGTAGTTGAACAGTGGCTCCGTAAATCTCCACAGTCCTGGATGTGGCCACATTGTTTATTTTTATGTGACTTTCAATCACAAGCCAGAGAATAAGTGTTTTGCTAGGCTCCATTGACTTTGGTCTTTGTATTTGGGTTTCAAAGTATTTTGCAGTCAAGAACCAATGGCACCTCCCAATTGTCTTATGAAGTAGGCAAAACAGTTCCATCTTAAAGATGAGGCAAAGATGGGCAGAAGTTCAGGGACTTGACTGAGGTCACATAGCAAGTCCTGTTTTAGAATCGGTTGGTTCTATGGGACTAGCAATTTAGGACCATTTTGGCTGGCTATCTTTTTGAAAACTGCTTGACAGGATGGTGGAAAGGAAAAAAATAGCAAGAAGTTCATATCAGGTGTTAATTGTTTGGTGGCGTGAGACATAAAGGGACCCTTAACACATTCATACGACAGGAGAAGGATGTGCGTGGAGAGGACAGGAAGAAAAAGAATAAGCAGGAGGATAGGAAAGAATGCATTTTAGCATAGGAGGAAATAAAAGTTCTCCACACTACCTGAATACTTGCGTTTTCATATCTGGCAGCTGTTTGCTTTTTCCTGAAATGCTTTCTATGAAACCTTGTCTTTGTGCCCAGCGCTCAGCCTGTGTCTGGTGGCTGCTCAACAGATGTTCCACAGTGACATTAAGATCTAGTCTTTGGCTCATGCCAGTACTTTTCCATGCCTCTGAATTCCTGCTCCTGTTAGGTAAGGATGCTTGTTTGTCGATGCAGGGCAACAGGAAATTTTCTAACAAAGGCACTCGAAACTCTTGTTCCTGGCTCTTCAACAAAAACTTCCTCCTAAGAAGTCTCTTTTTCAGAGCAGTTGGTTGAAAGCCACAGGGGGAAATATATTCTCAAATATTCAGAAGGGCCAGAGAATAACTTAATAATAAAATAACTTCTTCTACCTCCTGAGCTAGCTTCCTTGAGCTTTAGGGAATATGCTATTGTGAGAGCTTAGGATGGCACTAATTTTGCATTCATTCAAAGTCCCCTGCTCCTAGCTTCTCCTAACATAGTTGTTTGCTTTATACAGAATGATTCCTGTACAAACCCTAAATGAGCCATCAGGTTTCCCTGAAACTTTAAAACAGCACCTCCAACTTTTTTTTTTTTTTTGGTCTATTTGTATTATTTAAAGAGACAACCACTAGCCTATTTGTGCTTGATTGATGATGTACTGGAATATAAGATGTCCAGACTTTGTGGGATATGAATGACAAAGCAAGATTAGGCACTGAGCTTGGGTCATAATATCATGGCTATCAGGGGAAAGAGTTGGAAAACAAAGTTACTTCCTTTTTTTCCACATAAATTACTTACCATTTAGAACATATTGGCTAATGCCTTCATACACGGAGGAATTTTTGTTAAACCCATAATCCCAAAGAGAGGCCAAAATTTCCAGCACTCATTTGGCACTTAATTTAGTTACTTAATACCTTATTTGCCTTTTTGTGTCCTCTCTGCTGGCCACATTGTAACCCCTTGAGAAGAGACTGTCATGCCGCTCTCTGTTATCTTAATTGACGATGATATGGGAAAACCACTGATCCCTGCAGTCATTCCAACGCCCTAGGTTTGAAAATTTGTTGAGAGAAGGGTTGAATCTTATTTTTCACCTTTTATGGCACGAAAGGGGAAAGAAGAAAGGGAAGAGAAAAGGTGAAAACATTTTAGTTTCAGGGGCTCTTTTTGATGGTTTTAATCCCCTTTTTTTGGAAAAGGAAAAGTGCTGAAATGATGTGTAAAGAATAGAGATATCATGGGAAATGTAAGAAATAATAGATCTCCATCTGGCATTAAGTGCAAAAGTTATACCTATAAAATAGGCTTTAAAAAACCAGAAACACTTCTAAACCATAATGTTTAAAATTTGCTTTTCCAATTTGACAATAAGTAAAAGAACCCTGAATGGTAGTCATCTTCGTTAAATAAAACAGCCTTTGCTTTCAATATGTCCTTTGAAAGTGGTACATTGTTCTGATATTTAGTCACACTAAATACTTTTTCATTTTAAGTGTATTTTATAGAACGATCAAGACCTTTTTAAATCAAGGGTGTTCATGATAGTGCCTGTGGTCAACCAGCAACGTAAAACAGCATCAGGATTCACTTTTGTTCTGTTACCTTGACTTGAATGGGAATGAACAGGTTCGATGTCTCCTTTGAAATGTGTCATGTGCTGGTGCCATGTGCCAGGGGCAGCTCTGGATAACATTTTCTGTTATCCAAGAAACTGAGATCCTCAGGCATGCCAAGAATCTAGAAAAGTATGTATATATAATCCTCACAAACTAGAATTTCCATTTTATTGAGTCAGGCCATCAGAAAAATAGTATCCATGTCTTTTCAACTTTGTCTTACTTCCAGAAGGAGAAAGAGAGATCATATTTAGTTCCTCAAAATGTTGGAGTCTAAAATTTTTTTAAAAAAGTGCTTTAAGTATAAGAAGCCTGAAGAATAATGTCAATAAATGATAATCAAATGACAATAAATGATAATCATTCTAGAAATAACTTTTGTGAAATTTTTTTAAAAAAGTAAATTAGTTAAATTATTTTTGGATGCTCCAATAGTGAGCACTGTCCCCATTTGTTTACACAAAGTTTATTATTTTTAAAATAAAATCAATGAGTTATTTGTTGGAATGAGTTGGTCAAGGTACCTGATTAAACTAAGACATGTGATTGACTAGACATTCTCTGAGAAGCAACAATCAGTGACCAGGTTTGTGATGAACTTGAGGTTCAAATGCGTCTGTCACAGAAGATCCCTGAATCATGGCAGTGTGTCTCCTTTGGATGGAACAACAAATGGAGTGGTTGATTTAAAATATGGTGGTCTTTTCCACATGATTCCAGAGTAACAGCAATAATAACTTGGATTTATTGTGTTGTGCCCATTTAGAGGACACTATCTGCCAGGACTTTGTTGCGGGGTGTAAAAACTGGAGATTTAAAGCAAAATAATAAAGAACAACCTAACTTATGCATTTGTTAGAACGTGTTCATACTTTTGCTACAACTATGAAAGAAACAGAGCAAACAAACCACACAATCTGGCTCTAATTTCCCATTGAGGTGTTTACACACATATAATGTAATCCAATATGTTGCAGGTAAAACAGAGGGAAAATCTTTTGTAACAGCTGATAGTTACAGAGACCGAAGAGGTCTGAGACTACATACATGAAACAATATTATCTTGTATAATTCAATGAAAAATAAAACCAACAACCCCAGTGTAAATTACTCTTCCTGGTTCTTTAACGCTTCTCTTAAAGTCATGTTGGTTACTTGTAGACAGCAAGTGCCCACCCCTTGTCCCCTTCAACTGCTGGTGTCTGGCAGGAACTCTCAGAGAACTGGCACAGACTGAGGTCTCTTTGAAAACTGGTAAATAATAGGTTTTCTTTGCCCTTATCTTTCCTTTTCCAACTTATAGGACATCAAAACAAATATCATATGAACACAAACTAGTTACTACAACAGCCCATTAAAAGTTGACTATAAGCAAAAGGAAGAGAATGTTGGAGGCCATATGTAGGTCATCACATTTTCCCAAGAAAAAATATCCATATTTTAAGGGCTCTTAAAAATGTAGAAAACTTGCCCTGTGGCCACGGGTTTTTAGATCACCTCTAAACACACACAAAATAAGACAGATATTACCTACAGATTTCAACCATTGCTTAAACTCTAAAAGCATTTTTTGTATTATTTTGTCTTGATACAGAAGGGGAAACTCAGCTATAAAGAATTATTCAAAAGTACTTTTTTGTGGTGATCAGTCTCAAGAATATTCTGTTGCTTGCCTCCCCTGACTTGTGCTGATATTTTAAGGATGTGCTCAAGAGTATGAAGCAGGGTTCTACGATCCCTTTCCCTCCTCCCTAGTAATTGCCTCCTCCCTACCCCATAGCCGAGAATCCACCCCTCAAATGAGCCACTCCTTTTTGCTTTCGTCAATGGTCTCTGTGAAATTGGGGTCGTTGTTCATAATGGCAGCGTCTGCGCTCTCTGCTGACTCTGCTCCCTTGGCCTCATTGGTGTGGTAGGTGCCCTTGTGACGAAACATGTACCGGATCAGGAAGACCAAGGTGCACAGGATGGTGAAGATGACCACAGCAATGACCCCTGGTGGAGACAGACAAGTGCCACAGGTTAAACAAAGCTTATCTATCCCTCCAACACCCCCCTCCCATTTTACCATAATTCCCTCAAATGCTACAGTCTCCCGTGTAAAACGCAAAATCCAAAATGACAAAAGTGACAATATTGGAGAACTTAGGCTACTTACTTCAAGACTTATTATAAAGACACAACAATAAAGAAAGCACAGTATTGGCTAAGGAAAGATATATAGATCAACAAAACAAAACAGAGAGCCCAGAAAGTAGACCTGTACATATACGGCCCATCGGTTTTTGACAACAATGCCAAAGAAATTCAATTGAGGAAAAGTATAGTTTTTTCAACAAATGGTCTTGGAATAACTAGATATTCATTTGGAAAATAATGACCTTGACCCTCATCTCATACCATATATAAATATGAACAAAGAAATTACAGACCTGCTAGCAAAAGCTAAAGCTATAAAACTTCTAGAAGAAAACATAGGAGAAAATCTTCACAGTCTTGAAGTAGGCAGATTTTTTTATACAGGACATACAAACCACAAACTATAAAATGTTTTGAAAATATTGGGCTTCATCAAAATTAAAATCTGCTTTTCAAAAGACACCACAAAGAAAATGAAAAGGCAAGCCACAGGCTGGGAGAGAATACCCACAATACTTATGTCTGACAAAGGACATGTATCCGGAACATAAAAAGAACTCTCACAATTCAACAGCAAGAAGTCAAACAATCCAATTAAAAGACGGGAAAAGATATAAACAGACACTTCACAAAAGATTTGCAAACTATGGCAATGAGCACATGCAAAGATGCGCAACATTAATAATCATCAGATAACCGCACATTAAAACCACAGAGATGCTACTACTCATCCATTAGAGTAGCCAGAATTAAGACTGACAATGCCAAGTGTTGATGAGATTGTGAATCAACTTGACCTTTCAGATATTGATTGTGGGACTGTAAAATAGTGCAAACATTTTGGAAAACTATATGGTAACTTATTGTAAAATTAAATATTTACTTTCTATAATACCCAGCAACTGCACTACTAGGAACTATCAAAAAGAAATGAAAACTTATGTTCACACAAGACTTGTACAAAAACATTCATAGCAGCTTTATTCATAACAGCCCAGATCTGGAAACAAACCAAACATCTGTCAACCAGTGAGTGGACCAAAAAAATTACAGTACATCCATTTGATGGAATACAACTTGGCAATAAAAATAAACTATTGATACATGCAGCCATGTGGATAGATCTCAAAAACGTTATGCTGAACGAAAGAAGTAAAGCACAACAGAGTAAATGCTGTATGATTCTAGTTACATGAAACTCTAAAAGAGGCAAAACTAATCTGTAGCAACAAAAAGTAAATCAGAAGTTGCTTTGGAAGGGTGGGCTACAAAAGGACACGAAAGCTTTTTAGGGTGATGGAAATGTTCTGGGTCTTGTGGTGGAGGTTACGGGTGTATGCATTTGTCAAACGCCATTGACTTGCTATACTTATAGGTGCATATTATACTTCAATTAAGTTGATTTTTAAGAATCAAAAAACAATGAGGATAAGGACCTTGATAAGATTATACCAGAACTTTAGACAATGTGATTTAAGTTCCATTCTGAATGTATTCTAATTTTATGGCCTTATATATTTCTTATAGGTGTCTACTTTCTTCCTGCGAAAAAGAAACTTACTGGCTAAGCCATGTTAGTTGTCCCAGTTTAAAATCCTTGATATGTTTACAGTATTAGCTATACTCAGAGAGGCAGGAAACAAGACAGAAGGTGCAGGAAGAGATGGCGGCCGTGGCAACAGGACTATCGATATTGATCCAAACAGGCAGGACTGTACTCGGAGAGTCAAATTATTCTGCAGCTGCCCATGGTGAGAAGAGAAGACTGGGATATTTTGGATCTCTGGCTTATTCCTTGCCTGATAATTTTTGGTAAGATAACTGGAACCAGACTGCATAATCCTTCCTATTTTTGTAGTAAGCTATCCTTGACTGCTGGGGATGCTGGAGGATGAGTGTGAAAAAGACAAGGGGATAAAGAAATGTCCTGGCTATTGGCACCACTACCTACTCACATATTCACACTCTGTCTAGCTCACCATTACAATTTTTTTTTTAAAAGAAGTCAGCATTAAAAATAGCCAGGCTACATTTACCATAATTTCTCCACACTGTCCTTCACAAAGTTATGTCCTATTTAAATAGCAAAATGAATAACATAAAGATCTAGACAATTCTTTTTTTCCCCCGAGACTACCATTTGATTGAAAGTTATTACTTTGCACAGGTGAGTAGCCACAACAAAGCCCGTTCTGTGTCTCACCTACCTCCAATGATAGCCGAATTTCTGTTGACTCCATTTCTTATAGCTTGGCCTTGTCCTGGATTATACGGAAAATCAGCACTGGCTGTACAGAATGCAAGTCAGAGACAAGTTTAAGAGTCAAGCATGTCATTAGTCCCAAATCATTTGCACCTATTTCTTCATACAACTCTTCAACACTTCCTGTTTTCCCAAATGAAATCTCCACTTCAGATGGACTCATCTTGCTACTGTCTCCCACACAAATCACAGCAACCTCCATCCCTGCTCCTGCTCTTCTTCTTTGCACGAGACCTGGATAAACCCATACCTCACTTGGAGCAAAGTTAGAGAATCCTAGAGCTACTTGAACCAGGCTGCTCCAGGTCCACTGACGTACAAACTCTCTTATTAGAATACATTTCCTTACATTTGGCTAAAGTTTGCTTCCCATCCAGTTTTATCCCATTCACAACTGGTGGCATTGTATATATTTGTAGGTGAGCTTTTTACAGCTTATAGCATTAATTTGAAAAGTCATCATTTCTTTAAACTAATATTTTATGCGGCTCTAATAAAACACAGTACACTTAAGGAAATGGCAAGGGGATAATATTTCATAAAAGTTGCGAAGATTATTCACTGCCAAATCAATTTTTCCTGTCTTTCCCTATTACAAAAAATAAGAATCAGTTGTATTAAACTTAGATGTTTCTCTAAGAAAAAACAAAGTTCAAGCCCAGGAAAGGCAAGTAGATCCTGAAATCTTCCTATAGTTCAGCAGAGTATCTATATAATCCATATAAGCTCATTTAACTCCAAGAACTATTTCACATTTGCTAGACTTCTGTTTGAGAAGTTAAGGTAAATCTTCCAATTCAAGCAGCTTTTTCTAGAGCAGATCGCCTTAGTCTAAAGCATAGGTATGGAGACTGTATGACACCAATTACATGTAAAGAAATATTTAAAAGTAGTTATTTGGTAAATTAAATGTGTACACACCAAGGATATAGGTTTGTGTTGATTCAGGAAAAACCTCACTAAGGACTCAGTTTGCTAAGGCTAATTTATTCCCGGGCTATACAGGTCCAAGAAACTCCTGGACGGTGATAAAAAGCAGGGAGAGCCCTTTTCCCTCCTAGTCGTTTGGAAATGTGGCAACCCAAAAAGGAGATTCCAGATTCTGTTACCACATGAGATTTAATCTTTTCTCTCCTAGACTTGCTATTCTTACTTAGGACCAGGACAATAATTATTTTTTTCTCAGCTGTATATACTCCAAATTATCTCAGTTATCAGTGCCATTCAAACCTGTTGATTGATTAAAACCACAGACACTAAGAAAGGTGCAGACTAAAGAGAACTTAACTCTGAGTCCTCAAGACTTTCCATATTTCCCTAAGTCTTTAACTGTTGGATGCGAAAGAGACCTTTGGTGTTATTTGCTTGTTTTAACTGGTCCAATCCTAAATGTAGTTAGATAAGTAGGGAAACGGACACTGTAGTTAGCTGCTTTCCCATTAGCTCACTTTACCATTCCTCTTCAGGATTTTCTGGAGGAGATGGCATGGACTGATATTCAAAATTCCAAACGTCAGCCCACAAATGCAAAGATTTTTCATTTATAGGCTCATCACCTGATAGTAAATTGATCATAAAATTATCCTACGTGAATAAAACCTGTTTACATAAAAGCATATAATAGAAACCTTGGCTTTCTTCTTTAAACCTAAGTCTTCTCTTCAGAGAAATATTATTAGATGTGACAAATTCATTCTTTTATTTATTCATTATTTCATTTATTCGTCCATTCATTCATTCATTCACCAAATCTCTGTATAACTACATATATTTTGTATATGTCAGACAATGTTCTAAGTGCTGGGGATACACAGTGAACAATAAAATTGGCAAAAATTGTTATTAAAAAGAACTTTCCTGGTCCCATGTAGTCTGTTCATTCTATGCATCATTGAAGAGTTTGGTTTACACAGTCGAAATACTAATGTGAAGCATGGATGTGGTTTGAATTATGAACCTTTACACTTCCAGTGTAAATTGCCTGAAATTGCTTTGTATCTACCACACTACAGTCATACAATTCATACAACCATAAGATTCAGTAAGATTTGGTATTAATGCACATAATTCCCTGACTTCAGCCACCCTTCAAAGATGCTTTTCAAGGATGAACTCTATACCTTTATTACCATCTTTTGCATCTTTTCCAGGCCTTTTGATGTTGTAATTACTCCTCTCTGAACATTTTATTTACTCCATGTTCTTCTAAAAAGTCATCAAGCTTATAAGTATCCTAGCAGGAATTAGAATTCCGGTAAGGTTAATCCCAAAGTCAATAATCTTCTCTGTCCAGCATTTTGAGAGCTAGGAAGAGACAGTCACGTGAGCTGTTGAGGTCCCAGCTTTCAGACAGTTTAGCTTGGGTGGGACCTCTGGGAGGAGGAGCCCTTTAAGAGGAAGGGGAGAGAAATTTGTTTTGTTTTGAACACATGGAGTTTGAGGTGTCTATAGGACACCCAGGTGGAGATATCTACTAGACATGTGGATACATTGTGAATGGGTCATATTTCACATCTCCTTTTGATACACATAGAAACCTCCTGACCTCCTTTAAATAATATAAACCTTGAAAATATATTAAGTATGGTGACCAAAAGATTACAATGGTAATTTTTTTACTAGTCTACTGTGTGATATTCACGGTACTATGAAGCGGTTTGCTATTCTGCCTCAGCTAATGTGGCTGTAAAGCATATCATGGTTTCTCTCTGCTCCAAAGCATGCCTCATGGTGTTGGCCACAAAACTGCAGAAAAACTCAGATGCCCAGAGATATTGGTAGGGAATAGTGGAAGGTATAGAAGTAGTGAAAGAAGTGACCTGAGATGACCCAAGGAGAATGACAAGAACTAGAGGAGAACATTAAAAAATATCCCGGGATTGCCTTGGGTATAAATCCAAACTCCATGGCAAGAGGTTGACATATATACCTTTGCTCCTCCATATGGCACTCTGTCTGGACATCTGGTTTACCTGTCCTCTCTTTGCCCATCACATCCCACCTCTTTCTTGAAAGTATCCTCAGTGAGTGACCTCAGATTAAATGGTTGGCCCTTTTTTCAATGGTTATAATCTTAATTCTTGCCACTCTTTACGTGGTAGTTGTACTCTTAAAGGCAAGAGCCAATGTTAATTACGTTTGCAATATTCACTGACTGGTGTAATTAAAATCAGTCTATTAAGAGGTGTGCAAACATTTGTGTGACTTCTTCTACTAACACAGTCTTCCATGTAGGTATAGTTTCGAAAGTCAGCTTTCTACTCTCAACTACACCCTTGAAGCAAGGCAGCATTCTTGTTTTTCCCAACAAAGGAAGTGAACATACTGAATATAGAAAAGATATTAATGATTCCTTATCCACCAGACTTTGGCTACTGTTAGAAAACAACCAGTGGAAATCCCTCAGGTCAACAGGAACCCTTATGAAATTCAAGGGCAGAGTTCTGTTTTTTCTTTCTTTTTTGCATGAGCATCCCTCTTCAAGGCTTTATTTATAACTCAATAATTTGTCCTAATGCGTGTGAATGCTCACTCCCTTGAGGCAAAGCCATTTTATTCTGGCAATCCAGAGAAATTGCTATTTTGATAGATATATTTCATGGTAACTGTCCTTTCCCTTGGGTACCATATCCTCTTGGAAATGCACGTAGCAAGACACAGAGACCAAGAGGTAAGACTGAGACACGGATGCCAAAGCTCATCCACTGCACGTGCTCTATTCTGCTAACATCCAAGTTCCCACCCCCTCCCCCTCCCCCCATCCATTTTGCTGGGAGAACTGAGCAATTTTAGTAGTGTCGGAATATCAAGGAAACATTGTATTGTAAGTAGGTCCGAATTTGGAGTGTTAATTCAGAATAGGCTAGATATTTACATTCTCAAGATCAGACTTGCATCAAATAAGCAAAGACTATAATGAATACACTTTTCTTCTGGATCCCCAAATGATACCACATGACGGCAACCACCAAAGCACAGCACCATCCAGCTTTGATTTAGCATCTCACAGAAGTGCGTGTATTTCTGCGTACTTCCCTGGCACGTGCCCTTCTTGTTTGTCTGGTCATCCCTGTTCTTATGTTCACAGACCATGTTTCCTTGTACCACCCAGAGATTAGCTCCTCTCCCCTCCTCTGCCCACCACAGACCACGCAGGACACGATGCCAGAGGAACCGATGATGGCAGGTCCTTCTCCTGGGAGCGTGCACAGTAGAAGCCTGGCTGTGCTTCAGAGCCCACCTCATGTCTTCATGCCCTTCTCACCCACAGAGAAGGACAAGATACTGTAGGTCCCCAAGCATACTCAGACCTGGTCGTATCACACTTTCACACCCAGACCTTCCCTCCTGTTGCCTTTGTGTTCCATACGAGAAGCAGTCTGCGGGCCTCTCCTGTGTGCGTTCTTTCTTTTCCTTTCCTCCATTTTCAGGTTGGGAAAAAAAGGAAGTAACAAGCAAACATGCTTGGTAAGAGAAGACCTAGGGCAAGCTGTTCTTACGAAGGTACAGAAGAATGGTCACGTATTGGAACTGAGTAAGTACAAGTACATTTTCCTTTCCTAAACAAGATTAGAAAACATGTGTTTTATTTCATTTCTAGAGGCATTTCGCTCTTCCCTCACTGCATTCTTGAAAGGATTTATCACAAAAGTAAGATGACAGTCTAATTAGCACCTCTTACATCTGTGCTCTGGGTAGGGGCACTTGTGTCCTTCTCTTGGCACCTGAGACAGCCAGGACTCTTGAATACCAATAAGGAGTCTGAACTCTGAAATTAAACAACGAAGGCCCCAGGTCACCACGTGACCTGTTACAACTGTTGTAAGTTACAACTTACAACCTGTAAGTTGTAAACAACTTACACATGACAAGCAGTAAAGCTCCAAACCCTAAGAAGTGGTGGAGCTAGGATCTGAAGCCAGGAAGTTTGGCTCCAGAAACTGCTTCCTAAACAGTAAACTGAACTGTCTCTGATGAGAAGGTATCAGTCTACACCGGCTCCTACCAATGGTCACCCTCATCACATGGTCTTAAGGCAGCCAACCAAGTTAGCCCAATTGTTTTCTCTGGGGTTGGTGGGCTGTCTGGGGAGGCCAATGATGTCAAAAGGCTTCTGACTGCATTTGTCTTTCTTCAGTAGCTGAGTGTCAGAGACATTTTATCTGACAGAGTTCGGTGGGATGGCAGCATTGGTTGAGTAATGTGGTAAACTAAGAGCTCTGAACCAACATGGTGGAAGAGCAGAATCCCAACATTCCCTTGGTACCAGATACTAACCCCTAAGGGCCAAAACAGCACAGAGAATATGGTTATCACCATTACAAAAACACTCATGGAACCAGAAATAGTGCTAATTGTGCTTTAAAACATCCTTGCTGGGGCTGGCCGGTTAGCTCAGTTGGTTAGAGTGCAATGTTGTCACACCAGGGTTAAGGGTTCAGATCCCCATACTGGCCAGCTGCCAAAACAAAACATTATTGTTGGAATATAATTTTTTATTGCATTTACAGAATGTGAAAAATAGAGGAAGTTTCAAGGCAGGTGCTTTAGAATTAGAAACCGATTTAAAAGACAGTGTAAAACAAAACATTAAAAAGATTTGAATTCTTTAGCCTCCAATTTCTTGTCTGTCCCATTAAGTGAATAGACAGAAGATAAATTCAGTGGTTGTCGTTCTTATTTACTAAGTTTCAAAATATGTAAAATTGTAGACTTTAGGCTCAGAAACCAATGCAAATAAAACACACTTAAGTGCACATAAAAATAAATCCAAATTATCTAAAAGAAAACCCCCCAAATAAAAGGCACTGGAAATGTCGGGTTGTCATATATCGGAGACAAAAGAATTAGATCGTATCTGATGTCTCTTAGAGAAAATATCTCCATGGAAACCACTGGCGCTTCAGGATCTGAAGTGGTAATTTGAGACACTTCAACAAAGCTGCTGCTATTAATTATAATTTAATTTAAATTGCAACAGTATTTTTGAAGCAGGGTCTGGGCTAGACAATGTATATATGCCCTTATTCTTCCTAGATTCTTTGTTTCATTTCATTTTTCTCTCTTTTCAAATCTGAGTTATATGGCGGAAAATGATTTTTCTCAAATAATTTGTTTCACTACTGCCTGTTTTCTTGGAAACAGGGACGAAAACAAATGATTGTCAGCTAAGATGCTGAAGATATGAAGGACACTTATTTTAAAAGAGGATGCTGCTGATCAACCTTTCAGGAGGGAGATATTTTTCAAGGTCAGCACGTTTTGGTGTAGACAGAACAATCTGCGCTATGTACCTATGCAATCCTCTCTCTCATATTTCTATCTGTACTCTTCAACTCAGTTTCTAAAGAAAGCTAGCTAGCCAGAATTTCTGATTTCAATTGGGAAGGGATTATGAATTTTTGGCTTCTGACTTGAGATGTTAAACAAGCCTTACATTTCCAGCTTCTGAAAGGAGAAAGTGGCAGCTGCTTGCATGTGTTTGCAAGATCCAGAGACAAAAAGAAGTTAATTAGGTGAAAAGAGACAGAAGAAATGAATTTGTCTTCATCTGCAGCATGTCATGATTGTTCAAATAATACCAACTTTCATGTGAAAGGACTGAATGAGCAACTGATTTCACTAGATTTCTTCCTTCCATCAGTTTCTTAGCTAACTTCTGATCTGTCTCAATTGCCTTGCAGGAAAAGGATTTACTGATGCTCACAAAGTAGGTTGGCATTGCATGTTTAAATCTGATTAACAATAAAGAGGTATTTCAATTGGAAATAGCTCATTACTGATAGACACTTAGGCTTTGCATTCCATAAAATAAACACCAAGATCACATATATGGTGTCCATTTTCATGTTGGGTAAATACTTCTTGTTATTTCTCAGATGGGCAAATTGTTCATTTCTTAATGTTTGGTTATAATTGTTTATAAATCAATTGTCCACGTTATTGTTGGACAATGTTACAGGCACTTGCAGATTATAGATTATTACAACGGCTTTTACAGACTCTTTAGTGCCATGACCACTTTCTACAGCTGAGGCGGCAACAATGCGGAAAGAACGGTGATTAGGTCAAAGCCATGTAGCTCGCAGGCACCAGAGCCACTTGTGTAAGGACGAGGTCTTTGGACTCTTCATTGAGGCCTCTCTCCCTGCATCTTACCATAGTTCTCATAGATGAGAAAGCCTCAGAGCTCGGGCCGTGGATCCCAGTTGTGCCGCATGGAACTTCGTTTATGAACACTGTCCCCCTCCTCTTTGTTGAGGTTTGTCACCACCTGCTTATGAATTCATGTGGACATTAACAGGAGTGCAGAAATAAAGAAGCCCCAAATCTGGGAGAATATGACAAATTTGAGAAGTACCATTTAAATCCCTGTCTGAGGGAAAGTACTATTTCTCCTGCTGCACGGTTCCCAGATTGTACTCGCAGCAGCAGGAGTCCCCCCTAAGGTGCTGTCACTTCGCATATAAATAGGGCCCTGGGTGTGTGGGGGAGGGTGGGGGGGAAGGGCTCTGAGCTGTGTCACTGCAGTGCTCTTTGGCCTTGGAAAGTTTCTGTACCTCTGTAGCTTTTTCTTCCTCCTTCTATCTTATTCTGATGTGACCTTTGGGGAAAGCAAATAAATTGATTCCTGAGGGTGCTGGTTCAAACATTTTTTTTCAAACATTAAGATGCATGCAACTCACCTGGGATCTTGCTAAAATGCAGATTCTGATTGAGCTGGCCTGGGGTGGGAGCCTGGGAGTGAGTCTGCATTTGTAACAGGCTCTCAGAGCACTTGAATACACACCTCACTGCGAGTTGCAGGACTTTGAGACCCTCAGTGGCTCATATCTCCTACCGTTCTTGTGTATATGTATGTTTTAATAGAATGTGATGCCTCAGAGGGAACTGATGAAATAATTCTCTGAGAACTTTGTCTTTTTTCTTTTTTTTCTTAGCTGAATAGTTTGTGTGCTTTTAATGATTTGCATGCCAGAATGCTCCATGGTTCTATTTCCTTTAGCTCTATTTCTTTTTGGTGTTGTGAAAGCTATAATATGAACACTGCTTTAATTTCTGATTATAATTCTTAAGTATTTGAAATATAGGGGGGAAAGTCTAGTACTAATCAATATTAAGAACAGTTTAAGAAAAAATAGCCAAGGGGTTTAATAAATGGTTATCTTAGGTATCCTTAGATACCTTCCCGGATTCAAAACAAAAATACACGTTGGTTCTCTAAAGCAAGTGTATCAGGAAGGAAAAATATTGTGATGTTAGTACTTGGCTTCTTGAAGCTATCAATGCATTCAAAAGCATGTATGAGAGAGAACATATGTATTTTTAAAAATACTGGGTTGTTGATATTTCTGGAGTTTATTGATTTGGTTTTTGAAAAAATTTATCTCCTTGCTGCTGGTTCTTGTATGGGGTCAAGATAGAACCATTGATAGAACATAGCCAGCCAGCTCCAGGTGGAAAGCCTGAGGCCATAGAGGCATATTATGGTATGTCACATATCCTAAAGCACCAGAGTGACTATCTATGGCTTTGTGAAATTCTGGGTCACACAAATGGATGTTCACCAAACCTTGTGAACATGCCTGTTATACAGGGGTCTCAGCTAATAAAATTTGTAGTTTCCTTCTCAGCAAAGCAGTGTTTGCCAGAATTGGTTGTCTGCTGATTCATGGAAATAGCCTCAGTTTCTAAGGAGAGTGTTTGAGAAAATGATAGTAAGAAGAAATAAACCAGTCATAGTGAACCAACCAAAATGCATATTTTAAGAATATTCTCTGATGTATTTCACCTTTCCTCATTGACCATGGTCAGCGACTGCCATGGTTCATCAGATCTGTCTGTCTTCAGGACACCCTGGATCTATTGTTCTCAGACTCTGCTGAGAAACACATCCACTGGGTGTTGTGCAATTATCAGGAAAGGCTTTGTTTGGACTTGCAGCACTTATGGCTTGGGAGCTCAGAGAAAATCACTTTCTTATTGCCTACAATCTAGTCAAGGGATGAGTTTCATCATTTGTGAGAATATTTAGGCAAGGATAAAGGATCTCCTTTTATTCTCCCTCTGTGGAAATTTCTAGTAAATTCAAAGGTCATAATTTGACTGTGGCCAGACCTTTTGGAAACAGCTGGATTTTACTGATTTGCTTTTGTCATCATCGTATGTCTTTCCAGGGACTACAGTGAATAATGAAATGCATTTTAAAAAACATTTAATCTTCTGCTATAACCTTTCCATCTCAACTTGCAGAAAATGCTGTCTTCAGTTTTAGATGATGAATGTGCTCCTGCTCTCTGTGGACTAGCTTTGCCAATATTTGTGGATGTCTGTCTTGTAACTGCTGTTTCATCACAATGTGAAGTTGGCCCTTTTTATTCCCAAGTTTTCAGTAACTAGTGTACAGATGAGGAGGACTGCTGGGAACGCAGCGGAGAGCACGTGGATCACAGACTGATCACTGGGTCCTGGCTCCACCGTGTGGTCTCTCAGAAGGCGGAGTAAGCAAATCTAAAGGGCTTTTAAAAATTAATTCTGCACATAGTTTAAGTCTTTTACAATACCCAGTTGGGCTCTTGGTTCTGAAATCCTCTTTTCAGCTGCATTAGCACAAGTGAAAATTTATAATTCCAATCCCAAGACAATGTCTTTTTTTCCAAGAAGGCTGACTTCAGAAAACTGAATTAAAAAACCCCATGCTAAATATAGTTCCATTGTCTTTTGAACTGTTCTCTTCTTGAATTAACCTCAGATCTCAAAAGACAACTGTCTGTGCTTGTTGACAGGTGGAGTGGCTAATGGTCGCCAAAGAGAATCCTGCGAAACGAATTATCCTTGGTTATTAAAGCTTCCTGATGTTTCCCCACAAACAGATTCCTCCCTGGTGCTGGTTTACATCATTATAAAGATAATGTGATAAACTTCTAGCACAAGCCATGTGGCTCTGTCATATCCCTTCTTCTCATTCATGTCAACAGAGTGTGAAAAAATACTTAATTGGCTCTAGCAGCCTTGGGGATGATTTATTCCATATCAAAAGGAGGAAAAGTGAAAAAAAAGGAAAGGTGTATTTAGAAGCAGGGAATTCACCTACAGGTATGCAAATTACCTATCATTATAGACTTTTGCATTATATTTAAAGGGTGACAGAAAATAGTAAAACAGTTCAGGACAAAGAACTGAAATTCTTTTCTGTTTAAACTCCAAATTTTCATTGAGAGGAAGGAAAGGTGGAAAAATCACTAAGTCTGAAGTATTGTCTACAGCTAAATTTTAGACCTGATAATGCTACTCACTGAATGTTTGAGCAAGGTGCTGCTAACATGGTAACCTATTCCTTTGCAGTCCTGACTGCACACCAAGAATCTCTTGGGTTGGGGACCAGGAGTCGGGATTGCTAAAAATCTCCCCAGGTGATTCTACTGTGCAGCCAGGTTGAGCACGACACTGCTGCGGCCACCATTCAGTGGTCACTGAGGGAATTAATGCATTTCTTTTCTCCGAGTCACATTTTTCTTATCTTTGTAATATGGCTAATGATGTCCAGCCTACCACATGTGGCCACTGTCAGGATAAAACAAAATCATGCATTGAAAGCATATTAGCAATCAAGTCATTTGCAAATTTAAGCTATCATTATTTTTGTCTATATCCTTTCCAGTTTTCTAAAAGTTAAAATTTCCAAGTAAATGATGAAAACTATTTTTAGCTTTTATACGGAAGGAATTTTCAAAGCAATACATTTTATTCTCTATGTTTAAAATAACTGCACCCTATATTCATGTGGATATTTTTATACATTTACATTTTAACATAAAATTGATTTTTTAATTTTTTAAAAGCTCTTCAGAGTTGCTCCCTGGCAGAAGCTTAACAGCAGAATCAAGAATCTGCCCGTCTTTAAACATTTCTGAATGGTCTATGCAGGGCACATGGAATCAACCACAGATCTCAAATGAGTGAAGCAATTTAACATTTATTTGTTATTGGTATTTACATGGTGACTTTCCTCCCCTCTGAAAAGCATAGGGCGGTGGGTCAAAAACTTCACTTGGATAACATTTCTGCAACTGTAGGGACCATAGGCAAGCATTTGAGGTCCCGATTTTCCAGCAAAGGTGGAACTGGAATTTCCAGACGGTGACTGGCAGGGTTTCCCTTGGGGGAATCCACATCCAGGAATTCCGACAATAGTCTTTTAAAATAAGTCAATAACAGAAGTGCTGGTGGATAATTTGGAGGGTGTTGTGCTCCCCTGAATGGCGCCATAGCTCAGTGATATGCCCAAGTGATATCGAAGGACACTAAAAAATGCTGTACAGTAGGAAGAGTAAGAACAGGGGACTAATGTCGGCGGACAACACTGAGCTCCAATCTCCTTTATCTTTGTGGGCTTCTCTTAACATTCCTGTGGCACAAGTATGAGGCAAAAATGAATGTCGTGACTTGCTGGAGCCAGTGGTTCTGCCATCAGCAGTCACCATGGCAGTGTGCACAACCGTGTTACCCTGCACTTAGCCAGCCCCACGTGACAGAGGCTAAAGCTAAAATGATCACCAGGCACAGAGCTGGGGAAAATGCACCTCTAAGTGCCTGCCAGGTGTGGTGGGGGTCGAGGGTGGACGCCTGGAGAGAAGAATGGGACAGAATTCCAACCTCCCAGAGGCTCAAAATCTACTGTAAGGGATGAAGAGAAAGAAAGATAGAGAGGCAGAAGAAAATTGGGAATCAAAGAGAAATTTACAGAAGGGAGGAAACAACGACTTTAGAAATTGTCCCAAAGCTGGATGTATGTGCCCCTTTTGATTTTTTTAACAGTGGTGTTTCAGAGAGTTAAATGATCCTGGTTAGGAAAGAATAGAAGCCTGGAATGAAGGAAGAGCCTGACGTTTCAGGCATGTGGAGCCACTGGAAAGCAGCACAGATGAACAGAGGCTGGCCTTGGCCTGCAAGCAGCGAGGTGCGGAACAGAATCAGACCCTGCTGCCTTTCACTTTTAGCCACTGATGTCTTGTGACTGTGGTTCGCATTCCTGCACGCACACACACACCAGTAATGAAAATAAGAGTTAAACATTCAAATTAGACAGTTAAAGAACAGCAAATATAAATTTATGGAAGAGAAGGTAAAAACAAATGGTAAAAAGAAAACAGAAAAATAATAGAACTAATAAATCCAAGAGCTGGTTCTCGGTAAGAAAAAGAAAAAAAATTGTTACACAATCTACTCAAGAAGAAAGAGGGGGAAAACATAAACATTCAATGTAAAAAACATGAGTAACAAAATACCTAGAAAGAGAATGGAAATTAAATTCTTATAAAAGTGTACTTTGTTCAGCTCTATGGAAATAAACTTGAAAAGCTAGATTAAATGCATGAGTTTCTAGACAGGTATAAAGTAACAGTAGTTATCCTAGATGAAAAAGAAAACTTAATTAGACCAGTTATCATAAAGGAAATAGAGAAAATTGCCAAAGAGTTACTCTCTAAAAAAGAGGTGGGCTCAAGTGGTTTTACAGGTGAAATTAACCACGCGTACAAGGTAGTACTCCAAAGCTATTTACATCCTTGTCACTCACAGTGTGGTCCAGGCACCAGCAGCGTCAGCATCAAGTGGGAGCTTGTGAGAAACGCAGAACCTCAAATCCCACTTCTGACTCACTGAATCTGCATTCACTAATGTCCCCAGGTGACTCTAAGCACGTTAAAGTCCGAATGGCACTTACCTGAATCATTCCACGCCTTAGAGATGGAGAAGTCTAGCATGATGTGATGGGGTAATTAACTTATACATCAACTTAAACCCCAATAAAAATTCTAGACAGTTCCAATCAAATGGTTGGAATTCTTAAATTCATATGGGAAAACTAAATGTGCAAGGATGAACAGGAAAATTCTGTATAAGCATAAGAAAAGAAGAATTAGCCTATGAGATATTAAATGCAATTATAAAAGCTCAGTGATTACCACAGTTTGCTCCTGTCTCATGAAGAGTCGCAGCAACCTAACAGACCAGAGGCAGACTCCAACGTGAAGGGCGATGTAGAATGCGATGAAGGTGGGGGGGAGGGAGGCTCCCCCATTGGTGCTGGAGCAACGGGCTGGCCATTAGGGAAAAAATAAAATTGGGTTTTTACCTTACTTCCTCCACCAAAATAAATTCCCAGTGGAGTAAATATGTAGATCTTACAAATAAAACATAAAGTCACTAGGAAAAAATGTGGAATAATTTAAAAAATAAGTTCGAAATGAAGAAGGCATGACATGCAACCCCCAAACCATAAAACACTTCACATTTTACCATGTAAAATTTAGAAACTTTTACATGGAAAAAAAAAAGAAAAAGCACAGGCTCAAAATTGAGATCAAACTGGGAAAACATTCAAACATGTACTAAAAAACTCATTTACTTAATGTATAAGGAATACTTATAAAGCAGTTAATAAATGACCAGCAAACCGATAAGAATATAAATATATAAAAAATTCTCTCAGCAGAGAATATAAACAGGCAGTTCATGGAAAAATCAGTACAAATGATGTATAGAGATATACAAAGATATTTAATCACACTCATGATTAATGACATGAAAGCAGTAAAATTTTATTTTTCAAATAAAACATAGCAAAATTTCAAAGAATGCTATGATGCGCTGTGGTGGTAAGGATGTGGAGATAAAGGCACTCCTGTATTGTTGGATTGTGAACTGAACTATATCATTGGAGGGTGATTTGCAGTAGGTATAAAAATTAGAAATACACGTATCCTTTGACTCAACAAAATCGTGTACAAAGCTATTTTCTATGGAAACATTGTAGAAACAAAAGATAGAGTACAACTAAAATGACCATCCTATTAAAAATCTATAACTCTAATATTATATTTGACTTGAGATACACAAATGTGCTTCCTGCTTTTGCAGGAAAAGCAGAATTTGGATTGTTTGCAGGAAAACGCACCTTAGCAAATGGGGGATAATATTTTTCTTCATACTTGAATAAATGTGTACCGTGTTGGTGACTGAAGAGGAGAAAAGACAAATAGGATAATAAAAAGATTAAGTATAAGAGATAAAATAAATGCATTAATCATGCAGTCTTAGCATAAGGATGAGAAAAGGGATCTGCTCAGAAATAATTAAGATGTAATTATATGAGCTGGAAAGAGCACTTAAGTGCTTGCAGGTGGTGAAGAAAACTAACTAGCAGCTTGTAATTATGAGGGGAACTGAATAGATATGTGCAGTTTTTAAATGTTTGTCATACCCATAACTCTATTACACATGAAGATATAAAAATATTTTATCTTCAGATGGTTGAAAGGAGATTTGGAATATAGACAGAAATCAATGCATTAAAAATCATAGCAATAGAGGTATAATGCATTCAGAAATCAAACTGTTTCCAGTGATAAAGTGTCCACCGTGGTGAGCAGAAGCCTCGGTTCTCAGTTCACAGTGCCTGAGCAGACCGTATATTCTGGAATGTAACAAGGGCATGGGGTTGTTACACTGGATGATTCCATCTAGTTCCCAATTTATCTGGGAGAAGATCCACATTCCTAAAAGGGCTGGTTTGTGACCAACTGCTTTGTGTCCCAGAGTAAATCCACTGGACAAGGTGGGCTTTGCATCTTCAACCCTGGATTGTTGACCCCCTCTGACCTTGGATCTGGGCAAGAGGAGAACTGGGTGTTAACGCTCTTCCACTCTGCCCGTACTTCTCGAGTCTCCATATCCTGCCCACTTCCCTCATGGAGGGGCTGTGAGAATTCCTGGTCTTAGGCCTCTCGATATCAGAAGAAGGTTAGCTTCAGGGTGGGGAGTCAGGTAACTCAAGTTACAGTGGACAGTATGAATTCAACTACCAGCCATTTCCAGAGCCAATTCTCTGGGGCAAGATGCACCACGTCACATACTGTGCACCCTGTGCAGACACTATCATCCGGATGTGCTAGAAGTCCTGTAAAATAGTAACTAGCTATAATCTTTGGAACTAGACGACTCCGTAGGAAATGAAACTTGACATCTTAAAGTGCCTTGTCTATATTAATATTTTTTTCTTTTCATTTATTGAAACATAATTGATTATATTTAATGATATTTTAAAAAAGATCCTAGGAGGTGGGCTTTGGTCTGATGTATTCTATATCAAATATCATAAATGTGATAAAACACCCTAAGGTTTAATGCCTCACGAAACAGCTTGGTGTACAGTTTGGAGGGGCTCCTTAGTGCCGAAATGGATGCATCAGACTCTTGGATTAATTTTTTTCTGGTGTTTGTTTTGTTTGTATATTTTACAGAATGTGCATGGCTATCTGTATTTGTCTTCCTGCTGGCAAGTCCTTTCCGTTCCAAGGAAATAAGATTTCTTGAATTTGACAAAGAGGAAAGAAACCAGAGCCCATGATGCTGAGAGGTGAATCACAGCAATTGCCTGGGATTCTGAGATCCTTAAAATAAACCAGAACTCAGTGCTGGGGTTGATTTTTGTGCCTTGTAACTACTGTTCTAAAAATATTCCTGAGGACCATATAATGATGTGGTTTAGAAACAGACTATACCTATTTTCAAAGGGAGAAAAAACTAGGCAGAAAAAAAGATTGACTGGATGTTTCTAACAGAGCAGAATCGATTTAAATCAAATGAACTTAAATCGTGATTTAGAAGAATTTTGTTTATCATCTCCCCTTATAAAAATGTATTCTTATAGCCCTATGCTAGGCTCTGGTATTTGCAACAATTCTGTCCTACTGCCCAGTGTTTTCCAAACTCTAATCATGTGGAAAACACTTTCATTTTTTTTTTGCCATATCCATGTAAAACTCAAATATTATTTACTTATTTTCATTTAATTGACTCAATTTCTTATTTACATAAATGTACTGATAAAACTTTATATCCCTACTGAGTAATTCTGTTGCCTGTCAAGGGTCTAACCAGAAGAAGCCTGCTCTCTCTTTATTGCAAGGTGAACAGCAAGGGAGGGATGGGTGTTGAAGACATGCCAGAACCAAACGGAGACTTTCTCTTTGACAAGATCAGAAGGACTGAAAGAGAAATCAACAGGAAATAACTTTCTTATGTCATGTAATGTCATGTCTATTTTTTCCCCATAATAATCTACTGACCCCCTATCAAGGCCACCATGTTGCACCTCTCCAGGAACCACAGACTGCGATGCAAATGACATCCCTTTTAGTTGTGCGGTGCATAGCCTGACCAACTGTAAACGTCCCTCATTTAGGAAAACACAGAGCCCAAAGGGCATTAGAGAGGTAACGAGTAGCTCAGTTAGTAGTGTTACAGAAGAGAAAAAGATTCTCATCACATTAAGTCCACATACCTTAGAATACATTTTCTGTTTTTATCATTTGATATCCTCTAACACATAAGATAAAACTGTAAGGGAGCAAAATTTTACTTTCCATTCTCACACCAGGTCTCAGCAAAAAAAAAAATTCTGGTATAAGTATGAATTGAGTAGCCTTCCCTGGTTGATCACCAAGATCCCTTTAACACTAAGGCCATAGGATTCCCTATTCTTCATAGCAAGGTAAATGCTTTATTTTCAGAAATGGTATACCTCATTTTAAAAAAGCATCTTTTTCTGATATCCTTCAAGTTAAGTTTGCAGCCAATTCAAGACATTGTATAATAATCTGACGTCTTCCTCAAGTCAAGGCTGCGATAGGATGTGGCATCTTCCATAATGATATGCTTTCATCGGAGCCACTGAGTGGGGCCTGCACTGCAGCTTTATGATGTTTGTTTGTTTCAAGTCTGCTTGTCTAGCTGCAAATAGGCAGATCAGCTCTCCTCATATTTAGAGAAAAACCTCTTTTCTATCTGGGTGAGTTTCCTTATACAATGGTCAGAGGAGCCCTGTCCTTCTGTAAGCTTATTGCTACAGCTTTTCTGTTCGTGATTTCACCACCTAAAGGCTTCATTGTTTTTCACAAACTTTTACTTTCTTGCATTATTTGGGTATTTAAGTTTTTTCTTTTGGGACCCTTACTTCAAAGGGTTTACCAAGGGGGGCGCTCTCATTTGTTGAGTAATTCTCAATCTTAGCTACACACTGGAATCACCTTGGGAAGGTTTTTCATCTACGGATACCTGTGTCCCACCCCGAGAGTGTCTGATTTAATTGGTCAGAGGTGTAGACTAGATACTGGGACTTTTAAAAGCTCCCTAGGTTAGTTCTAAAGTGCCTCGAAGATTGAGAGGTACTGTGTTGGGTTAGTGCTTTCAAACTTTCATGTACACATGGCAGGTCACCTGGGAATCCTGCTAAAATGTAGATGCTGATTCAGTCGGTCTGGAGTGGGATCTCAGATTCTGCATTTCTAACAAGCTTCTAGGCAAACCAATGCAGCTTGTCGAGGACCACACTTTCCAAGGCACCCATGAAGTAATCTACTTCCAAATGCCCTCTATTCAAGCCAGGACAAATTAGCTCTCACCTTATTCTTTTCCTGTCCTAACCCTACAGACTCTAGTACCTCACATTATTTATAGCTAGGCACTTTTGTGTATATACTGTTGTTTTGTTTCTAAATATCTGACGGCAAGGATTCTTATTATATTCAAACATAAAAGATTATCTGGAAAACCAAAACCCTCACATCAGATTCAGAATGTTGAATTTAGGCTCACAAAAACCAGCATGCAATTGCTGATGTGGGGACCCACTTGGAACCTCAGAGTTCATATGAAAATTATTTTAAACTGAAGCCATTTGGTATTCAACAGATACAGAAAGAAGCCTTCTAGAAGCTTCCTTACCTGACTAAAAGCAGAGACTTCTAGAAAATGAGGTTGCTAGACTTCCCTCTTCGGGGTAGCTTTTACTTTCAGGAAGAAGACCAAGAGTAAATCTGCCATAAATTACTTCTCCGGGGGAGTCTTATGGCCACGAAGGAGATGTAAAGACTACTCACACCTGCATAAATAAGCATTATCGCAAACTTTCCTATCTCTCTTTTGTTCTAGAAACCCACGTATCCTTCCCATAGAGGTCTTTATTCCCACCTCTCTTTTCTCTGTTAAGTTATGTATGTAAACCTCTAACTTTTACCACTTATTGAGCTGCTTCTCTTGTGAACTCCTGTATGCATATGATAAGGGTTTTTCTTCCTGTTAGTCTGTCTTTATCATCTTAGTTTGTAGGTCTCCAGGCACAGAATTTAAGAGGGTAGAGGAAAAGGTTTTTTCCTTGACACTGAGACACTGGAGGATGCTGTTAAGTAACCTTCCCTCCTGTCTAGGTCTGTTCTCTGTCCCCTTCCAGCGCCACCCCCATGCGTTCCCTCTCATGTTCCCATTGTCCTAAAAAAAAAAAAAAAAAAATCAAATCATGTTATTTACATAAGCCTTCTGCCTCATAGTTTGTCAGATGTTTTCTGTCCTTTTATTAGAGTTCATGAGACACATTGTCTTAAATAAGTATTTCCCCAATTATGGAAATGCTTGATGATCAGATCAAGAATGCAACTGGTCGATACTGGATAAAAACTCTCTGCCCAAATGCAAGTGAAATTTTTTTTTGCAAATGAAACTCATGTTACATAGCATGGGCCTACTGTAATATCTGATTACAGAATGTTGATTTCAACACTGAATAGTGACAGAAATGTTCCATATATATTTTCATAAATCAACAGAATAAAACTGTCATGCATAAAGTATGATTTAAAAAAATAAACTAAAATTAGTCTCTACAATCGTATTGCACAGACCTTAAAAGCAAACAATTTGCTAATTAAGTTATAGTGAATATGAACTCATATTGACCCAATGTAGCATCTAGACGTTTTCGAAACTAGTTTCTTGGCAGCCATCGTGGACCACATGTGCTCATAGCCTCTTGCAGTGAGGACCTGTAACAGCATAAGGACTAGTGCATTTCAAAGATCACCATTGTCACTCCACTGTGGCATTTGGAGGAATTTATCAGAGAAATCTCTGTTCCTCTGTTGCCCTGACATCTGTCTTTTCTACTCTCATATTTCCACTCTTACTTTTCTTCCTTAGCATTAGGAATGCATTCCTTTGTTCAAGCCTACCCAAGAGAAAGAACCAGCCTGCTGAGTAATCCTGACAACATTCATAAAAGGGAATTCTTTATAAGTGCCCTTGGCACACAGCACTCCTCATCAAGTTATAGGAATCTAGGCATAAGGAACAAAGAGGATTGTTTAGTCTGTAAATCGGCTATTCTAACAACGGGGCAATTCTGGCTTCTTTCTGAGTTCCACAGCGCAATCCTGGCAAGGAATCACCAGGATAATATCTGCACTGACGCTGTTAATGCTGCGTGCGGGGCTGGAAAGTGATCAGAGCCATCACATGCACATGGTTTATAAGATGAGCTGTTACCATTAGAAGTTTGCATGGGGGAGGATTTGGGAGCCTTTTCTGGACATTCATGCGTTATAGCAAATGGTGTTTAATATGATGACAACTACGATTAATATTAATGTTATTGCAGCTAAACTATTTTTAAAGCTTCCTACACATCTATGATTGTGCTATGTGCTTTAAACATGTCATCTCATACAGAATTCTATTGGGCTAGGGCTGATCTTTATTTTAGAAATGGGGAAACTGAGGAATGAGGTTATAAAGCCTGCCTGAGTTGAATCTGCTAGTGAGTGGCAGTGATGGTGTGGGGACCCTGGCCCCACTGGCAAGTCACCTTCACCTCATCCTCTTCCTGTCTTTAGCATCAGCAACAGACGGAGACCCAGTGACTGTTAGATGTGGAGGTCACTTAGGAATTTCACCCACTTCTGCACCTTATGGATAAAAAAGCAGAGGCTGAGAACAGTTGGTTACCTGAGTTGCTCAAAGTCAATTTAGGTAGAGCTAGGCATGGGACTAAGTCTCCTGAAATGCAGTTTAATGGGCTTTCCACCACTCAGGGTTCTAGGGACATTGAATTTTCATTCAAATGGTTTTGCAGCCAACCAACAGCTACATTCTTTAATTTGCGTCCTGTGCTTTCAAATTACATGTCTTACCTCTTGCAGAAATGGGACTAAATCCACTGAGTTTTGTGAGCTTAAATATACCTTATAAGGATCTCTAGGCTACAGTGTTCCTCATATAAACACAGGGTGGGGAGCTGAATCTCTGCTATTGCTCTAGGCAAACCTCTTCTTCTGATATGAGCACATGGACTCCATGGCTGCAAGCCATCGACAGTTGTAAGAGGCAACAGTGAGGAAGTGATTTGATCGAATTGTCCCACCATCACGTTGCAGACATCAGTTGAGGCGTCTCCTAATTTAACTTAAATGAGGAGTCAATACTTCCTACACTCTTTACCTTGGACTTACTTCTGGCCCCGAGCGAGAACGATCATTGTAACTCTGAGTGCTTCACAGGTGCCAAGCGCTGCCCTGGGAGCTCTTGGGCTTACACTTTCCTAAGCTCTTTTTAATCCTCTGGCGACATTATCAGCAAGTTTCTGTTTTTCACCCATTTTACAGAGGAGGAAACAGAGGTGTAAAGAAAGTAAGCAATCTGCCAGGATTGCTCTAGACTCTACCTGAATCCAAGTGGTCTAAGTGCCAGGGGTCGGTGGCAGACGACATGGGTGAGAGCGTCAGCGGGGAGGCCCCGCAGTTGGACTCCACCAGCTCGCCCTGGATGTGGACGTGGGCCGAGGCGTTGGTCTGCCTCAAGGCAGCCTTGAGAGGGGCGATCTGGTTGAACTGGACTCTGGAGAGGCAACCAGTGAATCCCGGGGTGTTGTATTTGTGGATCTCTTGGTCAATCTTCCCTGTTTCTAAAAAGATAAAAGAAAGAGAAAATAGAAATCTTATCCCACTCACCGTATTCCAGCTGTAGAACGTACTATCTTTGAATGCTTGTGTCCAAATCCCACTCTTGGGTTTCAGTTTAAGGCGTTACGCTGTTTTTGATGAAACATTAATGACTTGATAAGACTTAGGGCTTCAGACTTCACTTTAAAAGAACCTTGTGTTACTAGAGAATGTGGTAAGTTGAGGATAAGACTATATTTGGTAAAACCAAATACACTCAATTACCTTACAGCTACTTGAGATATTGCTGAAACTTACACCACTCACTGGTTCTGATTGATTTTTCTCCTCTTTTCTGATGCTTCCCTGAGCCTCTTAGACATATTGACCAAGGCCCCCTGCTCAGCTCCATTTTGTACCTCTCCTTTTCTTTTTCAGAATTCCTTATTTAAAAAGAAAGGAAGAAAGAAAAACAATTCCTATAGCCTATAATTCGGCATCTTCTTTCCCACAATCCCATCCTCTTGGAATTCTGAGATTTGTAGAATCCCTGCTAGTGTCTGACAAAGTTTTGGAAGTCAAATTTTCCCAACTCAATTGCAAATGTGCCTTTACAAATCACCACCTCCCCCCAATCTGTAAGCTCAACATCTTTCCCAACTAACACTCAGTTCAGGAGTCTGAGTAGAGGATCCCAGTGCACCAGTGTGCAATATCACCACACCCTGCTGTACCAGCGAAATCAGGCAGTGTTGTTTCAGCCCTCTGCCGCCAGTTTTAGAACCTGTCTAACAGAAACTTAACATGGAAGGAGTCCTTAAATACTTAAGATCCCTTGGCCAGTGAGCAGGCACGTTGACCCCAGAGCCTTTTAACCACAACAATTTTCTGAGCTGAGAAGGAAACCATGTACCCAGTAAAATGATCAAAGTCTGTGATAAACCAGGGAGGCAAGTCTGCATAGGGTTCTGGAATGTGCTCCAGGACAGGCTGCACTGGAACTAGCTTTAGAGGATGAAAGGAAAGAGAAATCCAGGCTGAGTTTATGTTCAGGGAACTGTGGGAGTCTGATGGGGCTAAGCTCAGGGCCAGGCTGGGCAGGGCCTTGAATGCCATGTGAAGATATTTGTATTTCAGTAGGAAACTCAAAGGCGTTGAAGCTGCAGAGGAATGTATTAGAAAGATAGTTCTAGTAGCTCTGAGCAAGTGCTCGCATTAGCCCTGCAGGCTCCTGCAAATTCCTGGGGCTAACACAAGAATTCTTTTTGCTGCAGGGCTAAGGCAGGGTCATGCTGGGGACCTGGATAAAGCGCCTTGTCCTCTTGCCTTCAATCGCGCTCTGTGGGAGCTCTTGCTACCCCCCGTATCTATAGTGAGTTAGTTTAGTTTTGCTTCCTCCGCTAGAGATTTGAGTAGGGAACTTCTGACCCCGACTCCATTTCATATGGTCCCTGACACAGAGACTTTAAGGAGGGCAGGTTTCCCTATTACACCACAGAAAATAAACAATTTCAAAGCTGTATCTAAGGGTTCTCAACTTAACGTGGGGTCCCCACTTCCGAGAGGTGTCCTTCCATTACTTAGTGTCTCCCTGAGAGGGTCCCCAGGGAGGGGTAACAGACAAGATGGCCAGGGAGGTGCTCCAGAAATGGGGTTCTGGTAGTGGAGCAGGGACCAGAGGAACAGTGGGCGGCAGCAGGGGCTTTTGGGCCCAGGCCAGGGGGACTGTGAGCATTGGCAGAAATGTCTGCGAAGTGGCAGAGGCTTGGGGCTTGTGGCAGGAGCGAGCCCTGTGAGGATGAGCTGCTCACACTTTGCCGTTCCCCGAGGGGTCCTTTCCCCCACTTGCTCTCTTTAGCTTTTCTCCTTTCTGTGTTTTCTCCCATTGGTGAAACCCTCAGTGTTTCAAGTGTTGTTTCTTTCCTGAAAGGTGACTGGGTTACAAAAATAAGGATTCTGATGCCTGAGAGAGCTGAGCCAGGGTTTCCAAGTCTGGAGAGCACTGCTAGCTGATGTAACTCTTCCTAAAGACTCTTGGCTGGGACCAATTGCCCTGGGGGAACAAGACTGCAGTAGATATTCTTTAGGCCCCGGTGGTTTCAAGTCAGGACCATGTGATAATGATAACTTTAGAGCATGCATCACTAGAAACCAACTCAGGGCCACGTGGTGATAATGACGTCAGAGCATCTACTAGAAACCAAGGTCAGCACATGTGGGAGGCACTGTGCCTAGTACTTTTTGTGCTGTGTCTCATTAAGTCTCCTAACAGCCTGCCAAGCTGGATAGGATTACCCCCCACTTCCCAGGTGAGGAAACTGAGGCTTAGAAAAATTAAAGCTCTGCCAATGAATAAACATTTATATTTCATATAAAAAACAGAAGTCAAATATCTTGTATTAGTCTCAGTTTCTCCCTGAAAAGTAGACTATATATGTGTTTTTTTATATTCATGTGGAGGTTTGCATTTCTAGTCAGGGACTCCGTAGAAGCATAGTGAGGTTTTTAGAAAAAAATGTACATGGTTATTAGAGACTACTTTAAAGCCATGTTTCATTAAAGCCTGAGCCAACAATATGGTTTTCAAAAATGCGGTGAACTGATGTCAAAGCTTTGACAGCAAGTTCTGTAAATGCTTATCTGGAATAAGATCCCATACTTCCTAAGAACATCTAATGAATGATAGTTGTTGGGCTGGGTCACAAGATTGTTGGGCTGGGACCCTTCAAACCTATTGTGCAGACTGGGTCACAGACCCCTCAATAGCAGGTCATGAGCTAGGTAGTTGGAAAAAGATCCTGGGAGCCATAGGTAAAGTTGATAGGCTTTATTCGGATGCGAGCTAAGGTAACTAGCAGCAGAACTGCTGCAGCTGCCCTGGTAGCCTCCCAGAGTATCCTGGGGGCTCTATGGATTAGAGCCGTTCATCCTTTGTACTTAAGTCAGATAACCCAGGACACCTGGGTGTGATCAGATAACCAAGAAACACCCAGGCACACATGCACAATTACATCAGATGATAGCCAAGGAACACCTGCACGCACGTGCACAGTTAACATATTTACATTAAGTAGGCTAGGTCATGCTCTGCCAGATTCTGAACAGCTGAGGGAGCCTTACCTTCATTTTCCTTACAATAGTATAGCTATCACTTTAGTGCATTTGAATTTGTTATGTTAATCTGTAAAATTGATTGAACTGGTCTCATACTAAAATCAAGTATTAAAATACTGTACAATTTACTCTAAGAAACTACATTCTGTGTGGTGATGTCTTGGCCAACGTGGTATTTGGCGGAAACCTGCTCTAAAGAACGCAAATTTTAGAAATGTGGCATAATCATTTCTGAAATTAAATTCTCAAGCTGCAATTAGTACTTTAATGTCTTATGTTCATGGTGATATGGGTTATTGTAGAAAATAGCCCACTTAAAATACTGACACAATTCTGGGTAAAACCTTAAAATGAAATGCTGATGACAGTACTTTTGGGGAGCTGCAGCAATTACATCTGCCATGCATTAGCACACTTTCCCCTCTCCATCTCACACAGCTGCTGAATATCAAGTGATGGGCAGGCGTGTTAGGAAAAATGAAAAGAGAAAAGGGCACCCGCACGAGAAATACGGAGAGAAGAAACCAGCTCTAGTGAGGAGGGACTGTGCCCTGTGTACACACGTGGGGCCTTGTGTACATGCACAGGCGCCTCTTCCTTGACTAGGCAAACATGTAGATGCTGACTTCTTGAAAGAGATTTCTAACAGAGTGAAAAGAAACCTACAGAATAGGAGAAAACATTTGCAAACTACACACCTGATAAGGGATTGATAGCCAGAATACACAAGGAAATCAAACAACTTAACAGTAAAAAACCAAATAATCCAATTAAAAAGTGGGCAAAGGAGCTAAATAGACATTTCTCAAAAGAAAACATATAAATGGCCAATAAGCATATGAAAAAACGTTCAACATCACTAAGCGTCAGAAGAATGCAAATCAAAACCACATTGAGATACCAATTCATCCCAGCTAGACTGGCTATTATCAAAAAGACAGGATAACAAATACTGGCAAAGATGTGGAGAAAGGGAATCCTCCTACACTTTCGGTAGGACTGTAAATTAGTGCAGCCATTATGGAGAACAGTATGGAGGTTCCTCAAATCCCACTGCTGGGTATATATCCAAATGAATGGAAATCATCTGTAGAAGGGATACCTGCACTCCCATGTTCATTGCAGCTTTATTTACAATAGCCAAGATATGGAACTAACCTAAATGTCCATTGACAGATGGCCGGGTAAGGAAAATGTGACACACACACACACACACACACACACACACACACACACACAATGGAACACTACTCAGCCATAAAAAAGAATGAATTCTGTCATTCACAGCAACATGGATGAGGTTGGAGAAAATTATGTTAAGTGAAATAAGCCAGTCACACAAAGAGAAATACTGCATGTCCTCTCCTCATTCATAAGAGGGAGCTAAAAAATAAATAAATAAGGAAAGAGAGAAAGATACAGTAGTCACAATAATATGTTGAACTTTCAGAAGGAGAGAACAGAACTGTGGTTGCTAGAGGTAGGAGATGGGGAGGGGAAGTGGGGTTAGCAAGAAATGGGTTAATGGACACAAAGAATGTTCACTTTTTGTAATGATGAACATGTTAATTATCCTGATTTGATCATCACATATTTGACACAGGTATTGATATTCAACTCTGTACCCCACAAATATGTATAATCAATTATGCTATAATAAAAAAAGAGATTTCTCATTTTCCTTGGAGACTATTTAAATTCACCTATGTATTCTTCTTGTATATCCTATAGGATCTATTCACCAGCTGATTTTTTTTTTTTTTTCACCAGCTGATTTTTGCTAGGTTTTGCACTTTAGTTTGCTATCAATATTCTTTTTTTTGTGGGGGGGAGAGGATATAATGTTATAAAATATAAAATACCACTGTAAACTGAATTTTTTACTTTTCATGAAACAGAGCCAAAAGATTTTAAAACTTCAATAAGCCCTGACTTAAGACTTTTGATAAACATCTATCGTGTACCCCTTACTGTGCTGGGGGCTGTGGCAGTCACCCTTCTTGGAATCCGTAGGGTCAGCAGAGGTGGTCAACCCTGGTCCCAGCCCTGAAGAGCACACCATTGCTCTGCAGAGACTCTAGGTACAACTGGCCTCACAGCACTGTCTGCTTTTCTGTTCCTTTCCTCTGCTCTGGGGTGGAGCATGTCCTCTAGTGGCACTGGGGTGGTTTTAGGTAATTCACAGACTGCGAGTTAAATAACATCCAATCACAGAGTGGGGAACTTATTCCCTCCTCAATTCCCTTTCAATCCTTCAGAGAGAGAGTCCCAGGTTGGCTCAGTTTGGGGCTGGACTGTCTTTGTCACCATGCCAATACTTGGAAGTTTCCCTTTTTAACAAAGAGAGAGCAGACCCCAGACCTGGGTGCTTCAGCAGACAACGATACTGAATTTCATTATCTTCCCACAGTACATATTTTCCGCACTACCTTATTCTGACAGTAAGTGATACCAGCATTTCATTTCATGGTAGTGTTACCAAATTTCCCTTTCATATAAACATTTTCCTTTCAATATAAATTTAGTTGAACAAAAATGGTGAGTCAATTTAAAAGAAAATATTAAGTCAATGACAGAAAGGAGGTCACGGGAAATGGCAAAATGTTACTGGAATAGCAAAAATTGCCCTCAGATGACTCTTCTTGGGGAGCCCTGCTGGGGAGAAACTTGAAGCTCCCGCACCCCTTGCTGTTCTGCCGCAGGGGCCTCTGTTGCGTCACACGGAATCCATCCTCCTGCCCTTTTTCACACTTAGTACCAGTCATTAGCCATCACTGTGAGACATCAGAGGCCGTCGTCCTTCAAAAAGAGCTACGAGTGGCTTCCTCCTGGATTCTGCTCCAGCTCCCGCTACCTGGACCAGGTGTGTTCCTTCCCTCTTTGGATGTGTCAGAGGCCTCCATTTGTGCCTCTACTAGATTTAGAGTTTTCTTTGCAGCTGGCACTGAATGTCACTTCTCTTTGTGTTCTCCAAAACGTCTAAAATAATACCTTGCCCAAAGAAACCACCCAGTGACTGCAGGAATGAACATAACTGAAACCATGTATGAAACCGCCCATCGTTCAGAGTTGGGCTGTGTGGGATGGGACCAAGCACTGCAGAAATTTAGGCTCAGCACAGTTTGCTGTGGTCAAAAGGTTGTTGATCAGCTCCTGGGGTAAATAGGTGTGGAACATGGCCTGGAAAGAGGAGCGGGAGGTGGCATACATAGAGCCAACAGACCAGGATATATTATTTCCAGCAGTGCCATACCTGGAAATCTGTCTTACTGAAAATGGGCTTGTCTTTAAAACATCGTTGTATTGCTCTGAAATGGACACTTTTCAGGCGTGGAGCTGGGGTGCTATGGCACCTAAGGGAGTAAGTGGGAAGTGGGTTTGATATCACCATCTGGGTGAAGTTTTAAATAGTGCTTGGAAAACCAGACGGAGACGAGATTGGTGAGTATCATGTGATGTGCACCTGACAACATGGCCAGGCTGCTGCAGGCGAGCACTGTCCCCAGGGGTGGCTCCAGGGTTAGGGCTGAGCATCTGGGCTTCCACTGAGAGAAGAGCTGATGTGGGTTAAGTAGGCTGGATACAGGTTTTCCACTCTATTTCCACCTGGCCACAGTTGTGTAGACAGGAGGCTGAATGGGTCAGTGGAATGAATAAATGGGAAATAACTATAACTCCTACACCCCCAAAGCCAAGAGCATTAATCTAAAAAACAGTATGTAGCTATAAGCAAATAAATCTCACTCCTCAGTTCTACTATGATCAAACGATAACCATGAGGCAGGACAGGGAAACGTTGGCATGTAGGTTCTGTGTCAGCTCCTGCTCTTCCAGACCACACTTTTGAACACTGATATCTTACTGACCAGCTGCCTTTCAGAAGGCCCACAACCAGAATTAAATCCATATACATAACTGATGTTTGGAATCACGTACTACCACATTTTATTAATCCTTTGAAGAAAAACACTAATGAAATCTCATTGTAGTTATTAGATGCTTTTCTCTCTTGTAAAGGAAGGTGGGACTAAATTATACGGGTGTAATTTAAATAGCTCTTGACTTACGACATGAGCTAACTCAATTACAAGGAGGCAGAATGTGGAGAAAAGCAGAATCTTTTCACTCTCTCTGCCATATTTTAACATGCATCTTTTTTTAAGGATTGATAACACAAAATTGGATTTTTTTTTTCCAGAGACAACAATTAAAAAAAAGTCTTCATGTAAAGATTCTAGCCTACTATACTATTTGGCAAAAAGGTAAAATATTCCATTTTTACTTGTATCCAATTATTACATTTCTTGAGATTTTGGGAATACTAAGTAGGTTGAAATTGTCATTCTTATTCCTAAAATCTTGTCTGAAAACATCAAGTTTATTATGATCACTGGTTAATCTTATGATACAGTCGTAATTACACAGTATCAAAAACATTGATACAAAAGAGAAGATATGGTCCTTCAGATGTTTTCCAAAGCTCTAGACATTTGTCACTGTGCAGAGTACACAGGTGAAAGATGAATTTTCCACTTTTTCCTGGATGTTTCAAGTTGTCAGACGTAAGACAGAAAGCTTAGGAAGTGCTGGTGTCCATGTTCGCAGCCTCAGGTGCCCCGTTCCATGGCATGATTTTTCAGGGCTAAGAATAACAGGCTGTGCCAAAAGTAACACGACCTCTCAGAAAAATGTATGTACCTGTCAGTCAAACCCCAGAGCTGGGAGCTGGGATTTACTTCCTGAGAAATGTGGGTCTGATTTTACCTCTGAGCATCTTAGAAAACGGAAGCTATGTGTCCTGGACATTGGCTACTGGAAAACAGAGCACAGATGTGAGGCCCGAGTTTCCCATGAGCTGGAAATGAACCTACCTCACTGGGATTTATTCCAGTTTTGCTTTTGTGTTTTTAACTTGTCAACAGCAGAAACAGAATCGTATGTACAAAACTGCCAAATTGAAATGTAGTACAAAAAAATAATTTCTCTCTGTGGGGGCTCTGCTGCTGCTATAACATTTTTTAGGCTTTGGAAAGCCATATTAAACTGTAGCCGACACCATAAGGAGAGTGAGTTTTGGCTTTTTAGTTTTTTCTTGAATTCCTCTCCAAGTCCCTGAAGGGTATTTTAGCCACGACTAGCAGAGGGTCATCTGAAGCCAACTCCCTGGGGAGTGGGGAAATTTGGAGCAATGAGGAAAGGAAGAGAGAAAGGTGCTGACCTCATGCATTTCACTAGCAGTATAAAGAACGGCAGGCTAGGAAAACTGTTAGCAAATTTTTGTATTTCCAGATGATGTCAAACCGAAGGATCCAGTAAAATAAAAAATGGTTTCTTTCCTTGGTTCTCACTTACATTATAATTTCGATCCCAGGAGTCCTCTAAAGCTATTTTATCCAAGAAAAAAAAATATCCTTTGAGGACCATTACTGCACGGAAACCTAAACACCACAGCACTGGAAATGAACTTGAGGTAGGCATTGGAAGCAGTGATTTTCCCAGGGCAATGAGACCTGTCAAGCACACACAGAAAGACAGGGAGAGCTGTTTTCAAAAAGTATTGGGGGTTCCCTTACTTGGCTCTCCATGGTATGTAATTAACACAAGAAAGAATTTAAATCTTGGGACCTTGTCATATGAAATAATGTTCAGAAGACCAAGCCAGAATACATAAGGCTGAGCTGGAAGTTTCGGTGGATCATTATAAATTTGAACAGTATGATGGCAACCAGGGAATGCTACCTCGATGCTACCAAAGAAGGAGTCCAGAGACAGACCGGTAGGCCTGGGGGTAAATAAAAGTGTGTTTCTCCCCCAACACCTTTTTCTGTGCTGTACCACTAAAACCGACTTGTTCATTTTCGGATTGGGGTAAGAGCCTACTAGATCGAGGGAACTCTGGCAGAGGCCATCCAAGTTGCAGCAAAGCATGTTATTAAGTCTCTCATGACATTTTCATGGTCAAGACAGATCTATGTGGGCTCATGATAGTATGAGGAGTAGACTAAAGACAAATTTATCATGAGATGAACAGCGGGTGGAATTTGATCAATGGGTGAAAACTGGCTTCGAGGGAGAATTTTAGTGGTATGACTCCAAATGCACATTTTATTGTTTTATTAATTTGGCCAATGTGGCATTGATGTTCTTATCCAATGTGCCACATGGCACTGAATAGAAAGGGTGGCTATACATGAGCCAAAGGGAGTTTGAAAGGCTGAAATGATAGCCCAGATCTAACTAGATAAAGTTTAGCAGAAGCAAATGCCTAATTTCTATAGTTGTAAACACCACCTCCCCTCCCCTCCCCCACCATCACCTTCAATACCACATTGTATGTAACACACCTGATAACAACATGTAACCTACCCTCCCCCCAGGTCTAGGGTCTTTTAATTATAAATGATTTAGCAATTAAGAGTGGAAGTGGTTGAGTCATGAAAAGGATGGAGTCTAGATTCTAATTTAGGAAGTGGTTTCTGAGACTGTCTCCTGCAGTGGGCAGAATAAGCCCAGAGAGGGATTTAGTTGAGGACAGAGTATCTTGAACAAGACGGCAGTAATAAAACTAGGGTGTGTACAGAGGACGGCTGCCACGCTTGCAATGATGCCACGTGAAAAGGCTGCAGGTGTGCCGCGTGGAGAAGCTGGAGGAAGCGCATGATCTCTGCTGCCAAATATCAGAGTTTAGACTCATTCTGTGAGGCATTCGTCGAAGGCTGGTTGCCTGCAATGTGGGTCCAGAAAGCAAATATGAGATCGGGTGAGCCAGCGCAGGGTTGGGGGAGCAGCTTTATAAGCCCAGAGGATGCTGAGTTGGGCATCCTTGATGTCATTCCAGCTGGGTGGGGTGACAGTGAGGAACTTGGGGCTGGGGGGCCAGCCATTCAAAGACAAGGCTAGTAGTCCTCAGACCCCAATTCTGTGTGGCACCGTGAGAGAGAGTAAAGTTTCCTGACTTCACCCTGTGTGCCAGACATGGCCCCTTATCTAACCAAATTGCCACAAAAAATCCATGGGATGGGTTGAATGACCTTCTGTTATTCAGAGAAGAAACTGAGCTTGTGGAGTTAAGTAATCAGGGGAGGGTCTCTCAGCTAGAAGGTGGGCAGGGATTGACACCCTGTATACGGTCCCGACTCTGTATGGAAGGATTTGGAGTGTGAACAATAGGCTTCCGGCACTCGGAAACCAGAGCTTTTTAGGACCCAGCCACTGAGATAGCAGGTCACAAAAACTGGCACAGCCAGAAACTTCTTGGGGAGCCAGAGATTCTTGGAAATGGGCACCTTTATGTCCTTCTGATTCAGACTAGAACTGTGATTTTGGAGAGGACCAAAACAGGGGCAGTCAGAGTGCAGAGATGAGAGGCAGGAGCAGGGCAGACCACTATGGTTATATCTTTCCCTTCAGAGTTAGCTGTCTCCACAGACATTATTTTTCACCAAGTTTTTCTTTCACAGAAAGAAGAGAATTCTAAACCCTCTAACTAGACTATAAAACTGAGAAACATAAGAACCTTCATTTAAAATTAGACTCTAAATGATCTGGTGATCTGAAAACTGCTCAAATCAGCAAAAATCTTTAAAAGGACTTTAAAAGTTGGAAGACATTTAAATGCATAGGGCCCGGAGCCTGAACAGGCCAGCCTCTGCTTCCTCCTGGAAACTCTCACCCTTTACTATTATTTCTGAAACATGAATGCCATCTTGTACTGAATATAGCAATAACAACGAAACTTAAAAAGCAACATTTTTTCCAAAACCAGTACTTGAGTTTTAGATTTGTTATTAGGTCTTGGTTCCCCTTAGGTCTTGGCCTAAATGAGTACTTAACAACGGTAATGGCTAAAGACTCACTGAGTTATTACAATGTGTTAGATGCATTAGCTTTCCACATGCACTGGAAAGTCCTATTCATATCTACAGTGACTCGCTAAGGCAGGTACAATTTTTGACCCATTTTGACTGACACTCACTGAAGTTGTCACTTAGGCAGAATCACATTAGCTAGAAAGTGCCAGCGTGTGAACCTTGACCATTACTCTAGCAGTTAAGACATTACCCAGTTGCCTGGTCACCAGAGACCTCTAGGAGATTCAACTGGGAATGGCCTTTAGAAAGTTAGGAGCTTTCTAGGGCTCTGCAGAATCCTCTCTCTATTTGCAGATAATACCCAATACATAACTCACCTACAACTGCCCCCCCCCAACTTTCAGGCAATCCACTTTAACTGAAGATGGAGCCCCTTGTGAATTGGTAATTACTCCTTGAGGCACTAGTCAGAAGTAGTCAAGAAAGAACAAAGGTAACCCTAGCCAGGCTCTGAACGTGCAGCTGCCTCTAATTTACCTAAATGAGGGACTTCTTCTATGACTCAGGTGGGGTGTAGGCTATTGGTTTTTACTTATAACAAAAGACTCATGACTCTTTCTGCATACTTGCTTGGGGGCCTTCATATCGAGCTCCCATGTGCTAGCTGCATGTTCATTTTCCCAGCTGGGCACATTCCCCAGCCCTATCATGATCTTGACACTTTTAGCTGCCTGTGCATGTTGACGGTGCTTCTCTCTCCATTTCAGAAGGTGCAAATTACAGCAGCTGCAGCACCTTGAAGAAAATACATTTTCTCAGCACTGGTTGTCATTTCCTCTTGGTGTTCTGCTGTGTGCTGTTTCAGAGCAGATGAAAGCTTAAAATATTTTATGGGGCAATTGCATTAATCTCTCTTCTAAAATACACCAGTGTGAATCACAGGCATCTTGGGGAAATGAATCCACCTGGAAAAGATGTTCTTCTGGATAACTGAAGAATTCTTTTGGCATTGGCACATTTTAATATTTCTGGCTGAATATCTGTCCAGAATGCTTTCTTAAGAAAAAGGAGACCCAACATCAGGGTCTTGTTATGACTTTCACAGGCCCTTGGCACCTTTGCTTTTAAAGGTCCCTTTCTCCATAAAACAGAAAACAAAACCATATTTATAAAATGGTATTTTAGAACTGGTATAAAGATGAATTAATGATATGATATACTAAAACATTTTTCCTTCAAACTAGAAGTTCATCTTTTTCTTCTGATTTTATAAGAAAAAACATTTTTGTGGGACCCTAAAAGTATTGTGGGCCCTAGGGACTGAGCCTACTGGATATGTCAGTCCCTGCTGAATGGATCTGATGGCTTTTCTTGATGGCTTGAGCTTGACTGAGAATATTGTTTTATCATGCTTCGGAACATAGCTGGAAAGCAGCCCTGGATTTTGCATTTTTGAAAAAGAGCCGGTAGTCTCCTTTCTTTTGGGTCATTTGCCTTTGTCTTACATTGATGGAGTAAAAACTGCTACTGTACTCTACAACTCGGCTGCCTTTCTGCAAGAGTAACTACAAATCACAAACTGCTTGATGTTCTCACTCCTGAAAGTCATCTTCCAGAAAGTTAGGTCTTCCAGCATTTTGTAATTTGTCAGCAATTGTAAAATAGTTATTGTCTTCAAAAGATTATTTTTTTTAGCCATTTTAAAAAAAATCTACCATTTGTACAAGTTCTTCTCAAGGTTTGGCCTTGGGAAAGATTCCATGGAAAAATTGTGCATTTAATTTTATTGCAAGATTGAAATAAGTCTTGTACAGATCTTTTTCATGGAATTTCATTCATTCATACAAAGATTTATTGAATAGTTACTATAACAAGGTGGTGAAGGTTCATTACTGAAAAGGACAGTTTCTACCTTCGAAAACTACATAACTTAATCTAATATGATGTTGTAAATTCTGACAATATGCTGGACAGAAATATGATTTGTTGAATAAATTAATGACTGAATAAGTGAAAGACAAAGGGGCTACTTCTTTAGGGTGAGCTCAAGAACCAGTTTAGCAATAAGCAGAACATCTGTCCTTTCCTTAGGGAAAATCTAGTGCCCTGAAATATCTTACTAAGAAAATCAAAGCAGGGAAAGGGATAGAGCGAGAGGGGGAGATACTTATTTTGGATAGGATGAACAGGGAAGGTGTAAATCTACATGACTATGCCACTTGCAGGGTTACAGCAATAGCTACACTGCTTGTCTGGTTGGGCTATTCATAACTAAAGCCAAAATGCTTCATTATTTTAGTTATACTAAGTTTCTATTTGCACTGTCAGGGCTAGGGCTCACAGACCCTTCAAACCCATTGTACAGACTGGGCCACAAACCCCTCACATGCCATGCTGAGTCACAGACCCCTCCCATGCCAGGCGGGGTCACCAGACTCCTCACATGCAGGTCTATGCTAGGTAACTGGGAAAAATCCCGGGAACTGTTGGCAGACGACATGAGCCTAGTCCTCAGCTTCCTCAACAGTGGCAGCAGCTTACAGCAGATTTGGCGGCAGCAGCGGTGGCAGCCTTCTCAGGGCATCCCGGGAGCACTGGCAGTAACAGCTTCCAGCAGCAGTACCAGCCTCCCTGTGGCCCCTCCTCCGGGAGACATCCTGGGGGCAGGGGAGGAGGGAGCCGTGGACCTGAGCCACTTGTCCTTTATACTTAAGTCCATAACCCGGGACACCTGGGTGCACATGTGCAATTTACATTAGACAATAGCCAAGGAATACCTGGGTGGACGTGTCTATGTACATCAAATGCTCGGCAAGATTCTGAACACCTGAGGGGCCCTGGCCATTTTCCTTCGCTTTCCCCACAGAAGGCCACTCTGCTGAGATGATGTTTATCTGAGTTCTGAACTAACTAAGGGAAGCCATGTATTTATCCAGGGGAGAAGCATTCCAGGTAGAAGGAACAGTAACTGCAAGGTTCCAAGGAAACACATGTGTGTATGTCCTGGCTTGCCCCTTACAAGGTGAAACTCCGAGCTGGAGTGAGGGTGGATCCTGCTTGTGCAGGTGTAGACTGGTTGACTTTCAAACTTCCTGTCAGCAGCTCCGCATTTAATTTGGCATGTGAGCATTAAGGACTCCTACTGGAAAGACAGCCCCTCGTGCTGCTGGATGGGGCTGGGACAGTGCTGTGGTCCCCTACAGCCTGCACACAGTCCAGATGCCGGAAGGATGGGAAATGGCTGGACATCCCCTCAAGCCTCAGCAGACACAAGTGCGGCAACTAGACCAGCTCAACCACCAGAGCAAAGTTCTGTGAAGACCCTATTGTGGGTGGAGCTGTGCCCCTCCAAAAGATGAGTTGAAGTCCTCCCCCTGTCCCCCATTACTTGTGAATGTGACTTTATTTGGAAATAGGGTCTTTGCAGACGTAATCAAGTTAAGATGAAGTCATATTTGATTAGGGTAGGCCCTAATCCACTGACTGGTGTGCTTAGAAGAAAAGAAGCAACACACACACTGCACACAGGGAGAAAGCCATGTGAAGACAGGGGCAGAGGGCATGCGGCCGCAGCCAAGGAAAGCCCCGGACTGCCAGCAACTATCAGAAGCTGGAAGAGAACAAATTCTACCTCTCGGTCCCCAAGAAGGAAACAACCCTGCTGACCCCCTGAACTGTGAGAGAATAAGTTTCTGTTGCTTTAGCCACCTCGCTTGTTATGCTAGCCCTAGGACACTAAGACCCAGAAAACTGCATATAACCACAGGTCCCTTGCCACTCTGGAAAGGAAGACAGATCATTTGTCCCAAAGAGACTGAGTTCACTTAAAAAGTTTTATAATAAGAGTTAATTTTAAGTGTAAGCTTAAATCTCCTCCCAATCCAAACCAAGAACACGAAAATGGGTGCCTCAGAACAAGATGAAACATGTTACAGAAAATTAAAACCATTACAACATCTTTTTGCTCATCTGAATTCAGTTTATAAAATTTTAAGCCCTTTACAAATGAATAAAAATAATTTTTCCTGTGAGTATTGGAACAGAGAAATGGGTCATTTGGTCCTCTCTGGGGTCATTTCTGTAAATTCAGGGCTTCTTTGCAACCATATCCACAACAGGTATGGCCTAAATGCTTTAATTGACTAAAAATCTGTAAAGTGCTTACTTCTTCTGAGTTGAGAAACCTTACAAAGTAGTTGACCTAATAATTATGGGGCTTTGCTTATGTTCCTCATGTTCTGTTTCAATTTCCATTTCCTATTTCAAGGTTAGCCCCTTCCTGAGGCTGGTGAGGGTTGTGTCTCTTAACCTTGGTTTGAAGAAGCAGTTCCTTTAATTGCTCTGTCTCTGTTCTCTTCACCACCCAATTGTTTGACAGCCTCTTGTAAGGAAAATGAAAACAAATGGTCAGGCTCCCTCAGCTGTTTGGAATCTTGCCGAGCATGACAGCGTGTCTGTTGTAAATACTTAACTGCGAACATTGGCTCAGGTGTTCCCTGGTTATTTGACTTGTACCCAAGTGTTCCCTGGTTATCTGCCTTAAGTATAATGGACAAAGGGCTCTGATCCACAGGCTCCCCCCAGCCCCGGAAGGCCACCAGGAGGCCACCAGGAGGCTGCTGGGGATGCTGGAGGCTGCTGCAAGCTGCTGCTGTTGAGGCTGGGGCTGGGGCTGAGGCTGAGCTTGTATCTGAATAAAGCATGTCAACCTTGCCAATGGCTCCCAGGATCTTTTTCCAACTATCTAACTCGTGACCTGTATATGAGGGGTCTGTGACCCAGCCTGACACCTCTGAATTGCTCCTTCTCCTCCTTTCCCTGTCTCCATCTTTTCTCTATCTTATAAAGAGTTTGCCTGCTCAGAATGTCTAATTTGAGGTGGAGAACATGCCCTTGGTCTGGACAAGGCCTGGAATCCATGTGTTTACTTCAGAGCACACAGTTAGTTGTTGGTGTTATATCATTTTTCACTGTATTGTAGTTTAGCTTATCCTGAAGCATTAAATTAAATGTGAGTCTCTGTTGGGAAAATACAGGAAAAATGGTCAGGGCCCCTCAGATGTTCAGAATCTTGGCGAGCATTTGATGTAAAAAGGCATATGCACTCAGGTGTTCTTGGTTATCGTCTAGTGTAATTGGGCATGTGCACCCAGGTGTCCTGGGTTGTGGACTTAAGTATAAGGATGAGTGGCTCTGATCCACAGTGCCTCCCATCCCTGGGATGCCCCTACTGCTGCTGGAGGCTGCTGCTGCTGCTAGTGCCCCCGGGACCCTCTGCAAGGCCACTGCCACTGCCGGACCTGTAAGCTGCTGCCGCTGAGGAAGCTGAGGACTGAGCTCATGTCACTTGCCAACAGCTTCTGGAATCTTTCCCAATTACCTAGCATGGACCTGGATGTGAAGGGTCTGGGGACCCAGCATGGCATGTGAGGGGTCTTGTGACCCAGTCTGTACGATGGGTTTGGAAGGTCTGAGTCCTAGCCCTGACAATATAAATGGAAACTTAGTATAACTAAATAACTAAAATAATAAAACATTTTGGTTTTAGTTATGATTTGCCTTACTTTACAGTCTCCTTTCCTTTCAGTCCTGCCAGCCCACCGTTGCCAACCTGCAGTACTCACCATGGCCCTTACCATTCCTGAGGATCCTCTTGCTAGAAAATTTCAGTGTATTTTTCACATCTGGAGAAAAGTCCTCAATTAAGGTCAAACTACAAATTATTTAAAGTAATGATGACTCGAAAGGTATTGTCTGCACCTGAATGTCCCAAGCTAAACATCTAAAACCAACAATTGAGAAGATTTCCTATACATCACAGGGCAGTGAAAAATATTTTCTCTGCAGATAATTTAGATAGTGGAATTCAGGAACTCTCCTCTCCTTACCCTGCTCTGTTAAAATTTATGAAGCAAATGACACAATGTGAGACACCAAAAAATATCTCTGAAAGTCTGATAAGTTGAAACTGCCCTAGTGAGTTTTCTAAATGACCTTCCCAAAGAAAAGGCACTTTCCTCAAAACAAAAAACAAACAAACAAAAAAAACCACCAAAACCAAAAAAAACCCCTTGCAGAGACACTTAAATATTTCGTCTCTCTAGCAGTAAGACTGGCTGCACCTTTAATTTCTGAATTCTTACAATAACCCAATAGGTAAAGGGTGTGCACACACACAGGGTGAATGAGTGTCACATGCAAGCCACTCTAGATATAAGACCAGAATTTCCAGATCTTCCTATCAAAAAATACCAATTTCTTCAAATCTAGTATAGAATGTGCATCTAAATTGAAAAGTCTCCTTATTTGTATTTAAGTAAGCGAGGCTTTGTTCATGCTGCCACTGTAGCAAGTGGTTCAGAAGAGCTGAGGAGGCCTCGCATTTTTTCATCCTTCCTCACGGATGGACTAATACAGGAAAGTGACAACGAACATAACACCTGGTGTCTCGAGCACATATTTTACGCAGGGCCCTAGGCCGAGCAATTTACATGCATGAACTCTAATTCTTGTAGCTCCTCTGTGAAACAGGTGCTATTATCATCTTCCTTCTCATTTTACAGAGGAAACAGGCCTGGAGGAATTAAACAGCCCAACCTTCTCTTACTCTGGTCCAAACTGCCCTGCACGTGCCCGGAAGCAGAATATCCAAATGCTGAACATAGACTTAGATCAGGAGCGAGGCCAGGTCTATCTGCAGAAGGTCAAACAAAAGTCTAGAGCCCCTGGCTGCGTTTCATCAGTGCCACCTGCACCGCTTCACAAGAGGCCGAGACCTGCCCAGGCTCCTGGGCTGGGTGTGAACGGGGGAGCCCGCCACCTCCGCTCACCTGTCCCGTGTCCACGTTCTTTCGGCCCCGGGGCTCCAATGTTCACTTCCGCCTGCCTCACCTCACGTCTGAATTCTCACGATAGCTCGTGGCTGCCCGCCATCTTGCCTTCTTCCCCCCCGTTTCGTCCTCCACCTCGCCCTCGGACAAGTGTTTCTAAAACGGAGGTGGGGTCCTCTCACTCCCCTTCAGTAGCTTCCTTTAGTAGGAAGCTCATGCTCTTCAAAACGACCAGCAAGCCTCTCCGTGCTGTGACCCCTGGCTCTTGCAGCCTCCTGGTCTGTGTCACGCCATGTCCTAGACTGGACCGGCAGTCTAAGGGCTGCCCAAAATAATTTCGTGGGCCTCTTCCAGAATGTGTGTAGATTCCAGCAGAGCTAGACAATTTGGCCATGCCGACAATTTGGCCATGCCAACAACTTTTCTACGGAAACAGTTCAAAGAACATTGCCTTGGTTATCAAGAGGAACCAGAGAAATGTGACAGAAAAGAAATACTTGGAACTAAAATTTGCTTCAAAATATTGGAAGCTAGTATTTGTAGAACAGGCTTATAACCAGATTTTTTTTTTCAGTTTATGAGAGAATACAATAGTCCCCTTGAATACTTCTCAGCACCTGCTAAGGCTTGCCACCAAAGGCTTTGCTTTCCTGGGTTTACTTGAGTTTTCAGATTGTACAAGGGTGTTACAGGCTATACAACCTTGTTATTCTGGGTTGTGCATTTCTTTTATAACGTGGAGTTGGGGCTAAAAATTAATTTCCTGGCCAAATTTTAGTCCCAATATAGGAAGCTCTTGATGATAATAGCTCTGTTCCATTCTGATTGCACTCAAACAAAAATCCTGGATGACACAAAAATAGTAATGGTACATAAAATTGGAATTTTTGGTTTACTCTTGACTTTTGAATCAACTTCACTGAATAGAATTTGTTTCCAAAAATGTGCCTATTTTAAATGTCCAGTTTGATGAGTTCTGCCAAATATGTACACCTGTATAACCATCCCAATCAAGATGTAGAACATTTAAATTGGAAATTTGTACAAATTTCCTTTTTCTTTCCTGATATTTGTGTGTGTGATACATGGGTGTGAAAAATCATTCCTGAAAATGAAGATACTTAGACTTTGATCCTAGTTGAAGATTCTTGATGATAATTCTGAGATTTTTGGTAGTGCTGTCCTTTGCATTAGAAAATGTGTAGGCCAATATAGCATTGTACTTAAAATCCAATCAGATATGTTGATTTGTAGAAGAGTTTTTGCCACAACAAGGCTTGTTACTGTCTTTGTAAGGTCCCTTCAGAGACAAAAAGGAGTGTTTTGTGGACAATGAGGTAATCTGTCATATTCAATTTCCAGGTTCTGGGGGAATGACTCATTCCAGAATCCATACTTTGGCATAATCAAATATGAATTCATGACTATTTAAAAGTGCACATTTAGTATCTAATAAAACCCTCACTGGCTCTTTGTCTTCCATTTTGTTTCCTCCCATCTCCCACCTACACAGCCTTCTGGGCAGGGGGGCGGGGAGAGGGAGAACATGAATTATTAAAAGGATGTGAAAATGGTCCCCCAAACAATTGCTGAGGGACTGCTCTGTGGATTGCATGGCCTCAGAGCAGGCTCCCAGGGCTCTAGCACCCAGTGCCCTCCCTAGGGTCTTTATTAACGTTTGCATTCACAATTCAGTGAATAATATTTCAGTAAACTTGAATTATCCCTCAAAGTCTCTTTATCTACCCTTGAAATCTCCCCAGTCCTGCTCAGAGGATAAGATAACTGATGTAATGGCTTGAGATACAGGGCAGGTGACTTTTGAGAGAGGTAAAGAAGGAAACCTGTAGTAAGGGAGATGCTGGCAAGGAGTTCAGAACTTCCACTGGACACGTGTGATTCAGGAGAAAGCGTATGATCAGGCTAACCTGTCACAGATGTGAACTGAGAGGTCTTGCTTCCTTTTCTGACTCTGAGCCTGCCCAGGGGAGCTCTAATTTGACAGGTGCTTTCCTGTGCTGTCCATATTCCTAAGAACTAAAGGTCTCCACAAATAAAGCCAGGTCTAACTTGGCTGTACATTTATGTTGCACGGTTTTAAGTTTATCTTCTATTCCATATATTTAAGTTCCTTAAACCTGTGAATCCAGTAAATTGTCCATGCAAAGGATTTCCTCATGTTTTAGAAAGAAGCACACCAACATGAAGCTTTTGCTCACTGTCTCTTTAAATAATCAAAACATTAAAACTATAACTACATAACTATACCCTGTGTCTGAGTCCACCTTGATCATTGAGAGCAATAGTCTCCTAAACGACCTCCTATTTCCACCTTTTGCTTCTTTCTTATCCATTCTCCACACAGCAGCCAGAGTGTTCTTTTAAAAACATAAGTGAGATCATGTCACTTCACTGCTTAAAACTCTTTGGTGGCATCCAGTTGCTCTTGGAATAAGATTCAAATGTCTTTACCATGGTCTACATGGCCCCAGATGACCCTTCTCTCTCACACTAACCTACCTGATCTCCTTTCACTCTTTGCTTTCTCTTCTCACATGGCTGCAGTCACACTGGTCTCCTTCCTCTCCCTCGTACACACCACTTGGGCAGAGTTGCCATGTGTCCTTTAATATTTCCTCTCTGTTTCTGAACTTGCCAATAGAGTTTTTAACCAGGTGCATAGCCACCCAGCTGAAGACAACATCTCCCAGCCTCCTGTATAGCTAGGCATGGTCACGAACTAAGTTCTCCCTGATGGGATGGGGGTACACAAATTCTGGGTATCAAGTCTCCCCAAAAAGGAAGAGGCATGCTGTCTCTTCCCTTCTCCCTTTCTGAATGGCTGGGAAGCAGATGTGATGGCAGGAGTGGAGAAGCCTTCTTGGACCATGAGGTAGAGGTCATATATTGAGAAAGCCAGACAGCAAGACAGTGGCATTTGGGTCTCAAAGTAGTATAAAGCTATCCTATCAGTCCCAAACTGTTCACCCAGATTGCTAAGTGAGGGAGAAATGAATTTCTATCTTGCATAAACCCCTGTGAGTTGAGGTTTCTCTCTTACAGCAGCTAATAGAATCCTAATGCGTACACTAGCACTTTCTCTCCTTGGGGCTTTATTCTCCTATTCCCACTAGTTTGGATGCATTTCTCCAGCTTTTCCTGTGGTTGTTTTTGTTTGTTTGTTTGTTTGCATCTTTTCGGCCTCCTTCTTAAGTGTCATGTCCTCAAGAAGGCCTTACCTGACCAACTTAACCAAAACTGAGAAATCCAGTTTCTCTCCATCACATCACCCCAATGGTGTTTACGAGAGCACTCATTAGTCTGTGATAATCTTGTTCGTCCATTTGTCATGCTTGTTTCCCCCATGAGAGAGGCTCCCTGAAGGTAGTGACCTTGCCTCTCTTGCTGACTTGTATCTCTCCAACAGCTTGGATGGTGCCTGGCACACACTGGGAACTCAGTAAGTATTTACAGAATGATGAACAAATCCAGCCACAGGCAATGAGATCCATATCTCTAGTTAGTTATTTATTTGTTTTTCAGTTCTTGGATCTGGTATAAAAAAGCAGGGGACAGCTCACAGTTCAGAGGTGAAGGGACTCTTCTGGATGATTTACCAAATCAGCTGGAGAATGCAGATCTAAACTCACAGAATTTGCTGCTTACAGAGAGATTTTTAAAGAACAGCTAGTTTGTTTACCGTGGCTGATTTAATACAACTGTAGAACATGTTACTGCAATGAGAGTCCTTAGAAAAGATGGACTAGATCTCCTGCCTGGTATCCCTCTAATAATTTATGACATGACTAGGAAATGTTGGTTCTGAAAATAAGAAAATCCCTGAAAGGAATTAGCCGAAGTGCACTTTGTGGTTATAAACACCTAGTGTCAGAGACAGCATATCGATCCCATTGAATAGAATGACTCATTGCAAGTAACCACAAATCGGCTGACTAGTTGAATGGATATTACACACTGTCTACTATATACAATCTCAAAAAATCTTTAGATCTATATCAAGAGGAGTTAATAGGACTCAATACTCATTTATCCCTTCTTTAATCTCATATAGTTATGCAAGAATAAGAACTGTCGTTCTGGATCCGGAATTAGAGAGCCTGCTGGAGTCCTCGTCCTGCCATGCACAGCTTTGTGGCTTTAAACAAAGCTTCCTTAATCTCTTTGAACCTCAATTTCAACACATAAATTGGGAATTGGTGCCCCTCTTTTCTGCACTCCCCACATCTAATCCACCAACGGGTACTATTAGCTGTCCCTCCACAGTACATACTGAATCTGCCCATTTTTGTCCAATCCATGAATTATCTCTTCTAGTTCAGGCCACTGTGTGTCTCCACTCTTGCAGTGGCCTCCCATCTGGCCTCCCTGCCACCGCTCACACTCTCCCCACCACCCATCATCTGTGCAGAGGCTAAAGTGATACTTTACAACGCCCCACTGACTTCCCATTTAATAGAAGATTCAAACTACTCGCCATGGCCCAGGAGGCCCTCGACTGACTGACCTCAGCTTCTACTTTTCCCCTCCTTGCTTGGCTTATGCAGCCGCCCCCGTGCTCCTTCTGTTCAGGAAAACCTGCCCTATCTGGCTGAGGGACCTTTGCTCCTGCTATTTCTATCATCTGTAATCCTCTGTCCTTAGATCTGTCTCCTTCCCGTCCTCTGTAGAGCTCTCACCTCTTCCCTTGATGAATCTCTGTCATACTACCAGTTTTGTTTTCTTCACAGTATTTATCGGCAATTTAAATCACTTACATATTTATTTGACCTTGTTTGCTGTTTTATTTTTATTTATTTATTTACTTTTCCTCACCAGACAGTCGGCTCCATAAGAGCAGGGATTTTGAATCTTCCTTCACCGAAATATCCCCCGCACCCAGAAAATGTCTGCTAACTTACTTAGAAGGTAAAAGAGGAATGAATAGACGAGGATTAAAAATATCTACTTCCAGGGGTTGATATGTGGCTTAAATGTATGAAATGCCTTGTGAGGGGATATACAATTGTTGGATTTTAGCAATCATTTTATGGTCTGTAATTATAAAAGATTAAACTGATATTCACAAATTTAGGTCAGAATAGGATGAAAAAAAATCTCACACCACATTAGTGAGTTAATCTGCTCCAAATCTGTGTGATTTAAGCTGTTTATACTTACTGAAATGAAATCATTTGCCAACTAGTAAGCGTTTATTAATTGCTTTGCTTTAGTGGGTATGGCTAAGGTATGAAAGACATAAACCCCATATCTTTGCCTTGAGGGTGCTCACAAACAAATGAACGATGTGTGCCTGGGCTGTTTTGTCCTTCTCATCTGCTGTGGCATTTATTATCTGTGCTGTTTCAGAGCTCACACCCGACCCCCACTGTAACCATTTCCTCTGCTGGGGCCTGGCCTTTCTCACGGGACAATGAGTTCTGTAAGCACAAACTTGCTCTCCATGCTTATTTTAAATTGACTGTGGTGGACTAGAAGGCACCCAGTAGGAATGTGCAATTAAACAGAATGATGGATTATTGCCCAATGAACATATATATACGTTCTTGCAGAAATATCCACTAATAATGCATGAAAATATCTTAGTTTGTATTAGGGGAGAATGTATGCTTTACTAATAATGTGCTCCAACCAAACATAAGATAAGGCTTTACGGATTTACTCTTCCTGTTTTCTAACAGCAGGCTAGGTTACCTGGACCCCACCACACGCTTCTGCTGGGGTCCACTCGGACCTCGTGGCTTGAATCAACGAGATGGCTGGCTGGGAGCAGAGCCTTCTCTTTGTGTGATCCCTCTGCAAGGGGAGAAACTGTCTTAGACTTCAAGTGGTTGGGGGAGAAACAAGAAAATAAGAAATTTCAGATATAGTCAGCCAAAGAGGTTTTCAAGGAAACACAAGACAGAGATTCTCTGAAGTTCACCCAGTCACAGATGCACTAAGGTTGGGGGTGGGGGGGGGGAAGGTGGTGGTGAAGTTTGAATTGATGAGAACTCTGGAATGTCTGCAGCAAGTAGCTCAGGGCCATAAAGACTGAATGCAACTTCAGCATGCTTGGCTTTCTCCAGAGGAATTCTGGCTGGATAACTGTATCCATCACCACCATTAAGAAGCAGACATGCTCTTTAAGTTCTGTTTTCTACTTTCTCCTGCTTTTCTTGGTGCTGATATCTGAGCTTCTGTTATTTTTCCCGAGTCACCGCATACAGTGAGCTCTACCCCTTGATATGCGTTTTATAATGTTTTCAGAACAATAAGATTTCTTAAATCTATGTCCACCGTAGTACCCTAGATAATACATTTTTGACCCGGAGAGCTCTAATTTCCTTAACGTGACGTTGACAGCCAAACAACCAAATATCTGCTCATTTGAGTAAAAAGTGTGACAATTTCATGTTTTTTCAAATAAAATCTTAGGTGGCACAGAGATAGGGCACAAATGGTGGGAAAATATAACCTACTGTGTTTTAATCCTTGTTTTAGTTTCGAGCACTTCTACCTATGTTTCAAGTGACGTGGGTCAGCCCGCTTGTAGTTTTGTACTCATCGCTGATTTATTTTCTCCTGAAAGCCTTACTGAGGCTGTTTCTACCATTCTGTCTTGGATGGTTGATTTTCTCTGTGTCATCTTTGGAGAGAAACTGGGTGAAGCACCACTGGGTTTGCCCTTGTTTCTGTGAAACCTGGAACCTGAAAATCAAAGGTGACCGTCTGGTATTGTTGGATCTTTGTAAGTAGAAAATTGTTCCCTGGTAACCAGACTTTCCTCATTAAAAAAAAAAAAAAATTTTTTTTTAACCACATGTTATGGGCTATGGATAATCGTAATTTTCTTACATTTCACATTAGAAAAAACTAAATGGAATTTCCATGTACTCTGAAAAAGTTAAAATTCTAAAGAGGTGTAGAAAAGAGAAAAAGAGAATGCCTTATAAAAACATATCCAAGTTACATTTTTTAGTTCTTTCCATTTTTTGAGTTAAAATACGCTTGCTTGATACTGAGAGTTCAGGTTCCACTCGGGTCATCTAGGGACCTCATGCTCATGCCTGCCATTGTAAAAAGGGGAAGGAGTCTCTGTATATTCAATCGCAGCATGTGATAACACAATTCAGAAGGCTTTCAAAGTGCCAAAGCCATCAAATTCCAAATTACTGGAAGGGCAGGTTGGCAGAGAAGGGGAAATACTGCAGAGGGGTGGGAGCAATTACTTGAGAACAACAGAGCCCCCAAAGCCCAGCAGATTTCAAAGCACGTTCATACAGGGGTTGCTAAGCGTGCTAGGTATTATGTCAATCAAATGTCAGATCAAATAGAAAAAGAATCTGTCTGAACATAATGAAAATACTGAAGTTAGACAAGGAACCTTAGAGTTGGAACGACAAAGGCCCATCAGCTCAGCCTCCATCCTTGAGCCAGGATCCCTCTGACAGCGTACCTCAAACTGCCCCTTGGTCCCCTAGCTTCTCTTGACATATCTCTTATGACAGTGAGCTCGGAGCTTGCCCAGACATTGTGGGTCACAGGGTTCCAGCTCTGGGCTCCAATCACGCTCCTTACCCTGAGTGGAAACCTGCTTTCTGGGACCTGGTGGTTCTAACTTAGCCCTCCACACACACAGCAGGGGCTTCTCCCTCATGGGAGACCCCCATGGGGTTAAAGGCAGTTCCCTACCTCCCTAAGTCCCTGACTTTAGGCTAAATGCCCCAGTTCCTGCTGCTGTCTTCGGAGTTACCCTACACTGGCCACTTTTTGGTTTGGCAATGTCCTCCTCACTGTGTGGCACCCCTAATGATGACATTCCAAGGATGCCAGCATCACCTCAGCCACCCAGGACTCTGTCTTTATCTCAGTAGCCCTTGGTCCGGCTCCTTGTGGCTAAATCACTGCGTGGCCAGTGTAACCCTTTTAGGTCTCCTTCATCTTGGACTGGTGTAATTGATTTTTTGAACCTAAATGCATGAGCTGATATTTAACCTTGATAATTTCACTGTAATGGTTTTGGCTCAGATTTATAGTCACTTAAAATAATGATGATAACTTCCATTTTATTATAATTTTCCAGTTATCTAAGTGCTTTCACATATGCTGATATTGTGAGTTTTGATTCCCTTATTTACCATCTCAGCTATCCCTCCTAACTTTCTGTCATCTGGAAATGTGATTAGCAGGAATGACAACAATTGTCACTAGTAAATAGAGTGAACAGCAAGGGACAAAAGGCCCAGCCCTGTGAAATGTCTCTTCTTATTCCCACCACATTCTAAAGAAAGGGACAGACAACAGGCGACCATGTGAAATCTACATGAATAAGATAATTGCAAAGAATGAAAAGTGCACTGACGAAAAATAAAGCAATAAGGGAATAGAAAACAACCAGGCAGAGTGCTTTTATAGAGGGGTGGTCAGAGGACTCTGAGCAGAGACCAGAGTAGGTGGGCCAGCACACGGTGCACCCCTAGAGACCGGGACACACATGATCTAATCAATCAATTGACCGCTTGCTTTTCCAAAGAGAATTTCAGGCAATCAATTTTTGATTTGTTTTTTTTCTCCTTACCATCAACTAAGAATTTATATCTGAGCCTCAAACACTGATTAAGTACCTAATACAATGCTTGGCACATAATGCACACTTAAATAAATATTTGTTGAATAAGTGAAAAAATATACCATGACAGATGTGTCAAATGCTTTGCTAAAATCAAGAAATGCTATGTCAAGCCCATTTGACAGGGCTTTACCACGTGTGACCTGGGACAATGCTCTCACCCGAGGCACTCGTAGGGGTACAATTAGATTGTGATCAATTGACTGTAGCCCAGTTAAGACAGCCCTCAGGTTATATGCAGTTTCTGGCATATAACCTACAATGCCAGACTGATCAAAACACACCACTGAGTTACAAAATTCTATTCTCAAGTATTTCCCATTTCACTAATCTCAGAACCTACATATAAAAAAGAAATACGGTTTGCTTGGGATAGCTTGAGTTTGGGGAACTGATGTTGGGTTATACCAATCACATGATTCTCCTCTAAATCCTCAAATACCCCCTGTTTAGTAACCTATTCCAGAATTTTGTCAGTCATCATTTCACCAGTGTATGCTTTTTTGGGAAACTACTTTCTTAAAAACAATATTTTTGAAAGTTGGCATACCCTTATCTCCATTTTTTCAGCACCTCTCCAGATTTACAGAATTTTCCACAATTATTGATTGCTCACATCTACAAATACTTTTAGTATTCTGAGGTGTTATTTGTCTGCACCTGGGGAAATAAATTTCTGTAATTAAATCAATTAATTACTGAGTTATGGAGCAACTACTATGTATTAGGTAATATTCAAATAGAAGGAAGGGAGGTAGATGAGGGAAAGGACAGAAAGACGATTTTAACCCAGCCCTGAACTGAAGATGCACAGACTAGACATTGAAACATAAATATATAAATGGACAGAGGTTGAAATAAACTAGAGTCTGAGAAGTACTGTAACACGGGCAGATGCCCAGTGCTCAGTGAGTGCAAGAGAGAGAGGGGTCACTGAGCATTGAAGGACAAGTAGAGCTCATGGGGTGTTGTGGGACATGTGACAAATCCCCTGTGTCTATGAGATAGCTTGCTCTGGTAGAGAGCTGGGCGCGGAAGTGCTCGGGAAATTGAGGCCAGACAGTGGACAGCCAGGCTAAGAAGTGGAGACTTCAGAGACTTCACCTGACAGCCCAGCCTGTGGCCAGTCCCAACCTCCCTGTAGGTTCTCTAGCAGGGAGGGGCTTGGCCAGCTGTGCGTCTGGGCAAGGGAACTTCCAATCTGTGGAGAATTAATTGGAGGTGGGGGTGGGGTGAGGCCCGAGCCTGGAGCTCTCTCACCCTCACCTTTTCCAGATGGAGTTTTCCTCTGCACGTGTGAGAACACTTTCTTGTTCTCCTCTAAAGACGGTAATTTTTCATTGTAAAGAAACTCAGTCTGGTGTCCTCTAAGCAGATTTACCTTGGAGAGGTTTAGGATTAGTGTTTTGATGGAAACGGTTTTTGTTTCAAAAGCACTCAGTTTAAGTGGTTCACCCCCCAACCCCCCATTGCACAATATTGATCACCGTGTTTGTTTATTTGGCAGATCTTGTCCTGCGGCTGCAATTAAGGTCAGTGGGGAGCTTTGATTTAGTCCCTCTCTAAAGGATGACCCATTCCAAATGAATAAGGTGAAAATTGAGCTAGCCGTATAAAAAGTGTATTCTGACCGATTATCTGCAAAAGCAGTGCAATCATCCAACCCCTTGTGCACGAATGCACAGACGTACGAAGATTTTAGAATGAAAAATGGGTGATAATGGAGGCTGTTCCCTAAATCCCGAGTTACATAGCCCAGCCGTGCCTCAACAGGAAGTAATCAGAGGGAATACACACAGTGTCCATCAGAATGAGAAAATACTAAATATTAAGGAACTTTTCAAAATTTGACACGTACTGGCCTTCGCACTAGCCTCTCACGCCCCAATCACATAGAAAGAAATTGGATTATATAGGAAGAAATTAGAAGCCAGTTCTAAGGAATACGGACTTTTAAAATGATGAAAGTGGCAGAATGGTTGTCATTTCTGATTTTTTAATTGAAGATAAAAATTTCACGTTTGCATTGTCCTGTTGGGAGCCCAGTGGAGAGTCAGTTTTGAAGACATAATAAACCACCACGGCAGAGGAGTGTCAGGGCCACTGGAAAGGCCTCTCCACGGGGGACCCAACTTCTCTCTACTTATGTATCTCCAGGCTTCGTTGACTCTGACAAGGAGAAGAAATTGAAAACATTAAACACTCTTCCCATTCAGAGGCATTGGTTAAACCTCTGCTCAGTCAGTCCCCTGCTCTTTCAGTTCCACAGTGCATCCCACAAAGGCCTCTGGAAGAGACAGAGTCCCTCTTCTGGGGGCCGGGGGTGTGCAACTCTTCCACACCCATCTCTTACTCTGTCTCACTCAATCAGAGACTGGGCCAAATGTGGGGTATGGTTTGTGGGGAGTCAGGGCTTATTGGCAGTGTGTAGAGGTTTAATATAACTCCAGTGCATTTTGTCTAAACTGTTGTGTACCCCTTCACTAGTGAGAAAACAAGTCCATACTAATTTATTTAAAATTTATCTTGCACCCAGAAGTCTGGGAATGCGAAGGTTAGAGCACTGTGGTAGGACAGGAGGACCATGAGCTTGGGAGTCAGACCGACCTGGTTTCTGCTTCCCACTCAGAAGGTGAGTGATATTGGGCTAGTAACTTTGTCTTTCTGAAGCCTCAGTTTTCTGATCTATAAAATGGGGATAATATTAGGTAACTCTTAAGGATGTAGTGAGAATTAATGGGGACGGTATGGATAGAACCCTTTGTATAGTCAATGATAAACAATAGACTTTTGAGAAATGGTTGCTATTAGTTCTAGTGCTAATTTTCAGCAGCCTTAGAATTTGAAAAATAGCTGTCAGCTACACATAAAAGAAAGTCTTTCAAATACACTGCAATGAACTGGGACTAGGTAGTGCAGCTCAGACACTGTTTAGAAAGAACCAAATCCCTCCTGCATGGATTAAATGCAGTGAACTTCTAACTTGGACATTTTGAATAAGTAGGTGTAGTCTGGCAAGAGGTATTGTTACAGTAGAATTGGAGAGACCAGGAGGAATGAGCCTTTCCCAAGTGAGATTTGTTTTAGTTCACATCCTGATTGGCCACCACGGTATTTCTTCAGGATCAGAACAAACTGCCTACAGCGCATGCACTGAATTCCTGGATTGGCAGGAATCATGGGTCGGAATCCAGAACTTGGCCTTGCTTGCAGACTGATTACATCTGAAGGCTGTCTAGAGATGAAATGAACTTGACTTGCACTGGAGAAACTCCAAATTTCCTTATAGCCTCACAAAGGAATTCATAATTCTCTTGTTCTGGAAAAAGTAAAGATGGTCCTGGAGAAGAAGTAATTACACTTCTGTTCTCTCATATCCCCCCTCATCCCATTAAACGGTACAGACCAGGTGGAGAATCCCCTAAGGAAATAATCTGAAGGAATCCAGGACTTCATAATTCGTTGGCTTCTTTATCAAAAGAAGAGCTTCCTTTCAATTGTTAATAATGTAAATCAGTAGAGTCCGTGGGAAGAAATGACACCTATTCAGAAGGCTGTGAACTTCTGAAGTGCTAATGATGATGATTAGGTATTATGCAAAGAAAAAGCGAGAATCAATTCTATTCTCTCAGGACTGCCAGCGGGATTTGGGGAGATGAGCAAAGTCCTGAGAGCTGTCTGCCAAATATGAGGGTGAAAAATGAAAAGCCTTCTTCAAGGGTAGCCAGACACTATGCCAAGTTTCAAAATGGGCAAATCGAACAGGCAATTTGCTGTTTTTATTCCATTTTTTAAAAAAGGCACAATACGTAAACAGAACAAATTACTTTAAATTTAATGTAATGACTCAAGGAATCTATATGCTTTATCTTTCCTTAAGATATTAATTATTTTATTCAGGGATAACTTATTTTGCAGGAGAGTGAAAGCATGCTCCTTTCGGGTGATACTTTCCAGTTTGGGGTATGTGTATGTGTGTTTGTGTCTATATATGTGTGTGTTTCCATGATTACAGAAAGCATTATATATTATTATTATTATTGTTACTTATTAGCATTCTTGTTATAACAAAAAACTAATTTATTCTAAATTAAAAAGGAAGCCCTCCTCTTTAAACAAGTTTCAACAATCCTAACACATTTAACAGTTCACACCATGAAAATCCCAGCTTTGCTTACACACACACACACACACACACACACACACACACACACACACACACACACACACACACACACACACACACTCTCTCTCTCTCTCTCTCTCTCTCTCTCTGCAAGAAGCAGTAGCTACCACATTTCCCTCGTTTTTCTTTACTTGCTCCCTGCTCAGTGACCCTGTGGGGTAGAATTGGTAGTGCTTCTAATGCAAACCCAAATACACTTTAGTCCCATGGTAATCCTGCTCCCAAAAGAACACCCGACCTTGCAGAGGCCAGATCAAGAGTCAGAAATCCCTTTATCAAAAGCACTGCTGTCAGGGGTATTACAATCCAGTTAGAGTACCCCGGCTGGCTTGCCACATGGACACACTCTCTCTCTGTTCCCCTCCTTCCCTCTCTCTCTCACGCGCTCCAGGACTGGAGCAGGCACCCTTCCATGGAGACAGGGAGACAGCATCTCCAAGTAGGAAGGAGCCTGCCAGCCTGCAGTACTTGCCTCTTCCCGTCCGTCCTGGCTCAGGTGTGCCCCTCGCCTTGGTGATGCAGGTGGATTTCCCACCAGCCGAGCCAGACTTCGGAACCCCTACGACTGTCCTTTGTCGCGGCAGCTGGGATTCCTGCTGGCTGCTTTGAGCCAGCCGCTTGCTGGCAGGATCCAACCCTGGACTACTGAGAGGCAGGTGAGGGGAGGACAGAAACTATGGAGTGGAGTCCTAGGCTGTGGCAGTGGATTTGACTGCAGAGATAGCAACACAAAATTCAAGGAAAAGCCTAAAATCTGGACTGGAGTTTTGGTTTCTTCTTTTTTTTTTTAAATATAATTTTACTTGCAGCCTCCCACACGCTGGCAATACACACAGCACACGAGGGAGTCTGCTTCTTCTGGTGTTTGGCTTGGAGCCTCACGGAGTATGTGGTTCGACACCTCTGAAACTGCTGATCTTCAGAGGGGGGCTTTGAGAGCCTGGCCTTTGGGGAAGAAACTTTTTTCACAATTCCATGATGATGTCTGTCCTTGCTGTGGATGGCACTGGTAATAGGATTAGCGTGGAAAGGGTGGCTGTGTTTGATGCTATAGGCAGGGAAAGAGAGACACAGAGACTGCTTCAATAGGGCTTGCTTCTGAATGGAACATTTGGAACTCCGGGATCGGGGAAAAATCTAATGTTTGATGATTTCTTTGAACTCAGTGTGATCTCTTTGTCTCCCAGTTTTGCTCGTGTCTGTCGGGTGATACCCTGCAGCTGGTCCCCTTCACTCACAGGGCACAGGTGACCACCTGCCTAATACTCAACTTTGGATCGTGTGAAAGCTCCTCCTGGCTTTTTTCCTTCTTCTTTTATGTCATCCTCTGCTCCCCTGGGGGAAGGGTTAAATCATGCCACATTTTTCAGGAGCATCTTAATGTGCTGGCATCCTATAAAATCAAGTATTTTTCTTTTATCTTTTATTGCTTCTCAAAGAAAGGGAAGATAAAGTGGTAGGAAAAGGTGAGAACGTGCTTACTGGGATCAAGCCAGTAGCAGCTGAAGCCTTGGGCATAAAAATCTTCATGCTCCTCTTGGTCCCCAGCAGTGAATCCTCACCCCCATCCCCCTCCAATTACGGGGCAATATCAGAGGTAGGAGTTTACAAAGGGTCGGGGGTGTGGTGGGAGGGTAGCTGGGGGGAGGGAACATTTTGACCATGGGAGAGAAAATCAGGAAGCTGCAAACTGACCTTCACCAAGGGCTCTGCTATTTCTTTCAGATGAAGTGACTCCAGAAAGGATTATGACCCACAACATGATACACTTCAGATCAGACTGTTAAGTGCTAGAAACCAAGAAATGATGAAGCAATAGTCAGCCCTTATGCAAATATTTGTTTAAATACATGATCTTTCTAAATGCTCAGGCCAACGTATTGTATGTCTCCATTGACATGACACATGACATTCTGGAAAAGGCAAACCCATAAAGACAGAAAACAGATCAGTGGCTCCCAGGGAGTAGAATGAAGGGTTGACTACAAAGAGTGCAAGGGAAATCTGGGAGTGGTAGATTTGTTCTGCATGGTGGCTACCTGAATATATGCATTTGTCAAAACTCATATAACCCTACATTAGAAAGGGTGAATTTGACTGCGTGTAAATTAAAAAAAAAAAAAATGCTGTAGCCATAATAAAGATTAAATTAATCAAGTTTAAGGACTTTTAAAAAAAAGTTCCTGTGATCAGTCACTCCTCTTCCTCCGTCATCTCGTACTGTTGAGAGTGTGCTTAAGAGCTTATTCACTGTGGAGAGGCCACAGACATAAGCTTGGCATTTAACAGAGAAGTGTCCTTTAAGTTCCGTACAGCATATACTATGCATGGTGCAGCTCCAAGAGCCAGCTAGAAATGCATAAAAACCCACTTCTTTTTTATTCTCCCCAGAGGTGAGTAGAAATTTCTGTGTAAGAGATTAGAAAGACCTGATAGCAAAGCTTTAGAGAGATGGGCAAGAAACAGATAAGAAGGGTCGGATCTTGGACAAAGCAGCAGAGGGCAATGCCTGCTGATTCTGAGAAGACCAAACAAAAAGAATCTAGGAACTGAAAGCAGTGGTTCCCAAACCTGCTTCACATTGAAATTGTCTGATTCCCAATAGGTCTGGAGCTGGGTCAGAGAGTCTTTACGTTCAAGGAGTTTCCCTGGTAATTCTTTGAAGTTGCCTAGGGCCAGTGCTGGAAATGTGAGTTTGGGGACTGCCAAGACTAGAGCGACACACCATTTCCTAGGAAAGAAGTATCAAATTCAATACTGATATTCTTTAAGTGTTTGTAGCATGAATGAATAAATGAATGTGGTCCCATAATAAAAGGCAGATATTTAAACCAAACAATGTAGTGATGCCTGGATATCAGGGCAGGAAGACAGACAGAAATACCTAGAGGCAGCAGGGGCGGGGTCGGGATGCGGGACATAGGCCACCATCCTCTGAAGCCTCTTAAATTTGGCAGCTTCATGAAAAGATACAGGAGTTTCAAGTTAGAAGAAGCGGAGCACTAATTTGTGAAAGTCATTAAAAAAAAAAAAGGTAAAATAATTTAAACCTTTAGAGAACACTACCAGTGAATGTATCAAAAAGGCTATGGTAATGTTAAATAAATAAAAATCTATAAAGCTTGGCAAATAGTCTCTAAATACAAATGTGAGTCACCAGAGGAAAAGAAAGGCCGAATTCAGTGCATTAGGAGGCGGTTTTCTCCTGCCTTTCTTTTAGGAGGCAAATCACTGGGGATCAGGCTGAAGACTGACACCGGTCTTTACCATTCAGATCTTGGGGGTTGCTAATTTCTGCCTGACCTTCTGTCTCTTGACACAGTGATAAACCAGGTGTATCTATGATAGTGCAGTTGGCCGCACTCCTCTCTGGTATCTGTGAGGTCTTTGGTCTCTGCTTCCATGTGTGTTATTGTGGAGCAGCAGAGCCTGGTGGAGTCACTCCCCTGCTGCAGGTGTGAGCAGGGACTGGGAGAATTCAGCACAGGAGCCGGGAAAACTCCCATCACGGTCTGGTCTGCTAGATTCCCCACAGTCACTCCTAGCAGGTTCTTTTCAAGGGCAAGATGGACCTGGGTTTCAGCGTCTTTTCCCTTTATTTAGCTGCAGGCATTAGAGAGGGGACATGCTGTGGGATTAGAGAAGGGTGGTCCTTTCTTTTCTCTGACATCACCTTGAGCCACAGGAGCCCTTTCTCCTTGGACTTTCCCATGGGCTTTGCTGAGTCTAGCTGCCGTGTTCATTCTATTTCCACTTGGTTGGCAGAATACAAAATCAGCTTAGTCATGCTTCTATTTCCTCCAGACACAATGTCACCGAGAGGGAATTTGGCCAAGTGCAGATGCGAAGATGGGGTGCCCGGCTTCTGGTGCCTCTCTGCCCCGTCTTTGAGTGGTTCCACCTCAAATGCAGACACAAGGACAAGAGGACACTGCTAGGATCTTCAAATACTCTCCAACTCTTCTGGTGTTTCTTTCCAAGGTCCACAGTGCTGCTTGCTGCCCCTTTGCCTTGGGTCATTGTGTGACAAATCTCAATTTGGGCTTGTAGCCTGAGAAATTAATTGCTATAGGTTAGGCCATTAGTATAGTTACCATGCGGCACCGAAAACCCACGCTGCCTTCAGCCCTGAGAATGGACTGTGTGTCTTGTCTTGCTTCTGTCCTTCCTTGAAGGAGTTCTTTCCCAAGACACTTGGGGGTCCCTCAGGGAAACTGACTCCTTCCTCCTTTCCCGAGACATCCTGAATCCTAGGGCAGGCACACCTTAGTGCAACCTGGAATCTGCTAAATGAGGGAGGTGAGCATAGTGGCCGCCTTTCATTAGAATGGGAATGTAGACAGTCACTAGAACCGCTGCTGTGGGTCATTAGGCCCATTACTATGAAAATTACACAAATTTAGCAAACATTTGTCACACTAAGAGGAATAACTGAACAGCCCTCTTTCAAGGATGGGGAAGACTGGTATAGTGGGGAAACTTCTGGAGCAGAAATCAGGGCGGCCGTCGATCCTAACCAGTTATAGGAGTTGACAAGTCAGATTCCTTCATGGGGCCCAAGTTTCCCAAGTTGTAGAAGGAGGGGTTTGGACTTAGTCATCTCTAAGGTCTCTGCCTGTTCTCTCTACTGAGGGCGTGATAAGGACGTTCCCCAGCACCCATGGTGAGGAACATGATGGTTCCCGCTACTGTTGACCACCAGGCTCCTCACTATGTCTCATGGGCTGGGAACTCAGAGCAGTTCTTGTTTGTGCAGAGCATATAGAAAGGCCCTTCAAGACCTTGAGGCCTCACTTCATGGCCTCTCTTCTCCTGTTAGGCATGTGAATCTTCTCCTGTTAGGGCCGATATTTTTACAGTCGTCTCACTATGAATCACTTTCCCTTAGACAGGTGAGCTCAGTGACATTGTTGACATGAATCTCTGGAATTCAGGTTGAATTCTCCCAGGTAGGTGATACCATGTGAGGTTTTTTGTCATTTCCAGCTGCCTTTTCATAGTGACAGTGTGAGCTTACCCATGTCCTTCTATTCAAGTTTCAGTAGAAGGAAAAGACACCAAAATGTTCCATATGGTCCTCCCAGTCACTTAACCTGAGAAATGAGGACTTTGATGGCACAAACTCTAACCATCTACGTTCTGAGTCAATACAGGATACATAGTTTTGGTAGCATCAGCTTTGTACCGAGGGTACCACATATATGCTAACTATGTCCACACACACACATCCACACATGTGCAGGTGATAAATAAATAAATACTGGTCAACAGCAAGACACTTTGGATTAGGAGCAAGGACCTGGATTCTGGTCAAAGACCTGGCATTAATTATTGCTTTAGCTCTCCAAGCCCCAGCCTCTTTTCTGGCTCATGTGAAGAATTTGGAAGCAAGGTTTGCTTCATTTCCAACATTCTACCTTCCCTTGGTTTTAGAGGATGATTGCATATCTTTACTTTGTCCAAAGATTCATTTTCTCAATTTTAGTAGACTGCTCTCCTGCCACGCCGGGCAGCTCAGCTCCTCCAAACCAGCTGTCTGGAGAAAGATGCCCATCACAGTGACGTTTCTAAAAAAAACAGTGAACAACCAGAAATGCACATAGATAAAAGGTTAAGGAAATTATGTCCACGTGATGGAATATTGCACAGCCATTAAAATATCAAAGAGTATCAAAGAATACTATCAGTTGGCTCTCAATTCTTGAATTCATCCGCTTAACAAACATTAGTTGGGCAACCTTTATAACAGAGAACCCTGAACATTACCAATGCCATCTTAGGTAGGCACTCCATTTTAATTGTCAGACTAGCCCTCCTTGTGTGAGAAACCACTGACATTTTCACAAAAACAGGAACTATATCCTGTGGGAAGTTTTATGCTTGACTGCCTTAGCTGCTCACTTTGGCTTCTGTGACCTAGCTTGCTTTCTGCACCTGCACGAACCCGTGTGCCAATGGGATGTGGTTTTTGCCTTTATAAACTCCACCAAACCAAGGCTTGGGGCTGCTCTCTAACCAGAATACCTGGGGAGGCAGTTGCTGGCCGGCTAATACAGACTCTGTTAAAACTTAAAATTTTTACTTGGTTCTCTTCTGAGTGAACACCTCATAACACCTTCACATGCCATATGCCTGGTGTAGTCCTAGAAGACATGGATGAGCAAAACAGAGTCCATGCCTTGTGGAGCCTACTGAACACTGCTACAGACTGTTCCATGTGCTAGAAGCATCACATCCTTTATTATGCTCTATTTCCTCAACAGTCCAGCGAGGCTGGTCTGTTGTTAATTCCTCATTTTATGGATGAGGACACCCAGGAACTCAAAGCCATATAAGTAGCAGAGCAGGAATTTCAACTCAAGTTTACGTGACTCCCATAAAAACACACTGCTTCCTCAACGATGAGTGTTTTTATAATTTTGTTAAGTTCAATGTGTCCCATATAAAAATTTTTAAGTGATTACAAACACATGATTTTACAAAGGTGCTCTTTGGAGGTTCTGTGATCCTATTTCATACTTGATTGAGGCCCTATCTCTTCTACCGCAGATTTGTAGCAAAATGATCACACCAACAAACCGTTCTACTTCTCCCCTCCCTGTTTCTAGTATTGAGCCCCGAAGCATCATTCAAAAAAGGACAAACAGCCTGAGAGGCAGATAAACGGACGCCTCATTTAATTTTAAATAACATGGATAATGTTGCTTCTCTCTCTCTTCTCCGGGAGAACCTATTTCAGTGTCACATATTGACAATAATATGTGAAATTTTTCTTATTTAGCAGGGAGATTTAGTTTGTTTTAGTACCCAGAACACAGCACTGTATTTTGCTCCTAGCTGAGTCCAATTTTTAATATATTACCACATACGAACATGGTGGGAATTCAGAAGGGCCTGGCTCTGGATCGAGATCTTTACAAAACATAGACTCAATTCATTTTTCCAAAACAGCCAGAGGTCCCTGCCCTGACCAAGCAAATGATCCTTTTCTCTCTGAACTGCCTGTTTGCAATCAGTGCTCCCTCTCATTGCGAGCAAAGTGTCACCTCACACCCTATCATCCGAAGAATAAAATAAGAAGGTAGAACACACAGAACCCAGAATTTTGTGTCATATGCAAATAAAACTTACATGACTTAAATATACATATGTTTAATGCTATGCAATAGTTGTGCAGTTTAAAAATAATTAGAGTAATTTATTTTTACTCAGTGGAACCAAATGTTTATAGGATTTTTTCCCTCTTAGTTTGTCATGGTTTTACCGAGTAAATCGTGATCTTTTTAACATAAAGGCCCTGGATTCGATAGAGCTACAACAGCAATTTCCTTGATGCCCCTCCCTCTACCCTGCCAAGAGCCACTGTGGGACACTTCCTCGGTCAGGGAGGACAGAGGAGAGAGCAAAGGATGTGGTGCGTCTGGAACTGAGGTCCAAATGGTCGAGGGATGTGTAGGAGGCAGGTGGTCAGCAACATCTTCTCTCTCCTGCCCTGCCTTCCATCCGCCGAATGCTGCCATGTGCCAGGCAGTGTGGGGGTTGTTGGGGAGTTCTTCCTCCTAGGGGTTTCAGACAAGGAAAGAGGCCATCCCATTCACCATCTTTCAATCCTTGTTTGGTGATTGCTCCTGGTGGTGGTGTCTTCAGCCAACACATGCTGCCAGGGAGGGGGTAAGGCTTCCACCAGGGAGAATGGTGACTGTGGGGAGCTCTAGGGAGGGGACCTGCCTAGCTCTGGAGCATCAGAGGAAGCTTCATGGTGAAGTGATGTCTAGTCACTTGAAAGATGAGTCAGAGTTAGTCAGGCATAAAATTGGATGAAGAGTGTTCCAGTAATTGAAAACAGCATATTCGAGGGCTCAGACGTATGAGAAAGAATGAACGCAGTACTAGCTATAACTGTCAGTGTTTTGGACCCCATAGTCCAATGTACTGCTTACTGGGACTACTGATCACAAACCCGCCAGGAGCCTGGCCTCATGACCTTCCCCTGAAATCCTCTCCTAGGTCCCCTCGGTTGCCAATAGGATAACACTGGCCTCTCAACCCTTGACCTCTGGGGCCATCTCCCACTCCTGGCCTGTGTCTCTAGTGTGCTGTGACCCACTGCCTGCACGTTCGTTTCCCAAGTTGTCTTCTCCATCTTCCTGGTAGAGGGCTGTTCACCATGTGCCATCGTGCCTGGTGCCCAGCAGCTGTCATTCAGGAGTTAGTGGAATGAATGAAGAACGGATGTGCTTGAACCAGCTGGGGACTTCCCAACAGTCCTAACTTCCTTCTAGGCGTCTTCTTAAGCCTCTGATGCCTCCAGAGATTCTCTTTCTCTCTTCCAATCTAGACCATATAAAAATGGAGTTTAATTTTTTACCTAACTGGCAAATAAGTTGGCAATGGTAATTGGAAGCTTTCAGCAGTTTCCAGAAACAGCAGAGAATCCCCAAGGTGAGTGAGAATCCATGGTCCTACAGAACCTGCTAGGCTTCCTGGTCCAGACTCGGGGTTCCAAGTCAGCCAACAGGGACTTCCAGTCTTGGAAGACCCAGGGTGACCCTAATTAAAGTAGCATGGAGAACACAGTGGTAGAGAAGTGGGTCAGATTCAATTCCCTTGTATGGTTCAGGTCTTTCTAGGGAGAGCTAACCTGGGCTGGGTGCCTGGAGTACTTGAGTGAACTCTCTTTGACCCAGCCCTGAAGGTGGATGTGACCTCTGCTATGGGTTGAATATTTGTCCCCTCCAAAGCTCATGTTTAATCCCCAATATGATATTTGAAGAGTGGGGCCACTAAGAGGGGATTGGATCATGAGGGCTATGTCCTCATGAATGGATTAATCTATTCATGGAGTAATGGGTTAGTGGATGAATGGATTATCGTGGGCATGGACTGGGGTGAGCAAGTGAGCATGTTAACATGCTTTTGCCCTCTTACCGCGTGACACCCTGTACCACCTCGGGACGCTGCAGAGCCCCTGCCAAGAAGAAGGCCCTTACCAGATGTATTTCTTAGATCTCAGACTTCCTAGCCTCCAAAATTATAAGAAATAAATTTCTTTTCTTTGTACATTACCTAGCTTCAGGTATTCTGTTATAAGCAAGAGAAAACGGACTAATACACCTCTGTGAACCTCAACACTGCTTCCACTACCCAGGTCCTGAGAAATGCTCCCTGTGAGTCCATTGTTCCAGGGACTAGTGAACACCGAGAGACTGACTTATAGACAACAGCCAGATTGTATGTGACAGCAGCTTGGGACCCACAGCTGCAGCAAAAGGCCAGGAAGCTAAACCATAACCTCTGTAGCAATCAGCCCCACCTGCTCAGGTCTTCATCAATAAATGACAGATTCCCTCAGTTTTGTCCCTGTTCCCAACTTCAGACCAACCAGAGAAAGCCGAATATACAACCCAGGCTATCACACAGGATGCCTGGCTTCTCGTCAGCCACCTCCAGCTTCCCCAGGCAACAGCCTTCAGTCAGGGCACACCCGAAGCCTTCCCTTTCCACTACAAAGCTCTCCCATTCCCTAGCTTGCCTCTGAGTCTCTGCCAAACACAAGTGATGGTGGCGACTCCCCTGCTAGCAAGCTTTGAGTAAACAGCCCTTGCTTGTGTCCATTTGGGTGGTCTTTGCTTATTTCCACACCTGCTCTCTGGAAGTTTCTTCCTAATACCTGGAATAGGAAGTCAGGATTAATGATTAAGGCCATTCCTTCAAAACTTTCCAAGGCCCTAAATATTTCTTTCAAAACAGAAACAAGTGTCCTCAAACAGACATTTTACCCTTAAACTCTGGACCAGTGTCAGAAAGTCCATGTGGGCTGGCCCAGAGTTGAGACGGTCAGGTCTCCATGAGAAGGGGAGGTGGGAGACAGGAGCGGAGGGGCTCTGTGGTCCAGCGACCAGATTCTCTAATTCTGCTGTAGTCCTTGAGTTTCCAGACAATGGAAGCTCATAGACTAGATGAGAAGGAATTCATACAAAACATTCTATCCAGGTTAGGTGCAATTTGCAAAAAAAAAAAAAAAAAAAAGCATATGCAGTGAGATCCATACAACACCAGTTCTAGGAAACACGTAATCCCACTCTAGGGCTTGGGATAGTAGTAACACCTGTGATGCAGGTGTCTGGAACGTGAAGTTGAGTGATACATCCTTTGTCACTGTTTATATGGGGGCATGATTTGACTGGTTATGAAACAGTGGCGTAATGAGGCAACTTGTAACAGGGCTTTTCTAAGCAAGGTGTCTTCAATGTCACTTGATAGTTTTGCTCTCCAGTTACATGGTGATGATAGGAAAAAAATTCAAAGAGGATGTTTGAAATAGGGCATGCTAAGACAAGGCCACAGGCAAACAGTTGTCAAAACTCAGGGAGACATTGTCAAGTGCCTAAGCTGAAATTTGAAATGCTGAAACGATTCTCTGTGGAAATCAGTAGGCAAGTGCTGTGTTGTGTATCATGCTGGATCTGCACTTATAACAAGGTAGACCATGGAGCATTCACACAATGCATCTGCTGGGTTGGTCACCAGCAGGCAGCCCGGCTGCCCTGAGAGGTAGCATAACTACCCTCTGCAGTGTCTCATTCTTTCCAGTGTTAGAGTTTTGTTCATTCACATAGTTGGCTCGATGGCTGGGATACAGCAGCGTCTACAAGAGACACAGTCCCCAACCACGACACTGGCTTCTGCGATGACCAGAAAGTGGCTGGGAGCGCACGGCACACCTGGCTCTGCTAGAGGCGAGCGCGTGCACGGGGGAAGGAAGCTGCCCTGTTACTTGGGGGAGAACACTGACATTGTGGCCCACACTTGCCATAAGGCAACACAGTTCTACAGGGTTCTGGATTCCATTTGCTCTGTTTATTTCCTTTCCTGGAAAGCAGCTTCCCCTGTTTCAAATCCTTCCAAGAAGAGATTAGGTTAGGAATGCTCACTGGTTTGGTCCGGAATCATGGTGGCAATGGTAGGGCAGATGGTTAGGAAGAGAGGCCTGAAAGGGACCAGGAGCATTATATGTAGGAAAAAAAAAGTCTCTTCTATTGGAGAGGACAGATCACGAAGACCACACAAAGTGAACATATCCGGACCAATAGCTGAGAGGCCAGACCCTTGATCCAATTTCAGTTTGGATGATGGAAAAGGTCCCCAAAGGCTGGTCCAGCACCTGAAGCTCTCCTGCAGCATCTGAAGACAGGTCACACCCCTGGGATTAGCACAGCATTTTTCACTGCTGGCTGCATGTTATAGTCACCCAGGGCTGACCTTAAAAAACCTGAATGCATAGGTCCCATTGAAATAGTCTCTCTCTGGGTGTATTTGGGCATCTTTCGGTTTTTAAAAGCTCTCCAGGCAGTGAGGATTGAGAGTCTTTGGGGTGCAGCAACGTAATAGGGAAGTCCAGAAGCAAGAGGTGGGTAAGTAGAGGCCATTTCCACCTGGGGCATTCTCCGACAGTAAGTAGAAGTTTACCAGTGGGTGTATGGCTTCTTGGTAGGGTCCACCTGTAAACCTCTCTTTCACCTTCCATTCTGTGCTCCCTGGGGCTGGGGAAAGTAAGTTCTTGGTGTGTGGAGGAGGGCAGATACCCCAAAAGAACTGGGGTACTACAAGGAAAGAGAAAGAGGAGCCGGCTGTCAGGAAGGCACACACCAGCTTTTGCTACACACTAGCAGACTTACTAATCATGAGGTTTTCTCCAACTTGCTAGTTTATAAAGTTCTAAGTTTATATGTTGTTATCTTAAAATAAATCTGTTGGTTTGGGGTCACGGCTGGGCTAGAGAGGCAGGCACACAGGGTGAATAGTTAGTCTTTGGGCATTGTATTTGTCTATTTCTGTTGCTTATAACTGAATACCTAAAACTGGGTAATTTATAAAGAAATAAAATTTATTTCTTACAGTTTCAGAGGCTGAGAAGTCCAAAGTCCAGGGAACACATCTGGTGAGGGCCTTCTTGTGGGTGGTGACTATAGTAATGTAGGGTGTCACATGGTGACTGGATAAGCAAGAGAGGGCTACCCTCGCCACTTGCTCTGCTTTTAAAGCCATCATGCCCATGCCTGTGAGCACTCATTAAACCATCAGTGGATTAACCCATTCACGAGGGTACAGTCCTTACAATCTGATCACCTTTTAAAGGCCCCACACTCCTCACACTGTTATAATGTAAATTGTTTCCAATACATGAACCTTTGGGGGACACACTCCATAGCAGGCATCTGCTATACAACTTTTTCAATTAGATGCTGAAATGATTTTCTACTGGAGCCGAGAGAGGTTTCCATGGAGATCATTGTCACCTATCCACTCCCAGAGACATTTTTCCAGGAAGGAGGCAGCAGAATGGTCTTCATTAGTTGTGACCTAAGCCCTTAAGTTAGACAAAGTTAAAAACTAGGTGGATTCGGGAACCTCAGAGTAAATCTATACTTTTCTCTTCTGAAGGTCTCACAATGATAGATCCTCATCATGTACTCCTAGAACATCAACAGTACAGGGGTTTTCTTACAAACTGTTTTTATAAACAGGTCAGAGGCAGTGAAGGTAAAAAGATCACTTGAATTTGTATTTAAAGAAGTTCTATATTACTCCTTCTGAGGCTATGGGATGTCACACAAAAGGAAGGACAAAAAAGTGTCTATTTATTTTAAAGAATGACCTCACTTGAGGTCTGGCTTTTCACTGACTCACATAACATATGTTACATTAGAATTTGCTATGTATATTAAAAGCTGATTATGCAAAAATGAGGCAATTGATCACCTCAACACAGATATTTTCAGTGGTTGCAACATAATTCAGAAGTAAGTGATATGCATTTTTAACCTTCTTCTCTGCCTGATTAGAATATGTTATAGCTTCTCAACACCCTCAAACATTCTGCTTACAATTCATTTCATTCATTAAATATTATTAAGCACTTCCTCTGTGTCTGACACTGTTATGGGTGCTGGGCATCTGGCACAGAACAAAAAGAACAGACCCAAATCCCTGCTCTCACAGAATTTACATTCTAGTGGGGGGGGGAGAAGGGCCACAAACAACTTGGTGAAATACGTAGTGAGCTATGAGAACAGGAGCTATGGAGAAAATTGAATCAGGGAAGAGGGACAGGGCATGCACGCAGTGGGATTTGCAATTTTAAAAACAGTGGTCAGGGAAGACCAGCAGAAGATGACATTTGAGTAAAGTACAGATGGCTTCCCAGTTACGCCAGGCCCCTTTGCTCCTGTCACCTGCCATGTGGTGGTTTGCCTACATAGGATGCCTCAGCACCTTCATTTGGAAGATGAAATGGGGGTTCAGGGACATCTAAGTCCTCCTCTCACCTTTAGAAACAGGCAGGCTGAAAAAGTGGACCCCACGGACATCAGAGAGGGGAATGGCTATTCAAACCTTCTTCATGATTCCCATGCTTTATTTTACTGTCCTCTAATTTCTGACCCACAAATGTGACTGTTTTCAAGCGTTCACATTTACGTAGAAGACACAGATAAATTTACATATTACTATTAGACTATATTTTAATAAAGTGGATTGGAAACAATTCATGTATAATTGGGGAAGAGGCAATTCCTCACACAGAGTCAGATGTAATGGTGACGATCCACCTATAGATAAAGAAGAGGAGCTTGATATAAGGGCCCAAATGACACAAATTCAATTCAACTCAATTTCTCCAATATTAACTGAATACTTTATATGGGTTTAGCAAAACAAAGAGTAGACACTGTGGGGTAATGAGGCAACCACTTTCAAAAAAAAAAATTACTGCCTCCTAGAATTGTGCACAAAATAGAGTTGTTAAACAATAGTGCAAGAAATCCATATGCTCAAAAGCCATATGGCATAGGAGAAGGACTGTGGATTTTCAAGCCAGTAGGTGCTAGGCTTGAATCACTTGCTAGCTATGTGACTTTGGACAGGTTCCTTAACCTCTCTGAAACTCAGTTTCTTCCCTTGTAAAGTGGGGACTATATTAGTCCATTTCTGTTGCTTATAATAGAAATATCTGTGTATTAGTATGTTTCTGTTGCTTTCAACAAGAGATTTGGTACTAGGTAATTTGAAAGAAAACAAAATTTATTGCTTACAGTTTCAGAGGCTGGGAAGTCCAAAGTCCATGGAACACATCCAGTGAGGGCCTTGGTGGTGGTGAAAATGCCCCAGGGGTCTCACATGGCAGAAAATAGTGCAGCAGAGACTAACCTGTCATGTGTTCTTTAAAGCCCTCAGAACCACACCCCTGAGCACCATTATTAATCCATTCACTACAGCATGGCCCTACAATCTAATCACCTCCCCAAGGCCCCACCTTTCAATTACCATAATAGGATTTCCCACCCTCAACAGTCACAATGGGAATTAAGTTTCTAATATATGAACTTTGGGGGACACAATTCAATAAATCCACAGAAATTTATAAAGGAATAAAACTTATTTCTTACAGTTTCAGAGGCTGGGAAGTCCAAAGCCTAGGGAACACATCTGGTGAAGGCCTTGGTGGTGGTCACTCTGTAGTGATGCAGAGTATCTATCACGTGGTGAATATGGCAGGAGCAGAGAGAGAGAGCTTCTCGCATGCTCTCCTTTTATAGCCATCAGAACCACACCCATGACCACCATGAAACCATCAATGGATTAATCCATTCACTAGGGCATGGTCCTCGCAATCCAAACACCTCTTCAAGGCCCCACCTTTCAATTACCATAATAGGACTTCCCACCTTCTTAACACTGTCACAAAGGGGATCAAGCTTCAATGAGCTTGGTGGGTATGTCCAATCCACAGTACGGATGATAGGACAAGATTGTTCAGATAACAGATAACATATGGAATGCACCTAACAACAGCAGCAGGATTACAATAATAATGAAATCTTTATTACTATCAATCAAATGAATGCCACTAACAATATGATTTATAAGACTCAGAGATGGAAGAGATCAGAATGTTTTGGCACATTTTTGGGGAGATCTCAGGAAAGAGCTAAGTTTCAACCTGGACTTTGAAGGATGGATAGACTAGAGAAAAAGAGAAAGATGGGATATGGAAGGGAACAGTAGTTTCTGAACAACAATATGAGGTGAGGAAAAAATTTTAAAAACTCAACTATATTTATTTAGTCAACAGCTAGGAGAACAGCTTGGATGGAGGTCTTTGGAATGGGAAAGGAGAGATAAAGTTGGACAAACTGATACATAACTAGATTGGAGAAGCCTCAAAAGAATGTCAGCAGATGCAGATGCAGCAAAAAATAAACTACTTGATCCCAGACAAAACTATAAGGGACATACCCAAGTACAACTCTGAGAGAAGTCCATTTCTTTGGCACCCAAAGTTATAATAAAATCCATTTACAAAACGGTTATTCTAGAGAGGTTAGAAATAATGATATGCAAGTTTACATCTAAAGGTACGTTTCCATTTTATATCAAAATTTGGTAGGTTATGGCGGTCACGCTCTAGCAGGAATATTTCTTACTGCATCTGTTTCTTGAGTTACTCTCAAAGTATGCAAGAGTATGAAATTCCTAGCATGGCAAAGGGAGGAGAGATGGAGGGTTGACACATGGTCATGAGGCTTAGGGTTTCTTTTTTTATGGTTCCCCCCAAATTTCAAAAATTTATAGTCCTCCTGATGAACCTCACCAAGAATTCTATTGTGGTTCATACATGATTACATATTTTTTCTTCCCTCTGTCTCTTTCCTCTCTCCTTTTATTCCAGAGTTATTTGCCTAGAGTTAGATACTGCATCTAAGGAAGTTTACTCTCAGCGTGTCAAGAAAATATTAAGAGATTATTTTATCTGCTGATTGTATTGGACACATTTTGTAAAATGCATGAATTCCCTCCATGTAGGATGTCAGGAGACTTTGCTCTTTTGCTGGAAGAAACTTATGCATCAGCCCAGCTTTGCTTTCGGGAGCTATTTTAGGTACAATACATGTATTGCTTCCCTTAAATGGGAAATAACTGTGGTCTGTTAACAAATAACCACGTTTAATAAGTCTGACCACAATGACGTGCTAGTTTAAAAACCTTCTCCTTTTACTTCTGGAAAAGCAAGCTTCTGGAAAGCTCTGCTCTGCCCCTCTTCCCTGCCCCTTTGCTACCAGCCTCTGTCCATCTCCGAGCCCAGCTTCCTGAAGGTTGCTGAGGGGTAATGAGGCATTGTAGTCACGCTGGCACTATAACTCCAGAGGGCCGAATCAGAGCCAAACCTCTTTCTTGCTGCTTTGATAGGTTTCTTTTTCTAGCTTCTGAATCCTAAACCCTCCAAGCTTTGATTGGAATTCCTGACTTTCTTGTTGCATGCCACTGCTTGAAAAGCTTTTCGACAGCTCTCCATTGTCTACCAAGTATAAGTCCAATTTTCTTAACCTGGGATTTCAGGTCTTCATGATCTTACCCGACTACTCTCCCTCAGGGGCACCATCTATTGCCACACTGGCTACTTGGTACTGCTTCTGGTTTTCTGAGTCGGTTTCCCGGGTCCCTCTGGCAAGGTGCTCCTCCCATTATTAGAAGAAATCTCTCTTTACTCTGAAAGCATATATATCACATAAGCTGCCAATTCATCAGACTCTTCACTCATTGACAGATATCCTACATTGACAGGCAGTATCTTAGGTCGTCAATTCTTCAGGAATAGCTCACGATGCAACCAAAAGCAGCCCCTTCTGAAGCAGTGGTGAAAACAAACCCTTCTTCCTTTCTACTGGGTATTAATTTTTGCAGATGTCTTAGTCTAGACTGTAAGTGCTTCAGTGACAGTCAGCATGTTTGATTCACCTTTGTTGTCACTGCAGAATCTAGCAGAGGTGTGGTGGATAGCAGACACATAATAATGATTTGCTGAGTCTCAGCTCTTCGCCCCGGATCCACCACTACCTGCAGCTGCCCATAGTCCAGTGCTGAAGAAAACTAGAAAATGGAGAAACAAAAAATACTAGAGAGCACGAGTCTTCTCCATTCAGCAAGGTCTGACTGCAGCCTCCTAAACCATACCCACTGGGGACACTGCCCAGGGGGAAACTGCACATCCACCCCTGGAAGGGCAGTGTAGTTGTCAACACCTCGAATGCAGCTGGATGGGATAACGAGCTTTGGGGTTGAGACTGGGGAATCAAGGTAATACAGCTGCCTCCCCTGATGAAAGGAGAATGTGCTCATTTAAATATACAATCACAAATTCTGTTCTACCTAGCAGACTGATTCTACTTACAGGCTTTTAAGATAATGAAATGAACTTTGGAGATACTGAAAAGACAAAGGGTTTTGATAGCATGATTGGTTTTGTATTGTATTATAAAATTTTCTCTCTAATTCACTTTTCTGATAAAGCCATATGATCACATCATAATGATCTTTTCTGTGAGATTATAGCCATGGTTTATTTTGCCAGAATAAAATATGCAAGAGTCTTAATGAATTAGAAAGAAAAGAGTAGTTCTTCATTACAAAGTGTATTTTCTGTGCATCGTGGCTGTCTAGCATATTACTAAATACAGAATCAAAATAATCAATACACGTTTTTATCTATGTTAATAGCCAATTCATCAGTCTCTCCACTCACTGTCAAGTGACCTACATTGACAAATAGTATCTTAGAACATAAATTCTTCCTGAATAGCTTATACTACAGTCAAAAGCAGTGCCTTAATAGGAAGTCGTTAAAGCAAACACGTCAGGAAAAGAGGTTATAGTTCCTTTCCCAGTGTTTTGATTACTGGTAACTTGGAAAATGAAGGTCAGAATTGGTAAACTGAGTCAAGAGAGAGGCTTTATTCTTTTGATTTTGATCTTTTGATTTGATTTGAGTGAGTATCATTCTGCTCTGGAGAAAGGGAGTGACATTCTTCTTTCCCTTTACACTCAGTAATAACATCCCTCTTTTCATATGGAGATTCAAACTCAAGAGTGAGATGGAGAATCTTGATGAGTTTGTAACTCTGAATGGAAAGAAATATGTAATTACCCATTCAGACCACGAAGCTCATTTGCAAAGGTTAGAGTATTCCTACAGTATACACGCCATGCCATCTGCTTTGTTAAAAACTCACCTAATTTGCATGCCTTTGGGTAGTCAGGATTCTCCAGGGTCACAAGTGTACAAACACCTAGATACAAACACCCAAACCAGTTTAGAAAGTTCTGGCCCTTTCAGGCTCACTGAACAATCTGACTCATAACCTGCTTGTTTTTTGTTTTCTCAGATGCTTCCAGACAGTAGCTCTCCCCTTTTCCTTGTTTATTGCCTATCACTAGATTTATAGAAAAAACCAAAAAGACCACATGAGCTACACAGATGGGTTATGCTCATTAACACTCATCATATCCACATTGAAGGGTGTGAGCATTCATATTGCTAATGAAATGAGAATGCAGAGGGAAAGGGTAAGCTATCAACCAGCGACAGCAGGGGGACTTCTCTGCAGACGGGCAGACCTTTGTGCAGTTAGACGGATGTGGAGTCTAAGGTATCTTTCACTGTAAATGATTTTTCTTCAAGAAACTCTCCTGATCCACAGAGGAGGGGCCATCTCAGCCACCCTCCCAAGAAAAGCATTCCAAAAGCTGAAGGGTCTGAATGGTACTTTGATGAGAGGACCATCCCTCTTGGACAAAGAAGCACCTTGGATGAAGATAGATTTAGAAATGAGCTCAGGGTAATCAAGATTTTACTGTTACAGCAAACTTGTGCTGTAAGTAAATGCCAGGGGGTGTGAATCTCAAGTGGGCTCTAACATTACTTTCACATTAAGATCAGTAATAGGACTGCAGTAATAGGACCTTAATAAGACTGATTCTTGATTTCTATGTACCAATCATCAGAAGAATGGCACTATAATTTTTAAATTGCTGCTTCTTTACTCTCATGCAGGGAGAAGGCATCTATCATTATGCAAATTCATTTGGGATCTATGGGGTCCCTTAATGACCTGTTGGTGGCTTCAGAAAAAATATAGGGCTGCTAAATGAGGCAGAATTATTCCAGATAAACAGGTTTTCCCCGTATAAAGGATCTGCAATGCTTAAGCACCAAGCTTATTTTGAGTGGGATTTGCTGCCCACAAGTTTTGTTTGTTTTTTTGCTGTCTCAAAGTAAATTGTCTTTTTTGGATAACCCTTTAATAATATATACACTGGTGCATCCAGAGCTATTCCGGCTCTTTGCTCCCCTGTGAAATGTGATTGCAACAGGATTTTTGACTTCTCCTGTCTTACTGTCGTTCTGCCCTGTTCCTGATATGCATCTGGCTGCCAGTTCTTAACTGCTGTCAGTGTTCTGTCTCTAACAATCCTCCCAGAACAGTCTTCTAATTTGTGCTGGATCTTGCAAGAACTAGGAAGCAAGATACTGATTTTTATTAGAACTGCATAAAATTACTGTAAATAGGACCTGTGTAGGTACTATCTGTAACGACGTCATTTTCTACCTTTCAGATCCTTACATCCACATTAAACACCATGTAAATATTTAATTCCATCCCAGAATCTGGTACCAATTATGACCTTGGGCAGTAAGGCTCTTTTTGCTTGCTGCTGGTCATGCTCTGAGTCTGAGCCAGTATTCCTGTAGTTTACGGCCAGCTCCCTGTTTCTAATCCTGGGTGCTCCACTTAGATCATTAACCTGTTCCTTATTCCAAAATCCCTCGGTTCTCGGGAATGGGTTCCTGCCATATTCTTGCCATCTACTTTTTCTCTTCACCTTTTGTTCCTCCCTGAACAATGAATTTTCCTCTTGCTTTAGGAAGGATGCTCAGGAGAGAGTAATGAATACAGTGTCTCAAGCAAGAGACAGGATCTCAGTACATGTTTGTGAAACAAAAGCACAAATAACAAGTACAAGTACACTTTGGCCTAGACTTACTCTCAGAAGCTGTATGTTGTCGAAGGAATGCTTTTCATCTTAACCATAGGTTTTTATATGTAAAAGTCTGCACTGAATTTGGTTTGGTAGTAGGCAAAGCAAGTCTTATAAAACCCAAGCAAGTTTATGAAAATTTCCAAGAATGGTACTTTACCAGGCATTCTCATTAGGCTGAAAAGATAACTGACAGGTTTAAAATATCAAAAAAGATATAATTCATGAGTTTTTCTGATTGTTTATTCCTGCTAGTATATTTCTAATTGTTTATTTCTGGTTTATAAACAGAACAATTAACAAAATTTTAATTGCGACTGAAAGCTTCAGTTCAAATAAACTTATTTCCCAATTTGAAGGTTAGAGGGAAAGAACTGTGTCTGACAGTTGTGTGAAGGGGCTGAACTTGAACTACGTACAACAGACCTATCCTTCAACAAATATGCCTAGAGAATAAAGGCACTCAACCCATTACCTCAATGTTCCCCTTTATATAGCAGAAGTCTTCTAGACAATCTAGGCTTTTCAACTAGATTCCAAACTTTTAAATTTGGATCCATTTAAAAACGTTAACTTAAAAATGATACAGATGTGTAGGTACACTAGTTCTTAACCACATAGGTACAACATATATACAACTCATCAAAGCATTAAGCTTTCTGTGATTGTTGAGAACACACCTGGTTTTTAAGCTTCTCTTATCCTTTTTTGTTTCTTCTAAGTTTTCTGCAATGAACATGCTTTACTTTTATAATTATAATTATATGAAATAATTCATATTCAGATTGAGAACCCCTTATCTAAACGCTTGGAACCAGAAGTATTTTTGATTTTTGATTTTTTTTTGATTTTGAAATATTTGCATGTACATAATTGAGATATTTTGGGTATGGGACCCAAGTCTAAACACGAAATTCATTTATGGTTTATATACACCATATATACATAGACTGAAGTTAATTTCCTGTGATATTTTTAGTAATTTTGTGCATGAAACACACAACCTGTCACATGAGGTCAGGTGTGGAATTTTCCATGACAGTGCTCAAAAAGTTTCAGATTTTGGATCATGTTGGATTTTGAAGTTTAGATTAGGGATGTCCAACTTGTACAACTATGCATAATTTTATGTTCTCTCCTGGGCGTCCTTCTTAGGAAAAGAGTAACGAAAAACAAACAGACAAAGAAATGAAAGCTACTTGAAGGAAAAAGAAGTTGAGTAAGGAAAAAAACAGTTTGAAGAAAACCATCATAAATATCATCCGAGAGATATCGTCTTGCTTCCATGAAACCTGAACATATGATAAAAAAGGAACATTCAAAGAACAAAAAATAGAACTCTTGGAAATTCAGGACATAATAAAAGAATGAAAAACTCAACGAGAAGTTTCCAAATGTAAATTTAAGAACATTGCTCAGAAAGGAAAGAAAACAACAGACAAAGAAATTGAACAAATGAGAGAAAAGATGAGAAAATTAGAGGATTAATTCATGGGCCTGATGTCCAAATAATGTACGTCTGGAAGGAAAGAACAGGAAATGAAAGAGAGGAAACTGTCTCAAAAAAATCAGTTCAAGGAAATGTCCTAGAGCTGAAGAGAACGGTTTTCCAGATTGAAAGACCCATCGACTGCTTCAGTACAAAGGGTCAAAAGAGACCTGCATCAAATACTACTCACGAGATCTCAGAAAATGGGGGAGAAGAATAAAATCCTAAAAGCTTCCAGAAAGAAAAACACTGTGTTCAAATAAAGGACCAAGAATTATAAAGGCATTGAACTGCTTGAGAGCAATGCTATTGACAACTTAAAAATGCCGTCAAAATTGTAAAGGAAGATGATTTCCATTTCTACATTCAGTCTGACCTCAATGAAGTATGAGGGACAATAGGGACATTTTCAGACTTGTAGTGTTTTAGAAAATGTAACTGCCATGCACCATTTCTCAGGAAGGTACAGAAAAGATGTCTCTTCTTTAAAAAAGGGACTAGACCAAAAAAGAGGAGGCAGGGAGCCAGGTAAGAGGGATCCAGGTAAGAGAGGCTCTCACACAATCTGGAGGCCGAGGGAATCTATGATGACAGGAAGGGACACTGAAGGATGACAGTGGCCTATCCAGTCAGAATGCTCTGGGCTAGATGTCTCTAAGGAAATGAAATGGGGAGACAATCTCAAAGAAATGAAAACATGTTGAGGGAAGATTTTAAAAACTGGGAGAGAAGTTGAGTTTGAATTCATAATTCATCCATAGAAAATTAAGCAAATGGAAAAGCAGGATAATAATTACCTCTAAGGAAGATAAAATATTGTGCCAGAAAGGAAACATAAGTGTATTATATGGTTCAGTTATGAAAAGCATGCATAAAGTCATGATAATGTGGACACTGAGTGCTGACTTAACCAAAGTTAGTAAATCATCCTTGAAAAGGAGACAGTCCAGGGAGCATGCGAAGAGAGGAACCCGGGAGGGGAGTTGTTGGCTGTGAAAAACCTAATCCTCCTCATCCACAGCAAGGAGCCAGCTGATTGTCACTGACTAAAACAGAAATCCCAGGAGTAGCACAGTGTTCGGTAAACTGTGGCCCACAGGCCAACCACCTGGGTTTGTTAATAAAGTTTTATTGGAACACGGCCATGCCTATTTGTTTACATATTGTCCGTAGCTACAACAGCAGAGTTGAGTAATTGCAACAAAGACCACGTGGCTCTCAAAGCCTAGAATATTCACTACTTTAGTCTTTAAAGGAAAAGTTTGCTGCCTCCTTGAGTAGCAAGTGACATCTTCAGAGGATTGAAGACAAACCCTAAAGAAAATAATCTGAAAATTGGGTGGCTGTTTTGCTAATAAGCCATGTAAAATTATTTGACACTTTAAACAAGGTGACTGTATTACCTTGATAAAAATAAAACTAATTAAAAAAGGAGTGTTAGTATGAATTATCAGAGGCACCAGACAATTTTTTCTAGGGCAATGACAAAAATATAAGAAAATTATCTTCATTCTTTGATGTGCCCTTTTGATTTTTCAACAACATATTTGCTTACAATCCAGCTTCCTTCTTTGAGTCTACTTTCCTCCCTTTTGCCTTTTTATTTTTATTTTTGGTTAGAAACCAAGGCAAGAAGTCAAGCAAAAGGTTTTAACTGACTTCTGTTCTATATTTTCAATGTATCTGGGGAAGGGAGGTTGCAGATTTCTAGATTCCCAGATAATCCATAACTTCAAAGAGTTAGCTAAACACGTTTTATTTTACTTAACCATAAGTGATCTCAAATTTTCTTCAAACTTTAACTTATTTATTTTAAAAGGATGCAGCAGAGACTCACATTCCATCCATTGATCACAGTTGGTGACACACAGTACTTCCTTCCTAATGTAAACTTGAAATGGTAGCGCATCCATAATTAATCTGGAAGTAGGCTGTCTTAGCCATTAATCAGGTGTCCAATTTAGTAGCACTTTGGGCTACTGCTTCAAGATAAACAATAAAGACACTTTCCAGAAAATGTGCTTTTCTTATATGCACAATGTCTGATAATGTATTGATATTATACTCCAGATGTGATGGCAAATACTTTTGTTCTTGGGTCTGGGATAAGAAAACAGAGCCATTCTCACCATTATATTCTCAGGTTAATATTTATGACATTACTCAGCAGAAATTTAAGTTGCAACACTGCCAATTACTGAAGCTTGTAGGCCCACAGGGACTTGCACACGTGGAGAGCCTGATGCTGAGTCAGAGGGCCAGCTCCCCGAGCTCCTGGAGGAGGACGCTGTCTCTTCCAGTTCATGCAGCATGCAGTGTGTTGGCCGTTCACCTACCCTTCTCTGTCGGGCCATGTCACTTAAGTGTATTCAGAGAGCATTTATTGAGTACCTACTATGTGCTTAGTTCTTCATGAACCCCTGTGGAGAACACAAAGATGGCTGAAATGACAACATGCTGGGAATATGTGACAGGCACACATGAAACTGTCAAGTGACAACACAAGGCCACAAAACATGAGTGGTTGAGAGACATGCTCTATCAGTTAGGAGTAGCTAGGGAAGGAGATGGACTCCAGTGCAAGAACTGAAGCCCAGGCCAGCATTATCTGGATGAGTAAAGAGAAGAGGAGAGGTGTTTTCTATTGCAGTATCAAGGGATAGATCCTGTGGTGACGGTGGGGCAAGCCAGAAGGTCCACAAATCATGGCTGGGGAGGGAGGCTGAAATAGAGCCCTCTACACCCTCAGAACGTATGCTATCTGCTTCTGTAGAATTGCTTGCTTAACCTAATTTTGCCCCCTGTTTGACCTGCAGACTACCCCCGTTCTGCATGAGAAACCGTTGACCTTTTCATAGAAACAAAAAACAATTGCATAGAAACAGGAGCCGTACACAGTGAATTATTACATGGGAACAGGAACCACACCCAATGAAAACTTGTATTCTTGATTGCTTGAACGGCTCATTCTCGGCCTTTGTGACCTAGCTCCATAGCTTGCTTTGTGCACCTGGACAAACCCGTGTGCCAACGGGATGTAGTTTTTGCCTTTAAAAACCCTACAAGACCAAAGCCCAGTGCTGCTCTTCCTTGGTTGCACCTTGGGAGACAGACGCTGGCCAGCTAGAGTGAATCAACTGCCCTTTTCTGCACGAGTGGTGTGTAAGTGCATTTCTTGTAGGAGGGTGCCTCACAACAAGGCCTGGAATTCTATCCAAAGTGAATACCAGATGCTGTGGTCTGATATTTTTGTTCCCCCAAAATTCATATATTGAAATCCTAACTCCCAAGGTGATGCAATTAGGAGGTGGGGTCCTTGGAAGGTTATTAAGTCATAAGGGTGGAGCCCTCATGAGTGGGATTAATGCCAATATAAAAGAGGCTCCAGAGAGACCCTTCACCCCTTTCACCCCTTGCTATGAGGACATAACAAGAAAGCACTATCTATGAGAAAGTGGGCCATTACCAGACACCAAATCTGCAGTTGCCTTGATCTTGGACTTCCCAGCCTCCAGAACTGTGAGAAATAAATTTCTATTGTTTATCAGCTGCCTAGTCTATGGTATTTTTGTTATAATAGCCTAAATGGACTAAAATACCAGAGATTAAGTTTTTTGCCCAAATTTCATGGCCAGTGTTAGAGTCTGAATGCTAATGTTTTCTGATGCTAAGTTTGTTTCCTCTGTAATTCAGAGTTGCCCATATGGAAAGAGAAACCAGTTAACAGACCACCCATTATCTCTAATAGTGAGCTCACTTGCCTCAGAATTTTGCAATTAATATGAAGGATTATCCAAAAGTTTGGTCAAGTTTTTGGTTTCAAACAGCCCATGTACTTACTGATAAATCTGACTTTGTCACTCATTTATATCTATCAGTACGTCAACAACCCAGAATGAGGAAAACTTGTCAGTAATGCAAGAAACATGCAAATGTTTCTTCCAAGGGCATAGTATGGAACCCATGAGATTGAGTCATTACTGCAGCCTGTTGACATCAGGGTTTGGATGGATGCAGGATAGACCTCCCTGGAAAGGTCAGGACCAGGGCCTTGACTGAGAGAGGTTTGGCAGGCATTGCTGGTCCAGCAAGGAAGAAGAAAGTCCCAGAGAAGTGCACAGAGCAGGAGGACGTAGAAAACAAACACGTGTCAGGTGGCCCTACATGTCCTGTGCTGTACAACATTATTCCTTCAGCCCTCATAACACTCCAGCGGAATGTGCTTTATTACCCTCATCTGAACAAACAGGTTAAGAAACTGAAACTTGGAGAGGCTAAGTGACTCACCCAAGATTACACAGCTTATAGAGACTGCACTGGATTATAAACCTGCTCTGACTTGCCATAAAGACCCATCATTTACATTATTCTGTGCAGCTTCTCCGGGCTGACAGGGAAGAGGTGAGTCCTAGGAGATCAGCCCAGACAAAAGGACTGACGTGTTCAAGGAAGGCTGCTTGGAAGAGGCGAGTCTTGGCATGGGCCTTAAAGGATGAGTAGGGTTTGCTGTTCCTGAAGAACAGGAAATGCCCTGTGCATTAATTAATCAAATGACAGGAAAACACCTCCAACAAACCAACCCCATCACTTCAATGTATCCATCTTTACCCACTTTCCTATTTTCTTTATTAATCCATTATCCATTCAAGCACACATTCATTTATTTACCAAGTGTGTATTGAGTATCTACCACATGCAAAATGTTGTACTAAATAATGCAAGGGACAGAGAGATGAAAGACATGGGCCTTCCTGTAAGGAGATTTCAGTCTATAATTTATGATGCTTTGCTAAATAGTTGGTCAGGGTTTTACCGGAACCAGAGAAAGGACATCTGTCTTAACACAGAGGGCTATGAAAGGTTCCCAGAGGAGGTAGCATTTAGGTCTTGAATACAGTTTTGTACAGCGAAAGTGTAGAATACTCTTGGGGAACAGCTGTGGAGAAGGTTGGAGAAGTGGGCAGGGGCTAGACCTTGTACTGTCATTTTAAGGAGTTTCTACTTTACATTGAGGGCAATGAAGAAGCAGCAAAGAGAATTCATGTTTTTGAAAAAGGACCCTCCCAGCAGTGTGAAGGATGTGATGGAAAGAAGTAGTATTGGAGGGGGGATTAGTAAATGGGCTACTGCAGTAATACAGGCAAGAAATTAGGATCTTCTGAATTTGACAATGGCCCTGGGGATGAGGACATGGGACTGATTCAAGCCTAGCTGACTGGCCTTGCTGACCAGTGGTGGGTTAGGTCTGAGGCTGAGAAGAAACACCCATGTGCCCTCTGTGTCACAGGCATGCCACTAAGTCTTTCACCTGCAACATCTCATTTCATCCTGATAAACACCCTGCAGGATAGGCACTATTGTCCCGTTTTCCAGATGAGACTAGAGACATAGAGAAATTAGAAGACTTCTCCAAGGTCACACGTGGAGTAGAAGGTAGCTCTGTGCTGCTCAATGTCAGAACCTGTCTCTTTATCATTCCAGCCACCACTTACTGTCCAGGGCACCTCTCAGGATTCTGACCTGGGACCGGACAGAGGGTGGTGCCATGGACCAGAAGAGGTAAATTTGGAGGAGCAGCAGGTTCAGGAGAGAAAGAGTAGTCCAGTTTGGGTTGTTATGACAATGAGGAATGTTTGCATCTGTGGATAAGAGTAAGATGAAGAAAAGAGCTCTGAAGAATGGTTTTGAATTTATGGGAGAGGTCAGCACTGGACACAAGGACTGAGGAGGCTTCAGTGTGCAGGGACAATAGGCAGTGGCTGAGCCATGGGTGGCTGTGGTTTCCCAGGGACTGTGCAGAGGGAAAGAGTAGAAAGCCAAGGGGGGAGCATATGGTCAGACCAGACTTCCAGTGTGGGCAGAATAAGAGAAGAAGTTTTCAAGAGGGACAGACGTTCAACCAGAGTCGACACAGTGCACAATTCCTGGGGCACCACGGAGATCCTAGTCTAAGTGGGTGGTGCCTTCTGAAGTCACCCAACACAGTGGCCCACAGAGTCAAATGCCAAAGAGAAGTCAAGATAAGAAAAGATGGAAAGGCGTCCATTTGGTTTAGTAATTATAAGGTTATCAGGGACATCACTGAGGGCAATTTTAGTGGAGCGCTGGGGGAAAGAGAATATTGCAGAGGATTGACTGGGAAGTGAGGAAGTACAGACAGTTCCCATAAAACTAGTGGATGGGGAAAGAAGAGGCAGTGGCTGTAAGTAGATTTGGGGTCTGAAGAGAAACTGCAACGTGTCATATGCTGAGGGGGAAGAGCCAACAGGAATGCAGGACGTAGAGGGAACAACTGACAGAGGGAGATGCTGGAGAGCACAGGAGGGAATGAGGACCCTCCACCCCGAGGACTTCATGGGAAATGGGACACAGACGCATGGACAGAAGCTGTCTGAGGAGTTTCTGACTGGTGGCATTTACTTCTGTGAGAAGCAGATGAAGTCACCTGATTTGTGGGACACAGGGCTTGAGGAGAACGGTGAAAGCATGGAATGGCCATCAAAGGAATGGGAAAGGGAAAAGGGGAGTCGGAGTGTTTTAGGCCACGCCGAGGCTGACATGAAGAATCTGTCCTGGGGGCGGGATCGTGGGGGAGAGAAAAGACCGTGAACACGTTTCACGGTCCTCAGAGAATGTAGAGAATAATTAGAGGAGAACACGACAGAGACAAGAGCAGGTGGAGCGTGCCAGCAGCCAGATGGTAGGAGCCTCCAAAGAGGAGGCATTTTTATATCACAGTAAAGGAATAATTGTACAGAAGTTGTAACGGGAAAGTGGAAAAATACCAACTACTTTCCATTCTCTACCCGGAAGGGGAACCACCTCCATGAATGAGCTCGAGGCAAATGTTTGTCCTCAGGACCAAGTTATGTTTCAGTGGTGGGAATGTTCGTTCTGTGAATGCGTCGAGGGTGCATGGGGCCCAGTTACCATGAGATAAGGGATTCCCAGGGCACAGGAAAAATGGTTGGAAGGAAAGGCGGCTTTGGGAGGCTGAAATGGGGCAGGGATTTCAAGGACACAGGAGGAGTAGTTGGAAGGAAAGGCAGCAAGGAGAGAAGAAGCACTGAGAACTGCCGTGTGAGCTGTGATCTTCATTTGGTTCTAGAATTCATGTGTTGCTATGGATTAAATGTGTCCCCCAAAAGTTCATGTTTTAGAGGGTGGGAGATATTATAGTAATTGAAAGGTGGGGCCTTTAAGAGGTGATTAGATTGTGAGGACGGCACTCTCATGAGTGGATTAATCCATTGATGGTTTAATGGGTGGTCATGTGTGTGGTTCTGACGGCTTAACAGAGAGCTCATGAAAAGCTTAGCTTTCTCTTGCTCAGCCCATTTTTGCTGTGTGATACCCTGCAATGCTACAGAAGGCCCTCACCAGATGTATTCCCTGGATCTTGGACCTCCCAGTCTCTGAAGTGGTAAGAAATAAATTTCAGTCTTCATAAATTACCCAGTTTCAGATAACATGTGTGCAATACCTTCCACATCATTTTCTCCTCCCCTCACCAGGTTCAGGTCTCTACGGGTCTTAATCCACACCTAAACCTTGGCGATGTTCCCTGGCTGGTCTCATTGCCATCTGTCCTGCTCAGATGAGCTTGAGCTACTGCCTCTAAGAAAGAGAACTTTGACCTTCCTGAGGGCAGATTCTGGGATGGTCGCTGCCGCAGTCCCCACAAACACACTGGGCCTGGCAGTAGCAATCCCTGACATATTTGCTGACTGGAAGGTAAATAAATCCTGGAGCTTCAGAGCAGGAAGGGCAAGACTAGCTAGTCTGTGTCTTTATTTTGTTGATGAGGGAGCCCTGGTGTCATGCAGCAGAAACTAAAGTCCAGGTGACTACCCCAGGCCACACAGCTGGTTTGTGGATAGACCAGGTCTACCTTTCCTCCATGCAGAGTCCCTCAAAGTCTTCCACAGATCCTCTCCAATGCATCCACAGAGTGCTCTAACACACAAACCTTCTACCACTGTGTCTCATCTTCCTGCTCTTCCGTGGACCCCCCAGGTAAGTAGGGCCTGCCCACCTTTGCTAAGACCACTCCACTGCCACGGACCCAGGTCTACATCTGATGCTTTTTTAAAACGGGTATTGTCCAGCCCTCTCTCCACAAAGCTGGCCTTCTTATTTCTGCTCTGTCCCTCCTCAAAGGGATACGTGTTCCTTTCTTCATAACTAATTGGGTACTTGGAAAATTGGTAGCATTATCTTATCTTTATATTCATGCATCTCATATCCACAACTAGATGCTAAACCCTGTGAGGACAGAGGGAGTGTTTTAGACATACAGATTCACAGAGTTGAACGTACCTTTGGAGTTCATCTGTTCCAACACATTTATTTCATAGATGATGTCACTGAGGTCCAGAGCAGAGAAATGACTGGCCCATGGTTTTTTAAAATTGTAGTAAAATGTACATAACATACAAAGTTACCATTTTGACCATTTTTAAATGTACATTTCAGTGGCACTAAGTACATTCACACTGTTGTGTGCTTTCACTACTATCCGTCTTCAGAACTTTTTCATTGCAAAATTGCAACTCAATACTCATTAAACAATAACTCCCATTTCCCTTTCTCCTGGCCCCTGGAAATCATCATTTTACTTTCTGTCTCTATAATTTTGACTACTGTAAATACATCTTAAAAATTGAACCATACAGAATTTGTCTTTTGTGACTGGCTTATTTCACTGAGTATAATGTCTTCAAGGTTCATTCATGTTGTAACTTGTGTCAGGATTTCCTTCCTTTTGGCTGAATTTTATTCCATTGTACGTAGACATGACATTTTGCTTATCTATTCATTCATTGATAGAGACGGGCTATTTCCATCTTTTGTCTATTGTGAATAATGATGCTAAGAACACTGGTGCACATATAGACCACAGTCTTTTAATGATTATTATTTTTTCCTGCCTAGCACAGTGTCCTTCACCGAAGAGAAATGTGGTAAAAAAAAGAAAAAAAAAGATGATTATAATCTCAGCAAGCCCCTCAATCTTAGTAGGGAGAGAAGATTTAAGCCCATGAAACAAAAGACTATTCATTCTGTAATTTAGTTTATATGCTGATACTCTCTAAATACAATCAATATTTAATCAAAATACAGAACTAGCATGAAAATATGGATTTTCTTTTTTACATGTGATCTTTCCTGTATCTCTATGTATATTCCAGAGAGTAGGAAATCCGATTCAGAACTTCATTTCTCCCTAAGGTAAGGTTGTTCCCTGGGAATCCTTGAAACATTATAAAACCATAAGGTCTTTAAAACTCCAGTGTCAAGGATTTCCTTTTGCAAATCTTATTTAGCACCTCTTCTGCTGGATTAGAGAAAGAGAACAATTCAGCAAAAACACTAGAAGCAGTTTTTCCCTTTCCCATTTCCAAATACCCTTCTCTATAGATGTGTCTGAAAAAATCCTTTATTCCTGTGCAACCCTCTCAAGGTGAATTCAAGGACAGATGCCTTTTAGTAAGACCATTATGTTCAGGGGACATTTTTTTACCTCCTCACACCAGTATTCAGCATCAAATCAATTCCTTTGATGGTTATTATTATTTAGTGTGCGTACTCCAAAATGTATTTAAATCCTGTTCTTATTAATAAGGGGAAAAATATTTCTGCCAATTGCTCACAGTGATTTCTGTGCTTATCAGCCTGTTAAGCTAAAAAATGACCGGGCAAAGACTAATCGTCGTTTTGTGCATTTCTAGAGCACATTAAACTTTTCAAATCATGCCTTACATCAAATATTTCTCTTGATCTGTGAAATAATTACATCGGGGAAATAAGGCCAAGATCATTAGTAGGTGGGTGGAATGAGACAGAAACTGAGGCCCTGGAAAAGCAAAGCTTCGAGGGTCACACACAAAGGTGCTCACTAGGGCAGTTACTCTGAAAAAGTCGTGGACTGTGTTTGTGCACCACTGTCACCAACCCGGAAACATGGCGGCCACCAGAGGCACTTCCTGTCCTGCCCTGACGAGCGCAGGGCCTGAGTGGCTGTACCTGCGTCCCTGCTCATCATGTCACTTGTCACTGCTTCCTCCAGTTCCCAATGCAGCAGCCTTGTCCTGGCTCTGCTCCCCTCTCCTTTCTTCCATCCCCTGCCTACTTCTACTTATTCTTTACAAAATATTTTTTAAAAAGGTGTTCAATTTTTAATGTTTTCACCAAAGGTAAACATGTGAAGTTAAAACAAATAGTTCTTGGAAGATGGTCAGGAATAGTTGCCACCATCTGTGCTCTGTTCTCCTGTTTCTCCTTCCTGGAAGCATTTTTGATTCTTTAGGCTGATTTAAAAATTTACCTTCCTATCTCCAAATGACGTGGTAATGTTGAAATTTCATGATGTGTCATTTTTAGGTATTATCTATGGACCTAGCAATCCAGAAGACGAGGATTTAGCTCCTGCTGCTCCTCTCCGCACCAGCGACAATCACTATTTATTCATCCTTCCTTCTAAAATAGGTAGGTTGCACTTTTGGTTAGATCTCTATTTGGTTTTTACATGATTAAGAACATGTAAATGCCATTTACAGCTAAGTCATATCGTTTCCTATGATTATTCTTCCTTTCCTGCAGTTTCTGTTTTTCCTGCAATTTTGTCTTTTAAATCTATTTTATTTTCCTTTGGTGGGCGTGTTTATGTATTTCCTCCAACCCTCGATCTATATTGAGAAAGAAAGCAGACCTTGAGAACCAGGCACTCCCAGCCAGGCCATGGTGTTCTGCTGTTGAACACAAACCATTTCACAGAACACAACATTAAGCAAGGTCACTCTGTAACCTTCATCGGGTGAGGGAACCAAGAAGTCACCCCACAGTCAAGCCTCACCACAGACAAAAGAAAATTGTCCAGAACACAAAAATGACCAAACGTGCCCCTTTCCAGCCTAGCACACGTGACTGCTACTTCTTTACCAACAGCAGCCTGGGCTCTGCTTTCCTTGGTCTACCTTCTAGATAAAAATATTAAGAGATCCAATCACAGAATTACCCCTGCTTCCTGACAGCATCCAATGCAGAGTAAACCCCTGCTTCCTTGAACCCTCCCCTAAATCACCTAACATAAACTCAAGTCCCATCAGAAGTTTTTTCTAGCACCCTCTTCCTGAGATGCCCCACAGTTCTCCATGGTGTGTGATCTCACTTGCTACGAGTGAATAAGCACAAAACTGTGTATGACAGATGGGTTCCTAGGGGTCAGTGGCTGGAATGTGTCTGTGGAGTGGAGGTCCATCAGTATGCATCTGAGAGCCCCACTGCCTTGAACCCTCAACTCACTGATTTTAGTGTGCTTACTGGAGACGCTTTGTGTCTCTGTTTGAAGTACCCTACTGCCCGTGACTAGAAGCTCATGCTGAACTGAGTGCCAATATTTTGCTGAAGCCATTCTGCTCTAGGTGTTTTTTCCTTCCTCCCTTCCTTCCTCCTTTCTTCCTTCCTTCCTTTTGCTTTTTTCCTCCCCTAGGAATAAGGATACCTGTGGTTTTCTGGTTATTTGATCAGATTTTTATTGTTCTTTGGTGAAATTGTTTTCTAGCCTACTAATGTCTGTCTTATGGTCTGTCTGCTTGTCAGGTGTCTTGAGTGTTACCTATCTTTAAAAGAAAAGGTCTCTAGGCAGATGATGGGTATAAGCCAAGTAATCTATTCTTGAGCCAGCTCAGGGGCTGAGGAGCTCAGAAGGTTTCCTGTTACTGGCATTCTTTGGATAGACTTTGACTTGGGTTACTATTTCGAACCCTTGTAAGGACTTTTCCACATGTCTTGTCTTCCTATACCCGAGAACTGCTTTGTTGACATTAGTCCTCTTGGAATCAGAAGGTATTGTCTGGCCTCTGATTAGGCTTTGGCTGAGTCCTGAGGACAGCAGGCTGCACAGCATCCTCCCCTGGGATCACTGCAGTGCTCGTGGTGTCTGCACGACCGAGACTACACGTGTCCTGTGGGACCGACAGCTGCTTTCTCACAGCACCTTAGCTGATATGCTAATTTCTCCAACTGGCACAATTTCACCAGGGATAGTTTTGTCATCAAACCATTCATTTTCGTTTCTTCTGTTTTTGTTTTTGGTGGCTGGCTGGTACAGGATCAAACTCCAGACCCTGATGCTATCTATCTGCACCACACTCTAACCAACTGAGCTAACCGGCCACCTCTTCCAGGGTTAATTTTGAATTGCAGTGACTATTTTGAGGGAACTTTTGACATGAACAAGATTGGTCATTTGATAGCTGCCTTAGAACAAAAAGGGAAGAAACCCTCATGAGGAGATTATTTCGTCCATCGAAAAAAAGACAAAGCATTTGTTTATTGTAGAAACCTCCCTCCTACTTTTCTATGCTTTGAAGATTAACAAATGTTGGCTTTTTAATATGTTACTTGTTAAAAATTCCAAAGCCCAAATATTTGTTTAAACCAGCTGAAATAACTATCTTAGTGCATATATAGAACACAATGGGTTATTCTGAACCTAAACTTTTAGCTTCGCTTCTGGCAAAGGGAAGATACTTGCTTTTTACTTTGATAATTTCTTAAGTGTCTTAATCTTGCTTTCTCTTTTTTTCTATTTCTCTCCCCCTCTTTTCTCTTCTCTTGGGAAACTTTAAAAACTAGTTGATTACAATAATCATCCTATCATTATGAGTGCACTTTAGGAATATCTGTTTCATATTAGTAGTCAAAAATGTCTAAAAGACAGAGACAACTATTAAGCTGTGTTTCTTTTGTGGACACTGAAAATTGTATTTACTAAATAGCCTTTCCTACTGTAGTTATAAGATAAGAAGAAAAAGCCTTAGTTTCAAGATAAAAGAAGAGCCTTGAGCATGATTTGGAGTCTTTAAAATTTAGTTTACCATATAAAAATAATATCAGAACAATACTTGGGTTTGTACAAGACTAACATTAGATTTCTTATGATTTAAATTTCTTAACTATCTTACATTGCTTTTATGAGTTAAATAAATCACTGTTTTCATAATTTATTTAGAATTCATATACACACATATACATATAATTATACTCAACTAAATGAAAAGGTAATAATGGGTTTCTTAAAGGGTTTAGTTTTGTGAAATTTTTAAATGTTATATGTCAGAAGGATTCATTATGGTAGCAAAATTTGTAATTTCTTGATCATTAACTAACTTTAAGACCTTAGACAAATGGTTAAGTTAATTAATTATCTTTGATACCTAAGCAATTTATAAGAATGAAACAGATACAAAATAAATGATGGCCACTAAACATAATTTTGACTTACCCTTATTTCTTAGAATGGCATTATATTATTAAAATACGCAAATACCTTTGGATAATATAAATTATATGTTTAATTTTGCCACCTCAAATTTGTTAAAATGATGTGAAATTAGTGTTCATAAAGAGAAGAAATTGAATTGTTAAACAGTTGTCTTCTGTTCTCTAGTATTCTCTTATATCTGGAGAAAAGAAGTTAGTTACTTTGGTAAAATATGATAGTATTCAAAGTTCATTATACTTGATACAATAATTACAGTGAAATATGAACATATATACAAGATAATGGATTTTATTTTTGGTTTGTTTATTTTAAAAGTTATTATAGTTAATCAAGATGGTAAAGATAATATGATATATACAATTTTACTTAATATACTTAAAAATTATATTTTAAAGCTGTAGTTAAAAGCTTTAAATTTATTATCAATATGTATATTTATATATCCATGTCTGTCTCATTACATACACAAAAAGTTATATTAAAAATTCATGTACTACAAATTGTTGCATGAAAAATGTTCAAAAGGAGTAAAATTAGAATTTGGTCTTTTATGTGTGAAATGATTAAATTATTCTGTGTCCCAAAAAACAGAAGTTTCTTTTTGTCATCAACATAGTCTGCTATGTCTCTTTTGACACACATTAATATCAATTTTGAAGAGGATCTTTAATTTTAAAAAAATAATATGTTTTCTTCAATGGTTTAAAATAATCATTGCTGTTTCTTATGGCATTCTTTCTTGAAATTTGTTTATAAACATTTCTTATATTTAGATATTTATGATTTATATCTCGTCTCCTCTGGTAATTACTCTTGATTTTGCCTTTCCAAAATTCAGAATAATAAAACTGTTAAGATGTCTTTTATGCTTTTACGCCTAGACTGCCTTTAAGTAACACAAAGATTTGCTCCTTAACCCTAAAAAGGAAAGAATGTTTGTATAGAATTCCCTAATTTTTAATTAATTCAAAACTGTTACAAAAGACCTTTTGCTTTCCAAAACTGATAATCAGAAAGTGAGCTCATGTCCTAGTTTAATTGTACATAAAAGTAATAATGCTTAATTACTATTTTGAGGTTAACTATTTGTAAGCTTAGTACTGTTTAATTAGGTAGATGCTTAGAGAGCATATTTTAAATGAACGAATAAAACACAATAACATTTTTTGGCTCAAAAACTATTTGTTTGCCTTTTTGCAGAGGTGGGTACCAGTGTGCCTTCTGGGAATGAAGAGTCGGGGCTCTCGGCCGTGGATGAGCAGCCTATTCAGGGTGCTTTGGGGTGAGCGACGCTTGGCACAAACTTACATCAGTAGGAAACACCTTCAGTTCTTCCCTCCCTTCTGAACCAAAGGGGCTTAGATCCTGAACCTGACCCTTGAAAGCAGGGGGAATGTCAGTACAACCTTCAACCATGTGCAAGCCATGACTTGACTTCTCTTTTGTCAACATGTAGGTTTCCTTTAGGATTTTTTAAGACTGTATCAGAACTAAGAGGATGAAAATGTTAGATGAAAATCCTCATCCGTCCTGCTGGTAATACTTTGTACTTTGGGATGAATCACAATCCTTCCATTTTGGGAATCGTATCCTAAAGGTTAAATCATTTCTGTGTTGGCTATAGGCCAAGCTCAATCCATTTTCTTGTTTATCCTCAATTTGCTGAGTAACTTTCTCCACTTACTGAGCCCAGTTCCTTACATCAATTGCCATTAATTTGGTAACAAGCCCCTAAAACTCAGAGATCTTACTAGTCAGGCAGTTGATTTGCAAGTCAAACCAAGTTCTATCTAACTTGAATACTGCAATTCCATTCTCTCCACCCCATCCCCCATATTATGTTTCCTTCAATGTCACAGAGAAAAATAGTGTTAAAAATAGATTCGTGTTTGTGTGAGCATGTGTGTGTGTGCATGTAAGTTTATGTGTGCATATATTGAGACGGTGGTGGAAAATTATAAAGAAACAGAAAGTATTAGAACAATTAACTCAAGTTCAGTGAGCAGATCTGGGTCTTTTTTTCTTAAATATTTTTGTCAATCATAGTGGCTATTCAATTGTGCTCTCTCAAAAAATTCCTACTCTCACCATAATTTGACATGGAGATATTTTACTCACATGCAAATAGAAAAGTCTGCCAGTGGTGATGGCTCAGGCAACTATACCCGTCTGCCACCTGTTAGCCCAACATGTTCTGTCTGTTGCATGGTTCAGATTGACTAGAGAGGGAACCCTGGTGTAGTGTAGACAAAGTCGCTGAGACTAGATGTTGGAGTGGAGGAGAGGGATGGGACGCACTAACTTGTTTTCTCTCATCCCTCATTTTAGTGTGTGGCCTGTCACTGGTGGCCGGGCTGCTGGCAACATGCTCTGCTTCACAGGCTGGTCATTCTCAGATGTGGCTGAATTCCCCAATCTCTCCAGTGAAGGGCCCCATAAAAGGCAGATAACACCATGGCACTAGCCCAAGCTTGGTAACTCCTGTCTTCTCCCTTCTCCAGGCTTAAGGCACTAACCCCCCTCTTTCTTTTTGGAACCAGTTTTTTGCCACCTAAGCTGAGCTAGTGGCTTCAACATGCTACACAATGTAACTCTAGCATCCAAATTTATTACTGTAAACCTTTTTATCAGTTAAAACCCATCATTTTTTTTTTTTTTTTTTTTTGTGACCGGTAAGGGGATGGTAACCCTTGGCTTGGTGTCACCCACACGCGCTCAGCCAGTGAGCACACCGGCCATCCCTATATAGGATCCGAACCTGTGGCCTCAGTACTCCCAGCGCTGCTGCGCTCCCAGCGCCGCACTCTCCCGAGTGAGCCATGGGGTCGGCCCAAAACCCATCAGTTTTAACCTATCCCGAACTTCAAACAAAATGTAGAACTGGTAGAAATTTTATTTTCTATGGTGTCCACAATTAATCTGAATATCTAAATTAGTTAAAAACAGAAACATTAGCAGTTTTATAGCATAAAACTATATTAGCATTCAGCAAACTTCATTTTTTCTTAATAGCCTAATTATCTACTTTTCCCTTTTGGCAAGAAAAACTTCTTCCTTCTCAACTCTCTTACATATAGGATTTGGGAACCCTCTTTTTGTGAAAACCTGTCTCTTGCAAGAAAACAGCTTCATTCCTGGGGTTTCCTGGTTCTAGCTAGTGTTGATCTGGGACACGTATTTTTTCCTTCTAGGGCTAAAATACGAAATGTTAATGTCACTGCTGTTGCAGTGCTCCATGGAACACAAAAGAATAAAATGAAATTTACCACTGCTTCTTCTGAGATGTCAAAGGCTGTTGTTTTGTGCCCTTCTCCTGGCTCTAGGGTTTTCTACCTGAACTCAAAGTTATATACATAATTCTTTTATTACTGTTAACTCCCCTACACTAGTTCAGTATTGGATTGGACTAAGTGTGGCCCCTCAATACCTAGCTAGTTCTCTGAACAGAGTGGGGATCTCTATATATTGGATAGTCTCAAATCCTCATCTCTGTACGACTTAGCGCCATCAGAATACTTACGTCCTAGGGTCCAAGTTGAATAAAGGTAAAATCTGATGTGCGCTGGTCGATTTTATAAAAAGAAGCTAAAAAAGGCACTAAGGACACACCAAAGCCACCCGTTCACAGAAGTCATTTAGAGTAATAATTCTTCTTTGTGCAACTACAAAAATAATATCCTCTTGGGTATAAACCTGAATAGGCTGCTGGCAAATGTTCTCTGAACTTCGGGGCTTGACAGTCCTCAGAGATGGGAAAGCACTCCAGGCTGACACATTTATCACCTGCACTGGGAGGCAGGCTAGCACAGGGAGAGAACTTTGCAGGGAAAGGAGCCTAAATGCCTCATTTGAGTGATCGGTTTGACATAAAAGACTGAAATGGGATGCCCGATTACAGTGGGAAATGAGAAACTGCTTTAATGAATCTGAAACAGAAATTTAGTGTTATAGGGGCTGTCACATGCAAGATAGGAAGTGATAGGTCTGTCACTCACATCTGTGGAATACAGTATTTAAAATCTGATCACTATTCATTCTTAAATGATAGTACAAAGAAAGTGAAGATAAATTCTCATCTCTGGAAGTTGGACTTAGTTTTCATAACCCTGACCTTCACAATAGGAGTCAAAATAAAGGGAGCTTCTAAAATAATAAAAAAAAGTTTCGCAGATTTATTTTCTTTCTTCAAATCATGTTCTGTGAAAAGAAGGGTTAGAATTTTCCTAGGAGTAGAGCAGTGAATCAGCATAGCTATCTGTGTAGCTGGTTCACTTCTCTACTGTGTGATGGAGAGTTGAGCTCTGATTTCTAACAGTGGAGGTGAAAACTGTTAGGTATAATGACTTTTGTTTTTAAACCAAGAAACATTTTTATTTCAGCTAAAATTTTTTTTTTTCTTTCCTCTACTTTTTAAGTTTAAATTTCATGTTCTATCCCATTAAATACTAAAACCAGATATATCAGAATATTATATTATTCAATTATGTAGCTATTTAAAAATATCTACAATGCTGTGAATACTTAAATATGGCATGCCTTTTCTGTTGATTAAGGAAATCCATTTATGTTCTGCAGATAACACTGGAAATAGATTCTGATTTAAACATGTGTTCCTGTTACCATTTTCATAAATGCCACCTGGATTTCCATCATTATTAAACACGTTATCTTAAAAAACAATGTGGTTTGTCATCAAAGGAAGAAATGTCTTTGAGAAAAGTAACATGCTTTAAAATGTTTGTGTGAAAGGAAGTTCACCATCAGCTGCTGATGACACCAAAGGTGTGTGAAGAAGAAATATCTGTCCCCTTTCCCTGTGCCCACTGCCCCTCCTCCAGCAGCATTTGTGTCAGGTGTACCTCGTCCAACAAAGCTGGGAAGTCCAGCCAGCCAACAGCAAGAGAATGTGGCCCATGGAAGCTGTCCCATGAGCTGCCATGTGGCAGACATCAGGATGACTGACTAATTTGGTGCTAATGGTGTCTGCTGAGAGCAATGCTGTTCTCTCAACCTCTCCATGGTGTGTGTGTGTGTGTGTGTGTGTGTGTGTGTGTGTTCATTGAATTCATCTACTTGCTTCTTGGACACAGGAAGGAATGAGTGGAAGTGAGGGGATGTGATGTGCATCGGAGTTTTGCATGTTAGGCTGAATGGGAGTGGGTAGGAACAACCATAAATCGATGTTTAGAGCCATACGCTGGCTGAGGACTGCTTCAGATCTCACTGCTACTTCACCCTGGGGGAGAAATCTGTTTTAGCAAGTCTCACTAGGACTGTACCTGTGTACATGTCACAGTGACATGTAGTCTCATCATTCAGGACACCTTGCATGCAGAGAACAAACTCGTTCTGCTCTGGAAAGCACAATTTTGGGTCAGCATCTCTCTTCTTCCCACTCTTCAGTCCCCTCCATCTCTTTTTCACAGAAAAGACTCATTATCTCTCCTCCAAACCCTCCCACGGTGGCCTTTTAAGCACAGCTCTGGGGGCACTGTGACCTTCTGTGGGCTCAGGGACAACTGAAATTTTTGAAAGTACTGAGCTAATATGGTCCTATTAGGGTGCCTGGTGTGGAAAACCTGCACCTTTGGAAAACTAGCAGAATCAAAGAAAGAGAGGCCTGCTAGAGAGGGATCCCGCCACCCTGGGTTCAGTTCTCTTGTGCATTGAAAATTCAATGTACAAAGTTGGCTTTTCTTTCTTCTATCTTTAAATTTTTTTGTGGAAGAAGATATTATCATCTCTTGTTAAAAAGTCAAAATAAAGTGAACAGAAAGTCATGTAATGGCTGTAAAAGAAATATTTCCTAAATTTAATTGAATTGTGGTTTCTGAGTCACTTCTCTGAATCTTAAAAGCTTTGGTGAAAAGGTTTTGCAGATACTTCAGATAACTGGCTACGCCTGACTGTCGGAAAGGAAGCAGGGAAATGATTACAACAGATCTCAAAAATAGATGAAGACTACTAAGTAACACATAATCTGAAGAGACCCAAAGAATATGCAAAACCAAATCAATTATTAGTGTGATTTCTCCCCTATAACTTAATAGCATTACATTATCTTAAAGAGGATATATGCATATTTGTTAAAAAAAACAGTTGCTCTGGGATTAAGATGACTATAAAGGGTGAGTCAGGAAAAGGAGGGTCAACAAAACCCACAGCATGAAATGAAACAGTCACTTCACTGGGGGCACCCAGCTTGCCATTAATGTGAATTAGTCAAAGAGCTGTGAGATGCACACAATTATGAGTGAAATTGAACAATTGTTTTTCTTTGTTGACTTCCACCTTCTTTCTATAATGGCTGTTTAAACTCAGCCTCTTGATTTTTTCTTCCTTCTTGGAAAAATCAGGCTTGCACTATTATTTAGCAATCAAAAGAAATGAGCTATCAAGCCATGAAAGGACATGGAGGAAACTTAGATGCGTATTACTAAGTAAAAGAAGCCAGCCCCAAAAGGCTACGTACTACATGAGTCCAACTCCTGAAAAAGGCAAAATTATGAAGACTAAAAAGATAAGTAGTTTCCAGGAAGCTGGGTGGGAAGGGTTGATGAATAAGAGGAGCACAGAGGATTTTTAGGGCAAACTACTCTGTGTGATACTGTAATGGTCAATGCATGTCGTTCTACATCTGTCCAAACCCATAGAATGCACAACAGCAAGAGATTATAACACATGTACTACATGTGGTGAGTATTTAACACCAAAAACAACTATGATGGGGCAAATGTTAATAAATAGGGGGAACTAGATATGAATGTTGGGAGGCACGAGGGGGTGTATGGAACTCTCTGTACTTTTTGCCTAAGTTTTCTGTAAATCTAAAACTGCTCTAAAATATAAAGTCAATTAATTAAAATTTAAAAAAGACTATAAAGTTAAACCTTCAAACTACTAAGCCACATGATGGTAAGTCATTTGCAAGTCTAGGTCACCTTGGTTTAAATTAATAACATGACTCCATTTATACCATAGATTGTCATTAACTTGATATTAATTAATTTTAATTAAATAACCTTAATATTTAAAAAAAGTACTGAGAGATTTTACATGTTTTAGGGTTTGACTCAAATGACTAATAGTAAGAAAAATCTATTAAAATCTACAGTGTTTTAAAAAATAGTGATTAGGTCCATAAAAATTAATTTATTCTTATGATTTGTGTTGATCCTGTCCTTGTTGTTTGACTTTTATTTTCTTTCCCTACTTTCTACTGCACTTTCCATATTAACTGGGATTTTGAAACCAGGTTTTTATCTGTGTGTGTAGGGAGCCCAGGCTGCCACTATGCCGGGGTTCCAGGCAGCCCTGAGACCTCTACTGGTTCAATGCTGATGAGGACACTAGGATCAATGGAAGTAAATGAAGCAGAAGGACAGAGGAGAGAAGAACGTGCTCAGAGTCTGACATGATCCCCTTTTCAAAGTATAAAGTAAATATACTATGTGTATCTCCCAGGGTGTTTTCTCTTTCATAAAACAAACACAGACAATAAACAAACCTAGGCCAGAAAGACCTACCCTGGAATCTTGGTTCTACCACTTACTAGCTATATGACTTGGCGCATGCCACTTTACATTTTCTGAGCCTCTTTCCTCACATATCAAGTGGAGATTTAAGTAGGCACTTGCTTGCAAGGTGAGGATTAGCACTTTCCTTTAGGATTAGCACAGGAAAGTGCTTTGCTCTTAGAAGGCATTTGACATACATCATCCTCCGTTTTACCTGTTTGGTTACTGTAGGTGAAGATGAAGGACAGTCTGTTAAAAAAAGTTGACACTAGTGACAAAGCAAAATGGAATAAAGCTCACTTTGCTTTATCCTCTGAGTTTGTATTTCGAATGTTAATTCCCCATGGACAATAAAGATGGAATAATAGTTTGAGAATCAATTTACCTGGGAGAAGTAGTGTGAATTATGAATTAAAAATTATAAAAAGTTTTTTTTAGAGGATTAGTTTCCTTAGATAAGTACACTTTATTGATTTAACAGCTACATTTAAAAGCAGGAAAATAAAAATCTTCCTTAGACCACAGAGTCTATCTTACTACCAGAGCATGGAGGTGTCACATTCAAAATCCAGCCACGCTTGCTGTCAGGAAACATAACAGTCACATGAAGTATCTGTTGTAAACATTTAATGCTTTTTTATAGTATGATATTCACACTCTATGGATTTTTAATAGATGAATAACTCTTCAAAAAATATGTATTTTTCTATGCCTGCTCTATTCTTCCTTCAAACTACTTTAGGAAAGTCTGTTGGGAGGCTGGTTTTCCCAAACATAGCCATAAAGCTGCTCGAGGAGCATTCAAAGCACTAACTTACTGGGCTATGTCTGCTTCTTCTGTCTACCCTTTCATTGTGTTTTTCTATTTTGCCCTCAGAGTATTAAAATAAAGTGTGACCTGATTTTTTTTTATTGTAGCAATTGATTGTACATATCTGTGGGGTACAGTGTTGAATGGCCATGCCTATATGCAATATGTGATGCTCAAATCAGGATAATTAGTATATTCAACATTATATAATGTAATCAATTTTCTGTGGCCCTTTACCAATTTCATATTCCCCACCTCACCAACCTCTGGTGGCTTCAGTTCTGTTCTCTCCTTATGAAAGTTCAACAAATTATTGTGATTGTTGTATCTTTCATTTTTATTTGTTTATTTTTTTTTAGCTCCCACTTATGAGTGAGGACATGCTGTACTTTTCTTTTTGTGCCTAGCTTATTTCACTTAACATAATTTTCCCTAAATTCATCCATGAGGCAGCAAATGGCAGAATTTCATTTTTTTTTTATGGTAGAGTAGTATTCCATTGTGTGTGTGTGTGTGTGTGTGTGTGTGTGTGTGTGTGTGTGTGTGTATCCAATTTCCCTTATCCAGTTGTTTGTTGATGGACATTTAGGTTGGTTCCAACTCTTGGCTATTGTAAACAGAGCTGTGATAAACATGAGAGTGCAGATATCCCTTCAACACGATGATTTCCATTTTTTTCACTCCAACTTGTTAACTTTCAAGGTCTCCAAGATTTAGATTCTAGGCCATCAGCAAGATTCTGCAAAGGGTCTTTTTATCCCAGACTCTTTTCCCCAAAACATGTCATGTTCTCCTTCCCTGGATCCTAAGGTACAGTGGTGCTGTGTGGCAGGTAGTCTTTGTGCTGCAGGAGGCACAGTGAGATGTCACAAATCAGGAGGTCAGATTCTAACTGGGTAACCTTGGTTGAATTTGTTGATCCACTTTGTTGAGCAATAATGACTCTACTCTTCTTTGCAGCTTTTTAAACTGCAAAGTAATATATAAATATAATGTATCATCATATTTATGTGATGGGGGTTAAAAAGAACACAGTCAGTTTTTAGTGTTTGCAGTAGTTATGTTCCATATATTTGCTGTGAACACTGAATTAGTGAATACTGAACCACTGCACCTGAAGGAAATATAGAGTTAGGTACCTGCAAGCCTCTGATCATAACATTTCATCAGTCAATCAATACATAACCTTGTTTTATGTGTATTTCTGTTTAAAGACACCTTATTTAATATATATCATTGATAAATTAACATTGAACTCACTGCCACCAGCACTGTAACTTGTGCCTGAACAAAGCTTATCTAACACATATATTTTCTCTACAAGGCATATCATAGCCTTCTTGTGCTTAGGAACAGCAGACAGCATTTCAGTACTCCTCTTAGGGGCCATTTTAAACAATGAAATCACCAATTAAAAAAAAGCACAAAAAAGCAAAAGATGCAACACTAAATAGGCCATAAAAATGACACTTGTTTACAGCATGACCCCTGAAACAAGAAGGCAGAGTGTCACCTTATGTGACCTCAGCTGAAAATGTACACATTGGTAACAATTTTTCTGCTGCTCTGTTAATGCCTGCAAATAATCACAAAAGCACTACAAGCACTACTTTTGTGGTTATAGATAAACTTAAGTGAGTAGGCAAATTCTCAGATATGAAATCCATAATAATGATGACCCACCATACATACAAAAGAAATTAAAAAATTTTCCATGTCTTCTGGAATATTTCTATTTTTTTAATTTAAAATTTTTAGTTATTATGAGCATATTCATTTTTACAAATCGTGATATTTCTTTACGCCCTTTGCAAACCCCTGTCTTCTGGAATATTTCTAGATTTCATAATAAGAGGAATTTTGGCTTTCAAAATATTTATTTTAAAACAATTGGGTATACAAATGTATGTTGTGTATCAAAGACAAGCAAGCTGAAGATTCAAGACAGAAGTAGGTTTCCTGCTTTGACAACCTGGTTTAACCAAATACTAAAAATGTCGTTAAAACAGAAGTTCTATAAATTAAATGCTTACTTCAGAAGAATGGAAAGATGGCAAATAAATAACCTAACACTTCACCTTAAAGATCTAGAAAAATAAGAACAATCCAAACCTAAAGTTAGCAGATGGAAATAAATAGTTAAGATCAGAGCAGAACTAAATGAAATAGAAACACGAAAAACAATACAAAAGAGCAATGAAACAAAAAGTTGGTTCTTTGAAAAGATTAATAAAATTGACAAACCTTTAGCAAGACTAACTAAGAAAAGAAGAGAGAAGACCCAAATAACAAAAATTAGAAACGAAAAAGGTGATATTACAATTGACACCTCAGAAATATATGGAATCATTAGAGACTACTACAAATATCTATACGCCAACAAACTTGAAAATCTGGAGGAAATGGATAAATTTCTGGATGCATACAAGCTACCAAAACTGAGCCAACAAGATATAGAAAATCTGAACAGACCAATAACAATAAAAGAGATTGAAGCTGTTATTAGAAGGCTCCCAACAAAGAAAAGCCCAGGACCGGACAGGTTCACTGCAGAGTTCTACCAAATCTTCAAAGATGAACTGATAGCAATTCTCTACAAACTGTTCCAAAAGATTGAAACAAAGGCCATTCTCCCAAACACATTCTATGAGGCAAATATCACCCTGATACCAAAACCAGACAAAGATGCATCAAAAATAGAAAACTGCAGGTCAATATCCTTGATGAACATAGATGCAAAAATCCTCAATAAAATACTAGCTAACAGAATACAGCAACACATACAGAAAATTATACACCATGATCAAGTGGGATTCATCCCAGGGATGTAAGGTGGGTTCAACATATACAAATCAATAAATGTGATACACCATGTTAATAAAAGCAAAGACAAAAACCACATGATCATCTCTATTGATGCTGAAAAAGCATTTGACAAAATTCAACATTCTTTCATGATGAAGACTCTCTACAAGTTAGGCATAGATGGAAAGTATCTCAACATACTTAAAGCCGTATAGAATAAGTCCCCTGCCAATATCATCCTGAATGGAAAACAGGAACTAGACAAGGATGCCCACTCTCACCACCCCTATTCAATATAGTGTTGGAAGTACTAGCCAGAGCAATCAGAGAAGAGAAGGAAATAAAGGGCATCCAGATTGGAAAGGATGAAGTGAAGCTGTCCCTTTTTGTAGATGATATGATCCTATATATTGAACAGCCTAAAGCTTCTATAAAAAAACTCCTAGAGTTGATAAATGATTTCAGCAAAGTTTCAGATTACAAAATCAACAAAGAAAAATCAGTAGCGTTTCTATACTCCACCAGTGAACATGCAGAAAAAGAAATCAAGAAAGCTAGCCCATTTACAGGAGCTACCAAAAAAAGTAAAATATTTAGGGATAAACCTGACCAAGGATATGAAAGATCTCTATGAAGAGAACTACAAACCACTGTTGAGAGAAATTAAAGAGGACACAAGAAGATGGAAAGATATCCCATGCTCTTGGATTGGAAGAATTAACATTGTGAAAATGTCCATATTACTCAAAGTGATCTACAAATTCAATGCAATCCCCATCAAAATTCCAGTGACACTTTTCTCTGAGATGGAAAAAGCTACCCAGACATTTATATAGAACAACAAAAGACCACACATAGCCAAAGCAATCCTGAGCAAAAAAAATAAAGCTGGAGGCATAACACTACCTGACTTTAAACTATATTACAAAGCTATAATAACCAAAACAGTATGGTACTAGCATAAAAACAGACACATGGATCAATGGAACAGAATAGAGAACCCAGAAATTAACCCCTATGCCTACAGCCATCTGATCTTTGACAAAGGCATCAAGTCTACATACTAGGGAAGAGACTGCCTTTTCAACAAATGTTGCTGGGAAAACTGGATAATCATATGTAGGAGAATGAAACTAGGCCTGTATCTTTCAACATATACCAAAATCAACTCAAAATGTATTAAAGAATTAAATATACACCCTGAAACAATAAAACTCCTTAAAGAAAACATAGGAGAAACACTCCAGGAAATAGGAGTGGGTACAGAATTCATTAGTAGGACCCCAAAAGCACAGGCAACTAAAGGTAAAATAAACAAATGGGATCATATCAAACCAAAAAGCTTCTGCACAGCAAAAGAAACAATCAACAGAGTAAAGAAACAACCAACAGAGTGGGAGAAAATGTTTGCTAAATATACATCTGACAAAGGATTAATATCCAGAATATACAAGGAACTCAAACAACTTTACAACAAAAAAACCCAAATAACCCAATTAAAAATGGGCAAAGGAGCTGAAGAGACATTTCTCAAAGGAAGATATGTGAATGGCCAACAGACACATGAAAAAATGCTCAACATCACTCAACATCCAGGAAATGCAAATCAAAACCACACTGAGATACAATCTCACTCCAGTTAGGATGGCTAACATCCAAAAGACTGAGAATGATAAGTCCTGGAGAGGTTGCGGAGAAAAAGGAACTCTCATACACTGTTGGTGGGGCTGCAAAATGGTGCAGCCTTTATGGAAAATGATTTGGAGGCTCCACAAACAATTACAGATAGATCTACCATATGACCCAGCTATTCCACTGTTGGGAATATACCCAGAGGAATAAAAATCATCATGCCGAAGAGATACCCGCACTCCCATGTTTATTGCAGCACTATATACAGTAGCCAAGAGCTGGAACCAGCCCAAATGTCCATCATCAGATGAGTATATAGGGAAGCTGTGGTACATCTACACAATGGAATTCTACTCTGGTATAAAAAAGAATGAAATACTACCATTCACAACAACATGGATGGACTTAGAGAAAATTATATTAAGTGAAACAAGTCAGGCACAGAAAAAGAAATACCACGTTCTCACTTATTTGTGGTAGCTAAAAATTAATAAATAAATAAACACACAAACAAATAAAGGATGGGGGGAAGAAGACAGAATAACCACAAAAATTCCTTGAACTATTTAAGCCAAGTGCACAGATACAAAGTGAGGTGGGGTGGGGAGGGGGTGGAGAGGAACGGGTAAAGGGGCATGAAAATCAAGTACAGTGTATTTTGAGAAGTAAAATAAAATAAAATAAAATAAAAATAAAACAGACATTCTGTTCTTTCACTGCATTTTAATGATAAATGCTTTTTGGGGTTTGCTTTTGTTGATTAAAAATAATTTAATTTTGGAAAACAAGGTGAAGAGATGATGGTACTTATTTGTTTTCAATTAAAAGTTTCCCAAATTTTTCATTGTTTATTTGATTCTTCTTTTTAAGAGTGACCCAATATTGGGGTCAGCCCTTCCATCATCTGTATAAATTAAAAGTCAGTGATTAGATATAGAGATACTGCCTAAGGCGCATTAACACCTACTGTGTGCCAGGCACGATGATAAGCTCTTTTCATTCATTATTCCATTTTTTTGTCTTTACAACAAAATTTATGATATTGGCACTATTGTTATTCACATTGTATGGTTAAGAAAACTGAAGCTTAAGTATGTAAAAACCTGTTCCTTTAGCAGGCGGGACAGCTGCAATTCCAGGCGTTGCAACACAAGAGCCTATACTGAGCCTAACCTTTAACCTACATGATTTCCTATGCCAGCCTAAACTTTATGGAAGATTTGCTTTTACAGCTGTTTTAGCTACATGTTGAGGTGTGTTTTTAGATCATGATGCTGTAAGGATTAATTATACTTTTTAAAGAAACATTTGGGCGACAAGCAAAGATTATGATGACATTGACAGTGTGTTATATTGGAAATGACACTGAACTACTGGCCGTGTGACCTTGGCCCAGTCATTTAACCTACGTGGGCCTCTATTTTCCTCAGCTGTAATATGACAGGGTTTCAATAAATTATTTCTTAGGGCTCCTCTGATTCTATGAAGGTAATAATAATAACAATAATAAAATCTGATAAATTTCTGAGAATGAACGTTAATGCAATTAAAAAAGAATAAGACATCAACTTTGAACTATAACTCACTGGACAAATTCTTTCTGAATAGATTCCCTTCAGTCTTCAGAAGATTTTGGACATTAATACTGTGCTACATTTCCTTTAGTATATGAAAAATTGGACATAATTTCTTCTTTTCATTTTAATATTATTTCTCACCTATCACTTAAATAAGCTTTTTCATCAGTATTTTACTGCTGCTTTTGTCATTAAAATAAAACCCAAAGGCAACTGACTGGAAATTTCAATTAACTCTTTGCCATTTGTGCATTTATCAATTTTGCTTCATTCTACTCCTTGGAGGCAGAAATTAATCACACAGTGATGGGCCGCCATCGGGGACTGTCCTTGCAAGTAGAGCGGTTCAACCGCCACATTTTCTCTGTCTCCATTTTTAGAAATGCATCAACTTATTCATTCTCTTCAATAATGACTCTAAAAGAACCACAAAATTCTAAACTGTAAATAAATATTTAATTCCTGTGCATTTTGAATCTCTACTAGCTAAGACAGGAGAGTAAAGCATGAATGGGGCAGAGATGGTGGCTTGATCATTTCATGCTCCTGTCCTTGTCCATCTCCCTCCTCCAGTGTCCAGGGCACGAGCCCTTAGTGGACACTTACTAAAGATCGTCCCATGAATAAATGACCAAATATCATACTAAGTGTCATACTATGTATCGTAGCAAGTATCATACTAAATATCATAATAAGTAGACATTTACTAAATATCATCCCATGAATAAACGACTCCACTACTCTTAGTGTGGATTAGATCTTCTTTTACTTTTATTACTTTTTCTAATTGAAATTTTTATTGAGGCAGGTGTGGAATCACATGAAGATGTAAGAAATGATACAGAGACACCCCTTGCATATTTTGTCCAGGTTTCCCCAATGGAAACATTTTTCAAGTCTACAGTACAGTATCACAGTCAGGATATTGATGTTGACAAGATCTACTGACCATATGCAGATTTTGTACTTATTTGTGTGTGTGTGTGTGCGTGCATATGTATTTAATTCTGTACGATTTTATCATCAGTGTAGGTTTGTGCATCCACCACCATAGCCCAGATAATGAGCAATTCCAACAGCATAAAAGCCCCTCTTTTTGCTCTTTTGTAACCACCCTTCCCCCTTCCTCCTGCCCCAGTCACTAGCCCCTGGCAACCACGAATCTTTCCTCCATTTCTAAAATTTGGTCATTTCAAAAATGTTGTATAAATGGAATCCTTAGGTATGTAACCTTTTGGGATTGGCTTTTTTCCCTCAGCACAATTCTCTAGAGAGTCATCCAAGTTGTTTTGTATATCAATAGTTTGTTCCTTGTTATGTCTTTATAACAGAGCTATATTCTGAAAATCATCGCTATGCTTTTCTCTTTTGCCTTTGTGAGTAATGACTGATGTCCTAGTCAGTCCAGGACATCCACCTGCCTGCGGAAGGAGTGGGGCAAAGAGATGGGTGAGGTAGGGCTCGTTGCGGCCGTGTTCAGTTTCTGACATGCACCACAGTGCTAGGAATGGTCCTGAATGTGTCCAAAATGGAAGTCTTAATTTTCATCCTGAAGTTCCTAAACTACTTCTCTCCAGGGTCCCGCATTTCAATGAATGGCACCGTCATCCAATTGATCACCAAATACTGTGGGCTGTGACTTCAATGTATTACAATTCCAAATATTTGTCCATCAGCATCACTGCCACTGCTTTGGTGCAAACACCTCTGTCCCTCACCTGGACTCCACACCTATGTTTTAACTGGTCTCCTGTATCCATCCTGCCCCATATCTCCCCACCCCTTCTGTAGTTAATGCAGCACACAGCAGCTGGAATGACCTTTCTAACACATAAATCGGATCATGTCACTGATGTGCTTAGAGCCTTTTGCTGTTTCCCGTCTCACTTAGAATAAAATGCAGACTCTCCATGATGGCCTACATGTGTACCATCTGGCTGCTAGCTCACCCTCTAACTTCATCTATCTCCCGATACTCTGTCCCTTGATCACTGTATTCTAGCCATGCTGACTTTCTTGCTATCCTTGAACAAGCCAAGCATGTCTCTACCTCCCAGCCTTTGTATTGCTGTTCATTCTTCTTGGAAGGCTTTTTCTCCAGATGTCCCCATATCTCCCTCTCCCACGTCATTGAGGCTACTGCTTAAATGTCACCTACTCAAAGAGAGCTTCCCTGGCCATCTTAACACTCTCTATACCCTACACCTCCTTTCTTTTTTGTCATAGCACTTATTACTAGCTAATATTTAATATTTATATTATACAATTCTTTTCTCATTCTTTGTCTATGCCCATTAAAATATATGCTTCACAAAGACAAGAGCTTTTTCTATTTTATTCATTTTTTTATCCCTATCGCCTGGTTCATATAAGCACTCAACATACTTTTCAATGAATAAATAATTTCTCTAAATTTCTTGAATCACACCTTTTAATACATCGAGGGCCAAGCTTTGGGGGCCCAGGTCATAGAGTTCTCCTGTGATATGGAGGCTGTACCCACCCTTCCACCTGCTGTGGGGAAGATTTGAGGCTGCTACTCAGCTGCAGGAGAATTCGATGACAGGGACAGTCTGTAGATTGCATTACCAGCTCCTGGTTCTTCACCCTGCCTGTGTCTGTCCCTTTTGCCATGTGACTTTGCTGTTCCTCCCACTGAAGAAGCAGAGTCTGTCTTCCTTATCCTTTGCCCTGGATTTGGCCACCTGGCTTACTCTGGAGAATGGGATATTAGTGGATGTGACAAGACCAAAGGCTTGAAAAAGCTTGCACGAGTGGGCTGCTGTCTGTGTCTCTGCCATTGCCTTGAGAAGAGTGTGCCCAGGATAGTCTCTGTTCCCAGCAGGAAGATGAAGGATGAACAACAGAGCCACCCCACCCTTAGCTGACCTGCAGATTAGCGAGAGAAACATGATTGTGGTTTTAAGCCACTGAGTTTTGGTGTTACTTGTTAGATGACACTTCTTCTCCTGTCAATATCTAGCCGATACAGGAAGTAAAAGCAAAGTCCGGCCTCGTGAAGAGAGGGAAGGCAAGTGGGCCACAGGGTCTCTGGTCCTCATGGGCCACCCACTCTCACGTGGCATGAATCCTGGGATGAAAGCCATGGTTCTGCCAGGCGGCTGCCTTGGGTGCTGAAATCTGACCTGGGGAAGATGGAGGACATGGTAGAGACTCTGGGGTTTGTCTCAAGTGAGAACTAAGGGGACAGCAAGTAAGCAAAGGGAGGATTGGGTGCTCCTGGGAGCACTGCCTGAGTCGAAGAAAGGGACCCTAAGTTCACTCACCACAGACTTTAACCTCCAAGGCCAGTAAAGCACCCAGGGACCAGGCAGACACAGGACACGGGGCAGGTGGCCAGCACGTATCCAGGTCCTGCCCCACCCATGACGTCATACAAACACTTAAGCCATGACACCTCACCGCCCATCCCCTCCTATATTCTAAACACCTGGTCACCATCTCATAGAAAGAAGCAGGGGTTGGGGAAGACCATTTGACAAACTGAACATTTTTATCCAAGAGGGACAGATCACAACCAGAAGGGGATGTTTAAATCATCCTGTTAGACTCAGCTTTAAACCAGACTGGACATTTACTTTACTTGTCCTTGCTCTCCAGAAGCACTACAAGATCATCAGAGACAGATAAAGACATTGCATTTTCTCTGCACATCCAAGTTGTTTTGTGCATGACAATGTGCAGCTCTGTCATAACCATAGCAACCTCCAATTTGGTCTCCCTGCAGCCTCCTGCTCCCTGTTACGCATTTTCCACTCTGCAGATGGTGTTATCCGGCAAACATGTCAATCTGATCAGGTTATTCTCCTGATAAAAAATATCCTTCCTTGACTTCCTTTCGTCGCCCAGCATAACATTAAAACCTTAACACGGCTTATACATGAGTCCGTAACATGGCAGGTGCATTTACCTCTGTCTGGCTCCAGACACTGCTGAGGGTGGTTCCCTGTACTATGCACTTTCTTCCGGCCTGGGAGCATGTTGGGTGCCAACGCAGGGCAAGCCAGAAGGGCTGGGAGTTAAGAGCCCTGGAAGCAGCCCTCGCTGCAGTGGGATGGGGAGGAGGTGCAGAAAAGCCCTGGCTGCCTCAAGCCTGGTGGAGACACTGAGGCAGGTTCCGCAGCATCTCCTGGAGCTCCCCAGTGGGACTGCGCTGCAGGTGCCACAGTGGTGAGTGGCTTGATAATGCCCCATTCCTTTCTCTGTTGCATTTCTCTACCCCGCTACTTGTGTTTTGTGGGATTGTCGCCAAGATAAACTTCTTGTATTCAAATCCAGTTCTCAAGTAGACTCTATGTCTTGATGGCACAGTGGCAAGGTCACATTGTAAAGGGACATGTGTGACGGAGGTATGGTCGTGACCATCTCTGGAAGCACAACGTGCTGTAAGGCAAATTCGAGGAAGCACAACGAGGTTCATTCAGAATGAAAGCAGGATGTGAAGAGGCGGGCAGCAAGAACGCAGCCCTGACGAGCGGGTCCAGATCAAACCCTCCTTTTCACAACCTCCACTCACCGATTGACTCCAGTTCTGTGAGTAAGATGTGGCTAAGTCCCTCTCTCATGTACCAGTTGTCAAAGACTGAAAACGGATTCTCTCATTGCTCTTCAGTTATATCTTTTTCTGGATAAATATTCTCAGGTCTTTGGATTTTTCATTTATGGGTCTTGTGTCCATCTGGTCTTCTCCTCAGAAGATTAATATCCTTGCTTTGGACACGATTCTCCTATTAACGTAGCTCAGTATTATATTCAGCTAGGAATCAGTCACCACGTAACATTGGCTCCTGTCAAAGTGTCCATCCAAACAACTCCCAGAGTTTTTTCATGATACCAGGAGTCTCCCATCTTATGCGTAAGTGCTTTTATTTATTTATTAATTTATTTTTTGCTCTAAGTGCAGGAATGAAGTTTATCTCTTATTATATTTTTATCCCATCTTTCTAGCCTGTCAAGATGCTTTGGAAGTGTTTTCTATCATCCAGCATATTAAACCATCCCTCTCACCTCGGTGTCATTTGCAAACTTAGTAAACATGCTATTTGTGTCTTTATACAAGGCCTTGATAGAAATTTTGAAAAAGACATGAACAAACAGAGCATACCACTTTAGGTTTTAAATTATGTTTCTCTTCCTTCACTTAAAGATTTCTTGAGGGATTATTAAATCTGTTGCTGAAAACCAGATATATAAATTCTACGACATCACTCATCTAGTAAGTGATTAAAAATGGATATAATTAGGTCTGATGAAATTTCTACTTTGTGAAGATTTGCTGATGGCTAGTAATTCTGACTTCCTTCCAGAAGGACTCAGAGTTATGCATAAATCCATTCTAAAATTTTGCCGTTGGTTGACAGTGATCACACTTTCATGTCTAGCATATATGTCCTCCATTTCCTTTATAAAGATTCTACTGATCCTTGATTAAATACCCTCTTTTCCATCCTTTTTATGCATCCTTTTCCAAGTAGCGCTCATCAAAGAGCTCAGTGTAAAGTCAAATTATTTATTTAGACCCATCTCCCTTTCGTTCTTTTATGGGATCAGTTTCTGATTAGCAGCTGACCTAGCATAGCAACAACTTAGGGGCACCAGTCTCTAGGGGGTGTTGAAACCTTGCTGGAGAATATGAGATATCTGTTGCAAGTTGAATAAGTCTTTACAGATGGATATTTACACAGCTGGGGAATGCAAATAGGTTGTCTCTAACTGAAGTATATGCTGTTTTCAAAGGGAAATTTAAAAATGCTCCTCCCCAATCCTGGCCTTACTAAATGATCAAATATTTAAGGAATACTGACTCCAAGGGGTGGCCAGTGATGAGCATCCCAGGTACCCACATGCCTTTTTTTGGTTTTTGCTGTGACTCCTTCAATTGTACTAACAGAATTTTATCTTCAGAGTGTCCTATTTCTTCCTCGCTTCCTCACCATTCTGGAAGATGCCAGTGTTATCACGAAGCAAAGCTTGGGTCTTGGTGTCACACATCTCGCTTTCCAAATTCCAGCACCGCCACTGACTATCTGGGTGATTTTAAGCCAGTGGTTCTCAACTGGTGGTGATTTTGCCCTCTTGGGGGACATTTGGCAACCTGGGGCTGCTACTTGTGTCTAGTGGGTAGAGGCCAGGGATACTGCCCAACATTCGACCATGCCCCATCACAAAGAATTTTCTGACCCAAATGTCAATAATGCCACTGTTGGGAAAGCCTGCTCTAAGAAAAAAGAAAACCCATTCTGAGCCTTGGTTCCCTCTTCTCTGCAATGAGGGTAGCAATATTCTGGGGCGGTATGGTAAGGAGTATATACAGTACTATATTTACAGCATAATAGGTAATACATAATACAGCTCATAGCCAGAATCAAAAAATGGTAAATATTTTCAATATTTATGTATCAGGTATTGCGTTGGATACTTCTTAAGATGGTATTCGTTTAATATTAAAAAATGTAGTTCATTTACTCCACAAATATTTTTTGAGCACTTTCTCCATGCTAGACACCAATCTGGCTACTGCAAATAGATTAGTTAAAAAAACAAAACCCCCCCCCCAAAACAGTCTCTACCCTCAGGGTGCCAAAAACCTGCAGGTAGGCATTTGTGCTCCCTATTTTGCAACTGAGAGAACCCAGCCTCTGACAGGTTAAAGTAACAAAATAACATGCCCAAGATTTCAGTGCTAAAGAGAGGCAGGCCTGGATTCAAGTCTAAACAGCTTTGCTTGATTCCAAAGCCTACATTCTTTCTGCTACATTATTGTCAGATCCCAGCTCTTAGAAAATCCAGGTTGTGAGACATGTGAGGACTGCAGATCTCACCCCTGTGCTAATCTTATTGATTACATTAGCATCCACCCATGCCCTCTCACTTTGCAGTGTACTTCTAAGTCATATTCTTGTTGCTTCTCTCCCTCTTTACTCTTTATTAATTCAACAAGCATTTATTGAGCACTTGCTCCTTGTCAGGATACAGTGGAACTATGAGATACTGTCTTGGTTTGCAGGGAGCTCATGGGCAAGAGTCAATCTCTGCTAGAAATCAGTGCACTGAGGACCAGTAGCAGAAGCCCTATTCTGCTCTCACGCATCTGCTGCCAACTCCTTCGCAGGAGCGTGGGCTTCCTTATAGGTGTTTACGTGGTCTTGCCACATGCACAGTTTATGTGCACAGCAAAATTTTCCTTTGGTGTACCAAAAATTCTGAGTATAACATTCACTCATCTGAGGCTCATGTTACGCTTTTAGCTTGACACAGATTTATAGCACAGTAAGTTCTTAGTTGTAGAGGATGTTGCTTTTACGATGTTATTTGTTCATGACCTTGAAGGTCCATGCCATATTATATATTGTAATTTTGCTGAAGTGCGAATTTAGTTACACGACCTGAAATACTGATGAACCAAGAGTGTTATTTATAGTGAGAGAACCTAGCAATCACCCAATATTCCCTGCAAAACTTGACTTTGTGGGTTTTCATGATGTAATCAGGTCCATTGTTTCTGGCGTGTTCCTGGTTGATGTTACTTTAGGAACATCACAGTGCGTATTTGTGACATAGTATTTACATGTTCGTTTCATCCACAGTTCCTGGCTTATGCTACTCTCTGACCTTCTCATGCACTCCTTTCACCCGCTCCTTTTTCTCCCTGAGGCAGGAAGTTTTCTGATCTACCTTAGCTGATTGTAGGTCATAAGACACCCCCATTTCAGGAGGGGCCCTATCCCGTGCCCATGAGGAAGGAATGCTGCACAGAGAGGTCAAGAAGAATCTGAACAAACAGGCCTTGCTGGGTTTCCCCACCCAGTCTGTGAGTGTTAGATCAGACCCCTTTTGCCCAATCACATTTCTACACAGTTGTCCATGCTTCAGTCATGCCCATGTAATGAAGCTTCCATTAAAACCCAAGAGCACAGGGTTTGGGGAGCTTCTGGACTGCTGAACACGTGGAGGTTTCTGGAGGGTTGTGCACCTGGAGAGGTCATGGAAGCTCCATGCCCCTCCCCCACACCTTGCCCTATGCCTCTGTTCATCTGTATCCTTTGTAATATCCTTTAAAATCAACTGGTAAACCTAAGTATGTGTTTTCCTGAGTTCTGTGAGCTGCTCAAACAAACTAATTGAAACCAAGGAGGGAGGTTGTGGGAACCCTGCTTTATAGCTCGTTGGTCAGGAGTTCCAGAGGCTTGGACTTGTGACTGGCATCTGATGTGGGAGGCAGTCTTGGGGACTGAGCCCTCACCCTGTGGAATCTGATGCTATCTCCATGTGGTTAGTGTTGGAATTGAGTTGGAAGACACTCAGCTGGTGCCTGTTGAGGAATTTCTGGCTTGCGTGTTAGTCAGTCTTCTGTGCTGCTTGTTGCTGACTAAGAGTATAGGAAAAACACACAGTTTGTGTTTTGTTTTCATACTCAAGTGTCTTTAGGAATATCACGGGACCATAATGTATAGTTTGTGTTGGTGGAGCCATTGTGGCCCTGAAGGTGCATTTAACATTTTCAGTTATTCTCAACTGAACTGTAGTAATGCATATGATGGCATTTGGGCACTCACCAGCGTCTCAGGATGTGTGACTATGAATGCCAAGACATTCCACTAAACAGCCACTTTTTGTTGCTAACTGATGACATCACTCAGCTTTCAGCTGTGTCCCTTCTTCTGCAGCTTGACCATGAATGACAAGTTCTTCTGATCTACTTAAGACTAAGACTCTCATCAGAGAGACCTGGCTTCAAAACTCTGCTTTACCACGTATTAGTTGAGTAACCTTTGTCAAAGGGACCTCCCTCAGCTTCAGTTTCCTCATCTGTAACATGGGGATAATAACCACAGGTCTTATCTCATTGGATTGTTGTGACATTCGGTTGTCATATTTACACATATGATAATAATAATATGTGATGTCACAAAGTCTGTCTTCTATTCTTGTCCACAGACAATAAAAATGGCGATAAGATCTTCGAAATACTGCAACTGTGGGAAATGTTGGAGGAAACTCAGATAAGGACATTGTGGTTAGGTAATCCAAAGCCAGATGTGAGACCATGGCTGGCTGCTATTTTAAGGGTGCAAAGGATAAAGTCATAGCTACTAGATTGTTTTTTCATATTGTGTAACATCTAAGGCCCAATGGTTAATAAATTTTAGTCTTCATTCTCTTTCCATTTCTACCCTTTGATGGATCAATTGTCACTGTCTACCGTCTCATTCACTGAGTATGTGTCTTTCCCTTTGGGGCTTTATGCACAGGCTACTTGCAGACTATCTTCTAGATTCCTCACTCACCAACAGGACTGGTATGTTCCTGGTTCTAAGCCCAGGAACATTTTTTGTTCTTGGCCATGTTCTGGCATGTGGTATAGGTCTTATCCCTCAGAGTGTCTACCTCAGCACTTATATCTCCTGCCAAAATCTTCCTCTTTTCATTTCTAAGGTAACCATCACACAACGTCTGAGTATGGTTTCTTTTTTTTTTTCACTATTAATACCAGTTTGATCACCACTACACACTGGACATACAAAGTGACCTCCCCCCGAGCCTACACATTACCATCATCTTATTATTTTCATTTTGGGTTCACCATAGACAGCCTCATATTAAAAAAAGTATTGGCTTCACATTAAACATTTATAAATACTAACCTGATTACATTTTAATTTTCATATAGATGGCACTAATCTCCTACAGGAAAGAGAAAGGCAAAGGTAACTCCTAAATTCACAATCACACACAGGGAAGGGTGTCCTGACACGACTGCGTAATTCCTATTGGCTTCTAATTTGCAAATACCATCAGGAAGCTTTCTCGTGAGTGAGAGGAAGAGAGAATCATGTTGATATCCTTAAACGAAGAAAAAGTTAAATTAAATGTTGTTAGTAGGTACAGGTCTTTCATAAGCCAAAGAAAAATATTTTCCAAAAAGCAGCCTGGAGCAGATAGTGAGTTGGCTTCCCTTGTGTTCTAGTTTATGCCAGACACCAAATAACACCGGTTCCATTACCATCGTTGATTTAGAAGCCCCCAGCACCAATTGCAGTATGTTTTGAAGGCAAATTAGTAGTTTTAGAATGTACTATATTAGCCATTTACCCCAAAGATAATTTGATAACGCTTCTCTTGTTCATCACTGAGAACAAAAGCACAACTCTTATATGGAGAAGATACTCGTGACTGATCCCTGGTCATTTTAAAATCCAAATTCACATTACCCAATGTAATTCGTATACCAAATGTATTCTTAACACACATTTATACCTAGAGAACCGAATTCTTACCTATTACCCTTCCTAGAAAGAGCGACTTGGGAGAATTGAAGAATGTGTCGGAGGAACTTGGCAGATGGTAACTCACAGAAGGATAATGGTCGAGCTGTAGGAAGAAAACAAGGGACACTTTTAGGAGCATGTCATGATCCTGCACTGGACTCAAATCTTCCCTGGGGTGGTGACATCACTCTTTAAGCCAAATATCTTATTTCATCTGCACTGACTCTGAAATATCAGCCTGAGAAAATGGAAGTCCATCTTCTTTGCTGGAGTTATTTGAAAAAAACTTGAGCTTGGTAAGTGAAGACCCTTTGCGAATTGTTCTCCAGCTGATGCACATTTTCTGTGGATAATTTATCTGCTGGATTAAGATACTTGCTCATTTTAATGGAGTGAAATCTGCTTGATCCAATCTCCAGCGTCAACTTCTGAGATAGAAAATGCCACATCTACAGCAATGAATTTTCTTAAGAATCCTCTCACTGAACTATTTTTTTTTAGCACCTTTTAATGCTATCAGCTTACAGAGCAGTATTGATCACACACACACACAGACACAGACACAGACACACACACACACACACACACACACACACACACACACACACACACACTCACTCTCTCAAATGCTGAGGTTCAAGGTGATTTCTCCTTGCTACAGTACAGGCAGGGGGCTCTAGAGCCTGGGACGGACAAAGAACTAGCAGAGCTTGCTCTGGAGTGGAGGGGAGTTGGCAGTAGCTGGACGTAGTGAACAGATATGACTGCTGGGACAACGCACATTCCTGATCACATTTCCTGTGTACAAAGAGCAGACGGTTGTGTCACAGAATCACAGGCCTTGTCTTGGCCCTGACGTCCCTACATGGCTTTTCCTGCCTTGTATTCTTAGCTGTCTTTTCACAACTGATATAATTGTGTTTCCCCAACTGTGAGCTTTCCAGCCTTTTTTTGTGTCCATCGGTGCAAAACCTCTTTTGTAACCATTCATTTTTCTGAAGTGAGTTTCACACTTGCTAAGGTCAGCATAACCCACTGAGGGGCATAAGAAAACACACATCGCCCTCCCACACGACATTCCTGCGGGCACCCTGTCCGTTGCACATGGGAAGGAGACAGAACCAGTAGCAACTTGTTGAAGGTGGCAGCACAGGCTCAGCAACGAATACACCCCCCAGTCCTTGCTAATAACTGGGCCTGCTTAGGCAAAAACCTTCCAAAGAGCAAAGATGCAGGAAGCCAGCTGTGCTCTGGGGAGGAAGGAAAGGGTGGAAGAGTAGAACGCAGGAAGTGAGCGAATCTCACTCACCACATTGAGAACTAGCTACTTGGATGGATAATCTTTCGTTATTGATGACTGTCTACAGCTGAATCTTGAAACTGCTTACTAGAAACTTAGAGGTCATTGGACAGTCAGGGCCAAGAGTCCAAGAGTCATCACATCTCAGGAACTTTTGAGAATTTTGACCCAGCAGAACTGGTACTGTAAGTTTTTGTGCATGAGTAAGTAGGGTTACGAAAGTCCGAAAAAAGACTAAAACCAAACCAAAACTCCAACTATTAAAGTAAAACATTTGCATGTTTGACTATTACTTTAAAAAGTTTTCTATAACGTCAAATGCATCATTAGTAAAACACTTATCTTCGCCACAGAATCTTAAATATTTTATATCTCATAAAGTTGTTTCTTTGAAGCAAAGGCTACTCAGTTTCTGCGGCTAAATATTAGCTTTGGCGCCACCTGATGGCCCAATAGGTAACTGCCGTTGCCCGTCCACCCACTTTTGTTGTCAAAATGGCTAATTGCAAACTTCCAGCGTTGACCAGTAGCCTAATCTGGAAGGCCTCACATGATGATCTCCCCTAAATACTTTCTACAATTTAAGAACTAAATTTAAACAAAACTCTATTTTGTTAGAGACCTTTAAAAATGGATACAAACAACATATAGAAAAAAATACAGATTTGCAGAAAAAAACACCTAGAAATAATGTTGTTTTTATGTATATTCTTTAAATTTTTTTTTTTTTTTACAAAAAATGGGATGAAATCCAACTAACACGTTGTATTGTATTTTTTTACTTAACAGTTTATTACAAACCTCTCTCTCTGTGTCAATAGATATGCAACTAAATCATCATTTGTCATAGATGACTAGTTTTTTTGTTTTATGAATATATATGAGAGTACTTCAAAATATTCATGGAAAAATAGAATTAAAAGATTATATAAAAAGAGAATGACATCGTCAGGATGATGGAATAGCTGATCCCTGATGCTGCTCCCCACCACAACTGATCAACTTATAACTATTAAAATACAAAACAAAAGACTGACATCCTGAGATCGCTGGAGCTCAGGGAAGAGTAGGAGAGACCCACAGAGTTTGTGAAGGTGTAAAAGGTTGTGGTAAGACCCAACCTGACCATTTCAAGGCCTGGCTGCTTCGGAGGCTGATGTGGTCCAAGGCAAGGAGCAGCTGCCAGCACATGGAGCAGGTACCATCATTTGCATGAAGCTACTTGGAGTGTGCAGGGAGAAGGATGCATTGGAAGGCACCATCGCATCTTCCAGGCCAGCAAAGCCACTAGCAGGCTTCTCCTGGACCTGCATAAAAGCAAGGGACCACGGCTGACAAGAGGGAGGAAACACCTAGAGGTCAGTGAGTTTTTGTGAGGGACTTGTTCATGGCCTGCCTCACGGGAAATGTTTGCAGTGATGGGTGGAGGCTGACCCACCAGGGAAGCTTGGGGTGCAGGGTAGGCAGAAGATCTGCTGTCCGATTGTCATGAGTGCCACATAGTGGACATCTGTCAGGGCAATAGAACTGTAGGGGGTGCAGTCTTCAGGAACGACTCAGTCCTGGGCTGGAATTTCCACACAGCCCAGTTGTATCTATGGTGACCCAACAAGAATCAGATATGAATAAAGGCCCAATGGTTAAAATCTGATCTGCACAGAAAGCCTTTCCCTGTTTGAGACATAGAAGCAAAACAGCAATCTAGCTCAGGTACAGAGCTCCAGTTCTAGTCCCCACAGAAATCTTCCCCCAATTTGGGAATTAATCACAAGACATCAAATTAATTCCAGTGCAGAGTTTAACAGTGGTGGTAGCTATTTATCCGACACAGAACAGAAAACAAAACAAAACAAAAGAAACAAACCCATACACTAGAGACAAATCTCTGATGTTAACCAATAAAGATCAAACACCACCGAAGGACACCTATAAAACTTGGGAGAGGAAGTCTTTTCCTCAAATGTCCAGGTATCGCTGTAAAGACAAAAAGATAGAGAAAGAATAGAGAAATATGTTGCCACCAAATGAAACAAAAAAAGCACGAGCCATGGATGCAGAGGAACAGCAGGACTATCAAATGTCTGACAAAGAATTCAAAATAACCCTCTTAAGGATGTTCACGGAGTCTGAAGAAAATAGATAGAATATTAAATGATGTCTGAAAAACAATTCAGGAGGAAAACCAAATCTTGACAAAGGAATAGAATCAATTTAAAAAATAGAAATTCTAGAAATAAAAAATACATCATCTGAACTGAAAAACTCAATACAAATCTCCAGTAGCAGCCTTGATCAGAGGAAAGAATCAGTGAGCTCAAAGACAGAACGTGCAAAATTATGCAACCAGAGGAGCAAAAAGAAAACAAGAAAAAGAAAAAATGAAACAAATGCAGCAATTATGGGACTCCTTCAAATGAAATATAACTGGCAGACCCAAAGGAGAGGAACAGATGTAGAAAGCATATTTAAGGAAGTAATTAAAAATTTCTCAAGTATAGAGAATGTTGACAACATCCAGATACAGGAAGCTAAGAGGACACCAATCAAATTCAATCCAGAGAGGAACACCCCAAGGCACATAATAATCAAATTATTAAAAATCAAAGACAAAGAAAATACTGAAAGCAGCAAGAGAAAAGAAACACAGAACATTCAATGGAGCCCCAATACATCTCTCAGTGGATTTTTTGGTAGAAACCCTGCAGGCCAGAAAAGAAGGGACGATAACTTTAAAGTGCTGAAGGAAAAAAAAACCTATCAGCTAAGAAGTCTGTATCCAGCAAAATTGACATTCAGATATGAAGGAGAAATAAAGTCTTTCCCATACAAACAAAACCTAAGAGAATTCATCAAAACTAGACTTCCCTTACAAAAAATACTAAGGGAGTTCTTCAATCCAAAAGAAAATGAAGCTAAAGAGAAGCAAGAAAGCATTTGAAAATATATAACTCACTAGTAAAGTAAGTGCACAGGCAAGCTCAGAATACTCCAGTATTGTAAAGGTGGTGAATAAACCACTTATATTCTTAGTATGAAGACTAAAGGCCAAACCTAACCAGACAATAACAAATGCAAAAAACACATAAGAGATAAGCAATATTAAAAGATGTAATTCAGAACCACAAAACGTCAGAAAGTTGGGGGAGATGTCAAAGTGTAGAGTTGGCTTGGTTTTTTCTTTTCTCAGATATCAAGGTTAAGTTGTTAGTTTTTTAAAAAGTAATGAAATGGCAGTAACAAGCCTCTATATAATCAATAATACACTCTAAATGTAAATGGATTAAATTCCCCAATTAAAAGACACGGAGTGGCTGAATGGATTATAAAACAAGAAATAACAATATGCTGACTATAAGAAACTCACTTAACCTATAAAGACACACACTGGCTGAAAGTGAAGGGATGGAAAAAGATATTTCATGCAAATGGAAACCGAAAAAGAGCAGGAGTAGCTATACTTATATCAAATAAAATAGACTTCAAGCCAAGGAAAGTAAAAAAAGATAAGGCAGGTCATTATATAATGATAAAGGAATCAATTCAATAAGAGGATATAAAAATTCTAAATACATATGCACCCAACACCAGAGCACTCAGATATATAAAGCAACCACAATTAGACTTAATGGGAGAGATAGACTCCAATGCAATAATAGTTGGGGACTTTAATACCCCACTTTAGGCAAAGTACAGATCATCCAGACAGAAAATTAACCCATAAACAGAATTAATCTCTGCTACAGGCAGACTGTATCTAATGGAATTTTGTAGAACATTTTATCCAACAGCTGCAGAATACACATTCTTCTCAACAGCACATGTAACATACTCTAGAATGGACCATATGTTAAGTCACAAAACAAGTTCCAATAAATACAAAATGATTGAAATCATACCAACTATCTCGTCTAACCATAATGAAACAAAACTAGAAATCAACAACAAAATAGACACTGGAAACTGTACAAATACATGAAAATTATACAACATGCTCCTAAACAACAAATGAATCAAAGAAGAAACCAAAAAAGGAAATTAAAAAATTCCTGGAGACAAATGAAAATGAAAACACAACATACCAGAACCTGTGGGAAATAGCAAAAGCAGTTCTAAGAGGGAAGTTTATAGTAATAAATGCCTACATCAAAAAAGAAGAAAGACTCCAAATAAACAACCTAACATTACACCTCAAGGAACTTCAAAAACAAGAACACACCAAACCCCAAATCAGTAAAGGGAGAAAAATAACAAAGATCAGAGCAGAAATAAATGAATTAGAGATAAAAAAGTACAAAAGATTGATGAAACAAAGAGTTGGTTTTTTGAAAAGATAAAAAAAATCAATAAACCCTAGGTAAAGTAATGAAGAAAAAAGAGAGAAGACTCAAAGAAATAATATCAGAAATGAAAAAGGAGACTTTATAACTCATACTGCAGAAATACAAAGGATCTTACGAGACTATTACGAACAGCTATACGTGAACAAATTGGAAAACCTGGATAAATTCCTGGACATGTACAACTTACCAGGTTTGAATCACAAAGAACTAGAAAACCTAAACAGACTATACTGAGTAATGAGATTGAAGCAGTAATAATATGTCTCCCAACAAAGAAAACCCCAGGACCAGGTTTCACTGCTGAACTCTGCCAAACATTTAGAAAGGAACTAATACCAATTATTTCCAAAGTCTACCAAAGAATTGCAGAGGGGGGAATACTTCCAAACTCAATCCAAGAGGTCAGCATTACCCTCATACCCAAACCAGAAAAAGACACAGCAAAAAAAGAAAACTACAGACTAATATCCCTAATGAACACAGATGTGAAAATCTTCAACACAATACTATCCAATAGAATCCAAAACACATTAAAAAGATCATTTGCCATAATCAAGTGGGATTCATCCCAGGGATGCAAGGATGCTTCAATATACACAACTCAATAAACGTGATACATCCCATCAGCAGAACAAAGGAAAAATAAAAACCATGTGATCATTTCAGTACGTGCAGAAAAAGCACTTGATAAAATCCAACACTGCTTCATGATAAAACACTCAACAAATTAGGTATAGAAAAAGTGTACCTCAACACACTAAAGGCCACTATGACAAACCCACATCTAATATCATACTGAATGAAAAAAAAATTGGAGTCTTTTCCTCTAAGACCTGAAACAAGATAAGGATGCCCGCTTTCCTCACTCTTATTCAACATAGCACTGGAAATTCTAGCCAGCGCAATAAGGCAAGAGAAAGCAATAAAGTGCATCTAGGTGAGAAAACAGGAAGTCAAACCATGCCTATTTGCAGATGACATGATCATATACATAGAAAACCCTAAAGACTCCACTAAAAAATTACTAGAACTAATAAATGAATTTAGTATAGTGACAGTCTACAAAATCAACACATAAACTTCAATAGCATTCCTATATACCAATAATGAAATAGCTGAAGAAGAAATCAAGAAAGCAATCCCAGGGCCGACCCCATGGCGCACTCAGGAGAGTGAGGCGCTGGGAGTGCAGCGGCGCTCCCGCCGCGGGTTCAGATCCTATATAGGGATGGCCGGTGAGCTCACTGGCTGAGCGCAGTGTGGGCGACACCAAGCCAAGGGTTGTGATCCCCTTACCAGTCACAAAAAAAGACAAAAAAAAAAAAAAAAAAAAAAGAAAGCAATCCCATTCACAATACTTACCAAGTAAATGAAATACCTAGGGGTAAGTTTAGCCAAGGATTTGAAAGACCTTTACAATAAAAACTATAAAACATTGGTGAAGGAAATTGAAGAGGACAAATAAATGGAGAGATATCCCACATTTATGGGTCAGAAGAATTAAAATCATCAAAATGTCCATATTACATAAAGCAATCTACACATTCAATGCAATCCACATATTCAATGCAATCCTTACCAAAATGCCAACAGCATTCTTCACTGAAATAGAAAAAACGGTCTTAAAATTTGTATGGAACCTCAAAAGACCCCATATACCTGAAGCAATTTTGAACAAAAAGAACAAAGTTGGAGGCATCACACTTTCTGACTTCAAAATATACTATAAAGCTATAGTAACCAAAACCAGCATGGTACTGGCATAAAAACAGAAAAATAGGTCAATGGAACAGAATAAAGAGCCCAGATATAAACCCATGCACTTACAGCCAACTGATTTTCAACAAAGGTGCCAAGAATATACACTGGGAAAAGGACAGCCTCTCCAATAAATGGTGCTAGGAAAACTGGATATCCTCACACAAAAGGCTGCAACCAGACTCCTGTCTCTCACCATACACAAAAATCAACTCAACGTGGATTAAAGACCTAAATTTAAGACCTGAAACTATGAAACTACTAGAAGAAAACAGGGGAAATCCTACATGAAATGGGAATGGGTGGCACTTTTTTGAATGAGATCACAAAGTTATAGGCAACTAAAGCAAAAATAGACGAAAGGGACTACATCAAACTGAAAAGCTTCTTCACAGCAAGGGACACAATCCACAAAGTGAAGAGACAATCTATAGAATGGGAGAAAGTGTTTGCAAACTACACATCAGACAAGAGGCTGATATGCAGGAATGCAAACAACTGAACAGCAAAAACCAAATAACCCAATTACAAAATGTCAAAGAACCTGAACAGTCATTTCTCAAAAGAAGACTACAAATGGCCAGCAGCACATGAGAAAATGGTCAACACCATTAGTTATCAGTGAAATGTAAATTAAAACCACAATGAGATATCATCACACTCCAGTTAGAATGGCTATTATCAAAAAGACAGAAAAATCACAAATGCTGGCTCAGATGTGGAGAAAAAGGAACTCTCCTACATTGCTGTTGAGAGTGTAAATTGGTACAGCCACCGTGGAAAACAGTATGGAGGTTCCTCAGAGAACTAAAAATAGATCTACCTTACAACCCAGCTATTCCACTAAGAGGAAATGAAATTTATATACGGAAAAGACCCCTGCACTCCCATGTTCATTGCAACACTATTCACAAGAGCCAAGAGATGGAATCAACGTAAATGCCCATCAATAGATGAATGGATAAAAAAAACCATGGTATGTATACAGAATGGAATACTATTCATCTGTAAAAACAAATGAAACCCCATCATTTGCAGCAGCATGGACAAAACTAGAAACCATGATGTTAAGTGAAGTAAGTCAGGCACAGAAAGACAGATACCACACGATCTCACTTGTATGTGGAATATTAAGGAAAAAAAAAAGTGGTTGTCATAGAAGTAGAGAGTAGAATAATGGCCAGGAGGGGTATGGGGGAAAGGAGAAGTGGTGGACTAATGGGTACAGAACTCTGCTATCAACCCTAAGTAAATCATAGTGCAGTATATGCATGTACCGAAACAACACACTGTACTCCATGAAATGCACAAGTAAATGTTAAGAAAAAGGAAAGATAATGTGAATCTTTCCATGAACATTTTGAAATATCCCCATAGTACACAATCTTTCAAAAATTTGAAGTTTCTATGTTGAGACTTTTAGATTCCTTGTGTTTTGTCATTACCCTTCATCATAGTCAGTTCTCATATTTAACACCCCATGTTGACCTACTGTGTGGGTTGTCTCCTGCTTGAACTGAGGCTGCCCCACTCTTGCTGACACAGACAATTAAATACCCACCTGTGTTTGACAGCAGATGTGGTTCTGATGGTTTTTGCTGGTGGGAATCCATAACAGGAAAAACGAGAAAGCATATATTGAGCAACTACTGTGTACAAGGCTTTGTGCTGGGTTTTTCATATACAAGAGGGTCTTCAAAAAGTTCATGGAAAGATTCACATTATCTTTTAAGTCCATTTTCCCATGAACTTTTTGAAGTACTGTGATGGTTAATTTTAGGTGTTGTAGTGGATTGAATTATGTCCCCCTACAAACTCATTGAAGCTTGAATTGCATCCCCCAAGTTTTATGTATTAGAAACTTGGCCCCTACTCTGATTGTTAAGAGGGTGGGAAATCCTATTATGGTAATTGAAAGGTGGAGCCTTGGAGAGGTGATTGGATTGTAGGACCATGCAGTAGTGAAAGGATTAAAAATGGTGGTCAGGGGTGTGGTTCTGAGGGCTTTAAAAGAAGAGGAGAGCCCGTCTTTCTCTCTCTCTGCTCTCTCTGCTCTGCCATTTCACACTGTGAAACCCTGCCGTCACTGTCACCACCTCACTATACATGTTCCCTGGATCATGGACTTCCCAGCCTCTGAAACTGTAAGCAATACATTTTGTTTTCTTTATAAATCATCCAGTTTCAGGTATTTTGTTATAAGCAACAGAAATGGACCAATACAGGTGTCAACTTGCCTAGATTAAGGAATACATAAAAAGCTGTTAAAGCATTATTTATGGGTGTGTCCATGAGGGTGTTTCCGGAAGACATTAGCATGTGGACCTGAGTGGACTGGGTGGGAAAGATCTGCCCTCAGTATGGGTGGGAACCATCCAATCCGCTGGAGGTCTGGAGAGAACAAAAACAGAGGAAAAGTTGTGTCTTCCGCTCAGTCTGCTGGAACTGGGATACACTCTTTTCTCCTGTCCCTGGACATCTGAACTCAAGAACTCTTCAGCCCTCTTACACCAGCGGCACCCCTGGCTCTCAGGTCACGGCCTCAGACTGAGAATCACACCCTCGGCGTTCCTGGTTCTGAGGCTTCCAGACTTGGACTGAGCCGAGCTACTGGCATCCAGTGTGCAGACAGCTGTTGTGGGACTTCTCAGGTTTCACAATCATGTGAGCCAATTCCCCTAGTAAATCCCCTCCCATATATTCAAACATATTCTATTGGTTCTATCTCTGTGGAAAACCCTGACTAATAGAAGTACCCTCATATTATTTTATTTAATAGATATTAAATAGGTATTATCTTTACTTCTTTGACATTATAAGAAGTGTCCAAAGTCACAAAGTGACAAGTGGCAGAAGTGGTGTTCACCCCCAGCTACAGCTGACTACAATGACAAAATGGTCAGGTGCAATTCACAGCCTCCTGAATTAGCCCAGCAAGGGCAATTAGGAAAGGGAGATGATCGGCTACATTTTAACTATTTATATGTAGAACAGAAAATGCATTAAATCAGATAAGGCAAGAAAAGCTCAACCTGAAAAGCCAACGGAAATGACATATTCTATAATTTCACTTGTACTGCCAGGGGAATGCCTCTTCTCAAATGAACCCTGGTGCATTTGCCATGGTTAAGTGTATTAATTTCAAGGTAACTTCTGTGGGGTCCAAGTGAGTATTTTGCTGTACATTTAGCTGGTGGTCATTTCACTGGCAGTTAATCGGCGATACGAGATCATCGTGTAATAGAGGCTCATTAAAATTAAAGACTGTGACTCCATGTGCCCCAGGACAACCTTAAGGGAACACTCATTTGTTCAACGTTTACCATTAAGCCATTAAAAGCAGACTGCTTCCGGCTGGGCCTCCTGTCTGACACACTGAGGTCAAAGCTTTAATGGCCCTTCAGGTATTGTTTTGCAAATTCTGTTCATTTCCATTTTTAAGCCAGTTTGCATTGGCAGAGTTTGAGGAGATTTCATCAGTCTGTTTATGTTTGGGCGATGAAATGGAGAAGAAACACCTGAACAGTGTGGATTATTTGGGGCCAATGGAGGGGCCGGGCCCCACCTTCTGAATGGAAGGACACGGTGCCAGGGCAGGCCCGCTTCTGCTGTGGCGGAGTATTTGCAGGGCTCTAGACATAGGCCCGAGATTTCTTGCTGCCTTTTCTAATCCCTGATTTTGGGTAATTCCTGGAATTAGCTCAGAGATATTGAATTTAGAACATACCATCTTGATGAATATTTTATTCCAAGTTGCAGCTACACATGAGCAGAGGCCACTGCTGATAGACGTAGGTGTGAGAAACAATAATTATCGGCTCACCTCGCATCCCTCATCCATGTCTACCCGTCCCTTCCAAACCCGAAACGCCTACAGACTTCGAAGAAGAGATAGTTGGAAGAGCAGAGACCACGCCTTTCTCTCGCATCTTAGTCTTCATTCTATCTGGGGGTCTGTAGACAGGGGTACCAAGCCTATGGCCATTCACAAGTGAGGATGGGAAAGAGCAGAATTTGAGCCTGGAATCAAGGATCAATTCATCCAAGTGTTTTCTGCCTCTTCCTGATGCCTGGATCACTTCGTTCTCATTAGTGGGGAGGAGACAGAATAAAAGTAGATGACAGCGGGATATAGAAAGTAAACTGGGGGTCTGCCACCAGATACAGTGTTGCAGCCCTGTCCCTCCCCTCCCCTGGTGAGACTGTAACTCCATGAAGACAAGGACCATGCCCCAGTTACCTCCCCTGCCCCAGGAGCTGGCACAGAGCCTCGTACAACGCCTTGCAGGTGGGAGCTGGGGGCTCGCTGCAAACCCTAATCACCTGATCGTGAGAATGTGAAAAGGAGAAAAAAGTGGTTGGTCTCAATACATGTTTCTTCTCATTACTGCACCCTTCTCCAGCAAAGGTGGTTTGACAGGACCTCGTTCCCCTTCTTTGGCAGCATGGGCAGGACTTTGTGTCTTCTTGCTTTCCTTCTAAGGGTCACTAAGGGGGCTCTTGCAAACCAGCTCCTAGATTTCCAGCGTAAGACAGGAGGGTGGTCAGGGCCGGGGGTGAGAGCCGGGCAGGGAGATGTCCTGGCTGTGCCGCTGAGCAGAGGCCTCCTTGGACTTCAGTTTCCTCATTTGTGAAATGAAGAGGTCAATCAGATAACATTCAAAGTTTCTTTGAAAATGTTTTGGTACTGTGGACCTAAGGAGTAGTATTTTCCCAGGTCCCTGGGGCTTTGAGCAGAATTTTCTGCTAAGACCAGCTCTAGGCAATCACTGCAAGGTGTCCTGTCAGGACACTGTTCTGCTGCAGACAATCTCAGCGATGGATCGAGGGTGGGAAGCAGCGTCACCCGTCCTAGAAGGGCATAGTTTTTACTTTCAATTTTGAGACCCAGACCACACTACAAGGTCTTTTTTTGCCATATGTACCTAAACATCTCAGTAAATTTGGCTCCCAACATTCAGCCTTAAGGAGATGCTTATAGAAAGGCCAGGCTCGGTCAGGGATTTTCAAGCAGGGAGGGGCCTTGGGGACAACTAGGTTATCACCTTTTTTTCACAAATGTAGAAGAGGTATCAGACTCCCAGGGAGAGTTAGTGATCTTCCCAGGTTCCCAGACTGGAAGTGGTAGCATCGGCTTTGAACCAATATTAAACTCACCAGGAGTGCTTTTTTCCAGAAACGCGTAAGGCTCGAGAAGGAAAGGATTTAGGAGACAGGTCTTTCTTTGCTGCACATGTGCATGATTTTTCTTTCTGAGATGTTAAGGAGGTTGCACTTATGGCTCAATAAGCAACTTTAAATGAGAGGGATTATAAGTACTTATTACTATTGTCATTATGCCATCATTATTATGGTAATGTAATCAGTAAAATATATCTGCCTCTTAAGGTCTAGTGCAATTGAAATCCTGCCATATTGATGCAATTAAAAGAATTAGTGAACCCATTAGGTGATTTATGTTTTACATAAAAACTTTCTCAAAATAGGAGAAAGAAAAAAAAATTAGCCTTCACTAAGGCTATGTTGATCTACTTTTTCTAGTCTAATACTCCACCTACTGGAAAAACACTGAATACTATTTAAAGCATAAGATGTTTTAAAAATAACAAAAGAACTGTTTTTGTATCAATAAATCTGTATAATTTTCATAAACATCAATGAATGGGAAGAGAAACTCTCATTTTACAGCTGATATAGCTTTTCTCTAATATCATTAATTTCAAAGATATTTATAGCATGAATGGCCCAAGAACCATATAATTGTTTCAAAGAATCTTGTCAGAAAAATTTAGTGCTTTTAGATTTGTGTCTTTTACTTGCAAATGAAAATTAAAATTATTATAAAGCATTATAAAACAATGTCTGAACCGGTATCTAGTAATTATGTCTCAAATGTCCTTCTTAGAGATCTAGCATAAGAATAGTTCATGGTTTTTATACACTTTTATATTTAAAATCACTTTAATAACCATCAACTTTAATCATTGAATATAGTGAGTACTTCAGATAGTAATTTAAACAATTAATTAATTTTATACGGCATATTTGCCCTAAGAGCTCAAGGCAAAACACATTTTCATAACTTGTAAAATGAGTTTCCAGGAGGAAAGAAAAACAAATAAATCTGTGGGAAAAGGAAGGAAGAAAACAAAGAGGAATAAAAAATAAAATTAGGAAGAGTTGCTTTGGAAAACAGATATTGACAAATGTAATGTTGCTAAAATTGAGTAATGTTATGGCTACATTTTTCATTAATTAAATGAAAAGGATGCAAAATTTGGATGAGAATGATTATGAGAAACAATGTAGATGTGACAAATATGACTGAGAACTTTCTTATTTTACTCTTTATTCGCCTCTGTAATCTTGATTTGTTGAGCACGTGTTTTCAGGGGTTGTTTAAATTTTGTTCCTGGTGAATTCTTGGGTGAGTCATATGGGGAAGTTTTAATAAGGTCATCCATAAAAATGACACTGTGAATAGGGACACTATTTTAGCCTGGTGTTGCTGATGTCACATCGTTTATCTGCTGAGGTAGGGACTGGTCAGTGTTGAAGCGGGTGGCTACTCTGATGGCCAGATTCGTAAGTCAGAGCCCTCACTGTGACTGGTCTAGTAACAATGACTTTATCTGAAGATGAGCCCCTCACAGAAGTATATGATCAGTCAAATCTGGGGAAGTGAGCAGGTTGTGGCATCAGCTGGGGGCATCTGCTGTGAGCACTCCTGAGAAGGTTGCACCTGTCCAGCATGCACCCATCCTGTAGGCACCCAGGGCATGGGGACATGACTGTCATTGGGTAACTTGACTGCTGAGGGGGTGCGGGGTCCTTGGGGGTGAAGGAGACGTTAGCATAAGATTCTGATTATCCCTCTGGCTGTATCTCTTTCTAGTCAGTCACTTTTCAGTAAACCACAGGACTCCTAATACCTGTTCACACTGTGCAAGGACTTTCATGCCACCTTGTGAAGTGGGACTGGAGTCAAGCTGATGATGTGCATAAAGAGATGTTCCCAGCTGGGCTGAAGGCTCTTAGCTTGTTGCAGGTAATAGTGGGGGGACCTGGAGATGAGTGAGGAAGGAGGTAGGGAACCCAGGAGGAGGAATCAGAGAGAAAGCAGAAAGCCCAGCGCAGCGTGGGTGAAAGGCTCTGAGACGCGGCCTATAGAGGAGTGGGTAAAAAACTACCAAAGCTCAGGTAGGCGTCCCTGATTTGTAATACTCTGCATATTGTCACACATGAATGTGTAGGGAATATAATGTGTTCTGAGGACTGGGGAGTTTTGCATTGGGGACTCTCCTAAATCTTGCCCTCTGGTCTTGATTGTATCCTTTATAATAAAACTTAATCATAAGTATAGTGCTTTTCTGAGTTCTGCAAGTCTTTCTAGCAAATTTTTGAGCCTGAAGTGGTAGTGGGAACTCCTGAATTTGTAGATAGCTGGGCATAGGGGAGAGTGACCTTGAGGTCCCTGAGCTTGGAGCTGGTGTCTGAAGTGAGCACAGTCTTGAGAAGGACTGTGCCCTTAAGCTGTGGAGTTTGGCCTAATTCTGGTGGTTGGTTCTAGAAGTCTTTGCAGAGGGTGAGCTAATAATAGAACAATAGTTAAAAAATAAATGTGAAAAGATGAGAAGCAGTGGCTGAAACAAATAAGGTGAAATTTAACAGGATGTTCACAGAACTGGGTTTAGGTTCAAAACAAGCATGGTGTGTTGTCAGGGTCATGGCAAGGAAGAGACAGCTCGCCCAAACATTGCTAAGTAGAAGAGTGACGAAGGGAGGCTCTATCAATATCTGCAGGGCAAGGGTAAGGAAACCTCTGACAGATGCTAGCACCCAACAACTAGCCTTGGCGAGAGGGCATTATCACCCCTAGGCTGAAAGAGAAGAGAGGAGGCTATGATGGTGGGGACAGGGAGGAGGGGCTGGTGGAGTGGTGGCTGTGGGCAGAGGGACAGGACCATGGTCAGGTGGAAAGGAAGCAGGATACAAGGGGCAACAACACAGAGCCTGACCTCTTACCTCTGACCTCCATTGTCCTGGCAGTGCCAGACAGGATGAACCCAACCGGAAGCCAGTGGCCAAGGAGCCCAAGGTGTCAGCCTCTGGAGACAGAGAGGAGTGAGGGGCCAGCGTGGAATGACCGGCACTCACTGGCTGGGGAAAAATGTGCTGTAGTCATATATGGGTTTGCTTATTCATTCAGTACTTTTTTATTAAGTGCCTATAACATGCCTTGCACTGCTCCAGATGCTTGGGATGAATGGTGAAGAAGTACTAAAAATCCTTGCCCTCATGTTGCTTCCTGTCTGGTACGGGGAGACACAGAAAAAAAAGTAAATGATCTAATCTGTTGGAAGGTGATAAATACTGTCTTTCCGGTCCAATTAGAGCAAAGTCGGGGGATCTGGTGTGAGGAGGAGAGTGGGACTGAAATCTTGAATAAGGTGGTCAGGGTAGCCTTGCTGGGAAGAGGAGACTCGAGCCAAGACTTGGAGGATGTGAGGAGTTAGCCCTGCAGACACCCAGGGGAAGAACACGTGGGTGGAGAGACAGGCCAGTGCCAGTTCCCCTGAGATGTGAGACCTTCTGGCACAAGGCCAGTGAGGCTAAAGAGGAGTCAACCGGGAAAAGAGCCACATGAGGTGGGGTCAGAGGGTGGGTGCTAGTGGTGCTAGCTCATGGGGGCCTCGCCAGCCTCTGCAGAGACTCTTCTTCAGAGAAGTGAGGACCATTAGAGGGTTTGAGCAGAGGAGTCATGTGAACTGACTTGCATCTTAAGCGATGGAGTGGTTGAGGTGCAGAGACGGGCCTGTAAGGGCTGGAGAGGAAGTGAGGAGCCTGGTGGGGAGACCACCCAGACGTGATAGAGGCAGAGGCCCACGCACAGCTGTGGAAGTGGCGAGACTGGTCAGAATTTGGATAGTTTCAGGATAGAGCCATCATGATTTTCTGACAGACTGGATGTGATTTGTGAGAGTGAGTGAGTGATATTCCAGTGAGATCTCCGGGTTCTGGGTCTGAGCAACTGGAAGGACGGAGTGGCCATCAAGTGAAACCGGAAAGGCTACAAGTGGGGCAGAGTATGGGGCGGGGGCAGATCTGGAGGTCAGACTTGGAGATCTTGCATTTGAAATGTTTATTAGACATCCAGTAGGCAGTTTGGTGTATAAGTCTGGAGTTCATGGAGAGTTTGGGGTTGAGATAATAATTGGGGCATATAGGTCAAATTTAAGACCGTAACACTGGATGAGATTACCAAGGGAGTGAATAAAAACAGAAGAGAGAAAAGGACTGAAGGCTGAGCCTGGATGTGTGCTGACTGAAGGGGGTTAGGAAGAAGAGGAGCAGGAGGAGACTGGGCAGAAGGGCCAGCGAGGTGGACGGAGAACAAGACGTGGTGGTGCCCTGAGAGCCTTGGGTCACTTGTATCAAATATTGCCTTTAAGTGAAGTAATAAGAGAAATGAAAATGAGCCCTTGCATTTAGTAGTGAGGAGGTCATTGATCCTGATGACAGCAGCTTTAGGTGAGTGATGGCCAGACAGCCAACTGGGAGTGGGTATAAGAGAAAATGTCAAAGAAAATCTTCACAGCACATGTATCCAGCAAAGGACTAGATAAAGAACTCTGATAACTTTACATAAGAAGGCAAAAAATCCAGTAACAAAAAGGACCAAAGACTTGAACAGACATTTCATGAAAGAAGATTTACTAATGGCCAATAAGCACGTGAAAAGTTGCTCAACATCACTAGTCATCAGGGAAATGAAAATGAAAACCAAAATAAGATACCACTATCCACGCACTTGAATGGTCATCATTTAAAAGGCTGACAGTATCAAGTGTTCATATATATATAGAGCAACAGGAATTCTCTTGCTTTGCTGGAGGGAACATAAAATAAAAAAATAGTTTTTTATGACGTTAAAGATACACTTACCATACAATCCATCAATTCCTGTCCTAGATATTTACTCAAAAGAAATAAAAAATATGTCCACATTATACTGATGTATGCAAATGTTCATAACAGGTTTATTTATAGAATTTCCAAATTGGAAATGACCCATATACCTTTCAAAAAGATAAATGAATAAACAGATGGTGGTATTTTCATAAATGTGATAACTACCCAGCAATTAAAAAACAACTGCAGATACAACAAGGGTGAATCTCAGACTCATTATGCAGAATCAGAGAAGCCAGATAGAAGATTACATACTCCATATTTCTACTTGTATGAAGTCATAGAACATGTAAAAGTAATCTGTGGTTTTACAGAAGTAGAAATTTGATCAGTGGTGGCTTGGGGGCAATTGTTGGTGGGAATTGATGGGAAAGGGGCCCAAGGAACCTTCTGGGGCATTGGAAAATATTCTGTATTGTGACTGTGGTGGTGGCTGCATGGTGTGTATGTCTGTCAAAACTCATCAATCTGTACACCTAAAGTGTGTATATTTCATTGCATGCAATTTACACTTCACTAAAGTTGATTGAAAAAGAGAATGGGAGAAGCTCACCCAAAACAGCAAGCATAGATAAATATTTCCAGGAGTTTTATTGCAAAGAAAAACAGAGAAATGGGGAAAGTGTGGGGAAAAAAAGAAAAGAAAGAAAAAGAAAAAGAAAACTTTGTTTTAAGGTGAGAGAAATATCCGCATATTTGCTGAGGGGAATGGTCAAGCAGAGAATGAAGACAGAGAACCGATATGAGGATGTCCTTGAGTGGGCAAGATGGGTTTAGCTAAAATCTGAGGGGCTGGTTTGAAGTGGGACTCTGAAGCAAACTTCATTTTCCTTTGTGTTCTTTCCAGAACTTTCTACAATAAATATATTTAATTTTATAATTAGAAAACACAATAAATGGTATTTAAAAAAGAAGAATAGCATGTTCCCCACACCTGGTGATGTAAGCAGGGACTGGTCAGGGGTTGGACTTGTGGCCAATAAGGACCATTCTGATTTTAAAATTATTTTGAGTACATATGATAACTAAAGTTTGCAATTTACATTGTAGTTTTTAAGTAAGAACTTGAAGAGGTATGTGACAATCATCTTTGTTCTTGTATCCAGGGAAGAAGGTAGAAAAAGACATGATCATATTCAGATATGGGACAACTGAGGCACAAAGAGGTTTGTGTCTAATCTGATTCCGCGGAATCAGCAGTAAATATTCAATTTAATAAACGAGATACCAAGCTAAGTGTGGTTCCCGGCTCCCTGTGAGTCTAGAACTCCCCTTTGCTGTAGCCTAATCTTGTGTTTGCTATTTTTGAAGAAATGAAACTGCTTTTTATTATTGTCATTCCCCTAACTTAGGGACCTAATGGTTTTCCTAGGTAAACGGCACTCATTGATCGATAAGTCTTTGCCAGATGACGTTATAAAATACCGAGAGAAAATTTAAATGCAGTATGTCTAATCAGACTAAAGTTAAGGTTGTTACAGTTCTAAACCTGTTTCATGAAACAGCATATTCTAGGAGCCTAGGTTTATAGGTTTACTCAAATTGTGATTGTGGAATGATTCTCATACATGGGGTGTTTAAATAAAGCAACCCCGGGTGCTTTTACTTTATTGATCTTCTTAATGCACTGGCTTCAGTATTTAAATAAGTTTGAGTTTGTTTCTTTAATGGTCTTTCAATAAAACTTAAGTTGACCCAGTTCCTTTTGTAATCATGACTGTAATGACAGAAACAGACTTATAATAAAAATGAACTCATTTTATGTGGTTGAAAAGATTATATTTCTATTGATTTTAACTGTAGCATAGTTAAAGTCCTTGACACTAAAAAAAAAAAAAAATCAGAAAACATATCCTTTTTAGTATAGTGGCTCTGTTGATATTACTTTGCCAGTAGGTTTTGGCAGCAATAACAATATTCAGCAGGGAATCTAAAAATTGGCATTATCAGAGGATTGATAATCATGTCTTTCAAATTCTGTTCCAGGTGAAAGAGCAGAAAGGTGTATCAGGAAAATCGTTGTATATAGAGGAACTTCCTAATGTGGGATGAATGCCATGGGTCTGAAAGCTTCATTTGATGACCAGGTCACTTCTGCTGGCTTATAGAAAGCAACAGAGCTCAGTTCCCTGGTAACACTAAAGCTTTTCCGTGCTATGTTTGGAGCCCATTCCAAGAAGTAGAATGTGTGGAGAGGTGGGAGCATTTAGTAGAGGTGGTGAGAATGGGAAATAGAAAAGACCAGGAGAAGTGATGAAAGACAGAGGAAGAGCATTCACTTCTCTCGTGACCCAGCCCTGCATGAATGTGCACTGTGTGCACTGAGAGAGAGAGAGAGAGAGAGAGAAAGCAAGAGAGAGAGAGTGTGTGTGTGTGGGTGTGTGTGGGTTATAGCCATAACAAAATGGGCTGAGATTGCTTCTCAGCCTGGAAGACTAATAGCTTTGGCTTTGAACTTGGATCATGTGTTCAGATCTACTCCAGGAAAGGCTTGGGTGAGTCTGTAGATCTTGAACCTCATGGTGACCCGAGACCCACTCTGTACCTTGCCCTAATCCCAGCTCTCCTCTAAGTAATCTTCTAAAGAAGGTCAAGTTCCTGACATTCTGCTTGGGGTTCCCTTGGAAATCTTGAGAATAAAGAATAAGCTGCTGAAAGGATTTGTGAGGAGAAAAAGTGCAGAGAATTTTCCAGGAGTAGAAAAAGATTTGGTCCACTTCGTCCTCTTCCTCAACATTACCAGCATCTAACATTTCTTGAAGGTCAACTCCAGGTCAGATCCCACCTTAGGTACTTTACACATGGTATTTCAATTAATCTGCACACAACTCTGTGGGCACGTACTCTTATTTGCCCCATTTTACAGTTGAGGAAACTGAGGCACAGAGATCAAGTTATAGGGTCTAAGAGGACACATGCCTGCTGGGTAGGTAGCCCAGAGGTCTGTGGGCTTGCAGAGGCCAAGCTCCTCCGCTGTATCAGCCTGGACCCTGCGCCATCGCAGAGCTGGGCTGGCATGATACCTGCAGCAAATGCACGGGCAAGTCCTGGGAATGAGAGGAGAGCAGGGCACCCCAGCATCGTCTCTGGATTACATCCTCCCCTCCCCCACTTTTGTTGCATTTCCATTTATGCATCTTCTGATCGGTATGATGCAGGTCCCCCTTTGCATCCATCTCCGGTAGTAGGACAGGTTTTCAGAGATGGCCTGGATGTTGGAGGCTGCAGAAACCTGTGAGCTTCTTCACTGCTCCCACCACCGTGCATTGTGGTGTCCGGCTGTCAGGGTTACACACACAAGCACAAGCAGAAGCTGTGGGGTGGACAGTTTCAGATCCCAGTGCCATTTTCATGGGGGGCCAGGAATCAGGCGGGTGGAGTGGGCTGATTTCCACTGTTTGCTCTCACAGTTTGACTTCTGCTGGGCCCCGGGTGACATCAGCAGGGATGCGGGAGTAGATTGGCAGCCACTGATTCAATCGGTTTATTCATTCTCCTACTTTCTCTTCCTTTTTGGTGTCCTTTCTTCATCTTTTCTTTTGAACTACCAGCCCATACCCTCTCTTCTACCCACAAATAGGTTTTTTATTACCACTCCCTCCAACATTGTGATTATAATCTCATCTCAAAGACATTAGAGTAGAGGTCATTCTTTTGGTTTGCGAAGTTATGAGGGGGAAGAATCTAAATCAAATATGCTCAGAAAGCAGAAGGAATCTGCTCACTCTCCTACGGGTTGAGCTCATGGTGTGTGCCCAGAATCCATTACTTATAAGCTGGATCCATTTATTTATTCAGTCACTCAGCAAACATTTCTTGAGGCTCTCCCGGGTGCCAGGGCTCAGGACAGAGCAGTGAGATGTACAAGTGTGAGAAGAATCCCTGGGCTGCAGCCTTTGAACGTGACAGCACGCTTCCATTTACAGAAGCAATACCAAGTTCCACTGTCGTCATGGTATTTCACATTAGATGCACATAACCGGGGCAATAGCCAGAACTCTGGATTCGATGAGCATTTGTAGAAAACCACACCTAAGCTGGTTTCACAAGGTCGTTTGCTCCTGCCCATTCTCACTGGTGGTCGCTGATGACCACTAGAGGGCATCTTAACACTAGCTCAGGACCCGCTCCAGGACACTGTCCATCAAAATCCTCAGACTCCATCCCAGTGCTGACATCTCGCTGCCCTGAGCAGAAGGGCAGCATGCAACCCTTCCGAACCTCAGACCGCCTGTCGAGGTACATTGACTTTAAGAAAGAAGAAAAATTTCTGTGAGAGAGGAAACTGCTTTCAGTTACCTGTGCGTAAGAAACAACTCGCTCGGCCTATTGTACTAAAAAATAGCTTTGAGAGTTCCCGTCTTTGAGAGTGATCTTAGCGCACTGCAGAAGGATATAACAATAGAACGCCTCACAGATTGAACTTTGGTTTTCATGCCAGACAAAATAGAAATCCAGGAACCTTATCCTCTTTCTTGAGAGATGATTTCTGTACTTAATGTGCATGGGGAAAAATAATGAACTCCCTAAGCTTGGGCTTATAAGCTTTGGTTTATTCTGGAGAAGGAGAGACAGAGCTGACATCTCACACCCTAAACTGGAGCAGAAATTGCATTGCAACTGCTTTCCAACGGAGCCAAAAGAAATGTAAAGCGAAGTAAACACATTTTTCTGGAGCGTAGAAATGGAGGTCCTGCCTAGCCCTGGAGTGCAAAATTCATTTGCAGATGAAATTGCTTTAGAAAAGAAATGAAAAACTTGGGAGTGTTGACATATTCATTATGAATCTTTTTCTGTTTCAGATTAGATGGGTTAGAACTTTTTAAAAAATGTTTTTCTGTATAATTTTTTATGAATTAAAGAAGGGCAGATATTGAATTCCTGCAGCAAAAAATAAGTAAGATAATGTGGTCCTCCTGGCCCCCATGAAAACCTTTAAGGAACAGCTCGACTGTTTTTGTGAGTCTTCTCTGATCTATTCCTCCCTCCCTGAGATGATTCATTCCCCGCTTTTCTGTGCTTCCATAAGCACAAACTTATACTTTGACCAGCACTTAGTTCGTCTCTGTCGGCTGATGCTCTCTTCTGCTGGGCTGGGCTCATAAAGGCAACGGCCACCCTCCACGCTGTGACTATATTAGGTGCTGAAGACATGCTTCGTAGGTTGAACTGCAAATCCACGGAAAGGAACCTTAGTCCCAAAGACCCTGTTGATAATGACCCTGACAGCTGATCTCTTATTTTTTGCTTTTAAGAAATATGAGGAAATTGGGGAGGAAAAAAGGGCACTGTCATTTCATTGGGTCATAGACTATGCTAGATGTTGTTTCCTGTGTATTTTTGTTTAATACACACAAACCCCATTAAAATAGGTGGGCTTATTTCTATTTTACAGTTAAGAAAACAGAGATTTCAGTAACTTGCTAGAGAACACAGAGCTATTAAGTGAAGGAGCCTGTCTGTAAGGATGCCTTTTTTTATACATTAGAAACACCCTCTGAATTCAGCAATCACAATCCATGGGGTCTCTGCTTAGACTGAGATCATCCTCAAGGGGAAATCTCATTTTTTGTGCTATGGTCTTATTACCAGCTCCAACTCCTAATGCTGTCTTCTGCTATCTCCCTTTCTATCATTTACATGTTGATAGGGAGACCAACTTGTTAAAGTCTCTTCTAGAGGACAATTAGGTGGAACAGGTTTCTACTGTTTAAAAAAATGCATATCAAGGGTGTATACAACTTTTCTCCCCTCCCAGAATATGAAAGTCACCCCCCGACCCCACCAACTCATTATCTACCCGAACTTCTTCCATAAAGTGGATACTCAGCGCATATTTATTCCACCCAAATTTATTCTGAATGAAGTTGAATTAATTTTAATTGCATTCCACACTGGTAAGTGGCCTTGTTGGTATGGAAAGGTATTGGCCACCACCTGATTTATCCAAGTCCCACCCCGGGGTGGGCTGGGTGGTGGAAGGGGTAAGAGATAACGTCAATTAGATGTCATCATGTTAAATTTCTAGTGATCCTCATATGGTTGTAAGCAGAAGGAAAATGCATTGTTATCAGAACAGTCTTGAACCATCTTGAGAACTTCTTGCCACCCGGAGGAACCATGTCTTTGCATACAGACTGCCCAGACTGTGGAGGTGGTCTGAGTTTAAAGCTATAAGCTGGGTTGAAAGTACTAGCAGGGAGAGGAATCCGAGGCTCTGATAGTTGATGATCATACTTCCCCCTTTTGGGAGACATTTCACCAAATAATCCTACTTTCTGTTCAGAACCAAACAGTAAAAACCTGCTAAAATACTTTTCCAAAGGCCAAGGACCCATAGCCCAACCTAAAACCAGATGAGACATTACAAAAGCTCACCAGGTCGTGAGGTTTTTGATGTGTGTCTTAATGATAAACAGGTTTCTCTGGACACAAAGAAATATGGGAGGGGGAAAAAAAAAGAACAACCAACCCTGACTAATATACAGACCAAGTTAACAGGCAAGATTCCAATATATGTAGCCCTCTCTTCTCTTCTCAGGTACCTTCTATGGAATCAAACTGTTGTAATGATATAAGAAACTAATACATGCTGACCTATGCTCTCCATAGAATTAAACACGTCAGTCTTCCATTAAAGTGGAAAGTTTAGTAATAAACTTGATAAGAATCCCGGTAGAGAGCCAGTGAATGGGTGAAAGAGCTTCTGGAAGGCAGGAAGCTGGAGAGTTCAAAGGGCTAATCATTATTATTGTGGCTGCCTCCCTCTGTCAAGCAGGCTTGTAGTGAACAAACAAGGCTGTGAGTTTATCATCCCGAGGAGATAAAAAACTAAATTAGCCAAAGGGAAGAAGTTACAGTAGATGTAATTTCAAGAGCAGGGCCCTGGGCTAGCTAGGTCAACTTTTTTTATTTGTTCTGACATCCCTAAAAAGATTTAATGCTTCCAAGCAGTGTTATTTTCTTTAATAAAGGCTTGAACAACCTCTGATATTAAAATTTTCAGGAGTGTTTACATCTACATGCTTTTTAGTATTGTTCTTTACTGGCAGAAAGTTCAAGGGAAATAAAAGCAGACATTGTTAAATAATTCATTTGAGTTTCAGTATCTAACTTCAGTCTGGGCTCCACGTTACTACAGAAAAGAAGGATGCTAATGTGGAAAGACAGGAGGGTACGTTCATGTTTCCTTAAAGACTTGAGATGGAACTTTTATTGGTGTGTGATTGTGTGCTACAAAAACACTGGCCTTTGAGTTTGACCTTTTAGTTCTCTTTGATTGTAAAAGGATTTTATGACCCCCAGGAAATGCTACTAGGTAATTTCTTTTAATGACTCCAAAGATAACACTAACTCCCCAAAGACTTGCTTTTGTGTAAACCTGTTAAAATTCTTCAGAAGTTTTCTAAGTCGCGGGAGTGAACGTGGTTCACTTGCCTGCTTGCAGAGGCCACTGTGGGGTGATGACTGGTCACTGGAAAAGGAGTCTGGTTTTCTGGGTTCTAGACAAGATCCTATCTCTTGAGAACACTGGGACTTGAGTCACCAGAACTTCTTAATCTCTGCTTTCTCCTCTGTGTAATGGGGCTAATAGCACCAGCCTTTCCCAACTTATAAGGTGGAGAGTATCAGAGTATGCAAGTGTTTTGAGCAGTACGTAACATGACTGTGAAGACCCTCCCAAGTTTAAAGAGATTTTCTCTGGGTTGGAGGAGGTTACTTGAAACTCCTGACAATGAACGCTCTTCCACTTACAGAAAGTGGTGAACTACTTCCCCCGCCAGTCAATGCTGCACGTCAGTTAACATATATTGCTGCCTTATAAGTCCATAATTGAATTACTTTTCACTTTACTGCTAATGCATGTAAAATTCCCCCAATAATTTCTGACAAGACTCTGATGTGCCCTAAACTACTGGTTTTATAGCCTTCCATGTCCAAAGAGGACTAACCACGGACCATATGATGTTACCTATTTCAGAGTTAGCGTTTCTCCAGGTAGTACATCTTATTGAGTCTTCTCCAGTGGAGATCTTTTCTATTCATGGGATAGAAAGAGGGTAAAGCCTAAGAAGTATTTATTCTCCTAATATCTTTGTTTAACTTTACGTTCTCTTTCGAAGCACACACACTCCCTCCCTTTCCCCCTCTTCCATAATAAATATTCCTCCGTGTCATCCCTTGACCCCCACCTGTCAGCATTCTCCCCTTCCTTCAAGACCTTGTAGTTATAGCATTGAACTACTGTATCTTCTACTCTGTCATTTTTTGGATATTAGTACAAACAACTTTTTATCAGCCTGTTTATATATTGAGCACGATTTCCTCCATCAGATTCTGCCCGACTCCAGGGACTGTATCACTGTGTGGAGGAAACGTCTCTCCAGCTAGGAACACTTGTGTTGTACTCTTACGTGGGTGAGAAAGCAAGCTACTTGTATTAAGCTCTTAATTTTGTTTTTTTTGTTATAGCAGCTAATATAACCTCAACTAACATATAAACTGGTACTTGCAAGCAGGGTGCTGCCATAACAAAAACCTAAACTATGTAGCCTTGGCTTTGTGGTCAGGTGGCAGGTGGATATAAATAATAGAAGCTGGAAAGATGAAGGACAGTAGTATGCAATAAAACGTTTTGTAACACTGTCACCCCATGTAACCTGGAAGGCAGACTAAGTGCCGATGACCTGTGGCTTTAGGGACAGCTCTTTGAAAGAGCCGGAACGGTCAGGAATATCAGTTGTTTCTCACTGCCAATATCAAGGAGGAGATGAGTTCAGGAAAGAATCGACCAGTTTCCAAACATCAATTAAAGAGAGTGGAGAAAAGTACAAAAATTTAGTCTTACTTCAGAGAGTAAGAAATAAAACTGCAAAAAGCTTTGACCAACAAAGGTGCAGCAAACGTTCTCAGTTCAGCAAACTGACTTAGCCCCGTGGCTAAAGTTCAAATGAACGGTCTTTATTCCCACCCAACCCTTTTGTGCCTTCAAGGCAGCTGCCGTTACCTGGAGAGAGAGGCCCGGCTGGGCACCTGGAAACACATGATTAAGAAGGTCCAAGATTTACATCTAGGAAAGAGCTTAGGGTGTATTTACAGGCACATGAAACTGACTAGAAGCAAATCCATCAGAAGCCAACTCAGGTTTTGAGGGAATTTGTTGTTACCCTAACATTTGTATCTTTCTCTCCATCTCTAGCATTTAGCACACACGACTTGTTGCTACTGTTTTTGATACCTTCTCTGACAATTTTTGGGATTCATATTCAATACATAGCTCCATTAGCTATTTATGCAACCGTTTTTACACAATTTGGTTCAAATGCTGATTAATAGCAGGTAAGAAATGATCACCTTTATTTTATTTTAAAAAACAGGCTTTAGACTTTAAATGTTTTTTGAACACTTGTTTTGAAAATTCACGATGAAAACAATTAAAGCCGTTCTCTTTGTGGAATAAGAACCCCGGCACCTAGTCATCATTTGTTCCTGGGGACATAGAATTACTTTTTAAGAAAGGCCTTATTTTGCTTGCAGGAAATCTGTTAGCTTCTTCTTGGCACGGACAGGATGGCTCTCCAGTTAGATGAAAGCCAAATCGATACACCCTAACCATCTGTTCATTTGATTTTTAGAGAATATGGATTTTGAGTGTCTATGCCAGAGAATATATCTCTGAATTCTCTATTGTCTAACTGCCATCAAAACCCTCAAATAAGTGATAGTATGGATAATTATTCAAAGAACATGTAGATTATTCGTTTTTGTTTTCTAGCTAGTTTTACCCTTGGATCAGGTCAGAATATCAGAAAGCTGCCTCATCGCAGGTCTTACGCCTTCATCTGCCCCTCTCCCATTCCACCGCACTCTCTACAGAAGTGTTTGGGCTAAATTACATTTTGAACTTATGCCTGACTTTCCTAAGGAGATGCCACATCACACAGCCTTGTGAAAAACACATTGGCTGCAGAAACGCTGTTGAAGACATTCTCTGCTACGTTTCTCAGGGCCCACTATGTAACAGGCAGGACAAAGGGCCTTCAGCTATCTCTGCATTTCTAAAAAATTTGAAGAAATACAGCAAAATGTCAAAATTTGTAATATTTGGATGATGGGTACATTAGTATTTGTTTTATTATTCTCTGTGCTTTTGCATATTTTTGAGCTGTTTTATATTACTAACAATATCACTTAACTTCTTACCAGCCAGAGGTATCCACTTTAAAAATTTTGTGAACATCCTTGCAGACATCCCTATTAAGTAACAGTTAAGAGCATGTGTACACTTCAAGTTGGGAGACACCTTGGTTCAACTATGCTTTTGCTACCCACAGCTTTCTAACTTTCCATGAGCTACCTTCTGAGCTGTAGTTTCCTCCTCTCCTAAATGTGGATGATGATGGCACATGCTCATGAGGTTTTTGTGAGGGTTAAATGAACAAATGTGCATAAAGCGCTTACCACAGTGCCTGGAACACAGTCAGCATCCATACATGTGAGCCGTGTCATGTATGTGATACTGCATATGGGGGCAATGCTATGGGCAGTTTCCTATGTCAGCAAATATAATCCATGGAATTAAAGTAAATAAAAAGAACAAGATAGTAAGAAAAGATTCAGTTTTCTAGAGAAACTGGCATTTTTAAAATCCTTATTCGTTGTGTACTTCTGGCCACCAAGAAGTCAAATTTATGCAATTGGGTAAGACCTTATGACCTGAATAATTATTCTCTATTTCCTCTTGTCTTGGGGCCTCTTTATGAGTTACTTTAATTCTCTATTTCATTTTATGTACTCCCTGTAAACCCCCTTAGATCCCTTGGGTGATGTGGTTGGGAAGAAAGAGAGGAAAAATGTAGGAAGGAAAAACCATGGAAGGTGAGAAGGAAGGAAGGAAGGAAGGAAGGAAGGAAGGAAGGAAGGAAGGAAGGAAGGAAGGAAGGAAGGAAGGTTTACTTACAGAGGACTTTGGAATTGTAGATTGTGATGTCTGGATTTTGGATTCATGCTAATTGGCATGCCTTCTCATCTCTTCCAGGACCTTTTCAGGTGATCTCTGCTTGCACTAGGTTTGTTTACACTTTGACTGGCATTAAGCCTTAAGCTATTATCCCTGATGGAACTCTGAGTTTTCACAAATGATGCCACTTGAGGACTGTCATGGGTTCTGGTGTCTGATAACTATTAGAGTCAGTTCTTCATTACCTACATGGGGATCGGGAACTTTGTTTTTGGCAGCAAATGTTTCATTCAAGGTCAATTTCCCTCAAGTGCTGAGCACCGTTTCAGAGGGTGTGCATTGAGGGAATGCAAATTAATTTAACATTGGCATTAGCCAAACCCAGCTAGAAAGTAAACCTACTTTTAAAAACACCATATAAACACCGATAAATATAATCTAAATTATATGACGTTTGAGCACGTATAAATGCACAAAAATTTACCTTAATTCCAGAAGCATCATTCCATATACTTGTTCAACGTCTTTGAATGAGCCTTTTTTTTTGTTCTTTGACTATAAGCAAATTTTAATTTGAAATTGTTAAATATCTTTGCTATCATATTTTATTACAACTGGGGGATATCAGAATAGGTTGAGGATATTTCATATTTCATGCTGAGGATATTTCATATCACAGTTCATGTTTCTGATCGATTATAAAAATGCAACACAGGCTTTTAATAGAAAATGAGAAAATTCAGAAATCTCTAGAGGAAATAAAACCCTTTATATATAATGCCTTCACATAGAAATGATCACTATTAACATTTTACCACATCTCTTTCCACACATTGTTGAGGTTGTAGATGTTCTCGAGATGGATTTGTAGATTGTCTTAAGGAAAAAATTACAATGTTTTTTGGAGGTCTAAAGGTACTCTTGGATTACTTTCATGCTCTGCAAGGCCCGGGGGTGAGGAATTGTGGGACCTACTTCTTTGTAAGGAGGAACCGTATCTTTTCTTCTTCTACCCCATTTGATCTTTATTTTCCTTCTCCCCTTAGGGGAGGGCAGGGCGGCTGGGAGACCCTGGGCTGGATGGGAGAGGCTCAGCTGAGAAAGACTGGGGGTCCCCAGACCCTGACATCTTTACTAGCTGCACTCAAGAGCTCAAGGCATCTGGCTTTCTAAACATGTCCAGAAATCTCAGCACAGGTGCACGACATTGCATGACAGACCAAGAGAGAGGGCAGGGCTTCCCACCACCTGCGGCTGCAGTCCCTATGGTGGAATCCATTTCTTGCTTTTGGGTGAGCTGCCCCTGCCCCTACCTCAGAGCATTGTGTGTCCAGTGTTTTTCACACCCATCGAATCTCCTTCCTTTCTCTGGAACTGTGTTCTGTTCTCCGGGAGCAGTTTCTCTGGCTCCCCACTCTGATCATGAGGTGTGGTCAGGGACTGTCATTGCTCATTGCTCCCAAAAGGGTGAACACATGACCCAAGCCAGGCCGATCAGAGATTCTCCAGGACTTTAAAATAAGAACCAAGAAACTAGGGCCCTTTCTTCTTTTGGCAAAATTGGGAAGACATGAGCCCAGTACTTCTGTGACTGTGTCCCATGATATGTAAAAGATGGAGCTTGTAGTAACAGGTAATTAACCCAGTCCTCAGTAAGAGGCAGGAATGAGAGAGGAAAACAAGAAGGAAGGGAAGAAGGCAGGCTGAGAAAGAGAGAGAGAGAGAGAGAGAGAGAGAGAGAGAGAGAGAGAGAGAGAACTGACCCAGTGGTATTTTATTTCATAGTCTAATCTTTCAAGTTCCTTGGATTCCCTTCTCAAGTTTTGTTTTTCTATTTCTTAAATTCTATAATTCTATGACACATCCTAAGCATTTGCCCCTGTGAATTAGTTCTGAATTATCTGTCATTTGCAACCAAAAGAACCCTGAGCAATAGAACCAGACTCTCCTCCAAATCCTCTCAGTCTTTTGGATTTTGCAATTCTCTGGCTCCTCCACTATCTGGATCTCCGGCTCTCTGTGCCCCCAAAACCCCAAGTTCTAAAAATAGTCCACTCCTCTCCCTTTCCTCAGGTCAACCTCTAATTCACTGTGGTAAAGTGGGGTTAATTCTATAACGTGCTGTAGCTGTGGTGGGTCTCTTCTGTTATACTGTCTTTAAAGCTAATTGTTTAGGTTTTTCTTAACTTTTAACACAAGTTTGCAATGGTGAAATGGCAAGATAAGCCACTTTCTTTAAAAGAGGTGACACTGGGTGGTTTAAACTAAGAGGTTAAAAGAAGACAACTAATACAATGTTGACAGAATGGTATTAAAAAAAAATCTGTCTCCTGGTCTTGGTGGCTTTTCTAAAACTTGAGTCATGGTTAAAGATGGGCTTGGTTTACCCAATAAATAAGTTGCAGCTCCTAAGGACGTGTGCCAGGCACAGTGCTGGGCTCAAGGAGTGTGTCACTATGAGATAACCTTATTCCCACCACCTTTGATTGACGGCACAATGACCGTAACAGCATGTTGTCATTTTCCTAGGAAAGACCTCTCCTTATGATGCCCCCTAGCATTTACTGCTAAAGGCCACATGCAACTGCCTATCAAGTTATGAATCTGACACCCACCAGTACTCGAAAGAGACAGGGCTTGTGTCTTTTCTTTGCAGCCTGAACTTCCCACAGCAACCAGCTGAATCTGAATGAGGTCCGTGAGGCTGCTGAGCCCCTGCCAAATGACACGCCACTTTACTGACAAAACAGCATCCTCCTGCTGCTCTTTTTCCTGACAGGTATCTATTTTGAACTCCTTCTAGAGCATGCAAGGACAGCTCCCATCCTTGACCCTTTGGCTCAGTTCCCAGGGAGACCTCTTCACATCATGTTTTATTCATGGTGTCTCTGAGGCTGGCTTCTTCATTGTGAAAACTGGTGGTGGGGGTAGGGGCAATAATGAACCTGAAATAAAACTTGAGTGTCATCATGAAACTGTCCCTTTGTCTGCCGAAAGCCTACAACTGGAGTTCAGAGATTTTGGGGAGAGACTGTGATTTGAAGATTTGATTTTTTTTTTTTTAAGACAAAGCGTCCACAGAGAAAAAATAAAGTTCATCATATCATGTTGGAGGAGTGAAAAAAGTAGATCAGATAAACTCAAATAACCTTTGCTGGGAAACATGATCAACTTCAGACATCTGAGAGTGTGGTGAAAAAAAGACAGCGTGATGGGTAAAAACAGGAGACTGATAGATCCGTGATTGTAAAACAGGAAAAGCCACAAAGAATATAAGAGTAAACCCTTATGCTATTTCTCTCTAAAAAATTTATTCACCAACTCTGTCATTGCCTGTGATGCCAGAACTATATTATATCTTTCTACTTTACTAGTTAAGCACTTGTAGGAGAAAGTAACATAAGCAACTCTTGCACCTGCCCCAACCCCCTGCCCCCAAACAAAGCCAATGGCCGAGCATGACAGGGGATAGAGACCAACATACTGGATGCTGAGTGATTTACATGTACACATATGTGTACCTTGAGCATTATGGTCTTCTCATGTCGGGTGATGTTAACGCTGTGAGGCTGTCCATTGGCCATGTTCCTGTGGTCGACATCAATATTGTACGGCTCTCGGGTGCCACCCAGGTTGTACCAAATTTGTAAGCTTCCTACATAAGAAAAAGAAAGAAACGCAGTGATTGCTTTGCTCTAGGTTTGGATTTAATGTCACTTCTCCCCACCCCTGCCGCTTAGGTTTCTATTAAACTCTGCTCCCTCCCTGATACGTATTGACACCATTTGTTCTGAATTCAGATTCACTAGCTCAGAGGCCTACTGAATAGCACCGGGCCCACATGTATTTACAATCTGCCAACAATGAACCTTGGCGACCATTATCTCAATGCTGAAGCAGCAAATGGTATAAACGATCCAAGTTGGGATCGTGCCTGAGAAACGGACGAGAACACACACCATATAGGACCATGGGGACGCCAGCAAGGCCACCAACCATGATGTGAAATAAAAAATAAATGCAACGTGTGGAGATGGTCTCGATCCATTGGCAAAGTATAACATTTGGCAAATAAAAGAATCATGAATACACAATATTAAAAATAAACAATATTTACCAAAGATGAATGCATGGAATTCTGGGCAAACCCACTGAGACTGAGAAAATAAGGTTAACAAATTTTATTCTAGGTTAGAGACTAGTGAAATGCAAATTAAAGGAAAAGTTGGTTTTCCCAGGTCCCCGAGCCTCTTTTGCCCCTTGATTATAGCTCACATTGCCTCAACAATGTATTTTTTTTTTTCTTCTTGCTTCTTCCCAACAATGACAGGCAATATTCCTGGAGTTGAATGAAATGTTCATTAGAATGATCAGGAATTAATTGCATTTCCTATTTTTATTTTCTGAACAAAATTCAACAAACCTTCAGTATTTCTAAGTTTTACCTTAGCATTTTATCCTAGATTCCTTTGCTTATAGCATTTCAATCAAGCACTGTTGATTTTCATCCCCTAAATTTATCTCAGTTCACCCACTCTCTTGCTCGGTAACCACAGGGCTTCCACTGGCACCTGCAGTGCCCTTGTGTGATTTCACAAGGATTCCTTCTGGCCGATGTGGCTCCATGAGCACCCTTCAGGTCATTGCTCAAATGCCATCTTCTCAGTGATTATTTCTCTGCCTTCCTTATTAAGAGTGACATTTACCCACTCCTTTCCCTTGGTCAGGCTCTCTCTTTTCTGCCTTCACAGTTTTCCTCCCATTAGAGTTCTTACCATGCAACATTCTTAATTAATCTGTTTTTAATGTAGGCTTCATGAGAGCAAGAATTTTTGTTTTTATTTTCTATGACTTTATTTCCAATGTCTAGAATAATGCCTGATCCATAGTAGGTGCTTAATAAATATTTGCTGAACGAATGAATGAATGATCTTCCTGCTTCTGTGTTTTCTTCTTCCCAATGCTTTCTTTTCAAAGCAAACAGAGAGATCTTTTCAAAATGCATAAGTGATTATTTCACCGGTTCATTGAAAACCCTTTAAAGCCTTCCAGTTGCTCAAGCTCACAGGATAAAGACGTACTTTCTTAATATAGCTTATGATGCCTGCCTGACTGGAGTTCTACCTGCTACTTTATTTTCAGATCATGCTGTCACCCTCGTGCTTTTTACATTCAGGCTACCTTGGACTTCTCTTAGTCCCTAGAAAAGACAGTTCTCCTTCCTACCACAGGACCTTTGAATATGCTGCTCCCTCTCCCTGAGCTGCTTCTCTCTCCACCCCTCTATGTTTCAACCTATTTTTTCCTTTACCCTAATAGCATTAAAAACAGTCCACTGTTTGGGAGTGAAGGAGATTATTAGGCAGTTGATTGTCTTAAGTGTTTACTGTCTGCTTTACATCTGGTGTCCTGATATCATATAATCCCAGCCAGTTTTCTTAAATATACAGCTATATTGATTCATTATTCATTTCTTTGGAACACATCTATGTAGTTACTGTGCAAACCACAGCTTTTTTCAAGGTCTGAAAGTGGGTGGTCTGTCTGGTTCCAAGTCCGCTTATAATACACACAATCATCCCAAACCCCTTGCATGGGTCAGGCCCTGGGCGTGGTTCTGGGGAAACAAAGGCAACTGGGAGAGGGTTCTGCTTTTGAGGGCTAGAGTCCAGAGGAAGTGGTGATGATGCAGAAAGCTGGACATTTTTCTCCCTGCTGTCCCTTTGTCATTGGTCCCTTTATGTTCCCCAGCTCTATTAAAATAAGTGGTAAGTTGTTTTCATTTTTTAAAAAATCTTTTCTGGTTCCTTGGGCTTTGTAAATATGATTTAAAATTCCTATGACTGCTCCACTGCATGATAACAGAAATTATTTGCTTTAAGAAAAAAAGATGAGTCAGAACTTTAAATTTATATATAGTGAATATCTATAAAAAGTAATGGCAATATTCTTAAATAATAAAATTTACATGATATATTTATTCCTTTTAAAAAACAGCAGAAGAGGACCACTAAGTGATGGTAAGGACAATGTTAATATTTGTCCATTAGAGTAAAATAGTATTCAAATGGAGAGATACTTCATGTCTTGTATCTCACATTCATCTCCTGAGTAAATTAAAGCAGTTACAAGGGACTGTTCTTTTATTGGCTGCAGCGAATAATGTGCCTAACAGATTTATTCCCTCGTAGTCATCATCATTATCACCAGCAAACACTTCCAGTGTGCCTCTGGTAGGCAGGAGACGTAGTGCTGGGAGCTTTCCATCTCTGTGAGAAGACAGGGCATATTTATAATGGAGACAGATAACAATACAGTACATTAAGTGCCAAACAAGTGACATTGAAAATAAGTGTAACAGGAGTTTAAAGCAAGGAGAAGTTGTAGAAAAAAGGTGGGACTTGGGATCTAGGATCTGGGCCTAGAATGAAAGGCAGGAATTAGACTAGAGAGGAAGACGGAGCATGTCCAGGTGAGAGCACGTCATGGACAGAAGGATGGGGCACCGATGTCCCTGGAGAGCTTGTGGAGTAATGAGTTTCTCGAACATGAAGAGTAGGGGATGCTGAGTATGTGGCAAGATATAGATTAAATTAGTGGACTCTGGGTAATAATAACTTCTAACACTTATGTATTGTCATTATACATATATATGCATAACATATAGTGCTTTAGGTGTATTAACTCATTTGATTTTCACAATACTCCTATGAGGGAGGCATTATTTTACAGATGAGGAAACTGAGGCATGGTGCTGCTAACTGATTGCCCAGGACATCTGGCAAAAGGCAGAAGCAGGATTCAAACCCAGACAGTCTGGCTCTGCTGTCCAAGATCTTGCCCATGAGGCTGGTAGGTCCTGACTGGAAGGTTGTGGGATTGGAGAATCTCAGCTATATTTACCATGGGGTGGGGGCACCACTGCATGCTTAATAGGGATATTCTACAATTTTCTGCTTTGTCCATCACCAGCTGAGTGTGCAAGTTATTTAACCTCTCTGCACTCCAGTTTTACCATCTGATGAAAGGGTATGACAAGAGTACCTCATAGAGTTGTGTGGCACATAGAACTCAGTGAGCACCATTGTATTGTAGCCATTAATGTGCAATTGATTAATCAAATTGATTAATTGTACACAGCAAATGCACATTCACACACACATGAGTGCACACAGTGGGGGTGTAGGCAAGGGAATGTGAGTTGCTCAGTATACAGCAGGGGACCAAACTTTAGTGGATTAAAATTTTATTGAACTTAATCCAGGAGTAATAAGCTGGTGAACTCCTGAAGAGTAGCGGTGATATACTTTTCTCTTATGCACCCTTACTTTCTGATTTTACTTACTGTTTTTTCTGATTAGAAAAGAGACATCAGCACAATGCTAGCATTTGACATGTACAGAAGAGAAAAAAAAAAGTCATCCACAATCCAACCAAGCGCTGTGTGCTCATATTGTTTTCTTTTCCTATTCATATGCATACATACATGTTTTTTTTTTTTTTTTTTTTTTTTTTTTTTACAGAACTAAGCTGATATTATACTTTCAAGGCTGTATCCTGCTTTTTTTGGTTTAACATTTTATTACATAACATTTCCCTATGTCATTAGTTACTCTTCCTAATGTCAAATTTAAGGAACAGACAGAAAGGGAGACTCTCTAAAAGAAAATGACATTTATTCACGAGTGGCATGGCAATGGGAATATGTGTGCCATAGTAAACTATGTGTCTGTCTAAGGAGGATGGGGCAAGGGGAAGTCTTTAAAGGCACAATAGGAAGGATTACACAAATTGTTTAAAAACAATAATCCTTGGCTACAGGATCAATAATAAGGGTGATTCTAGTCCAAGACTGGATAGGCAGTTGCTGGGCAGATGTACTCACAGAAGTATATTTTTTGTGTAAGGTTGCAACGGCCTTTGTGCAAGGTTGTGTTTTTTTTGCAGAGTCCTTTGTGATAGTTCTTGTTATCAGGCATTCATGCATGAGAACACTCCTCCCTTCATGTCCTTCCCTGGGTCCATTTGTCAGGGTTTGACACAAGTGACTCCATTTTAATTATGACAGCTTTCAACAGTAAATATATTTTTAATCAATACGTAATATTCCATAAAATGGTGACTCCCTCTTTTACTATTTTACTAAAGTTGAACTACTTGTTTCTTTACAATTTTTATTTTCATAAATAACACTATGATGAACATGTTTATGCAGGTTCTTTGACTTTTGGCTTATTTCTAATTATTTCAGAAGTCATTTCTGAAAGGGAAAGTCCTAAGGAACATATTTTTTCCGTATCTTTTTAACCAACAGTGCATTGCCCAGAAATGGAATTTATGATTTACTATTTTTTAAAATTCAAGGTGAATTGGGTTAATAATAATAATTTTTCCCTGGAATGGAAGAAACTATTGATCTTTAAGATGCTACAACACTGGAATAATCATTGCAGAGTAAGAACAGATGGGCAATGGGAGAGAATACCTCCAGGTTTTCAGCTCATGCAATCTCTACAGGAAGTGAGTTAGAAAGATTTGTTCCTTCATACACCTAAACTATTTTTATTTGCAAAAAAAGTGATCTTCTTAAGACTTTAAGCATGTGTGAACTCAAGTTTTCGGAGAGGAAATAGACTCCTCAATGTTCGCATGTTTATACACTTCAGGACTGCTTAGACTTCAGAGATCATGGTTGAAGGGTTGGTTATAGTCCATTTGTATATTCTCACCAGGATGCCTGTTTTAATAGCACTCAGATCCTCTTTGGCTCAATGCATATTTGATGGTCAAGATGGCCCAGGATATTACAAGAGAAAACACAACCCTGCTTTAAGCAACCCTATGCCAGAGATCTATTTTGTGACTATAAAATCCTGAGAAGGCTTAGGAACGAAACATCTCTGACTTTCTGTTTCTATCAAAAGTTCGTATGTCCTGTAGGAAGCTACTGATACACTATCATAAATCAGGATAATTCATTGATTTAGACAAAATTAATCTTACTACGTAGAGCTCATCTTAGCACAGTCGTGAATGTATTTATTTGATAGAAACCAAAAATAATTATTGTACATAGGAAATCCTCTCACATTCATGTAATATGGTTCTTTTAAAGGACTAGTCTTACCTTATCAACATTATTACCACAACACATTGCTTTAAAGCACTCAGCTAGATTGTTTTCCTGACTTTCATACAGAGAAACGAGGTTCAAGGAAGTTATGTGATTTGCTCAACATCCTGGAGGGAATAAAGAGCAAGCCAAAATAATCCAGACTCTTATTAGAACATTCTGTCTGCACAGCATCGAACGGCAGGAGGCTAGGTGTCCTTTTCCTTACCGGTGGGCTTGACGACAACTGCCAGGAAATCTGTGGTGAGAGAACTGACATAGAGCAGAATGCAGGGTGCCTTGGTGGTGCTGAAACTGAAACGGATCTCCTCATGTGCCAGGTCTGGGACGGAGTTCTGCTGGTCGGGAGGGTTCTCGGTTCTGCTGCCCGAGTCTTTGGGACTGGGCACTGGTGCCTGGAAGTTATACCGTAGCCACATCCCCTCTTCAAAAAATGCTCCAACATCTGTTGAAAAGGAAAGAGAAAACTGAAAATTGAGGAGAGGTCTGATGCTGATACTAGTAACATTTTAAACTTGGGGAGACTTAATTGTATGATGGCCTTGAAAGCCCTTCACTGAGGGCAGACACTGGATACCCCCCCCCAAAAAGCATGCAACAGAGTATGAAAATCTGTGTAATTAGAAATTAATAGTAAATATTAAGAAACTTAGATCACACTGGAAAAATTTCATGTACAGTACTCAAGCAAAAAACTAACTTTTAGGCTGAAGTGATATACTGAAAATAAATGCAGTGTTGTGACAGAAACCCCTGATTTAAGGAGCTCATAGGAGCATCTTTTTGAGATTGAATTTGCTTTGTACATTCACACAGGAAAGTCCTTGATAAACCCTATGTCCTCGGAAGCTTTGTGTATAGGGTTTAAAGTCACATGATGTGAAGTTAGAGAAAATCAGGTTCAAATTTGGCTCTTCCGTTAATAAGCTGTGTAGCCTTGAGGGAAGAGACTTAACCAACTTCCCCAGGCCCTACTATTTCATCTGTGAAGTGGAGAGTAATTAGCACTCAATAAATAGTACCTATTATTATTAGTATTAAGAAATTAGAAGAAAGGTCACTAACCTTTCTTGCATCAGCCTTTTCCTATAGCCTAATCAGCACTAATTAGTTTTTAATCACTTCCTGGAAGACAAGCTCCTGCTGTAGGTTCCCCCAGTGTTCACTCATCAAGGTTCTAAAATCACCCCTGCTCACTATGAAAGGCTGAGACCCACCCCGGGAGGAGGCATTTGGTCTTCACAGTTTCTGTTTCATGGTCCTCTACATGTGCCTTTCTGAAAGCATTTCTCAAACTTCATTGCCCATGGAACCCATTATTCTCATAACACTTGACATACCACAAAATTAACACTATGCAAAGTATATTTTGTCAAATACTATTCTACATTATAATTAACAGGAGAGGACAATTTTTGATACGAGTTTCTCATCTGGGAATTCTGACATTTGTTCTTGTTAAAGGAGTCAGCCCAGAGTAGTGGAGTTAGATGTGAATCTTGGCCTTGCCATAGCCAGTCGTGTAAACTTGGACCAATGGCTTGAAACTCACTCATCCTTAGTTTCCTTCTCTGAAAAATGGGACCTCACAGGTGGTTGGGAGGATTAAATAACCTATGAACAGTTAGCTTAGTGCCTGAAATATGTAAGTGCTCAATAAAGATTAGTTAAGTATTATTACAGATTACCATTCTGTCCTGAGTGTGTCAGATGCCACCCCCTAGTCCCCACCTTAGGCCACCACGCACATGCAACACTCGGATAACTCCCATTGTGGCAGTTACAGAGTCCATTGCTTCTCACTGAGCTGTCATGAAAAGAGTTCGGTTAGCTATAGGTTCTCAACTCTGGACAGTACTATTTTCCTCCTGGCCCTCTGACTCCAAGGTCTTTTGAGAATGTGCATGTGTGTGTTTATATATATGCAGGGGGAAGAGGGTGGTTATCAAAATGATTGGTGGGGTACTGGTGGCATTTAGCCGGCAGGGGTCCTGCAGTGTGTGGGGCTGTCTTATGTAATTAAGAATTTTCCTCAAAATGCCAAAAGTATCCTTCTTGGGAAACACACGACTGAGCAAATACTTAATCTGTGCTCATTGCTGCATAATTTCCTGGAATGTGAGATAAATGTAATGTGGTCAGTGCCCATGAGGAGCTTTCCGTCTAGCAGTGGATATGGAAGGAGACACATCCACACTGTGGGGAGCGATCATTACGGCGGTTTACTCAGAGGTGTGTGATGGGAACACCATTTCACTCCTGAATATCCTGAGTTAACTTTTCCATTCTCCTGCAAACATCTATTGAGCTCCGACAGCATGCCGGGCACAATGCTGGGCTCTGAGGTTATAGTCCTTGCTCTTAGGAGCTGTTGATCTGGAGGAGGATTCAGACAGATTCCCAGAGGATCAGGTGGACACGGGAGGCACCAGCCCTGTCTCCAGGGGCCAAGAATGACTTCCTGGCGGAAAAAACATCTAAGCTGGGACCTAAAGTTCCAGAGGGGGGTAGCCATGCATCGGTGGAGGGGAGGGAGATAAGCTTTCTAGCTGAGGGAGCAGCGTGCAAAAATATTTGGCAGTGAGGGGTCTGCAGACTGCGGCATCATGCCCCTGAGACAAAATTCATGTGCTCCTTTGACAATATCAGTCGTTCATTCGAGACTCATGAGGCTCCCACTACATTTCAGGCTGGGTGTTGGGGATACAGTGAGCAAGATACAGGTGACCCTGCCCTCAGTAGTTCAGAGTCTGGTGGGACAGAAGGACAGTCCTAGGACAGACCTCTACAAAGGTGTCTAACAGATGACAGGGGAGCAGGGAGCTGCAGGGGAGAGTCGGCAGGGCAGGCCACTAACAGCAAACACACTAAGAGGTTCACCTTGCCACAGAGAGGTTCCACCAGGGAATGTGGGGTCATGATATGAGAAGAGGTTTGGGCAGTGCTGGAGAGGGGAGGTAGACCAAGGCAGATCATGGAGGGAAATTCAGAAATCTAAAGATTTTAGATTAAAAAATCCAAAAATATGCCTTAGAAAATACTTCTGGTGTATTTTAGAGTCATCGTTAAACAGTTTTATGGATTCATGTCAGTTTTGGTGGAAGGGATATACCGTGCTTAAAAGTGTTATTCTGAAAGCACATCATAAACCAACTGTTAAACCAAGCCCTGGAGTGGTGTGAATCATTTAAGATTCTGAGTGGCAGATTTACAGCTGCCATTTCATTGTTTCAAATGTCTTAAGGAAATGCCAAATCAGGGTGCTGTAATAACTTTTAGGAAAGTAATACTTCCATCCTTTCTGAATGAATCAGTAAAATAACACTAATTTAACAAGCCCCAAATAACATAATTTCCCTCATTAAATTGTCAAAAAGTCATTGATTTAGAATGCTTCATTTAAGTTTTTTTTTATACTAGTAAGGGATAGTCTGTTTTATAATATTCATTTTTTGATAGAAAAAATGATAAATTTTGGATCTAGGTATTCTAAGATGCCTTATGAAAGAGATTTGTTGAATTACAGTGTGTTCTCAAAATTTTGAAATGCATTATGCCATGTGTAGATTCAGGATCATAAAGGTGACAGTAACCTTGAAGTACACAAGTAACCTTGTCTTAACTATTTTTGTGTGCTCAACAAAGACCATATTAAATTATCTGTGATCTAGGAAAAGAAGTTTGCAAATGATTGAAATAAAACCCACAAATCATTCATCCCAGAATAATACCATAAAGATATTCATCCCCTTGTCTAACCAAATCTCTGAGGTTTTACGCCGGAGAAAAACATGAATGAACAAAAAACCCCAAACCAAGCAGCTGGCACTTACCCCCTAGTGCTCCTCATGTTTTTCCTCTCCAAATTAAATAATTCTATCCCTTTTGCCTTTTCACTTAGGACATATTTTGCAGCCTATATTTTTAAAATCGACATGATTCTTTTTGTTCTCTCACTTCCCTATGAGGACCCAGAATTGAAAGTCCCAACTTACAAATGTGCTCTTTTCCAAAAATTTATTTTAAAGTCAGTAACTTGCAACTTGGAAATATTTCCCCACAGAAATGATGTTTTAAATGATGGTGAGTTTGCCAGGGGAGTCCACAAATGCTGAGCTATCCTAGATGTGTAATAAAAGATAATTAAAGAGTGCCAGTGTGTATTAGAAATTAAAATAGAAAAGCAACAACAAAAAATGTTAAGGTTCATTTTTAATGTGAGAACTTCAGAGAATGCTGCTCCCATAAGGATTTCATCTAACTGATCCAGTGGTATGTTGGTAAATGTTAAACCATTGGCCCCGTGGGAGAGAAAAGCCCTGATTTGTAGTTTTTGCCTATTCCCATGGTGTAAATACTCCCACCTTGTCTGATTTCAAGCTGCCAAGATGACATCACTAAATACAGAATCCAGAAGAGAGGTTTCCCGGAGTGCAGGAGCTGCCTCCAGCCCATGGTCTTCTATCCACTTACCCAGACACTGACCCAGTCATTCAAGCAAACCACATTCATGGAGCTCCTGCTGTGGTGGGTTTCCTTTTCTTTATCTTCTTCTGTAAACAAACACTTTAATAGTTGCTTACACCTTCCTGCCTCTCTCTGCCTCTTCCCAGCTATCCTGGATTCTGAAAGCTCTGTACAGATTCTGCTAAAAAATCTACTGGGAGCAGCAAGTGCACTAGAGAAAGCACAGGTCTGAGCTGCAGGCTTGGGGTCATTAAACTCTTTCATGGATGAATTCCATTGCCCAGAATGATAACTCTCATTAACTGCTTTTTAATTAGTCAGCTAGTACAAGAGTTAAGTGAATTTTATGGACTTGTGCTCCTAGAGACCTTGGCCATTGTCCTCTCGTGCATCATGATTCTGCACAGGGCAGGCTTGGAGCCTCCCAGAGCAATCTGCAGGGCACAGTTGTGTTTCAACTTGTTTCCAGTTGTTCTCCCAAGACCCTGCTATCCTGAAACACAACCAGTTTCTGTCCTGGCCTTACACTGGCAAAATCTGCTTTTTCTCCCCAAGTGCGCCACTCTGAATTTCTCTCCTGAATTTTTTATTCTATTTGTTTGATGCTTTATTCAACTTACTATAATCATTTTGGACTAACTGCTTTGAACCTGGGATGGGTTAATGTTCACTTTTACCTGTTCTGTTTCCCCAGGTGGGTACATAGCTACTGTAACCAATTTTCCACCATTTTCTCTAAAGGTCCAGCCACTTCCAGGTCAGTTTCTACGTAATAAGCTTTAAGTGTATGAATCTGTACAATGAAGAAAAAAATGCCAAAGAAAAGTCTCATAAGTTTAGCTAGAATAGCACGTGCTGCCCAGGAGACACAGGTGTGAAGTATATTACTTTAAACACATCAATAAACTATAACTTGACCATGTAAGAGCCAGGAGGCCTTCTTGACTGACAGTTAAGAGTAACAGCACTGAACTACTTTACTATGATCTTAAACAGGAAGGTCACTTGCATCTGGAATGTCCACGGTCATGCTTCTGTAACTGTGTTAATAAGTGTTACTGGCATAGATGGCAGTCAACAGAACAAGTAAGGTAAGGGCTTCGCTACAACAAACCTCATCTGATATACAGAATAAGGGATTAACGTGGCCCATGTCCAAACCAGGAATCAAAAGATGTGGGTTTTAGCCCAAGCTCTGCCACCCACTAGCTGTGTGGCAGATCATTGAATTGCTATGGGCATTAAATCATTCCCATCTTAAAGACATCCTCCCTTGAATCTACATCTTCTTCTGGATAGCACCCAGCCCTTTTTCATATACCCTTTCAAATATTTATTAAGTGCCTTCTATGAGCCATGAGCTGTTAGAGATTTAGCAGGGAGTAACTTACATTTAAGTTAATAACTGAAAGCGAGAGAGATTTAACTGGGACTGAGGATAGGGAAAACCATCTAGAGAGAGAAAAGAGCATGTGCAAAGGCACCGAGGAAGGAGAGAAGATGAGGACCCGTGCAACGAAGGCCAAGATGACTAAATTCAGGGGAGAGTAGTGGCATTTTGAGGATTTTGGTCTTTATACAAAAAGCAGTGAGCGACTCCTGAAGGGTTTTAAATGAAATTGACGTAATCTGATTTTCAATTCTGAAAGATCATTCTGGCTGCAGCTTGGTAAATAAATTAGAGGGAGAGGAGAGGGGACGTAGGCAGACTGTCGAAGAGTCTATTGCAATGAAGGGAAAGCGGACAGAACTTGATGGTGAAGAAGCTACGGAGGTAAAGGAAAGGGATTTTTCGATAGATGGTGGTGACAGTCCCTGATTATGAGGACACAGAGATGGTCCTGGTGGGGTTGGGAATGTGGCAGGTATCAGGAGTTCAGCTTTGAACAGGTAAAGTTTGAGAGTCTTTGAGTCAGGTAGTGGAGATGTCAAAGAGATCTGGGCTGGAAATACACATTTTAGAGTCCTTCTTATAGGTCGTATCTAACACCACAAGTATGGGTGGGACTGCCTAAGGGACGTGTATGAAGAGAGAAGACAGGGAGGCCTAGGAGTGAGGCTTGAGATGTCAATGTTTTCAAGGCACCAGTGGGGAAATACGCTTGCAAAGGAGAGACGGAGAGGCAGGAATCAACGACTGGGGGAACACCCAGAACACACCTGTTACTGAGGCCAAGGGAAGAGGGGTTTTCAAGAAAGAGGAACTGGTCAATAGGTTAGAATGCTGTTCAGAGATCCAGTTAGATTTTCCTTACAGGGAAAATTCCAGAAGCCCTCTTGTCCATTTTTATGTCCTAAATCAATGACTGTAGTCTGCAAAGTGAATTTGGTCTCACCAAGATCACCATGAACTTCCTAGTTACCGAAGTAAAAGGACAATTTCTTCCTTCATTTGACTTATTCCATTCTTTGCCTTTGGAAACTCTCTTTGGTTTTCCTTTCACCTCTTTCGATGTTTCCTTGTCAGTCCTCTTCCCTGGCTCTTTTTCCTCGGTGTATCCTGAGAATGTTGGAGCTCACGGCTCACCTTCAGCCCTGTCCTGCCTCGCTCTAGGCCCACACCTCGGCAGAGCCCTGCCCACATCGTTCCCAACCTGCAGCCTCCCATAGGGAGACCCCACCTACTTCTCCCCTGGGCGCTCAAACTCAAGACGTACACAGTGGAATGCAGCGTTACCTGCAGGTCTCTTCCTCTCCCTGAATTTTCTAGTTTGATGAATGACAGACACCCCAACTGCATGGTCGCTCAAAGGCAGAAGCCCAGAGTCCCCTGAGCTCCTTGTTTCCATTGCTTGTGACCATCTCCTGAATCTGTTCTCTCCATGGCTCTCCCTGTCATGCTTCTAGTCAGCCAGTCTGGTTTCACTCTGACAACTGCAATGACTTCTTGAGGGGTGTCCTCTGATGGGTTTCTTACCTCCAAAATCCATCCTTAACAGTCCTCAGTGACCTTCTTTATATGCTAGACTGAGCATGTCACTCCTAAAACTAAAATTCATTCCTTTTCTTAAAATTTAGCATGTCAATGGGTATTGGATATATTTTAGAGGGTCTATAATCCGAAGTTTCAGGCAAAAGTACGTGTATACATATTTTTCAGGGGAGAAGGTTAGTAGTTTTAATTAGGTTCCATAAATCCTGCTATGGTTTGAATGTGTCCCCTAGAATTTATGTGTCTAAACTTAATTCCCAATGCAACAGTGTTGGGAGGTGGGACCTTTAAGAGGTGATTAAGTCATGTGGGCTCTGTCTTTATGAATGGCAAAATGCCTTTACTGCGGGAATGGGTTATCCTGGAGTGGGTTCCTGATAAAAAGATGAGTTTCCCACTTCCCCACCCCCCTTGCATGTGTGCTCTCTTGCCCTTCCACCTTCCATCTTGGGATGACACACCAAGAAGGCCCTGTCAGATGCGGGCCCCTCAACCTTGGACTTCCCAGCCTCCAGAACTGTGAGAATTAAATTTCTTTTTATAAATTCCCCAGCCTGTGCTGTTCTGTTACAGCAGCACAAAAGGGACTAAGACAACCCCTCTGCCAAATGTGAGCAGAAATTAATCCACTCGTTCCTCTAAAAATGATTCTTGGGGAAGCTTCTCTGTGCTAGTACTGTGCTAGTGCTGACGCTACTTCCAGAATGACGGATGGCCCTTCGTTGTTTTTATTATCTGGACTTGCTCCTTTCCAGCCTCGGCCCTGCTTCTCCTCCCCGTACTCGGCATGTGGTCCAGCCAGACTGGGCCACTCGCTTATCCCACTTCGATTTCCTTCCCACCTCTCACCTGCCCTCCTGTTCTACTCCTTATTTACTCTTTGAGTTGGTGTAAGCTCCATCTCCTTCCCTAAGTGCCACATGCAGTGCTCAGAGCTCCTCCTTAAGTGCCCTGTAGTTCCTTATTATAACTTTATTCCAACAAGTATTAGCTTGTTTGCCTTTAATTTAGTAAGCATTTCTTGGAATCCTACTATATGCCAGGCCCATGCTGACAACCAAAGCAAACACGAAGTAGACTCTTTCCTAAAGCAGTTCACAGTTGGTTGGGACATAGAGTAAACACATCATTACAATTGTGTGTGAGATCTATGGCAATAGAGTGTGTAGCACAATAGCAGAAGGACAGAAGGATTGGCTCTCTCTGTGGGTGGGGTGAGGGAAGGCCTGGATTCTTCGCTAGGAGAGTGGCATCTGAGTCAGGCACTGACAAATGAACAGGCATGTGCAAGACAGACGAGGTGGAAGAGGCACCGCATGCACGGCCAGTAGACGCACAACGGCATGGAATGAGACAGCGTGGTGTTCAGGAAACCACACCTCCGAGCTGCTCAGCCGTGGCTGTGCTTTTTAAAAATACCATGTCTGGGGCAAACACTCAGGAATTTTTTATTTTTATTTTTTTAATTGTAAATTGATGATTTATAATTGTATAAGTTTATAGGGTACAAAGTGATGTTTTGATTTGTGGAGATAATATGGAATAATTAAATCAACCTCGTTAACACATTCATCACCTCATGCACAGTGTCTTAACTTTTTTGTGGTGAGAACAGTTAAAATTTACTCTCAACAGTTTTGAAATGTGCAATAATCTATTAACTATATTCACCATGCTGTGCCATAGAACGAAACAAACGAACAAACAAAACATATTCCTCCAGTCTACCCAAGAAATTCTGATTTAATTGGTCTGGGGAAGGGCCTGCCTATTGCATATTTTAACATTTCTTCAGATTAAGCTAATGCGCAATCAGGGTGGAGGACTACAGGTAGCTGGATACAACCTGACATTAAATGTGAGGGTGATGTCAGACAGGAGGAGCCTTGAAAAGAAGGCAGGATTGAGGCCATACAGATCTCAAACCCTTATCTTCAAAATTTTTAGAAGAATAATATACTTTGAGATAATTTCAGACTTACAGAAAAGTTGCAAAAATAGTACAAATAACTTTCATATTCTCCATATTTAGATCCCCTAACTTCTAACAGTTCACCAAATTTGTTTTATCCCTGTCTAGTACTAAATATAGTATATTTAATATTATAATATAAATGTTTAATGCTAAAAATTTAAAATTTAAATATCACATATATTTAATATGTTTAATATTAAATACATTATAATTAAAATATTATATTTAATATTATATAATATATTGGATATGTTACATATATTATATATATATAATTTCTGAACCATTTGGACACAAGTTGGGATCAGGAAACCGATGTTAATACAACACTATTGTCCAATTTTTAGAAAAAAATACAAGCAAATATTTGTGTACACACACAAATAAGTTTGGAAAAGCATTTTGAGCTATGCACATGCATGCATATTTATATTTCCATGCAGGAACTCTTTTGCAGATAAGCAGAATAAGGTTTAGGATAGAGGGCTCATCACCAACTCCTGCACACTGGGGAGGGAAGGGAAGACACAGGAAGGGGACAGGAAGGTGGAAGTTGAGTGCCTTATTTATGCACCTGGTTTCTTACTAGATTGTGAGCTTTTGAGGGGAAGAACTATGTCTTGTAATGTCAGCCAGTCCCTGGCCTCCAGCAGATAATTAGTAAATGTTTGTTGAGTTGAGCTGAACAAAATTTGAATCTTTTTTTTATAGCAACAGTATATTCTTTAACTAGTTGGTTCACAATGACCTTTTCTTAGTTGAAAATTTTCAGTGCAATACCCTTTGTAAAGTGGGCTTCTTGAGAAAAATGTCATTCTGTCGACTTAGACATCATCATTAATTAAAAAAGCAGTTTATTTATAAAAATGTTACATGATGCTTTTAAAATAATATATGCAGAAGAACTAAAAGACTTACAGCTTAATTGATGTTTGTAGTTTCTACTGCTTTTTCTGCTTTACACTGGCTTAGAAAGCTGGAACATACTGAGAGGGTAGTCAATTACTTGAAGTTTTAGCAAATAAAGTTATCCCCAGTCCAGTGTGTCTCTCTTATTTTACCTCTGCTCTGCTAACTTCATGGTTTGCTATGAACGTACTGCTTTTAAGAGTTATATTATTTGTTTAACTGTTTGTTTATTTGTAGACTTATTTAGTTCCATAATTTGTGCTTGTTCCACATACCAGGGTGTTCTTACCCGTTCTATTGATAAGTAGCAAGTTGCTTCTTCTGTGCTGTGTACTTAAAACACAAAACATTCCATTATTTTTTCACTTGCTCAGCTGATCTTCCTGAGCCAAATAGAATTCTTGACTGTAGAGGTTCTTGAGGACAAGCACTGTTTTGAATCCACTGTTGTAGCCCCAGCCTAGTAAAAGTAGGCCCTCATGGAGTTTGTTGACTCAGTGAGAACACTTGTGAATTGGAGCTGGATACAATTACACACCATGGGGAAATGAGCTGCTACTGAGTTTCCACTATCTGTCTGTCTCAATAGGCACTTTTCATACCTTATCTTATTTCACTTAATTACTCCACAGCAACACTGTGAGGTAGATGTCATCTCCATTTTATAGATGAGGTAACTGAGGCTTTGGGGAGTAATTTGCCCAAGATCACCCAGCTAATCACAGAGCCAAGAGTCAAATGCAGACCTGCTGAACTTCAAAGCCCATGGTATTTCTTCTGTCTAGGCTGTGCTGTGCAGGTTCTAGCTGTCTTCATAGAAACCCACACAGTGATTTGTTTACCAGTTTCTTATTTGGGAATTAAAAATGAAACTAGTTATCAGGTATCAATTGATTGTTTACTACTTGTTAATAAAGAAGGAATTAATTCTTTAAAGTGATAAAATTCTATTTCTTCATCAGCAAAGATCTTAACAGAAAAGAACAACCAGAAAATTCACAAACACCCTATTACTTAAGATAAAATTTTGTTAATATTAAAATGATCTAAATTTTGATTTTAAAAAGCCACACATGAAATTCACGGTTGACTGCAAGATTTCAGACATTCACATATATTTCCTAAAATCCAGAGTCATTTTCATTTGCTGATTATTATAATAAAACAGATAATTATATCTTTTGTAATAAGTTATTTGCCTTGATCAAGAAAGGTAAATGAAATTAAAGATTATAACTGCTTAATAGTCCTCATCTCTGCCATTTTGTCTACGTGACAAATTAATTAAGCCTTGTGATTTGTCAAAATGTTCTAACCCAACACTGAACCATCCTTCAACCAAAACAAACCGTCCTCAAACCTGCTGCCATGTTCTTTAGAGAACACGCCACTCTGTATAGGCCGCTTTATTGTGGCTAGACCATCACAGCTGGAGCGTCACTCATCAAATGGGAAATGGACTCTTTGATGGTTACATGATTTAAAGAAATTTTCAAGAGTTGCTCTCTTGAATGGAGCGTGAATGTAGGAAGTATTAAAGCTAATGGCTTTATACTCCATTCAACTCAATAACTTGGTTATTTTCCGGTAAACTCAACTGAACCTCACAGGGTTTCTGGACTTTTAGTAGGTAGGTATTCACCATGCCTTCTGAACAAATGACGTTTACTGAAAGCTGTTTGTGATGCTAGAACGAGTCCAAAAACTGGACAGGCCAAGGCTCCTCCCTGGCCAGGAGATGCTTCATGCTGAGTCTGCATGTCCATGCGCTGGGCTTCCTTTCTGGTTTGGCAGTAACCCCCTGGCTTCGTTTTCCACTGCATCACTTGTTTCTGTGAGAACCAGACTTAAACAGTCATTCTTTTATGAAATAAATTCAAAGTATGATACTATCAAAGGCTTTCTCACGCTAAACTTCAATTTATAGTTTACATATGTGAGGATACTTCAAAAAGTTTGTGGAAAACACAGAATTAAAAGATAATGTAAATCTTTCCATGAACTTTTGAAATACCCTTGTACATCTGCTGAAGACCATAGGTTTTTTTTGAGGGCAAATACCGCATTTTATGATTTTCTACCTCCAGAGTCCAACACAACTCCCGGCACATATTAGGCATTTAATATACACTTCTTGAATTAATGAGCATTAATTGATGGTATCAGGGACCAACCTGGCCATATTCATATTCTTTTTAGAGTTATTATTGCCTCCTCTCTTCTTCCCCCCCAAAGAAACTCCAAGACATCATGGTGATATATTTCTATCATCATCTATAATTTTTTGAGGGTAGTTTCTTCAAAGAATAAAAAATATGGGGTAAAAAGCAAAGATTCACTCAGAGAAACCAAGAGATCATTGGCTATCAGCAAATTTGGGGGAAAATAACTTCAGGATCCTGAATTATCTGGAGTTTCTGAAAATGATGTTATCAAAGTTACTATCCTATGTCTGCCTTTTGGTAGAAGAGGAAAAAAGAAACAAAAATGAAAAGAGGATAGAGGAAAAAGAAAAAAAATGGATTTAGGCCATTCCTTCATTGGGTTATCACATATGACCCCAAATGATCAAATTCTTTGTGCTCCTGACACAGTGAGAGCCCTCTTGTAATCTTCATGGATGATATGTGGGTGATTTACCTGGGGAAATTAACATTATGGGGCTTTTGCCAGATTCCCCCTTTCTTTCTACTTCAATGAAAACAATATTTTCAAGAGAGGAGACAGCTTCAATTACAAAAGTGACAACTAAAATATTACTTTAAGATTTTTTCCTGTATTAGAAGATTTTTCCCTTTTGTAGATTTTTCAAGCATGCCCCTCTTTTTGCACCATTATTGTGGGAAAAGAATATATTTATTCACCGGTTGTGTAAAATAAATTTATTCTTCTAAGAAATAATTTTGAAATACTGTACTTGGAAAGTCTTCCTATATGGGTCACTAGCTCCCTCTTTCTCTCCATGTACATCAGATTGACCTCAAATTGGTTTTCCAAGAAATGTATGTGTGTGTGATTCTCAGAAAGTATGTATGTATACATGTGTGTATATATTTTTCCCCAGAAATTGTGTATGTGTGTGTATGTACACGAACACACACACACATACTTTCTGGAACATCTGCAAGTGGTTTTCCAGAAAGCGTGTGTTACTTAGCGACATGGCAAGCCCAGTTTCTCCAAAGCCTGACTTGTCCTTTTACATAAAGGGAACTGCAAAGTGACTTCCAGAGGCAGGAGAGAGGCCCGTGCAGGGAAGGGCCACGCTGCATGTGAAATGCTGCGACTCCTCAAAGGAAAGGATTCTCCCAAGGGCTTGGCATTATTTTCAGCACCCAGGTCCATCGTTCAGAAAAATAATCTGAAGGCACAGGTTTCTGGTATTTCAAGGCTTTGATCTTACGTATAATGTAGAGGCCCCTGGCCTAGGAAGTGAGATTGTCCCTCTTCCCAACTCATTTATTTGCCTTTTCTGCTTTTAACCTTCACCCCGACAAACATAGCTCAATAATTGATGGTATCAGTTTTATTTATTACTGTATAATGTTGCCCTGCCTACTGCCATTCCCTTTGTTCCATAGTTTGTAGAAGGTTTAAAATAATCACTTCTTTCTAATTTCCATTTTTCCGTAGTCCAAGGTGTAAAGAAATACCTGTAAATATATATCTCTGTTCTGATGGTGGCCTTGGGTTTGGAAATATTGGTGACTGGTCTTTTTGATTAAAAAAAAAAAAAAATATATATATATCTTGGTGACCATGCATGCTGCCTACCCATCCCTAATTTCATTCTAATGAGAGACCCATCACAGGGGGTAGGAAGCCTAGCTGCACACAGAACCAGCTTTAGATTAACTGCTTTGTCTCCTGAGAATTAGGGAAACCAACCCTGTGAGTCTTCCCACGTCTATGAAAAAAGAAAACCTTTGAAGGCAAACTGGTTTAATGAATTCAATTACAAAATTAAAAAAAGAGTGAGATTTTGTGCTTGGTAATTGGAAGAAGTGGGACAAAATGGTGTAAAAATTAAATTTTAAATTTCAAGGTAGAGGAGCAATATTGGATAATGGTCATGAGGTCGCAGACAAAAAGACTTAAGGTCAGACCTGAGCAGCGTGACACGGCAAACACTCACAAATGACGGACTGGAGCACTAGGCATTTTAAGGCTCTTGGCCACCTCTTCTTTCTCCTGCCTCCTTAGGTCCACGTGCCTTTTCCTTTCAGCCATGATGTTTAGCAAAGGTTCACGGCAACTGTAGTTCTGACCATCAAACCCTCCCTTTCTAAATGACATTTTGCTCGTGTAATTACCTTTATTCTGATATTTGAGTATAAACCTGACATTCTGAGAGTTTATTTGCAATCGAATGACAGAAGTATATATAAATAAAACTCAGGAGTTATTAGGAAGAAGATAAATTTCTGCACCTCTGTCAAGGTGGGGAATTAGGTCATTACTGCTTACGACGAATCACATCACCCGAATCCAAGGTGCCTGTGCACTTTCTGTAAAGCTCTGCACCATTACAAAGCGTCTGTCATTTATGGAGCGTTTGGGGCTATGTTATTTAGCCTTACAACACCGTGAGGTATGTGTTAGTGTTCAAATTTTACAGATGGGGGAATGGAGACTCAGAGAAGGTAAATAAGTTGGCTACAGTCACACATCTGGCAAGTGCTTATTGATAATTGCTATGTTGTATTGCCTTTCAATGCTCTCCGCCCAGATCTTGTGTATTTTGAAGGTCTGGGGGGCAGAGGGCAGTGCTCCTATGCAGAAACGCTCCACATCAGAACTGTCCAGTGGAGACACAGTGTGCGCTGCCCTCGTAGTTTTAAATTCTCTTGTAGCCACATTAAAAATGTTTTTTTTTTTAAAAAGTAAAATTAGTTTTAACAATCTATTGTATTTACTTTAGTATATCCAATATATTATAATTTAAACATGTGATCTATATAAAAATTACTAATAAGTCATTTTGCTTTGAGATGGTTCATTTTGTGTGTCAACTTGGCTGGGCTAAGGGATGCTGAGAGAGCTGGTAAAACATTATCTCTGGGTGCATCTGTGAGGGTGTTTTTGGAAGAGATCAGTGTTTGAATCAGTGGATTGAGTGAGGAAGATCATTAATGTGGGCAGGCATCATCTAACCCATTAAGGGAACAGACAGAATAAAAAGGCAGAAGAGTGAACTCACTCTTTCTTCTTGAACTGGAACATCCGTCTTCCACCCTCGGACACTGGTGTTTCTGGTCCTCGGGCCTTTGGACTCCAGGACTTAAACCAGTGGCCCCCTTGGTTCTCAGGCCTTCCGCCTCCTGGTTTTGTTTTGTATCACCGGCTTTCCTGGTTTTCCCACTTGTAGATGGTATATCATGAGACTCTGGGCCTCCATACTTGCATGAGCCAATTCCCATAATAAATCCCCTCTTATACTTGTCTGTCTGTCTGTCTGTCTGTCTGTCTATCTATCCATCCATCCATTCAGCCTGCTGGCTTTGTTTCTTTGGAGAACTCTGACTAACAGATATATCTATTGTTTCATCCTAAGTTTTTAAAACCCATTGAGTGTTTTGTGCTTATAGTACACTCAACTTGAACTAGCCCCATTTCAAGTGCTCAAAAGCCAGACACAGCTAGTGGCTACCATACTGAACAGTGAGCTACACAGAATGCAAGAGGGGAATAAATAAAAGCATTTGCCAATATCAGTTGCTTTTGCCAGCCTCTGCAGAGCCAGCATCTATATGGGCATTAGAACCATTCTAGAATTGTTTTAATAACAGAGATGTCTAAATTCTACCCCAAACCACTAAATTATACCTTCTGGATACACCTAAGCAAAGGAATTGAAACCTCACATTTCCAGCTCAACCCTCTTTGAATAAAAAATAATATGAACTGGCTTGAAACATGCCTCCTGTGTATCTCTATCAAGAATCTGGGAAGATGACACAAGGAAAATTTTGGTATTTAGAATCCTAGCCATTTCTTTTCAACAGATATTTGAGTTGTAGCTGGGAACATCATTTCTTGTTTTGAGTTTTTGCGTGCTGATTTTAGGTTAATTTTAAGTGATGCAATGGCAAGCGGAATTAATTTAGCCAGACTGATCATTTTATAATATATGTCATATCATGTCACTCCTCTGCTTAAAACCCTCTAATGGATCTCTATCTCCTGCTGAGCAAAAGCCAGGCCTGCACCATGGCGCACCACGCCCACCATGACCTGGGTCTGTCCTCCCTGTTCTCTACTCCACTGTTTTTCTCACCTGCCTCCTTCTCTTCCCACTGCTGCTCATTACTTTTCATCCTCAATGGCCTCCTTGTACTCTCAGACCACCCCTATCAGACCAATTTCTAGACAGGGCCCAGCTATCAATATTTTTGAAAAGTTACATCTGTCAGGGTGAGAAACATTGACTCAGGGCAATTCGTGGATGTCATCCTCCCAAATATGCTTTCTTTTAATTGGGCTTCTGCTAAGCACTAAGGAACCATGAGTTCAAGGCCACATTTTCTGACTAGCACCTTGAGTGCAAATGCCCCATGAAGCTTTAACCGTCTGCTAAGACAAGTAGGGATGGAATGTTCTCTTGAAAGCTCAGGTGCTTAACAAGGACATATCTAAAAAGATGACCACTTTTGAAAGGACCTATCTGAAAAGATGGTCAAGGGAGTCTCTAGATGTCCTCAAAAACTTATTATGGTATGTGGAGGACATTTACGGTCACGGTCCTCGTAGCCATAGAGAAGGGATGCAGTTATTTCAGCATGGGAGGTTTTAAAAGGGCTGTTGGCAGACATTCACTTACTTTGACCATTAGGAAAAATCTCAATAAAGCACCTAGAGAAGGAGTCAATTTAAAGCATTTAAAGCAATTAATCATCTCTATTAAGTACTTGTTAAGTTAAAGACACCACAGGTCACACGTTCACCATCACCGTCATCCTTTATGAAACACTTCATAGAGTTTTTACTTCTTGGGTTATACCATATTGACAAACCCATCACCTCAAAGACAAAGTGCTAGGAGCTGCCCATCCCTAACCCGAAGCTTCAAAGGAAGCAGAATAGAGGCTGTGACCTGCCACCTTGGGGGTGGTGGTGCTGAGTAGCCGACGACAGCCTTGGCTGCTACTGGCTTGGATCAGTCTCTTTGGAACCCAGCCACCATCAAGCTTATCAGTCAACGATATTGTTCCCTTAATGTGGAAGTCAGGAGTCACCTTTTACAGTTTCCATCAGGTTGAGATTTGTGCCGGAAAAGAATCTGAGGATATAGGCCCCAGTGGCTCCAGCTGGAAATAACCTTTCAGCCTTTCCAGAGCTTCAGAGAAAACCAAAGTGACGACCACACAAATGGAAGTTAAAGAACTAATTTGTAGTGTGCAGGATGAGGAGAACCTTTCAGACATGACTGATGGGGCTCCTGGTGTTAAATGAGCTTTTAAGGTTAGATGTTTAAGCTGCTTTGCTAAGCTCCTCCTTTTCCCATTAGATTTGGTTTCCAGAGGCAGCTGGCTTTAACAACACGATGATAGTCGGCTGATAGACTATGAGGAGTTGTCAGAGGGTCTGGCCCTTCAGGACTGCTGAAATGCTTTTTTTCTAAATTTAATTTTACTTTTCTTTTTGTGTGTGTTATTGCTATAGTTAGAAAAATAAATTTTTGTCCTGAGTGAGACACATTCGGTCACTGGTGGTAGCTGAGATCATTTGAACTCCAATGTCTTATTAAGCATTGGCTGTGTGCTGCTGTGAAAAATGTTACAAAGAATGGGTCAACACACTGGCTTTGTTTCTGGGATTTAAAAAATTATTCTAGAAGGAATTTTTCTTGTTGAGTCAACTTTTTTTTTTTTTTTTTTTGCAGGGGGAGTACTGCTGCAGGCTTTTAAAAAAGCTCTTTATTTTGTTTTTCCTTTTTACATTGTTTCAGGATTCTGCAATAGATAAAGGGTCTCGCTTTGCATTTTTTCATGTAATCATCCATATGTGGATGAATAATAAACTAGAGAATAATTCTAGGAAAAAATGGGTTCTAAATCAAGAAATTCTGATAAACTTCAAAATAAAACTAGGCCTAAATTATTTAAAAATACATATTTCTGGTCAGGGACATACATTTCCAAGGCTAGTATAAGTGAATGCTGCTTTAAGTGAATTGATGTTAAGTTTTTGGTGTAAAAGAATGATTTTCCCCCTTTGTGCATATTTTATGATGGACATTAATTCAGTAGAAAATGCACAAAATTTATAACTGAATATATAATAAAGGTTTATAGATTGGGACTTGTGTTTAACAGTTTTTTTTCTTTTAGGAATGTGCAGTCAAGGGGTTAGAAAAGCACTGAAAGCACTAGAGAACCTAGAAAGCACTCCAGGGGCTGCTCCCTGCATCCCTCCCTTGAGCCTGGATCCTGGAGCCAGCTGTCAGACTCTCCTGGAATGACGTTAGCGTGTCTCTCTGAATATTGCCAGCTCTCACATTTCCAGTGGCTGTCCTCTACCTGCTGCGTGGAACAGAATTTCCTCATCTCCAGGAGACAACCACAGCTCCTTGGTTAAGAACATGAATGTTAGAGAAAAACTGCTTATGTTCAAATCCTTGCTCTGCCACATTGATGGATCATTTTGGGGAAGCTACTTAATTTCTCTATGCCTCATGTTGGTAACATGGGTCTAGTAAAACTATCTCCCTCATTGGATTCTTGTGTGAGTCAATGTGCTAATTAATATACCTAGAATGCTTAGGAAAGTGCCAGGAGCTGGTGTCATTGCTGGTGCTCCCTGAAGCCAGCTGTAAGCCTGCCAGCCACCATCCTGTGCCTAACTCAGCTCCTCTCCTGTCTCCTGCAGCGTTGCTGCAGACTCCCCTTCTCACCCCGTGCCTCATTCTAGTGAGGGGGCGATTCCTAGACCCAGCTCCCCCTACCTTATCCTGATCCTGCTGCAGTGAACTCTTCCATGCCTGGCCACACAAGACACTAGAAAAGTCTAACTGAGAATTGGTTTATTTCATTTGAGATTAAGAGATGAGGCATTTGAATTGTACTTTCTAGGTGTAGTTTCCCTTCTTGGGTCTTGACACTCAGAACATTTTTTAGGGAATTTCATTTATGATTTTTCCTTGGGATCAGTAGTCAATTGATTTTGAAATCGGCCAGCTGTGGGGAAAATTAATCTGCAAATAGGATGTTCTGCAAGAAGCTCTTTAAAAATGCTGTTTGTGCTTTTGCTTTCAATTAGTGTTGGCAAAGCTAACAGTAGCCCGGTACAGTATCAAAACAAAACTGATTAGATTTGACAGGTCCAATGTTGACTCAGATATTCTTTCGGTAAGATTTGTAAAGTCCCACTAACATTCTGCTGGTCAGTAAGATGCATTCATAATGATGTGTGCTCTGCATGCCTGAGCTGTGCCCTTTTTTCCCTCCATGGTCTTTGTTGTGGTTCAACAGCTCAGGAAATATAAGCGATTTCTCAGAAAGGAGTTACTTGGGAGACCAAGAAAATGGAGAAGTAAAAGTGGTCTTCAGATGCCTGGAACATTTTATAAAAGAGTCTCAATTACAGGATATATTAAATTCTGACTTGAATTATTTGATGCTTTGGAGTTATCCCATCACTACATACTTAAAAATGTTTTTAAAAAAGCATCAAAACAAAAGGGAGAAAAAGTCTTTGTGGTATTTATTGCCCAAAGACACAAACTGAAGTAAGATCAATTGTGTCTAAGGAGGATCCTTGTCCAGTTTGGAAAGCTTGTTATAGTTTAGGTTGTGAATTTAATGCTACAGGGAAGGAATTTAATGCTACAGAGAAAGGTCACCTAAGATTTCTAAGGAAATAACTTTCACCAATTCCTTTCTGTTTCAAGTTGGTTTCTCGTTTTTTTTTTTTTCCCCTTTCTATTTTTTCTAGGAATGGGGAATTCACGTTAAAGATAGACATCTCTAGAATAAGAAATTCAATTTGAAGTCTGGTTCTAGGAAATGCTGGTATTCATTCATCAAGTATTTGCCACACCTACTTTGTACCAGGCACTGTGCTGGGGGTTGGGGATATGGGAATAAGAAAATATGAGCCCCCTGCCTAGAAGGAATTTACAGTGAGACAGTGTGGCAGTTGTCACAGAGCATGCAAACAGAAAAGAGAAAGGAAAGCCAAGCCCATTTCAGGGGCCCAGAAAAGGTAGTACTTGATCTCATTAGTGTAGGGGGACTTGGAAACTTCTGCCAATCAATTGCGTGTTTATTGAGTGCTGGTCATGTGCTCAGTGAGAATATGAGACATGGTGGCTTCTGTGATGGTATATTTTATGGCAGCTTGACTGGGCTAAGGGTTGCCCAGATAACTGGTAAAACATTATTTCTGGGTGTGTCTGCGACAGTGTTTCTGAAAGAGACTAGCATTTGAATCAGTAGACCGAGTAAAGAAGATCTGCTCTTCTTAACACGTTGAGGGCCTGGGTAGAAGAAAGGTGAGAAAGGGCGAATTCTCTCTCTCTCTTCTTGGGCTGGGGTATCCTCCTTCTCATGTTCTGGTACCCACCTCCCAGTTCTCAGGACTTTGGCCTCAGACTTGGAGTTACACCATTGGTTCTTCTAGTTCTCAGGCCTTCAGATTCAGACTGAATCATACCACTGGCTTTCCTGTTTCTTCAGCTTGCAGACAGCAGATTGTGGGATTTCTTGGTCTCCATAATTATATGAGCCATTTCCCATAATAAATCCACTCATATATATACACACACACACACACACACACACACACACACACACACACACACACACACACACACACACACATATACATACACACATCGTATTGGTTTTATTTCTCTGGAGAACCTGACTGATATACCTTCTGTCCTCAAGGACCTTGCAAGATAATTGGGGAGGAAAAAAAAAATATATGAGATGAATATGAACAAGATAAGATAGTTTGTTATTCAGCGTTAAATGCTTTTATACATAGTGTCGATCACTCATTGCTGGACTGGTCTTAAAAGGGATCTTGAACGAGGCACCTCTGGAGTTGTGGTTAGCAGGCAGAAGGGAAAGGGAAAAATGCTCCACGTGGGAGAGCAGCAGGGACAAGACCCAGGGCAGGCCATGAACAGGTGTGGACTTGGAACAGTGACCGAGCTAGGACGGAGTACGCTTGTGATGAACAATGAGAAATAAGTCTGGTCCAGCCTAACTACAGCAGACGACACATCTTGACTAGCAGCGAGAGGTGAGGTCAGCCAAGGACAGCGGGCTGGATGATGGAGTGTGCTGAGCAGCCAAGCGGAAGAACGGCCCGGAAGACAGCAGATGAGGAGCTAGAAGCCCTGAGTTTGGTCCAGGCTCTGCCACCACCACCGACAGGAATCTTTTTAGGTCCCAGAGTCCTCATCAGGGCCACGTTATGACTTTGAGTACCCTTTGAATTCTTTCTTCCCCAATAATTAAAGAAGTATAAATTAAAATGATAAAGAACTGTTTTTGGTTTATTATTTTTATGACAATAAAAAAGGAGAAGCATTGCTGATAGTGTTCAGAGAACCAGGCATTGTCAGTGTATTCCGCATGCACACTGGCACTACGGAAAATCAGATTGGCTCTACAGATGAAAAGCCATAAGCCTTGATACCTTCTAACACTACCTCTCCACACCTGGCCATCCATCCTAAGTAAATAATGTAAAATACCGGAATGATATTTACAAAAAACATTTACTGCAGTATTATTTACAGTAAAACATTGAAAACAATTTCAAGAACAGAAATTGATATCACCATTTCCCTATTGTGAGATATTTAGGTTAAATAAATTTTGGTAAACCCACTGGATGGCATATTAAGCAGCATTTTTTAAATGATGGGTGTGAAGACCAAATGGTTTCAAGGAAAAATGTTCATGCTATGTATGCTAATCCTATGTACATAATGATACATAGTATATTATAATAACATAAATTGATTTTAGAAACTCAGAATACATTTTCCTACATTACAATATTTTAATGTGGGTCAATAACTAAGATGATTTACTTGGTAATGTAACTAAACTATAGCAGTAACATAATTAGCCTGGATCCTGGATCTTTGTAGCAAGAGAAACTGCCAGGAGAGAAAAAAAGTTTCCTCTCTCTTTTTGCCAGTGCAGGGCTGGCCTCGGGCAAGATTGTGAAAGTAAGAAGGCGTCTCTGACTGCCTCTTCCTTCTTAGCGTGCTCCTTCCAGCCTCTTACTAAAGAGCTTCAACTCTCTGTCCTCACAGAACTCACCTTAACCACCTCGTCAAAGCTTGTCCAACATCTTCCTCACTCCTAAATTACATCTGGGTCCTCCCTCCAAGCTCAAGGACTTCTTCAGAACAGCTGGCTGGATAAGGGTAAGGACTCAACCTCACTGATTTAATCCACATGCAGGTGTCAAAGAGTAACAGCCTCACTGTCCTCCCAGACCCTCCTGCTGATTCAAAGGATGCTCTAATTAGTAGGATAATAGGCCTCAGGGAAGACAGTGAACAAGTAGGGCAGTTCAAAGGAAACCATTCTGGGTAGAGTGGCTGGTCTCCAATTGCTACCCTTCCACAATTATTCCATCTGAACTCTCAGAATCTCTAAAAGTTTAATTAAAAAATATCAATGATTCCCCCCACTGCAATGGTAGTGTACGACTTTGGTAGCATGTGTGCATGTGTGCCATGCATGCATGCATGCTGGGGTGGGGCTGGGGTCTATGATGGGTAGGGGTGAGGCTGGGTGGGGGCAGGTCTTCATTCATATGGCTTGTTTTTATAAAAAGGGATGCCTGCTCTGAATTCTAGTATGCTCGCAGGCTATAAACTAGCTTGTGAATTCTTTTACTCTTGTTTGGAGGATAAATATTTTATTTGTGTCATAATTTTTACATTATCCTTCAGCCAGAGAAAGGAAATCTCCTGCCGCCATCAGAGCATCGCTGTATCACGGTAATGAAGGTGCTTGAGCTGTGCGGAGACCCAAAGCTCACAGTTGTAGACTGAATTCCTCTTTGTAACAACTGTGCAGCACTAAGAAAACAGTTGTAGCTGACTGGTTGCATCCACCCTCCCCTCTCCTTATAAAAATGGATGTTGAGATTTATTTAGAGCATTTTCATGTTTTGTCTGGATTTTGGAATTTCAATCATCAGAAGCTCATTACACACAGTGCTATCTCCAGACCAGAATAGAGATACTGCAGTTCTTCGGTGGCCATCGATCAGTAATTCAAAGCATGAATTTCATCAATAAGAAAACTCACAGGGCACGGCCTGTATTTACCCTGCAAATCATCTTCTTTGTTATAAAGCAGTCTAAAATGGTCTCTCATGTTGGAGGAATTTATTTGGCCAGATTCTCCATGTCCCTTGTTTCGTTCCTCTCCTTGCAAATTTGGAGAGAGAGGCCTTCTCCACTATTAACACAAAATCATGGATATGGCCTGTGGGTGTTGCCCTAAAAAATACGAGGAAACATCTTGTCATCTGAGACTCATAGTTAGAAACTGACAGGCCCCATTCACATCTAGCTCTGTTTTTCTGATGTGTGTGTGCATGTACGTGTTTCCTCGCTCAGCCACCCAGAGAGGGACCCAGGAAGGATGGCAAAGAAAGAAGAAAAATATACTCAGAACTAAAGGGACTTAGGCATACCCTCAGTCATTAGGATGATGTGATAGAAAGAGAATGACAAATTGGGCAAGATGTAATATCTCATATCCATGGGTCTTACTAATTTGCCCTAATCCATTGGGCAACCAACCAGGACAATATTCTTTCAGGCCTTCTGGGGCACTGGGAGACCAGTGACCATGTGTTATCCTTTCCCCCATGCATATAGGGTTCATTGAGGCTTCAGTAAAGGAAAGAGAAGAGTAGGGAATTTATCAGCTATTAAATACCTCTTGTGGGGCAAGCTTAAATTCAGTGCTCTTACTTGTCTCATCATAGTTGGGGATTTTGAAGGTACCTAGATGTTCCTGAATTCTTAGAGACACAGGAATTCAAACAGATCCTGATACCTGCTGTTTCTTCATGAAGATGTTCTCCAGCTTTAACAGAGATGATGGAACAGAATAAAGGAACAGGTTCCAGGTGTCAGGAATGTTCAAACATGGTGTGAGCTGCCTCGTGTGGCCCTGAGTTCCCTATCAGCACAGCTGGGGTCTGATCCAGTGAGCATGTCAGAAAGAGAACACTGTGCTAGTGTCTATGCTGGAAAAGACACTAGGCTTGGAGTCAGGGCCCTAGGATTCTAATCCCAACCTGCCATTTCCTAGCCATGTGATTTTGGATAATAAACGTAAACTCTAGAAGTCTCAGTTTCTTCATTTTCAAAATAGAGGTGATAATACCTATATCTTAAAATTGCTGTGATGATTAAATAAGGTAAGATATGTGAACATACTTAGTTCAGTGCCTGGCATAAAGGGACATATTCAATAAAATGTCATGTGAATAGGAAAGATGTAATATCCTTTTCAACCATGAGATTCTTTGATTTTGTGACAAAAAGTGCTTCAGGAAATCTTAACAATTTAGAGTAATTGAAGAACTGTTGACCCAATGACATTTAAGTGTTATGACAGAAGCTCAAAGCTTGAATAACAAATTTTCTGTAGTAACAGAAAAAAAACTTTAAAGAAAATAGTCCTTAATATTTTTAAAGAAGTTATGAAGCACTGCTTTAACTCCATGGCCTATGATGCAGAAGGATATTGTACTGAGCCACAAAAGGTTACATTTTAGCTTAGAGTGGGGGGAGACTACAAACTTGTTTGAAATTGATAATTTGGTCAACTGCTTTAATTTGATCTATATGACAATTTATATTTTTGACTGAATTTACAAGATTCCATTAGGAGGCATTTATTAAGGAAATATAAAAGTCAGCAGGCTAAAATAGACCTATTTAAGAGGAATTTAAATTAGATTACTTCATTAGTAAAGCTTTAGAAAGCATTTTACTTATATGCTTATTACTCTGTGATTCTGAAAACTAAGAAGTGACTAGCAATGGACTTGTGCAAATAGTTGGGTTACATTTGGCTGAGACATGAGGAAAATCTGGACTCATTTGAACTGGAGTTGTCATCCTTAATAATGTAGCAGAAGATGCAGAGACTGTTAATTATTTGGGATAAGAGAAGATTTTAGATGAGGTTTCTAGAATACAGTAGTCACTTTTTCTTTTTTGAAACACTGTAAGTTGAATTCAAGGAACCAATATTATTTGCTAAAGATCTCAATAATAACCTCAAGAGGATGCTTCAGAATCCATTTTTATTTAATCTCAAGTGTGTTTGCAGCTTTAACGATATTCCAGGCCAAATGACTCATGACAGTTGCATGATAGAGACAGGGATTTAATCAAGGCCACAGCATTCAAGTGTGGACTGACTATGAATCTAGCACTGCCTGCTTGATTCGTGAAACAGAACTCTGAGGTCTAAAGTCTCATTGGACTTAGTGATCTTTGAGCTTTCAGATGACGTATCTTGCTGCTGTACAGAGACAGTGGCAGGCATGACTGTAAATGCGTGGAAAGGCGGAGCTTTTTGCTTCCAATTATGGCAATATTGCCAATGTGGATAGAAAAGTTCTGTGCAGGATTTCCTGGTGGCTTTTGAGTGATAATGTGTTATATGTCATGGAACTCTTACTAAAGAGCCCCTCAACTCCAGGACCTCTAACTCAATGACTAATACCCTCAATAATAATTTGCATTTCATGACATTAATGCTTTTCAAAGCACCTTCACATACATCAGCTCATTTGATCTTCTCAACCCAATGAATAATGCATTGTATATAATGAATGCAATTTATGAAGTAACTGAATGCCAAGATAGTTATGATTGTCCACTTTTGTTTCCAATAATGTGGAAATTAAAATTCAAGTTATTCTTGCTCCACTGTTCTCTATAATACTAGCTTCCCTCTTTAACTGGTATAAACTCAAAAACTACAAATTTCTCTCTCTCTCTCTTTTTTTTTTTTAAGCAAAATTAGTTTAGAATGGTATTTCTGGCCAAAGGGTGGAAAGGAATAGAAGACTTGAAAGAATATTTTGCTGCCTGTGAGGATTGCTGAGAGAATGATTCACATATGGACTGGAATCTGGGATCCTTCTTTAAGCTATAGGAGGGGCCGAGCCCGTGGCGCACTTGGTAGAGTGCTGCGCTGGGAGTGCCGCGACGCTCCCGCCGCGGGTTCGGATCCCATATAGGACTGGCCGGTGCACTCACTGGCTGAGTGCCGGTCACGAAAAAAAAAAAAACGACAAAAAAAAAAAAAAAAATCTACTCTTTAAGCTATAGGAGTACTTGACCCTCTTCCCTGGGGAGAAACACAGGAAGTAAAATTGGCCACTGGAGTGGATAAATGGTAAGTCATTTGTAAAAGTCAAAAGGAAGCAAATTTGCATTAGTTAAGTCTGAACTTCAGAATATTAAAATAAAATTTAGTAACACTAAAGTTAATAAGAGAGGTTCTTGGAAGACCCCTTTTAACAAAAAGCAAGGATAAACTGTTATTTACATATTAACTTGATCTATCCTTGAAGTGGCATCTTTAAAGGGGTATTTTAAAGTAAAATATTCAAAGAGAGGGTTTCATTAGGCTCACATGGAATTCTCTAGAAGTGCACGTGAGGGAAAAAACTAGGAGAAGTATGTGTATTTTGAAAAAAGCATACTTACATTACAAGAAAATTTTGGAATATGGAAAAAATTCCCTATTATCTTCACATTAGAAACTAAAGAAGGCGAAGCTTCACAAAATGTTATTGCCTGGTGGGGCATACGTGGAAAAGAGTTAAACTGACCTGAATCCTAAAATATTTTGTCCACTATTAATTTTCTGAAGCAATCCAATTTTGTAATATTAAAATCAAATAAATATTTCTTATAAATATCAACTGTATTATTTGAGGGACAATTTTTTAAAACATGGGATGTTTTAAAAATTTTGTCTTCGTATTTTAATGATATATCTTTAAGTGGTTTTTATTTTTGTCATGCTTGAGGAGCATAGGGATTCTTGAATCTTTAGACCTGACATTCTTTCATGACAAATGTTTTTCAAAGAGTCTCCTTCCCTAAGCAAAATCCTGCCCCCAGAATTAGGTGCGACCCACCAATATCAGCCATGCCATCCTTGCATGGGACTCTGACAGTGGCCTTCCAGTAAGAACCTTCGGAGTGGGTTGTTCATGTCTGGTTTCATTCAGCTCTTCTTGCTTCTCTTTCAATTGCAGTTGGGTCTATCACCTCCACGTCATTCCAAGCCTAGTCTCATTTACCTTGGGCTTCCTACTGCCAATCCACTGCTTCCCATACAGCAGGTTTTCAGCAAGCATTCCCATATTTCACTAAACTTATGCCCAGGGTACATGAAGAAATGACATTATTATGAATGATCAAGTCACTTGATTTTACTTCATTACAGAACATGAGATATGTTAAATTTGACTGCCAATAATTCAATTTAATGGAGAAACTTTGCCCTATAGAACTTGAATGCTTTAGAAGTCACCTTTTATTTAGTAAACACATCCCTTGGAAGAGCCAGCTAGAGAATATTGTTAGGCCAAGTTACATGTTTCACTAAATCCTGTGCCCAGTCTTCCTTAGAATATATTTAAAATGCCAAGCAAAGGATGGCTCAGAGAGAGCAGTTGGCTCTAATAATTTCCGTTTCCTCAAGGTTTGGTTTTAACTAGAAAAAAAAGTAAAATGCCAGTTTATATAAATCAATCACTGTTACAATTGATTGGAATTGACAGAGGCAAAAATACATGAATGAGTCCAAGGCCAGGTTGATCTATAAGACAGACAGACAGGCCCTCAGATTATAAACATTTGAGAAGTCAGCTCAAAAACCCTCAGACTTGATTGTTTAAGAAAGTAAATTTCCTCTGGCCAAAGGATGCCCAGGACGAGCTCACCTGCTAGGGCCAGAGCTGCCCGTTGGAAGTGACGAGCACACAAAATGGATGTGGAGTGGAGAAATTGCATGTCAGAGGCGGGTCCCCCCGGCCCCTGGACCTGATGAAATGCTCAAGGGCAGAGTGGACATTGGTGAATGGACCCGCTTGCAGGGGAGCCAAAACCATGAGCAATTTAAAAGCAGAACCCTCAGGACAATTTATTAGACTGGTTTCGTATAGGCTCATGAAAGAAAAGAAATCTACAGAGTTTCAGCTGAAATCATGAGCTAATAGGAGGGAAAAGATAAAGAGTGTAATTTTTGTAAACTTCACATTATTTAGAGTTCTGATCATTGCTGCAGAATGGACAATAAAAACACTCAACAACACACACAAATAAAGCACACACAGGAAAAATAAATCAGTTGTATCCAAAACCTGGGGGGGGATTAGAAAATATCACAAACTTGAAAAAAATGTTATTTATTCTACAACCAAAGCCCCCAAATTCTGTCCTCTGAGAAAGTTTTACAAAAGACTCGCTTCTAACCACCCAAGTTTTAAATCCCTTCCTTTGGGAAAGTTAATTGATCAGGTTTTTCTTAATACTTGGGATCCTAAGAGAACCCCAGGCTAGGGGGAATGTTATTTTACCATCACAAAATTCTATGATAAAGTCACTTAAACTTGTCAGCTAGCTCTGTAGCTTTGACTTTTTGGAATCAAATTAAAAGTATTTTCTTTGTCCATAAGTATTTTCTTATTTTTTTCTCTTCTCTTCTTTCCTTTTTTTTTTTTTTTAAAGCTTTTAAGCAGATTATCTTCATGTGTTACCATGATACTTTTAAGTGGCATCCTAAGGTCTGACGATTTAAGAAATCATCCTAAGGTCTGACGATTTAAGGTCTGATTTAAGAAACATATTCGTAGAGAAAAGATATTTTCTTTTCTTGAATAACAGTGTGAGAGAAAAAAGGAAAGAAGATTCTATTCTTGTTCCTTTGGGCCTTCCTCCAAATCTATAAAACCTCTTGTTCCAACTGGAAATGAAAAAGAAGACTGTGAAAAGTATCTCTCCTCACTGGTGTGAAACTGTTCTCCAAGCTGGGGTTATTAAGACCTGAGAAAAATATGGCCATTGTCACCAACAGCTTAACTGGTGTCATAAAGGGATAAGATTCTAAGATGCATAACTTAAATATTCTTCTTCTTTTTCTGCTCCACTAGTTTCTAATATTTTGCATTAATTCATTTTCCCTAAGTCTTTCAATCTGCTCTAAAAGGGTAGGCCATTGATGGATTTACTCTGGTCCCTGTTCCATTCCTGGAGCTGTGGAGAATCAGAATTTGTGCAGTCTTCAAATCGCTTTTGGCAAACTCACCTCCTCCCATCCAACACGAAACATTTACTAAGGGGCAAGAGGGAAAATACTCTCTTCCTTAGAGGTTTAAACCTGAACTTGAGTCTGAGGTCTCCTTCCAGAAAAAAGGAGTGTGGAATCTTTTCAGTGCTTTCCTGTCTCCTAATGGGCTTTGTGTCAGGAGGGGCTGCAGCAGATGCTAAAGTGACCCAACTTGGCTCTTGACAGGGATGGACATTTTGCACCAGGAATTGCACTACCCACTGCAGTGGGACATGGTGGGTGTTTCTCCAATTACATGTTCCAGAATCTCTGCATGTTTCTCAGGTTCAGGCTTTGGATACTTAATTTTACCTTCAAGATACTACTGCTGTGACCAAAGTGAAGTAGATATGACATTTGAGTGATACTACTATTGCTCCTGAAGTACCAAAGTGACAATCCAGTACTTAGGGGTCATTGAAATGATGTCAGACAAGTGTATGACATTTAAAGCTTTCAGAGAAGAATTAAAGGATGACATGATTTAAAGTAAAAACAAAAACACAGATAGAAAAGTGGAGCTGAGAATGAAAAGTGACATTTGCTGTTGGACTGATGTGTGCCAGGTCCTCTACTGGAAATTCGTTCACAATATTCCTCACAGTGGCCTATGTATTCCCGAAGATGAGGCTCAGTGATGCCAAACAATTTTCTCAAGGTTACACATAGGTACGCGAGGAAGTTGGATTCAAATCCACGTCTAATCCCATCATCCATTTTCTAGGTAGGGACTTGGATTGGCCATAAGCAATTTCTTCTACCACATTATAATACAGATCATTAAATATTAGTCAATGTCATGATATTCACAGGGAAAGTAGAAGACTTAGCTGGACCACATTGAGGGGGTGTGGATTTGTGTGACTATAAATGATGGTAACACCACAAGGATCAAACCATCCATGCATCACTCTTAGTCACTCAGCAGTCCTGTAACCTTGATCTTGAAAATTTGGCCTTTATTTATGCATCAAACAAATGAATGCTTGAGAAGAAAAGAGAACTTCCTAAGCTCAGAAAATGGTTTCAGAGTGTTTAAAAATATGTATTTTTCAACTGCAGTCCTGGTTTGGCAGATGAACATGAAAATTTTCATAAGGAAAAAAGTGTAGACAAATGAATTAGGGGATATTTTTGTGCCTCTTGATCATAAGTTCTTGCTAAACTTGGCTCAGTGAAGGGATCATAATGAAGAACTGCTTTCAGCAGCGTGGGTGGCATCTAATTCATATGTATTGCTATCATATACTCTAGAATTTCCTGATTCTGTATCTGTAGAGCATTGAAATGTCTCAACTACACATTCAAGGCTTTCAGGCACATTAGGTGTTCAATGAATGCTTGTTAAGTGAGTCGATGAATGAATACACCTTATGCCTAAACGTGGCAAAAAAAAAAAAAAAAGAGAGAGTCTCTGTTCAGATCTTCTACCTTATTTTTCTTGTGATAAATTCTGCACCCAATAATATGCTGATTTTTAAATCAATCACGATAACGAAAAAGCTTTCAGAATAGGTACTATGATTTTAATTGATATCAAACGAAAGGAAAGGAACCCCGGTCACTTGATAGGATGTGAACCTTGGGGCAAGTTACTATCCTCAAGTGTCTCGATTTCCTTCTTTGTAAAATCGGAATAATGTTATACCAACTATGTAACCAGCTTGAGGTGAGGATTAAATGGTGCTAGCACACTGCTTAACACATAATAAGTTTTCAAAAAACATCAGCTGTTATCATCATTAAGAGCAGGAATTAAGAAGACTGCATATTTTTATCAGCACTTGTATTATTTTCCTAGGGCTTCTATGACAAACTGGGCAGCTTAAAGCAACAGAAATTTATTCTTCCACAGTTATAGAGGCTGGAACTCTGAAATCAGGGTGTTTCTTCCAAGATTCTAGGGAGAGATCCCTACCTGCCTCTTCTAGTCTATGGTGGCCTCAGGTGTTCCTTGGCTTGTGGCAGCATAACTCCAGTCTCTGCCTCCATCTTCACATGGCATTCTTTTCTGTGTGTCTGTATGTCTTTCTGTGTCCTCTCCTCTTCTTATCAGAACACTCTCCCTGGATTTAGTGCCCACCATAATCTAGTATGACCTTACCTTAACTAATTACATCTGCAAAGAACCTATTTCAAAACAAGATCACATTCTGAAGTTCCATGTGGACATGAATTTTGGGGGGACACTATTCAACCCACAATAGCCTTCAACCACAAAACTTAAACATAGAAATTGCTATAGCCACTGAACGTCTGCTATTTTTCCTCTTGCTTAAAAACACAGAGAAGACCAAAGTGAATACGCTTCAAACTGTGTTGTTAATTTCTGATTAGTGATAAAATTAACATTGATAATCATAACATTCTTGAGTGTTTGGGGGTTTGGTTATCAAAGAAGGAATAGGCTTAATTAGAGAAAACTATCTTTGGCATGGCCAAGCAACTATCCATTTGGTCCCCGATGGAGGTCCCCAATAATCCTGGGGGTGACAGACTACCATGTAGGCTGGGATGATTCTCTGCTCCTAGAAGAATTCACAGTCTCAGCCAATGAGCTGCCAAGCAATTCTGCCATGGAATGCACCTGTCTCAGCTGAGTTAAATGGCAGCAGTTGGTGAACATTCTGAGAACATGGGATACTGCACAGTTATCTACAGACAGATTAAGTGACTGGCTATATGGTCTAGTTATAAGGTTTCCAGAATGCCCTTGAACTGTCTCTAAACACAAAGTCTTCTCCAGTCAGCACTTTTGTTTAAGATGTAAATAGCCCAGGGAGAGCTAATACCTTAACTGGTGATCAAATCTTTATGGATCCATTTGAAAAAGGACTCTGGGAGCAGTTTTTGATACGGCATCAGAGTAGAGCAGGCAGGAGTTTCTCGAATGTATGTTTTTTTGCTGGTGGAAGATAGTGACTCTCAGTGTATCATCTACAAAGCAAATGGGGGGCTGGCCAGCTAGCTCAGTTGGTTAGAGTGTGGTGTTATAACACCAGGTCAAGAGTGCAGATCTCCATACCAGCTGGCCACCTCCCCTCCCCTGCCAAAAGAAGCAAAAGAGACTCATCATAAAGGACCTGCTCGAATCCAGCCCTGTCTTCCTGAGTTCAGTGAAGCGACAGCACATGGTAGTTTGATTTATGAACATGAATTCAATCATATACTCAAGCAGAAGAGATGGAGATAGGGAAAGTAGGTATGGAAAGTGGGGAAACAGAGACAGAGACAGGGATAGACATAGAGATAAAGAACATGCTCATGGGGAGGGGGAGAGGAGCAGGAGAGAGAAACAGACTTAAAAATTGTGGGCTATCTGCTCACCGTTCCTGGGATGGGCTAGTACCTCGCTGGGGAGAGACCTGGCTGATCTGTCCCGTTGAGCCATGCCAGGTCCCAAGCCCATTCTAGTGTGAGCCTCCCACATGGCCAAGTATGAATCAAAGGTCTCCAGTTTTATTTCTGAAACCTGGCCCCAACCTGGCATTTCTTTCTCCCATGCCCATCTGAAGGGAGATCACTTTGAATGCTTGTGGAAAAATGGGCTGTGTTAAAAATATTGAGAAGGGGATTTTCAAGGGTAATTTAATTATATGTAATTTTCACCCGATGTGCTACTCCATTCCAGATAGTAACACTAGGTGATACAATAATTTTTAGTTAATAGCTACATATTTTCTGACCAGAGACAGTTAACTCTTAAATGCCTGGAGTAAGAATTCTGCCTCCTAGTATTGTTTTTCTTGAGAAGAAGAAAAAATGATGAAGTTAGAGGTAACACATCACTAGGTAAAAATTAGAAAATATAGGTCAGCAAGAAAGAAATTTAAGAAATACTCGTATTTTCACCCTCCTGCAAAAAATAACCACACTTAATATTTTGGTGTGTATTCTCACAGTCTGTTTTCCTCACCTCTCTGTGTGAACGTGTGCTTGTGTGTGCATATGTGTGTGTATGTGTGTGTGTTAGATTGTATATAAACATGTAATCGGGCTGTGTGTTGTAGGTTGGGACCTGCTTCATTCATTTAGCAACATATAGTGGAATTTTTCCACGTCCACAAGCACAGACCTCTCCTATCAAAGGAAAGCCAGAGGAGGACATCCAGGGCTTATTCTTTGCCCAGTGAGTGTGGCCGCTCTTTCCAGCAGCTGAGCCTTTTGGCTGCAGCACTGGTATGAGATGGAGTCACGGGAACTGCTGTGTAGGCACGGGGGTGGTGAATGCCAGAGCAGTGGAGGCACTGGGCTGGAAGCCTCAGAGGAAGGATTCTCCTGGCACACGAAGGAGCTTGCCTTGGTGCAGATGAAGCTTTCCTGGACGACCACACGATTCCTCTAAACCAACACTGCTCTCATCCTCCCCTAGTCAAGGAGATACTTGTCTTGGCTCAGAAGGATGCTCACAAATGCTTTCCAAATATTATGCAATTTTTGAGTTTTAATTTTTTTTGGTTAAAGACACTAATTGAATCAAATTTAAGCTCATTCTAAACAGATATTAAGAGAATATTTAGTTGTCTTTTGTGTAAACTCTTTGAAATTATGTCAAAGAAACACATAGGCTCCATTTACCTTTACCTCCAATATTGGCTAAACTGAAGGATATATACCCCTGCCTTTCTACTCATGAGTACTGCCTATTAACCCCCAGAGATTTTGTGTGAGCTACTATGTTTAGCCCAACTCCAAAAATAAGAGGATCATGATTTTCTTTAAATTGGTACTTATGTAGTAGAATCTCTCAGACATTAGTGCTCACTTGATTGCATTCAGACGTTACTTTGGCAAGAAAATGACTGCATTAAATTAGCATCAAGCACAATGAATGGTAATTGCAAGATTGTCATTCCTACAAGTGCAAAATCAATGTGTTCTGCAAGCCCATTTAATTGTGTGCCACGAGAAAATCATGGAACCATATTGTTCTGAGCAGAAAAATGCACTGTAACAGAGCTGTTGATGTGCTATGGTATTATTCAGCAATGGTGTTTCTTTCCACCTTTGTGGCTGTCTTGTGCTCATTCTTCAAACCCTGTCTGACCTAATTTGTATGCTCATATTATAGCACTGTCAGACAGTAGCCTGATTGTACAGAGAGTGTTATGGAACAATTGTTCCTTCTGTGTGTGGCATCTTGTGTGAATAATGCCAGGGTAAACAGCCCTCCACGTATTCATGATAATATGAATAGGCTACTTATGTAAAGCTTCTTATTAAGAGATGCACCAACCGTTTACAGAAAACTTTACCCAAACGCTACGCATTTATTTAGAAAGAGAAGACTGATTTACATGCATTTCAATCGTAGCTTAGGAAAAGTGCCAGCTTCTCTTCTCTACATGCCTCTTGCTTACATATAGGAAATTAAGTCACAGACCAGTTGAGTGAATTTCCTGCAGTCATGCAGGATCACTGGGAATATCCCAAATGATAACATGCGTATGCATTGGGCCCTTGTATTCTGCTCATTGGCTCTGCAGAATTTATTGGGGATTAAATAAAGCATTCAACACTAAAATAACATAGAAATAACAGATGCTCTACGCTGACCAGTTAGATGTGGTATTACTGTGTCCCGCAGTTTAGCTTAGGCTGAGACCAAAGTCATAAGAGTGTCCTGGGAGTAATAATGATAATAATGACAGTGACTGACCTGGAGCTTTCTTGTGAGTACAGCTTGAAACCAGCCTCTCAGCAACTGGGCTGGGATGGGGGAAGGGCACAAGCATTAAGACCACTGGGCTGCGTTGGCTGATTCTCTGCAGCAATTAATCAATTAATTGATTGATCAGAGATCCTGATGTGGGAGGGTCAGGCCTGAGTCCCCTTTCAGAAGCCACTTATTTTGTCACTCACTGTTAAGATGTGATGAGCCTATTTGCTTTGTAATATTTCTGTCTGTGAGTAATTTGCTGGAATCTGGGGGAAATTCTGCACCACACTCAAAGCTTCTCTTGTCTTCTTAAACAACAAAGGTTAGGGGATCATTTAGGAAACTTCTTACCAAAGGTGAGAGAGGAATTCTGATCACCTTACCCTCAGAATAAAGTACACTTGCTCACAGTTGAAAAATCATTAAATAGATGAGTTGGGCTTAAAAAGATGTACAAACATGGCTCTGGAAACTGGTTCTGCCTTACCTTTGTTGCAAAATGTCCCGTCATAGGCCGTATGAGAGCAGTCGCAGGAATAACCATGGTATTTCTCCAGACATTTGCCTCCATTTTCACAGTTTGCTCCATAGCTGGTGCAATGACCCGAGCATCCGGATTTGAACCCGGATGTGACCTTTGCTCTTTCCTCCAGGTCAAGTGTCACCCCATTCATCCTCAAGGAGCGGATGCAGCCCAGGAAGCCCTGCTGGCCTCCGGCACCACCTGGGAACGACAGAAGGCATGGAGTTCAGATGGAATCACCTCTGCTGTTGCTCCTGTTCTCGTTCACTGTGTTTTGAACAACTGATAGGAGACGGGACTGCTAAGTGCATCCAGTACTGTCATTTTCAAGTTGTTCCTGTCTAAATAGAAAAAGCTGAAGCTTTTCCCCCTTAGGCTACAATGCCTAATTAAAAGAGGCTGTCTTCTGAGAAGCAATACATTTGCTACACAAATAAAATGTTTGGAGATACACAAAAACTGTATAAGCTGTTTTGGAAGTCTAATCTGTCTTCCTTCAGAAAACAGGTTTATAGAAAAGAGGTTTATAGGTTCTTTGCTCTTTAATCTCACGACATTCAATTCTATAGCGTTATCTGTTGAAGAAATATAAAAAGGCAGGCAGACATGAATATATTAGCATAGTTAACAAGTCAATTAGTCAGAAGGCATAAATCCATTTGAAATGTGATTGTACGTCTTCGTTCTTGTCTCACAAAGTGCTTTATTTTGAAGTTCACATTAAAGGTACCCAGGGCTTCTTGTCTGGTGTGGTTGGAAGTTGGAATTGCCAATTTTACATGCAGGTCTGCTGCACCACATTTATCACTAGGTCAGGTTAGATTTTGTGGCTTTTGTCTAAATATCGTTGCAAGACATGGCACAAAGAGCACGTTCACTGTGATTTTCGAAGTAAGTTATAGAGTTAGACTGAGGTTCATGTGTATAAAAATATTAAAATATTCCTGATGAACTTCATAGAAAGATTCATTGAAGCATTATTTCACAAGTGGATTTAATTGTGTCTGTAACATCGTTAGCTATGATTTTTTTAAGCAGTTGGTATAAAAGGAGGAACTTAAATTTCCACACGTCTGTATCTTAGAGTAATATCTTTTCTGGAAACTAATCTAAAATGAAGAGTAGGTAAAGTGATTGAAATAAATATCTGATGAAGATTTAGAAAAAAAGATACTGTTAATAAAAATAAAACCCAAGCTACTTTTTCATTGAGGACTATGTACTAGGTACTCTGAGCACCTCACATGTTATTCACCTGTTTCTCACAGCAATCAAATAATAATAGGTATTATTATAATTATTTCCATTGTACAGAGGAGGAAACTGAGGCCTAGAGAAGTTAAGAAGTTTACTGAAGGACTTAAAGCTCCAAAGTGGCAAAGTTGTGTCAGATGTGAGCCCATGGTCTTAAACTCTGATCTGTGTTGACCATTTTATACAAAGAAAGAAGTTTGGGGTCAGGGGTCCCATAGATATATGTGTTTCTGAGATTTGATCTGGATGCTGCTATGGGTTAAATGTGTTCCCCAAAAGGTCATGTATTGGAAACTTGATCCCCATTGTAATAGTGCTAAGAAGGTGGGAAATCTGATTATGGGACTTGAAAAGTGGGGCCTTTAAGAGGTGATTAGATTGTGAGGACTGTGACCTCATGAATAGATCAATCCTCTCATGGAATAATGGGCACGGTTCTGATGGCTTTAAAAGGAAAGCAAATGAGAAGGTAGCTCTATTTGGCTCTGCCGATTCTTGCCATGTGATGCCCTGATTGCCCCAGGACTCTGCACAGAGCCCCCACCAAGAAGAAAGCCCTCATCGGATACATTCCCTGAACCTCAAACTTCCCAGGCTCCAAAACTGTAAGAAGTAAATTTCATTTCTTTATAAATTACCCAGGTTCAGATATTCCGTTATAGGCAACAGAAACAGATTAATACAAATGTCTAAAAATGAGGTAGTCAATAGGGTTGTCAGAGTTTGGGTAAGATTGGTAAGCTGAGGATTGATTCTGATCACTTATTCTGTTATACCTAGAAAAATCATAGAATCCAGTGGACTCATCAGGTAGGTCTGGTGGATCAGAGGCTTTACTTGCAGGATGGGTTAGCATCTGCTTATGCCTGTAAATTCTCATCAATGAAATGGCCAGTGAACTGGTCTATCATCTTTATAAACCCAAGCCCTGCAGTCCTCGGGGGACAGTACATTATTTGGATGACAATTCTCCAGGGAGTGTTTTATTTTCATAAAATATTGAATGGAAGAGAGTCTAATGTCATTTCTGATCACAGCTAATGCCCTTTTAGATTGCAAAAGAAGTTATTAAAAACAACAACTTTGAAGGATTTCCCATTTCACCATCTGCTTGTCAGCTGAGCTTCACACCTCTGTGCTGGAGAGAATTAGGGCCTTTGCCTGATTTGGAAGAATTTCAACCCATTGGTCACTCGTTGTGTTAGAATTTCAATTTGGCTTCTAACATTTTAGCCACTATGGCTTTCATTCTTACAATAAGGGCTTCCCAAAGGACCCTTTTATTTAATAAATACCTAGCCATTTAAATTTTCATCACTAGTCAATTAAGACAATTATATCCTATAATTTATCCTATAAATTGTCCGCATATTTTTATGCTGAAAATTTTAAATCATTGTTTTTAGATATTCCCTTCTTCTTTTGCCTGATTATCAATGTGATATTTTTTCACTGTGGAAGCCATAAACACACTGACAAGCACAGTACTCATACAAAAGAGGATCTGTAATTTTACTGAGACCCAATTACTTTCGTTGTTAGGGAACAGTCTTTTTCACTTTTATCTATGAACATATGTATGTGAAAAAATAAAACAAAGGAGAAATGGGATCATAATACACGCATTGTTTTGAAACTTGTTTTTTGCACTTAATATATCATGAAGCATTTTCTAAGCAACAAATGTACAACTAGAATATCTCGTTTAATATCTGCACAGCACCCCATTCTGTGAATGCATTATCACTTATTTTTCCATTCCAATACCATTGGACTTTTAAGCTTTTTCCAATTGCCATTTTATGTGATATTTTAATAATACAATCCTTGTAAAGACTGTTGTACACTTGTCCAGTTTTTTCTTTAGAACTGATTCCTTAGAATTAATTAATTACACTTTGAAGTGTAATTACTAGACACAAAGGCATATACACTATAAAGGCACTTGAAATATATTTTCCTCTAAGAAGAATTTACCAATTTATATTTCATCAGCAGGGTGTGAGATTACCACCTTCTCCACACCAATTCCAGTACTGGACAGCATCCTTTTGGATTCATGCCAGTTCAATTGACTAGGGAAAAAAAGAGCTCACTGTTTTAATTTGCATTGCTTCAAATACTATGAGTTGAATAACTTTTATCTTTTCCCTATTCTTATTTTTAAATCATTTCTTCACGTTTTCTGCTTTTTGGAGGAATAGGAAAGGCTATATTTCTTATTGATCGATAATATTTTGGGCTTTAATTCTGTTATAAATTTGCAACTACGTTTTCCAGTTTGTGTCTTTTCATGTGTTTATGTGGTGTTTCTTTTTCCCCATGAAAGTTCTGGATGTTTATGTAGTCACAATTAACCATCTTATTTGTGTGACTTCTGCCTTTGGTATTAGGCTTATAAAGACCTTCTTCAAACTAAAATGATACAATTATTCAACGATATTCCCTTCTAGTACTTTTGTGATTTTACTTCTCTCAACATTTTAACCTTTAATCTATCTGAAATATATTTTAACTTGGAAATAATTAATATCTAAGGGATCCTCAGCAATGTTTGAGAGTTTGAAGATGAAAGTTTTAAAAGACTCCTTAAGTAAATGTTAATATGACAAAGAATGGACATTTAAAAAGGATCAATTGGCAAAACAAATAAATCTAGATTAGATCACATTTTTATTATATCATTAAGGCAAACATTTAAATATTTGTATGCATACTTAATTATTTGTGTATATAGGGCTCATTGCAGAAGGGATTTTAGGGGCAGAGTTTTCTGACTCCCAGCTTCTGTCTTGGGTCTTGGGTCTTGGGTCTTTCCAAGTGGTTCTGCATCTACCAGACATTCTTCCCATGTTTGTGTTTGTGTATCTCTCCTATCAGGATTGTTGACTACTTCTAGTTAGTTGTGACGTTTTCATCAAATCACTTAATCTCTCTCAGGATCAGTTTTCCCGTCCATAGAAAAGGAAGTTGAACTAAATGATGTCTCTCTTTCCTTCCAGCTCTACATTGCTCTGGCCCAAGATTTACAAGCTCTCTCTTCATGCTAATGTGTCTCCTTCTCTCTGTTTCAGTAAATACTCTCAATTTGTCCTAAAGTTCTTTCTGTCTTCTTTTTCTTTCTTTGCACTGCGGTCTGACTTTTCCCCCCTCCTCTTAACTGGCCGTAATATATAGCTGTAGTCTAATTTGTATTAGTTGAACTCATTAAGTACAGTTTTGTACTGCTTCTTAATTTATAAAGCAGGTGAGTAGAATGCCATTTATTTCTCTATGAAGGAAAACTAAATAAGTCAAGCTCTTTTGTTACTTAGGTGGCCCCCGATTTATTTAAATGGATTAGTGAGCTGCAAAGTACTTTTCCTGGTCTAGTCCTTATGAAGAAAAATCGTTTGTCCTAAAATGGTCATTATATATTAGGCAAAAGATGTTAATGCACTAGAACTAGTAATAATTATTTGAATTCAACTTTTGTGATTTATAGGAATCTTCCTTGGTTGTAAATGTCATAAGTTTAAATTATAGTTCTTCAAGCAAAAATGCTACTTAACCTTTGTTAATTAGAAAATCAACACATTGTCATTGGAGAGTGCCCCCTGCCATGCAAGGGCCTCATGCACATTAGTCAGACCTGTGATAATTATCCAAGGTGACATGTGGGCTTAATTTGCACATCATTTTTCATGTGAAATGCTATGCAAGCATGGCAATTAAAAATTAAGTTTGAAAATGCTGTAACTACCTATAATGAATAATACAACCATCAAATGTGCACAAGATTGAGGCAAAATAATCAGATATTAAATTAAACAAAAAAAGGCAAAAATAGTGAATGAGAGAAGTTATAAAAAATACACTCTCCTCAAACTCAGAGCTTAATAGTTTTCCAGGGAGCTAAGTTGGGTCCCAGAGCACCTTTGCCCAGACAGACTGGTAACTCATTTGCTGTAGAAAGGAATCGCACCAAAGCCCACACAAAATCTAATTTATCCATTCAGTATTTATTTATTTCATGCCTGCTATGAGTTAGACCCTGTTTTAGATGTTTTGTAGGTTTGTTTGCTTCATAGTAATAAAGCAGAACACACATAAGTCTCTGCCCTTGCAGAGCTTATATTCTTGCAGGGGGGAGGTGGAAATTTAACAATAATAAGTAAACCAAATATATCATGTGATAGAAGGAGGTAACCACTGTAGGAAAAAAAAGCCAAATAGGGTTAGGTGGGATCTGGAGTTGGAGTGGGGTAGGGGAGGATGCAATTTGAAGCAGGGCTGTTAGGATAGGTCCCATGGAGAAAGTGACAGGCAGAGAATCCATGAGCATGTCCACAAAGAGAGGGCTCAGGACACAGAGGTAAGAGGGTGCTGCCCTGCAGCTGGGAGAGGCCGGTGAGAAGGAGAAAGAGGGTGAGATGGAAGCGGCTGCAGGATGCTCAGAGGAGCAAAGCCACCGATAGGCACTGGGAGAGGCGTTTCTGAAATCATGGACATGGGCCTGCTTCTTGCCTGAAGGTTAATGGTAATGTGATCACAGACAGCTACACAGTGAGGCAAGGCACAGTTCAACCTACAGGGGGAAGCAGATGGGGTGAGGAAAGCATCAACTGTGGTCACCAAGATCTACTGTTGGTGTGTCGGCTGTGCTGTCACTACCTGTGTCATCTCGCCACATGCTCCGTGGGCCTCAGTCTCCTTACGGAGAGCAACAGCATAACAATACGCACCTTGTGGGGGCATACGAGTAACAGCTAATAATATTCTTCTTTGCCCTAATGCTCAGTTAATGGTAGCCATTATGATTATTACTGAGTGCAAGCAAAATTCTACAGAAGCACAGTTGGAATAAATTAAGTGTGGCTCAGACAATGAGCGTACGTAAATCTGATACCAGAGGTATCATGAGTGTTATGGACTGAACTGTGCCCCACCTGCTCCAAATTCATCTGTTAAAGTCCTAACCCCCAATGTGACTGCACTTGGAGATAGGGCCTTAAAGTTAGAAAAGGTCATAAGGGTAAGACCCTAATCCAGCATAACTGGTGTCCTCACAAGAAGAGAAAGAGACACCAGGAATGTGCTCACATGGGGAAAAGGCCGTGTGAGGTCACAGTGAGAAGACGGTGGTCTGAAAGCTGGGGAGAGGCCTCAGAAGGAAACCATCCTCCTGACACCTGAATCTTGGACTTCTAGCCTCCAGAACTGGGAGCAAATACATTTCGCTTGTTTAAGCTATCAAGTCTATGGCATTTTGTTATGGCAGCCCAAGCAGAACTAGACAATGAGCAAAGGATTAACATGCAGCGTGGCCTGATCCAGGCCTGCCTGAGAGAATGCCAGTGAAGTCCCTCTTCTAACAGCGTTAGGGTGGGTGCTGTCCCTACCTTGCCTGCCATGGGCGATTTGATCTGGATTGGGGGAGCTGTGAGGTGGCCTAGAGGCCTTGAGCCTGTGACTGTGTAAAACATGGGTGGGAAACAGAGCTATGCTTCTCTGTGTCCAGGTGACCCACCCTGACCTTGGCTCTTGTGCATGGCAGCCATGCCCGTCCTGAGCAGGGGAGGGGCAAGAGCAGCTACCTGTTTGGACAGGCTGGGCCTCCCAGTGTTGTGATGCTGTACTTGTTTTTTTCCTGTTTTGACTTTCAACTTGAACCCATTAAAAAATCTATGGTGTCAGTGCAGGTGTGATGATTTATTTCAGGTGTGATGGTTAATTTTTTAACTTGACTAGATTAAGGAATACATAGAAACCTGGTAAAGCATTATCTTTGGGTGTGTCTGAGGGTGTTTCTGGAAGAGATTAGCATGTGGACCTGAGTGTACTGGGTGGGAAAGACGTGCCGTCCGTACGGGTGGGCACCATCCAATCCACTGAGGGCTCAAGGAGAACAAAAACAGAAAAAAAGGTGAATCTTTTGCTCTATTCACTGGAGCTGGGATACACGCTTCTCTCCTGTCCGTGGACATCCGAACTTGAGACTTTTCTGCTTTTGGGTTCCAGGACTTACACTGGCAGCACCTCTGGCTCTCAGGCCTTTGGCGTCAGACAAAGAATCACACCATCGGCTTCCCTGGTTCTGAGGCTTCCAGACTTGGACTGAGCCGCACTACTGGCATCCAGTGTGCAGATGGCTGTCGTGGGATTCCTCAGCCTTCACAATAGCCTGAGCCAATTCCCCTAATAAGTCCCTTCTCATATATTCATACACATATTCCACTGTTCTGTCTCTTTGGAAAACTTGACTAGTACATCTGGTTAAGGTGAGAACCTCGGAATGGCCAAAAGTCTTCAGTGGTGGAAAGAGTTAAAGGAAATTGGTCCAAGTTTCAGTGCAGAGCTGTGTGACACATTATGGATCAGTTAATGCCTGTCAGCTAGATATTGGAGGGCATATATGAAAAAAGCTTCTACCTACTCAGAGAATGGGGATTTGGGGAACTGCATTTCCAGGTAATGCTCATGAGCGCTCATTCATAACTTCGTTACATAGGGTGATTTTTTTTTTTTTTTTAGTTCATTATCACTGAATGGATTTTCTTACACCCTCTGAGTAAAGGACTACAGAATATGTGAATCCAAACTATTAAAATAGAAAACTTCAAAATAGAGATTGAAGGAATACTGGGTTTCTAATAGCAGGAAATACTTGTGTATCTAAATGTGAATTGTTCTCTATGGGGACAGGGTTAAGAGGGCTGAATTCATTCTGGAGTCTATGGTGGCAGGATAAGCATGATAATATTTCAAAAGCTAATATTAATTGAATACCAGCTGTATCAGTCACATTTCCAAAACTACATATTTTATAGATATCATTATCCCCATTTTACAGATGAGGAAACTGAGACCCAAAGAGTTCAATGCTACACAGCTATTAAGTGGCTGGAATTCACGCCCAGTCTATCCGGCTTTTAAGCCTGCACTCCTGCTATGTGATACCTGCCATCTTGACTTTTAGGCTTGCATCGTATGAACTTCTTTCTTCTCCTACATCTACCATATTTCTAGGCATGGCTGTGCTTAGGTATGAAAAGTGCTGACAGAGTTATTAATACCTGAGACATGTCATTCACCTCTCAGCAGAACATCGTCCCTGAAGCCTCAGGGGTGGCTAAAGCTGAAAGGGGAAATGTGGTGCTCACAGTCCAGAGCCAGCCATGTGGAGGCCTGGACTGATCTGCAGGCCAGCAAAGAGGAGACACTTCTTTGATGCCATCATTGAAATCATATTTTTTCTTGGTGTAAAATCTTACTAGTACAATTTTGAAACCAAAGCAGTTATGGGCTTTAGCCACTGGGTGGTGGGTTGTTTATCCTTTCTTTAAGATTGGTCTGACAGCAGTGATTTCAGAGAGCCATTGCTCTGCAGCGGGACCTACAGTTCCAGCTTCCTTCCAAAAGTGGGGATGTGAGACAAAACAGCGCTGAACAGCACTTCCTAGTCAGATCCAAATTTAAAATTTTTAACAGTTACTTCAATGCAAACCCAAACTTGAAATGCATTGGCTTAAAACTCTGTCTAAATATCTTTTTTCGGAAGTATCTGTGTGTCATTGTTCATGTTATGTGTCCTGCTTGTTCTGCACATCATCTTTGAAGCAAAGTAAGCATCTTCTTTCTGCTGATCTTTACACATTCCATCTCTCTCTTCCCTTCTCTCTCTATTATTTCTATTTGAAAGTCTTTATTTAAAACAACTTTATCTACCCTCTTTTCATCCAGACTCAAGAATCCCCAGTGTGGTTATTCACCTGGTACCTTGTACTCTCCACTCTCAGACTGTACACTAGCCTTTGCAGATGGTAGTTCCAGGTCAAGGCTGGATTTACGAATCTGGGAGGGGTCACCATTGCTCCGATAACCATCTCTCATGGACATATGAGCTCTCTATGGCAAGAGGGTGGAGGAAAGAGAGCAGAAGCTTGGGGACTCAGGAGACTGGGTGAGAGAGAGGCGTTAGCACAGAGGCTGAGAGAACAGAGTGGTGGGATGTTCGGAGGTGAGGATTTCAAGAAGGACATGGTTACAAATGTTAAATAATACTGATAACTCAAGAAAAATAAGACAGCAATAAAAGGCTATTATTGGATTTTGTTATTTTTGAGACAGACACTTTAATGTAGTAATGGCATGCTTATTAATGACAGAACGGGTAGTGAGAGAACAGATTTAGCTGGTACAGATACGCCACTGGCTTAAGAGTCAATTACATCAGCAGGTGGCTGGCCCCTGTCTGAGTGGGAGGCAGGTATTTTGAAGTTGCATGTGCGGAGGTAGAGAGGGACACTTGGGGTGGAAACAGGAAAGGGTTGAGACAAAGGGCAACACTGGAGGGTGTCCATCCTGAGGCAGGCGTTTCCTTTGCACTCAACTTCCTGGGAAGAGCACAGTTCAGGCCCTGAGCTCTGGCTTCTTCCCTCAGGGTCACAATAGTTGAGAAGGCATTTGGTGATCTCAAGGGAACAAACATGAGCTCACGGGAAAGATGGCAAGACCTCTGAGGACAGCAAGCCCTATAAAAGCAGCTCAACAGACAGCGTAGCTGTGTCAGGGAGGCAGGACCAACAAGAGAGCAGAGACATTCAGCATTAACAGAGCAGGCATCTTTGTTATGGTGCCAAAAGGAAGCAGCAGCAAAATTAGCACAGCATTACCTTCATGACATTGGAAACATGAGATGATGACAAGCTATCATGAGTAAGAATTGGCTGGAGATATTGAAATGGAAAAACTATAATGTTAAAATGAAGATTTCCTTGGAGGATTTGAATAGCAGAAGAGAGAGAACTTAAGAGCATTTTGGTGGGCTGGAATATTGGGTCAACAAAACCTCCCTGAAGGCAACAGGAAAAGGTGACGAGATGAAAAGGATGAAAGAAAAGTCAGGAACTGTGGAGAGTAGAAGTGTCAACATCTGCACAACAACAGCCTCCTAAGAAGAGAAAAGAGTAACGCAGGCAAGGAAATATTTGATGAAACAATGACTCAGAATGTTCTAGAATAAACAATATTAGACTTTAGATGGGAGGGGTGCATAAGATGATAAACAAGGCAGATAAGAAAAAACAAACAAGCCAACAAACAACACCTACACCCATAGCTCTGGATCTTACTCTGAGACCCACAGTCCCTGGGATCCATGTACAGGAGTGAAAAGTCTTGAGAACACGAATGGAAAAAACCCTATGTCTTTTTTTTGTTTGCTTGTTTTTTGTTTTTTAGTAGACTTTATTGCTTAGAATGATTGAGATTTACAGAAAAATTGAGAGGCTAGTACAGAGAGTTCACATATACCCTTCAATTAGGAATGTATGAAAAGTTGCAGTAGTATTAGCAGTACCTTTTACACTGTTGACAATAGAAAATCAAAGGTATTTTCATAATAAATTATGGCTGTAGGTTTTTTGAAATACCATTTATGATAATGATTAATTTGAAATTATGGTAGTTATTAGACATGTTATTCAAGCACTAGTGATGAAGCGCTTAATGAGCGTATTACTACTGCACCACAAATTTTATGTTTTAAATATTTTGATAACATTATTCTAATATATTTGATGTCTTTGCGAATTCTGCATATTTTATTTTATTCACATAAATCACAATTCTGGGAAAGTGGCAAAGGCTTCCTCAGATTGCCAAAGAGATCCATGGCCCCCAAAATGTTAAGAACCCTTATGTGATAGTGAAGTTAAGGAGCGTGAAAGAAAAACAGGTTCCTGAAAGCTTTCAGAGACAAAGAACAAGCATAAGAATGTAATGATTGTCACCCTTCTCAATAGCAGTACTAGCTATAGAAGACAATCAACTAGTATCGTCAGAGTGTCGACGTAAGTACGGGAACTGGTAAGAATATGGAGACATGCAAGGTCTCGGAGAGATCCATTTTTAAGAAGCCTTTCTTGAAAAACTTGCCCTTGAGTAAAAAAGGAAATGAACCCAAGAGGAGATAATACGATATAGGAAATAATGAGTAAGTAAAAAGAAAAACTGAGCAAATACTGATGCTTTCTAATAAGCAACTGTAAATAAGTATATTAATGAAATTCTATAATTACAACTATAGATGATACTGGCATGGCAGGTAGTGTGGCGTGCAAGGAGGTCAGTGTGTGCTCAGGCTCTTGCTTTATTCGGCAGTACAACATAGACCTTGATAGGTCTTAGTGGACGACAGGGACAAAAGCCTAAGTATAGGTCTTAATAAGTTAGGCGGAGCTGCCAGAGGAATGAAAGTAGAATATGAACTTTTATATCAGGAGACTAATATTCAGTTTCATCAGTGGAAACTAGACTGGGGTGGGGAGCGGGCAAGCCAAACACAGTAAATCGAAAGCGTAGGCAAAGCGAAAACACAATCTCACAGTAGCTACTAATTTAACTGTAGTTGCAGTCAATAAATAAAAAGACAGATATCCTCCTGGTGGATTTTAAAAAAGTTTTAGCAATATGATATCTAAGAGACAGGTTTAAACAAAAGGATACAAACACCTGTACAAAAAACACCAGGGAAATATTAACCTTACTAAGAAGGCCAGTGTAATAGTTTTAAGAGCAGAAACAAAACTGTGAGATGAAAAATATCATAAAGAATAAAGATGGAAATTGTATATTGGTATAAGGAGCAAGCATGCCTAACTAACAAAATAGCTTCAAAGTATACAAAGTTACTACTGACAGAACTGTTGATAGAGATTCAACACATAAGGTTTGAGATTTACACTCAGAAACTGATAGGTCAAATAGTATTAAGCCTTATAACACCGAGGTCATGGGTTCTGATGCCTGTACCAGCCAGCTGCCAAAAAAAAAAAAAAGCAGTACTTAGTGAAATTAGGTACATTTCTACCCTGCAACTCAGTAATTCTTCTGCACACACACACATGAGAAGCCCATGTATAGGTAACAGGGAAACGTGCATAAATATATCCACTGAAGGGTTATTTGTGGTAGCAGAGTTGAGGGAGACCTAGGTATTCATCACTGGGGGATGGGATATACACATAATGGAACACTGTGCACAAAATATTCATAGAACTGCATAAATAGATCTTACAAACCAAACACTGAGTGAAAAGAGTAAGAAGCAGAACGAGATTTGCAGTACAATACCATTTCCATAAAGCACGACTCACAAAAGGCAATACTATGCATTTTCAAGAGCATACATATATTTTGATGGGAAACAACCCTGTTTATTCAAAGGCAGAACTAATAAAAGTGGGTATCTTTTCTCTCCCTTTCTTAGTGTGCCACAGGAAGAACCATGGGGCTGTGAGGACCTATGCCTTCTTCAATATTTGTGTCACTGATATTAATTTATTGCAGTCTTTTTCTATGTGACAGTTGCCATTTATGCTCATGAAGTTTAGTTCAGTCCTTATTAGGAGAATAAAAAATGCATGTGAGAAATTATTTGATAAATTTGTTAAAAAAATATTTTTGCATATTGATTACAAAATTGGTACCTTCACATTAAAATGTTTTCTCTGGGTGAGATTATTCCAGTTGTCATGAGAAAATTGGAATGGAAGACCAGAGAATCCCTGAGGCCTTTGCTCTCAGAGCACGTGAGCTCTTTTACACAGAAGATGAACCACAGGATTGGCTCCTTTTGTAGGTTCAAAATACTTCTCTAAAAGTTTCTATATCTGCAACTCCTGCCTTAGAGATAAGTAGCTCAGCACCTGTGGAAATAGGTAGTTAAGAGGCTATCATATTGGTGGAGGGCTCAAAAGAGATTCAAAGTACATTGTCAATTTCATTATGTTGGGAGCATATAAAAAAAAAACCCTAAAAATTGTGCCTATTCTCACTTACTTCATGTGTTCAAACTTTAACTGTAAATAGACAGCTGGAATTGCAAAAGTTATTCAGTTTTGATCGCTAAAGAACAAAGGGCAGAAAACATATATGGCAATTATTAGTGGGGAAGGGTCGTCTTTCTCCTGTAGTGGGGATGAGGGTAGGAGTAGCTCTATGGAGAAGAGCACAGCTGACCCAAGTGAGGCAGGTGGCTGAGCTTGGTGAGTGGCGGTCAGGTTAACAGAAGAGTCAGGGTGCTGGTAACCGTCGTGGCTACAGCTGTGGGGGAGTAGGCACGCCATGGGGGAACTTCTGTATCTTATCTGCATTTTTGCTTTGCATGTAGTTTATTACTTCATTGAGTGATTTTTTTTTTACTAGATTATATCTAGCAAATGATTTTGTTTTTATTAATGGCAATGGTTCCTAAACACAACGTCGCTCCCTATCTCTATCCGGGAGAGAACCAGGGACCAGTTACAAGGGTTGGGGCAGAAACTCTTTGCATTAGGATTCCTGCCAGCATCTCAGCTACCGCCAAACAGGCGAGACCTCCATTTGATATCAGGGAAAACTATATTCAGGCTCTAGACTGAACTAAAAGGTTGTCTTTCATATATTCTGACTTTCTCTGTAACTATTTTTTCTCTTTTTTGGATTCTTCTGTCATGCTTGATTTCAGTCTGTGGTATCTAGTGAAAAAGATACTTCCAAAGATGCCAAATATCATCAAATTTTGTGAAAAGAATTTTGGAGATAGTTTATAAGGAAAAATACCTTTTTGCTTTGGAAATTGGATGATCTAATTTTGAATATGAATATTAACTCAGAGAAGTAACAAAAAAGTACATGAATATTAACTCAGAGAAGTTACAAAATATTTACAATTCACTTACTCATTCAATTGTTCACTCAGCAAATAAATATTCATTGGACAACCACTGCCCAGTGGTTGTTTGGACCCTTTCATACTAGGTCTCTGCTGCCATGTAGCTTACCTTCCAGGGGGAGAAGACAAAAATAAAGGAAAATATCACAACTTCTTAGGAGAATTGAAAATGGTAAATGACTGGCTACTTTAGACTGAGTGGTCAGGGAAGGCCACTCTAGGAAGATAACAGAAACTGAGATATGAATGACGAGGAGGAGACAGCCTTGTCAATGTCAAGCCAGGTATTTCAGGCAGAAGGAACACTCAGTGCAAATGCTACAAAGCAGGAACAATCTGGAATGTTCAAGCAACATACCAAGACAGGACACTAGATGCTGTAGTCCAAGCAAGAAACAACTGTGGCTCTGACTAGGGAGGAAATTGTGGCAATAGAGGACAATGGATGCATTTGGGGCACAGTCTTGAGGGAAAGTCACATGGCTTACTATTAGATGGGGAACGATGAGGTTTTAAAAGAGGAGAGAGAGAGGAAAGCAGGGAATGAAGGGTAACTCCAAATTTTGGGCTTGAGCAAAAATGGGTAGATGGCGATACTGTTTACTGGGATGGCAAAGGTTGTTGAAGGAACAAATTTGGGGTAGGCATCAAGAGTTCTCTACTGCCATGTTTATTCTGAGATGCCCATTAGATATCCAAGCTGAGATGCCAGATGGACAATTGGATTAGAGGATCTGCAGTTCCTGAGAGGAGTGACTCCTGGAAATTTAAATGTAAGAGTCATTGGCACATAAATAGTATTGAAAGCCATTGGACATTGGACTGGATAAGATCATTCAGGACAATGTATGGATCAGGAAGAGAGGAAGGCTCTGTGAGACTTCAACATTTAGTGGCCAAATAGAGGAAGAGAGTGCAGGAGAAACTAAAGTAGTGGCTGGTGAGGTGGGAGGAAAAGCAAGAGAGGGTACTGCCAGGAACCCAAGACCAGAAAGTGCTTCAAGAAGGAGGGCATGTGGGATGCTGCTGAGAGACCAAGGGGAGAGCACAGAAGAATGTGTTCTAGACACAGAGGTCTGTGCTGACTTTGACAACCTTTGTAGAAGCTTTAGCATAGGAGCTAAAAAGAAAACAAACAAACAAACAAACAAACAAACAAACAAACAAACAAAAACCACTCCAGCTTATTTCCATATTATAGAGACTCTCAAGTAAGAAGTCTCATTCCCTGTGAGGAGGTCCCTTTGTGTCGGATGGTGATCCTCTGCCTGCCTTGAGCTTTGCCACTGAGAAATTGTAATCCACAGGACACCCGCCAGGGCATACTCATGCCCAGCCTGACCTCCACTGTCTGTCACCTACAGTCTCCGACTCTAGACCCTGTAACTGGGTCTCCCAATGGGGGCACTGCTGCCATTTGGGGTGAGCAAATCTTTGTTGGGATGGATTCTCCTGCACATTGCAGGAAGCTTTCTGCATAGCCTATAGTGGAAGGTAGCACCCAATGTCACCACACTTTTCCAAATGCCCCTCTGGGCCACAGTATCATCCCAGAGGAGGGACCCTGGTAGAGATGGAAGAGATGGCCTTGACATTCCCCTCAACTTAACCAAACTTTAGGCAGGCTTCTTTCTGACCCTAGACCCCAACCTTCCCTTTTTAGAGCATTTATTTTAGAAAACTTGTAATTGTTCATTATTTCTCTGCCCTTTTGAGATGTAAATCTTTTTAAAAGCCTTTTGCCAATTAAAAAACCCAGGAATGTCCTCCTGAAGGACCCGGGAGACATCTCCTTGAAATGTAAACATCAAAGAAGATATCCCCTCCACCCACTTTGGGCAAAGCCAGTCAGCAAGCACAGCTTAATTCCTCCTGCCCCAGCTCTTATATACTTTCCCATTTTGTATTTTACCACAACGAAAAATCAAAAACAAACAGAAATGATTCTTCTGCTCTTATGTGAGGTGAAGTTGAGTTCAGTCTGAGTTCTGGCCTCTCTACCCTATTGCAATAGCCTTGAATGAAGTCTTCCTTGCCTGTTCAGCCTTGTCCAGTGCATTTTTGCTTTGACAAGGAATGGTAAGTGCTGAGTCTCTGGACTCAGATTGTCTGGGATCAAATCCCATCTCTGTCTCTTACCAGGTGCATGACCTTGAGTGCATGACCTCGACTAATCTTTAGCTTCATTTATTTTACTATGAAAATAAAGAAGGAATTAGCAAGAGCATCTACTTTGTAGGGTTCTCGTGTGGCTTAGTTGGGAAAAGCATGTGAAACACTTGGCCTTGCAGGATCTCCTGGACATCTTGGCCACCGTTCATGCTATTGCTGTTGAGTCACGTTTGTAGGAAATGGGGACAAGCACACATTTTCTGTTATAATTCCTGAACTTTGGATGGTATATTTTTTACTGCAAACTTTTTAGATATGAAAGATAACTATTTGTCATTCATACACAGATTTGAGTGCACTTCTTGTTTGGAATTCCATTTTTATCCTTGCATACAATGCTGATCTTCTCTTTGCTCTCTCAGTGACATTGCATTTCAGATGGCACTGGAATTATCCATCCATGAGCTTGGAATACAGAGGGTATGAAGAACATATTATCAAGTTGGGGGAAGTTGAGTTCTTCTATGGGGTTGTCAGCCAAACTTAGCTCAGAGAATGACCATAGCATTCCTCATTCTCTCATAAGTCCATATAATAAACCTCAATGCTTCTACAAACTTAGGTTGCCACCCAGAAGAGAAAGGTCTCCTGATTGACAAACTGTCAGAGGAAGAGGAGGCTGCAGGCTTCCTTGTTCCCCATTAGTTTCTGAGTCCTCCTGAAGACAGCAGTTCTCCTGTTGAGCCTCCAGTTAGGCTTCTCACCCAACACAAAAGAACTCGAAGCACTGGGAATGATTTTTCAGCTCCTTTTAGGCTACATCTTGTCCAAAAGCGATGGCCCTCTTTAATCTCCAAAGAGAATTCAGAAGAGATCAGAGCCAAGTGAGTTGAGCCTGGACATGTGTCATTAGTTAAGATGACCTAACCTTCTCTCTCAAGGAACCACTTAAGAGCTTGACCTTTCCCTGAAGCTTTCTGAAGCAGCCTCCAGATTGCCCGAAGTCTGACTTCCTCCTTAAATGATCGCCAAGAACAGTTACATGCTCTGGCCTGTGTCTAGCTTGCTGCAAGCTAACCCCTGTACCAGCCCCCTGCCCTGAGTGCCTGCTTGGCTCCTTTCTATGGCTTATGCTCACCAGCTCTCCAACAATGCCCTAGGCTGGCAGCCGGGCTCCCTGGTGGGGACCCAACAGATACCTTGCTTCCGCATAGTCCTGCCACTGCTGCTTCAGCTGCCAGGACTCCAAGCTCTTTGGAATATCTCTTGCCAAAGAGGGCTTTGGCTTAGTCCCGCCTGGCGTTGTTCATGCCTAGATAATGACTGAGAGCATATTTGCTGTTCTCCACCCCCTAAGATAAACCTGGCCCATGGATGCCACAGAGGACTGAGGTATGAGCACCTGGGCTGGCCAAGGCTACATGTCACCATGTGTTTAAGTGCCTCTGCTGGGCCATCCAGGGAGCTCGTCATATGTGAGCCGCTCATTTTGGATCAAAAATGGGAAAATGTTTCCTGTGCTTTTCAGACAAATACCAGCAACTGCTATTTTCTTCCTGTGTCATGTTCAAGTTTTAAATTTATTTGTTGCTTTTTTACTGAACCAGAATCATAGCTGGATTCTTATTACTTCCAAAAGACCTGTGTTAGCCCTTTTTGGATGACAGCTTCTAATTATATTTTAGATGTAGAGTGAGAAGAACTGTGTGTTCTCTGTTTTTTCAGTTACTCTGACAAAGGAGATGTGAACCTGGCCTTGATAACACAAGCAACGGGGGGAGGCTGGTCCTCTGTGGAGTCCACTCTGTGCACAAAGCCAAAAACTACTTTTAGTCTGTTTCAGTTTTAAGTTGTGTCAAAGCCCTTTCTTCTCTAGAACCCTGATGGAGATCTTGGATAACAGCCACATGTCTCGGCTGTTGAAAATGATGTTGATATGATATGTTCACATGGACTCTTACCTGCTTTCTTGGCTGACTATGAGAAAATCCCCGGGCCCTTGGTTGTTGCTCTGTGGCCACTGTGTCAGGTAAGCAGAGAACTAGCAGAATGATTTGGATGTTGAGGACCATTTTCCTTTAGGGGCTTGTGGGTTGAAGTGATCACATTACAGGTGCATATTTTTTTTTTTTTTTTTTTTCTTTTTTTTTTTTTTAAAAGATGACCGGTAAGGGGATCTTAACCCTTGACTTGGTGTTGTCAGCACCACGCTCAGCCAGTGAGCGAACCGGCCATCCGTATATGGGATCCGAACCCGGGGCCTTGGTGTTATCAGCACCGCACTCTCCCGAGTGAGCCACGGGCCGGCCCTACAGGTGCATATTTTAAGAGAGAAGAAATGAGCCAGCTGTAAAAGGTTTCTTTAGGAGGGGAGTGAATATTACATGGAGGAAGAAGAAAGTGACAGGTAAAGGATAATAAAGAAAAATAACTCACAAATAGTGAGTATTGACTCTATGCCAGGCACTCTGCTGTGTAGTTAGCATGGAATATCTCATTTAATCTTGACATGTAGGAACTGTATGTCTACTTAACAATTAAATGTTAAGTATTTCATCAGTGATCTCTCAGTTGGCAAATGGCATAGGTGGGATTCAAAACCCATATTGTTATCCACACAACACTGTGGAAGGACGGACCATTGGCAACCCAGATCTTGTTTGACCATTGCTAGCATTTAATTGCAAATGTCTGAAGTTGGAAGGAAGTTTGTGGAACAACTAATCCAGCCTCTTTCCCAGACAGTTGAGAAAAGAGACCCAAAGAGGGAAAGTGGTAACACTTGGTCAAGAAAATCCTTTTATTAGAGTTGAACCGAGACGGACACCCTAGTTGCCTGAATCCTTATTGAATTGTGTTGGGATAACTGGCTCCAGAATTTCATAGCTGTTGAACTTGTTTTCATCTGGAAACAACCTCCCTCCTCAGTTCCCCTGGGGTAGACTTCTCTTGCAGAACAGTATATTTCTCAGATTGGCTCAAATTGTCTGGGAGGGTGCATCATGCCTATCTCTAAGACAACAGGAAATTAGAGACAGGGGCTTGAGACTTACCCTTTGTTATTGAGTACAAAGAAGTTGCTGACTCATCCCATTGGCCCACTGTTCTGAAACTTCTCCTTCCAAGGTCACCAATCTCACTACTGTGATTGCTGAATTCAAAGAACATTTTTCTAGGCTTATTTCGGTCATGGCAACTTGACATTATTTGCCCTTTCTTTTTCATAAAACCTTCTCCTCCTGTGACATTACACTTTTTAATTTCCCTTCATTTACTCTCTGTATTCCTCTTCATTCTTTTTCCTGAGGTGTTCTTTTTCCACCTGCACCTTAAATTTCCTTGTTCCGTAGAATCTTGACTTCAGCCCTCTGCTCTTCTCTTTTTGTAAGTTATTCTCAGGTCATCTTTAAATGAATCAACATTCTTTCCAAAACCATAATAAATGCTCCCTCATCCCTTTTCATTTTACAACCTTCCTAGGTCTCCCAAATTCTTGGAGAGAACTATACCCAGTGGACAGAACGGATAAAACTAAAGTTGAACCTCTACATCCAGGGGCAAGGTCAGAAAAATCAGACACTGAGTCAAGTGGGGACTCCTGTTATGATGAAAACCAAGTGGAATCTCCCCAGCATGTTTGGGATTAATAGAATTTATGAAGAAACTTTTCCTAGGTAATTTGAGCAAGACACACTGATAATGTGAAAAGTGGACACCACGTTCAGCAAGCATCAGTGGATTCGATATTTAACTAGCACAGAACTAATGTGTAATATTGTGATCTATAACTTGAGGGAAGGATTTGGAAAAGTCTAGGTTCCAGTTGGGGTTGGGGAGTGAGTATTTTATTTCAAAATCTATGACTCTTTCATGGCCATTGGCTGATGTGGTGTATAAACAAGTCAGCCTCACTTTCAAGGCTCATTGATTGACACCATTGTTTTGTAGTTTGCCCACATCACATGAAAGGAGTGAACACCTAATTCTACCTTTCATTTGATGACATTCCAATGTTCTTCAAACATCCCAAAACAACTATGAAAGACACAGTGGGGACTCTGGCTTTTGTTAAAATTAACTGACCCTTGGCAAGGCTATACCACAGGATGCAGCCCAGGTGGCAGGTGTTATGAATGTGAATAGCAATCAGGTCACATCTTGATTTGCTTGGTCTGAGACTGCCTCGGTTGACTGGATTGACCAAATAAATAACCCCAAGAAGCCCAGACAGGGGATCCAAGATGGTATGCATCCACAAAATCCTTCAAACTGACTTTCTTTTCATTCATCAAAGGGAAAGTCACTATTTTCCTAAAACATCAATATCCTGGAAAACAAAATTTAAAATTCAAGTAGCCACAGAAACAGGTATTGATTTGAAGTAATTTTAGGTTCATCAATAGTAAAAATACTGGTGAAGAAGACTAGACTGTTTGGCTACTTCTTGCAGAGGTTGTTTAACTTTTTGCTCTGTTTAAATTTCTTCTCAGTGCTGATCTCCTTCCCATGCAGAGGGATGCGATGTCAGGAAAAGTCTAAATCTTTCTCTGCCTAGAACACTGAGGTGGGTAGAGAAAGGAATGGATTTCTTTTTATTGATTCAAGCAAATCTGAACTTAAAGAACCCCTCCCTGCCTCCCTCCCTCCCTGAGTTACACATGCCCTAAATGATCAAATAATTCTATATAGTTTCAAAATTATAAACCTAAAATTGTAGACATCCAAGAGACTTAAGAGCTGTCCCAGTCTACACTCTGATTTTATAGCTGAGGACTGAGCTCTAGAGTGGGAAGTACAACCAGATCTGCCTCCTGAATCCTCTTCCTAGTTCCATCCTGTCTTGCAGGAGACTACGTGAGGCTTAGACACTTACTTTTGAAAAGATCTCTATCAAAACCCTCAGTAGGCTGGGGTTTTTTGTTTGTTTGTTTGTTTGTTTTTCATTGTGAAAGTTCTTAAAACCAGCAGAGGAAGTCATGATTTCTTTCCTTTACTCACCAACAAACAGTTGGCTGTAGAGTTCCAGGCGGGTGTGACCTTCTGTCGGGGCCTTGCGGATCTGCTGGGGCAGCCGGTCCACTTGCAAACTGGCCTGCTTGACATTCCTCTCTGCAGTGACCCGGTGCCACTGGTCATCGTTGAGAGGGGAGGGTGACCTCACTACAATCTCCACCGGCCCATTTCCAACATCAAATGAAAAGGACACTTCTGTGGCAGCTGGAGGAGCAGAAAGCATGAAAAACACATGAGTATTTTTCTCCTAGATATTAAATACTGGTGAATTCTAGGCAAAAAATAATGTAGAAAGAAAGGGATAATCTAAGCCCGTCACTTACTACAAAGATCCATGGCAAAATAATTTGAGGAAGCATAAAACATCAATCCTTTATTAACCACTAACAACCAAGGGGAGGAAAATAAATTTGTATTGGGGACCTTTCTGCCAAGTACACATTTATTTTCTTATTTAATCTTTAGAAGCCTTCCAAGAAGTTACCATCGTTGATTCTTTCCAGATAAGGAAACCGAGGCCTGGAGAAGTTAGCTCATGATGAATGTGCTAGACTTATTGAATTAGTGGAGTCAGGGTCTGAACCCAGGTTTGTCAGATTTCAGAGCCTGAGATCTTTGATTCCACATACAACTAACCTCTTCAATAGCTCCTAGGGCAGTGATTTTCAGTCACCTGGAGAGCTTTTCAAAACACTTGTATCCAAAGGTTCTCACCCAGTTGGTCTGGAGTAGGCACTGGTATTTTCAAAAGCTCCCAGGAAATGTTAATACGTAGCTAGAGTTGAGAGCTACTGCTTTTGGGGAATTTACAAAATTTTATTTCATTAGTGTTTATAGTTCTTATTGAAAGTTAGGAAGCTATGAATTGTTGGGGCAATGAAGGAGACCTGTGTATTTTTTGGACCACTTGTGACTGACTAAAGGTAGCAGAATGTTCCTGCAGAATAATCCCTTTCCTGCATCTCGTGTTATACACCTTGGTTATTCCCTCTCTGGTATGCTGCAGCCTCCTAATAACCTAGTCTCCAGCATTGAGCACTTCCTTTTTTCTGAGATCTCCTCCAAATCCACCTCCTTTGGCAATAAATCACCTCTCAACAATTGGCAAATGGATTGGGTGGTTGCTCTGTTAACTTTAGTTATAGGTAACTTTTTAATTTCACATTTTCAGTTTTATGTTAAGTTCCTCAGTGACCAACTAGTGTTTTATAAACACGTTTTTTAAATGTATATTTTTCCTGCAATTGGCAGGACAGGCTGCTTAATGCTGCAGCAGCACACACATCTGGAGCTCCCTTAGGCTTGGTGAGTTCTTTTCAGAATTAAAGATGTGGCACACCAGTGAATTTCCTAACTTTGCTTATAAAGATATTCAGCCCCTCTATCCATCAATAAGCCTTCTGCCTAATCTCTAAGCAGTTTAATTAAATATCTGTCACTTTTTTTCCTGGGCTAATGGAAAATTCAGCTTATTTGGGCTGGTACCATTTTCAGGCAGTGTCACCAGCAATCAAACTTCTAATTTAAAAACCACAGTGGGCCAGATTTTCTCAGGACCTAGACTGTTCCTTGCTTCTGTGTCTAGCCCCTCTGAAAGCTGCATTAACTTTACTGAGCTACAGAGATATTAGATGCAAACTCAATTTAATCAACCTAATTGTACCAAGGAATTTTCATCCTTCATGTCATTAGAAAGGGAACTTTAATTTTAACATCTGTGGTGATTCCACACACACTCCAGTAAAATATCTCATCTAAATTAGGGGTCCCTGCCTCCAGGGGTCATTGTGACTGATTTTAACTTGCAGGCCAGTCACATCCATCAAGGTTTCTATGAAAATATGATCAGAATGCAGGTGGGTGATAATATGATCCACAAATTGAAAGATCTTCCCCTGTAGTTCTCACTAGTTGATGGAGGGAAAGTAGCCTTGGTTCAAGATGAAATCTGTTCTGTTGTGGTAGTGCTATATTTTTGCAGATGCATTTTTAAATGTAAGTTGTCAGAATAGCAAGAGAACACTGGTTCCCTGGCTAAGTAGGAAAGATTGTTTCATTTTAAAGGCATCAACTGCCATCAGGGAAATAGAATTTAGGGATAAGTTGAGTATAACCCTAAGGTTTGACTTGAAGGGATAAGTGCTTCTCTAATTTTCTCTACTACTCTCCTTCTGCTATGATAAGTTCTCCTCTAGGTCTTTGAATTGTCACTATTTGGAGAAACTCCAAGTACCAGCAGTCACTACAATATATCCACCTTTTTCTCTCTGCTTGTCACAATAGATCTGCTATTTCTTCCTCTGGACCACAATCTTCTTAACATCAATACTCCATTCTAGAGAGGAAGGAAATTTGCCAGGATCCTGCTGTAGCCCAGAGCTTCTCAACCCCAACTGGGTGCAGTAAGAAGGACACAAGGCTCAGGGTCTCCAAGAGCAACTTCTTCTCCTAAGAGCCTCCATCCAGGCTCTGCCAAAGAAATATTTACAAGATGAGCACACCCCACTTCCCTTCTGTTGCTTCCTAAGGAAGGGGCTGCAAAGCCCACGTGAGAGTGAAGGAAAGGGCTCCTTTTTCTCTGTCACTCAATGTCAGCTCCCCTGATGTTGTCAAGGGATGCCTTTGAGAAATCTCATCTCCCAGTCAGACGGCCAGGGTGTTTTAAAAGCTTCTAAGGCTCAGTTTGTGGCTGATTGCTCTTGGTCTTCTGGGTGAGAGCAGCTGACATTTTAAAAGAGATAATTATGGAGAGAGGCAGTGAGCAAATGAAAGGCAGACAGCACCAAAGACACCAGAGCCAGCGACAATGTCCTTCCTCACTGTGCATCTTCAGGGGAGACTGAAGGGTTGCCCTGTATCTGCCTGTGGAAAAGGAATTTCTTGTACACTGACAATATTCTTATTTCTAGAAACAAGTATCTGGGAACTGGATGTATATAGCATGGCTCACTGGAAAGAACACTGTAGCAAACATGAATGGTTGCCATTTCTCCAGTGTCAAGAACTGGGAGGAGTCTGAGATTTTACCTTACTTCCAAGCTAACAAGTTAGCTGGCCACAGCTGCATGCTGCTGGCAGAAGACATGAGACTCCTGGGTCGGAGACATAGGACTTTTTTACTCACAGTGTAGCAGGCAGCATGAGCTTCATGTTCACACGTTTCCCTTTCCCCCTTCCCCCAAGTCCCATGGCGTGATAGGACAGCCTAGGCAGACACTGCACCCTCAGTAAGTTTGCTTCACAGCTGAGAAACCCTGAACATAGAAAACTCCAACCTTTCAAAAGAGCTCCAAGCAAACCTGCTCAATTTTTGCCTTGGAGCGAGACATTACCTTATTTTCCTGGTCAGAAAACAAACCTACCCTCTGCCCCAGAGGAAGACACCATCTCCATCTTCCAAGGCTGTTAGTTATACACAAATCTTTTAAAAGGTACGAACAAAGCTGTCAGTGCCTCTTGCTCAGAAGACGAGGAGAAATAAGAAGAGACCCATGGAGAATTTTCTCCCAACAAATAGTCACTTCCACCTTTTCCCTTGTGAGATGGCCTGATTCGCCCAGGAATCTATGTGTTTCCAGAGTCACATGGTTCAGATAAGTACAGCCCTACCCCAGGCCCAGAGGCTGAATCTGGGTTTAACTAAGACAAACTGGCAATTCCATGCTCCTTGCAATTAGCCACTTAGGATTGGTCATATTCCTTCCTGGCCAATGAGACATAAATGGAATCTTTTGGTGGCCTTTTTGGAAAGGTTTCTTAGCTCATAAGAGCATAGGAAAAGACAGCTCCTTTTGGGCCCCTTGATATTGGGTGGGAAGTTGTGGTTCCTAATGTTGCTGGAGCCGTCTTACAAACATCGGACATACAGAGCACAGAGAGGGCAATGGGACAAGCCTGGGTCCTAGGTGACATTGTTTAACTCCTAAATTATTCCTGAGCCATCTATCTCAGGAATTCTTATGTGAGATATCCATTATTGTTGAAGCCATTTTTATGGCAGCTGCAAGCATCTTAACTAATACAGGGCATACTGTGGAAATGAGTATAACTGAGTTCTGGTCTTAGCTTTGCCTTTTCGCTTTTTTGGGCCTCAGTTTACTGGGATCTAAAGTGAGGTTTCTATCTATAGTATCCCAACAGTTTCTGTGTCCAAAATACGAAACTGCTAAGGTCCTTTCATATTGCAACATTCTATAATTTAATTTCCAAGAGATTCTAAGAGAAATAACAAAATGAAATACAACTAGTTTTTATGGTAATTTTAGATATTGAATCATTATAGGGAAAACAGAGAAATGTTAAAACAGAAATGCACAAGGTGGCGTATTGGAATCAAGAAAGAATGTAAATGGTAGAAATTGTTGTTAAGTAAATCTGGATCATGACCTCCTCTGAATGACTTAAAACAATGAATGCAAAAAAACCATGGACAGTTCTTGATATTTTTTTCCCCTTTCAAGTATAATTCCAGCAGGTGGCACTATCTGATCTCATTCTTACTTTTCCTAAGTTTTCCTCAAACAAATCACTCCAGGATTAATGAATCGAGTGATAAATTTAACTGACCAGAATAGCAGACTTTCTGGCTCTGAATTCTCCCAGTGGATGAAGTAACATTTAGACATTAGATCCAAAGTGTCGTTGGAGGTGGCTGAAAAAAATGGGCCATTCAATATAGAATAGATAAAGAGAAAAGACACAGAAAGGTGCCCACAGTGACCAGGGTGAGCAGACCAGCTAACTCTGCTGTAGTTTTGATAATGATTTGTCTCTTCATTTCTAATATGAAGTTCAAGGAGTGACAGTTTTCAAAGCGCTCTTCTGTACAAAGTCTCATTTGACCCATACAATAAAGCTGGGAACTGGCCTCACTCTGCAGTGGGAGGGTTATGAATATCTTTTGCTTTTATTTTATTTTATTTTTCTGAAGGAAAGGCTAAGTGTATATCAGAAGACAGAAGACAAAAGAATTTATGTAACATGAGAGGGTCATGAGAAGAGGCCGGAAGGCTGAAAATAAGGTCACTGTGGGAATCAGAAAGGAGGAAAAGGACGAAGTAAAGAGTACATCTGGGTTGCTATCTGAGGCCACTTGCTCCACCTGTCCACTGGATGCATCCGTTCTTACCTGCTCAGGGACACCACTCTGACTGCCCTCTGCTATGGCATCAATCATTTGTTCTCTACGGGATCAGTCCCCAGAAACATGTTGACATGTTCCTAATCTTAACAGCCACCACCACTATAAAACTCTTCTCTTGACTTTATTTACTCCACCAGTTGCCATTTTACATCTGTGCTCCCTTTCGTTGATGGATTCCTTGAAAGAGCTGCCTGTACTCTCTGTATCCGTTTCTGCTCCTTAGTCTTTCTTTAACCCCATTGTGTAAGGCTTTCTCCTCCATCACATTTGAAGCTGTATCTGCCTCAGGGCCTTAGCACTGGCTGTTCCCTTTATCCAGACAACTCCACAGCTGTTCCTTTACTTCTCTGCTCACGAGTCATCATATTGGAAATTCCTTCCCTAAACATCGCATGTTAGATAGCAAACCCCTCTCTCAGCTGCCTTTTCCCCTTTATCCTGACTTAAAAAAAAATCTGCATGGCATGCATCACCACGTGACAAAACATATATGTGCTCCTGGCCTCTCTTAAGGCACAGGCATTTTCTGTTTTATTAATAGTCTTGTCCTTAGCACCTAGAACAAGGCCTGCCTCAGAGAAGGCAGTCAACAATTTGTGAATAAATGAGTGAGTGAATGAATAGGAAAACCCCTGCCAGGGATGCCAACAATTATAATACAGATACTCTGAAAAGAGAAATCCACTCATTTTTCCCAAGGCTAACCAAATTATATGGAATGTCATTTTGTATTCCACAAGCATCTTTCTAAAGAGCACAAAGTAACTCAATGTATATTTTCTCAGTCTAGGAACATGATACATTAGTTATGTCTGTTTGAAACAAACATTGATAAATGTTGTTCCCAAACATATAATGTTTGAGGAACAATGGCTTGCTCAAGATAAACTAAGCAGTGGAACTAGAAGCAGAATTTTCTCCTTTTACTATATCTTACACTGTTTTTACTCTATTTTTAGGAACAAGGACCTTGGGTCATAATTACATTTTTCAAATTTTGGCCTACATAAGAAACTGCTAAAGAAACATGCTTAAAGTGCATATTCCAAGGCTCCTCTTGCAGATGATCTGATTCAGTAAGTTTGGGGTGGGACCCTGGAGTTTGCATTTTGTTAATGCCAGGTACATCTGATGCAGGGTCTTGAAATGCTACGCCAAGAAACACTAGGAAAGCCAAGTTTCCTTTTAGTAGTAGGGTCCTGGGGATCTTTTGCTTCCTTGTTCTCAACAGAAAGATTTTCAAAACCGTGTAGTAAAGAATTTAACCTTGCCTCCAAAGATGTCCGGCCTTTGCTCTTGGCATTAGGAAGGTACTACCTATGCCCTTGGAATGTTCTGCTTGATAAGAGTGTCTTTGTTTGCCTAGGAGCCTTGGGCATACCAGACAGTCTAATAATGTGATTTAGGGAGGTGTCTGGCCACACCAGATAGTATTTAGAAGGAGGGCCAACCAGGCCAGATAGAACAAGAATGCAATGGAAGGTAGGGGCTATGGGTTTTACAGTTCAGTCTCTTGAGGGGCTGGAAGCTATGGTCAGCCATGTGGGCAGTCAACCATCTATATAATGCAGTCTCAATAAAGACTCTGAACATTGAGGCTTGGGGAAGCTTCCTTGGTTGGCAATACCCCACACATTTTGTCACACATCAATTCCAGGAAAGAAATGGTTCATGACTCTACAGGGAGAGGATAACTGGAAGTTCGGCATCTGGTACTTTTCTGGGACTCTGCCCGCTGCTTCTGCCCTCGTCTGACTTTCATCCGCGTTCTTTCTCTGCAATAACTCTAACCATGCATGTAGCAGCTTTTGGCGAGTTCTATAAGTACTTGTAGGGAATTATTGAACTTGGAGGTGGTTTGGGAAACCCTTTGAACTTGCAGTTGGTGTTAGAAGTGTGTGCAGTCTTATGCGGACTGTGTTATCTCTAATTTTGCAGTTGGTTCTAACTGCAAAGACAACAACAGCCACTTCAATTTAGATGTATGTGATTGAACCCAACAAAGTTAAGACCTAAAGACTTCAGGGAATGGACTTCAACCTCCAAGCTCACCTCACTGCCTAGATAAGAAAATTGAGGCTAGGAAACATTAAAATTCAATCATGACTATATAAATAGCTGTGTGTTCCTAACTATATTGTATTGCTTTTCATATATGAAGGAAATTTAAAATAGCCCCCCCCCTTTTTTTTAGTATAGTTTTCATTTGTGAATGTGGAAACTTTTAGAGCCATATATGCATATTCACACCAGAAAACTTGGTGTTAAACACTTCTGAAAATGAACACTGGCAAGGAAAATTTATTTAAAGTCTTTTGGAAATTCTTCAAGGAAATGCCTGGAGCTCAAGAATCAATGTTATGAATTCATTTTAAAATCTCTCGTATCTTGATAACCTCTTGAGTATGAGAAGTATTTCTCTTTATGTATTTTGGCCTTTAAGCTTTTTATTATGGTTAAAAAAATAACTTCACAAACAAAGGCATCCACAGAGAAAAGGAAGCAAAAGGGAGATAGCATGGCCATGCGAAAACAGAGGGCTGTCTTTAAAATGCAAAGCTTTCCTAATTTTAGTCTTCTCCATGCATTTAACCACCTTCTGAGAATAACTTCTTGAATATTAATGAACCTATATGATTTTAAGAGGAAAGACAAAAATTGTCTAAATTTTAAAATGATATGTGGCTCGAAATAATACCCTGTGCCCCACATAGAATGTGTAATTGGGTTTTAAAAACTCTCATGTTTGGAACACGCAGGAAGATGTATACTGGGCAGACAGTGGCCAGTTTGGGAGAATAGATGAAAATCTCAGATGGTGACTCTGAGGATAGAGTATTTGTCATAAAAGGAAATGTAGAAGCTGCATTAGTGTAATCCTAAAACTAGATGCCTAAGGATTTCCTAGAAATGGAGAAGAAAGGGGATTCAGGAAGGGATGAATGACCACATGCAGGTTGTGTGGCAAAATGGGAAAAAGTCATAAAAAGAAATGTGCTTTGGTAGAGGACCAGGGGTAATTTATGAAGTTGGTTTCAGGTCACATCAAGGAGAGAGAAACTTCAATGAGATTCATGGCTTTGGAGAATTCAAGGAGAAAGGATCATGGGATTTGAGATCCACAGGAGGTAATATACCAGAGGCTGTATTGGAACTGAATTTGAAAAGAAAGCTGACAAATGTTAACCTGGACCAAGCTGAAGCTAACAAGGAGACAACATAGTAGTAAATTAATTAACTAATTATCACTTCTATCTTTTTTTTTTTTTTTTTTTGGGTGGCTGGTTATTATAAAAAAGACAGAAAATAACAAATACTCACAAAGATGTGGAGAAAGTGGAACCCTCCTACACTGTTGGTGGAACTGTAAATTGGTGCAGCCATTATGGAAAACAGTATGGAGGTTCCTCAAACAACTACAGATAGAACTGCCATATGATGCAGTAATCCCACTGCTGGGAGTATTCCCAAAGGAATAGAACTCATCATGTCGAAGGGATACCTGCACTCCCAAGTTTATCACAGCTCTATTTACAATAGCCAAGAGTTGGAACCAACCTAAATGTCCATTGATGGACATAAGGGAAATGTGGTATATAACACAATGGAATACTACTCTGCCATATAAAAGAATGAAATTCTGCTAGTCGCAGCAACATGGTTGAAATTAAAGAAAATTATGTTAAGGGAGATAAGCCAGTCAGAGAGTGAAATATCACATAGCCTCACTCATAACTGGTAGCTAAAAAATAAACAAAGAAAAAAGAAAACAGAAAGATACAACAACCACAAAAATTTGATGAACTTTCAAAAGAAGAGAAAAGAACTGAGGTTACTAGTGGTGGGAAAGGGGAAGTGGGAGAAGAGGTTAGCAAGAAATTGATAAAGAGCCACAAAAAATGATTACATTATGTAATGTTGAATATGCTAAGTATCCTGAAAAACTAAATAAAATTAATGAAAAATTAATTATAATTTCTAACTGATTGATCTATGGAATGGCTGTCCTGATGGGGACACTGATAATGAGGAAAAGCAAAAGACAAGTTCCAAAGACAAAAGAATCAGGCTTTGGAAGAAGCATGCCCACTGGTGAGAGCTGTAGATAAGTAAGTCTGTTGGAAGGAAAACAGCTCTTTCCTGTTTTCCATGGACAGAATTTCCACCCAGCCTGTAGGTCATATCACAGGCACTGCTTTCCTCTCACTGTTTTGCAGCATATTGTTTTTTTTCTAGCAAATCTTTTCAATGCCACCTTGGTATGACCTCAGACAAGATCTCTCTAATGAAAATAAAGCACCAAATGATGACATATATTCTACGTGCTATGGACTCAAAGTATGAAAAGAGATTTTTTCTGTTTTCCATTACAACACCAGATGAGCTTCAACTACAGTGCATTTGCAGTACTGGACAAATAGTGGAGCAAAAGTGAAAGCACGTTGCAACGTCACAGGGACTTTAAACGGGAATGGCCAAAATGAGAACAAGCGAGATTCACTTTCTACATAACGAGCTTCCTTAAAGTGTGAAAGACTTCTATAAAAATTCCTTTTGCCTTGGAATCTTTGCAAGAGATGCACGACAAAAGTATTTTATTAGTTTTGATTAATTTGTTCTTTATCTTCTACTTAGTAATAAGTATTAGAAATGAACAATCTAAGGGTTGAATAATAAAAATACATAATCTCAGAATATCAGGGTTGAAAGTATCCTATAATAAATGCCCCATTAAAGTTGTAAAAGAGTAGGCCCTTGAGGTCATTTCCACGTCTGAAAAATGACAGAAATTATAGAATCCCTATGGTTGTGCCAACCAACTTCAACTTGAACAAAGCACTTCTCTGGAAATGAATAACGTTAAATAATAGAGATGATTCATCACAAAGTACGCTTCTTTTCCCTTTGTTTCTGATTATACAGCTGAAAAAATAACTTTCTTGTAAATATTACATAAATAAGTATTTTGCTTCCCTAAAGGCTAAATATGTGAGAACTCTTTTAGGACCAGTTTGTATAATGTTCACACAATCACATTTGTCATGATTTAGTAATAAATGGAACTCTTGGTTTCTCTCTAGGAGACCTACAGTCCCTTTGAGAGAACAGCTGCAGGTCAGGTGAAGCTAGTTGCTAGCCCTCACCTCAGGGAGATCTGACATATTCTCAGCAAGGGGAATAAATGGGAATGGCTTTGGGAATAGTGTTGTCCATTAGCACTACCGTCCTGCTGGGCACATCCTTGCTTGGCCTCCCAAATGAGGTCTTGCAGTTTCATCATTTGAGCCTGCCTTGCTGCTTGATGCTGTGGTATGTGAGCAAGTCTTAAAAAGCAATAGCATACTACACACTTATGTATGTAGTATGTATTATTTAGGTAGTATGTAATATGTAGTATGCTATTATGTGGTATGATAGAGAATTAGTAACAAAAAGCCAGTAAATCAGAATGTATGAGAATCTTTTAAAAGTTAAGCTCAACAATAGGGGATTGTTGGTTAAACCGAACACTTGGCAATTGAGGCACTGTATTTCACAATCTTTAAATCCATGCCCCCATTTCTTGACATAGTAATCTAATTATTCCCTCCAGATGCTGATATACCCCACGTAGGAGGCCAATGAATAATATAACAACCCCCAGAAGATCCCAGATCAGCATCCTACAAGTCAACAGGAACTTTTTTGCACTTTACATTATGTATTATGAAGACAGCAACTCTTTTTGGTTTTATTTTCTAGATATAAAATTATAATTTTTTAAACTACACATGTCATCTTGGGGATTCTGATACGGTCCTGTCCTCAGTTGAAAAAAATATATAACTGCTGTGGATTTTCAAAAATATTTGCATAAAAACATGTTTCTAAAATATTGTTACATGAGGAAATTAGGTTACAAAACATTATGTACCATATGATCTTATTTTTGTAATAAAAATTATTTTTGGAAATGTAAATACCAAAATGGTATATTAAATATATTGGAGTATGAGAGTATAGCTGCTTTGAAAAATTTTATCCTTTTTGCTTCTTTGGATTTTTAAATGGTTCAACAATAAACAAACAATACTTGCTTAATTTGAAAGTTACAATCTGATAATTTTCACTTTCTTTTTCAAAGACTGATGACATTTTAAGCAACTCTATCCTATAATTCTAACAATTGTTTAATCAGAGGGATTAGTTAATCAAAATGCAGAGGATGAGATTTCATTTAAATATAGAAAATGTAGTAGAATTTAAAACTAGATTAAAGCATTCCTCCTTACTTTTTTCTTGTTTTTAGAAACTTGAAAAGATTAAAAAAAAAAAAAAGAGGAGGTCAAATGTTACCATAAAATAATTTTGGACAACATGTGAATTTTTTTCCTATTAAACATGGTTAAAAATAAGGGCATGCTACTTTTCAAAGTAAAATTCTCACAGGTCTGAAGTGCCAGCATGTTCCGATGTTTAAACTAATGTATACAGGAATCGGAAGGCAAGATGAGCATAATTCAGTGTTATAATTACACTTGACAGATACACACTGTTTCTATTATTCATTGGCTCTGGTTGCACTTACCCAGAAAGATCCTGCAGAATACTAAGTATCAACCACTCTTCATGAGAAGACATTTGGCATTCGCTTCAGTTCTCATCAGAGGAATGAAATTCAGAGATGCAGAAACCCAAATTTGATCATTTTAACACCATCCTCAAAGTCAAGTAAAATGAGTAATTTCCTAAGAGTTCTCAGGTCCGACTAGCTTTCCTTTGTCAAACTCTTAACACAGACATGAGGGAGGGTCACTTTAAAGAAAAAGACCCTATAACTGGTCCTTGGGCTTCAGTGTATTGTTTTCAGCCACATGGGCTTCCTCCTGCACTCGCATTTGCCTCTCTGGAAGAATGCCTTTATCCCATCTTTATTTGCTTGCCATCCCTCAGTGCAAATCAAACGCTGTGCCTTCCAGAAACCTGCCTCTATTTCTTTAGACGAGGTTAAAGCTTACTTCTTTTTGCTGCCATAGTGCCTGTGGGAGAGATTGCTACCTATTCAGGAAAAGTTTATTGCCCCTTTCCATGGATCCCCCTGCAAAGCTGCTGTCCAGCCAGGAGCTGCAATCCCCAGTCCCTCCCCGTGCATGCGGGTGGAGCCACGTGGCTAGTTCTCACCCATGCAATGGGATCAAGGGAATGTGTGTCACTTCGGGGCCTATGCTGTCAAGAAGAGAGGATGCTTCCCCATCCTCCCTTCCTCTGTCCTTCAGCTACATTTAGACACTCCCAGGCTCTAGGAGATGGTGGAACCACAGACAATAGGAGGCTGGATGTCTAAATCACTGTGTGGAGGTCTTCATGGACCAGAGCACCGCATGCATGTCAGACTGTGACAGAGCCGCCAAAACCTGGGGGTTTATTGGTTACAGTGCTCATCTTATTCCTAAAGAGGAATGTATCTCATTCCTACCTCTTTTATGACCTTACCACATTTTAGAATTTATTTATTAGATTAGAAAGATGGACCATAAGATTTTCCTCATCAGACCACTGGAATTTTAAAGGTATGAATTATGGTGTGATGCTTTTATCTTACTCTCTATACCTAGCTCAATGACAGACATTGTAATTTTTTAAAAATATGAGGATACTTCAAAAAGTTCATGGAGCTGGGCGTTTCAAGATGGCGGTGGCTGCGGTGGCTGGCGCGGAGTAGCTGAGGTGGAAAAGGCGGCCACTGGGCCTCAGGCAGCCGGGAAACTTGTGGACCTTCCTCTTGCCATCTCTTAAGGGAGGACCGCAGCTGCTGGCCGGTCGTGGGGGTGACCACCACTTTGCCCCCCGGCAGGAGAGGCTGCCTCATTTACAGGCAACAGCTTTGAAGTGTGGAGCAGGAAAAGAACTGTTTCTTAGCTGCAAAAGCGAGTCTCGAAACAGGGAACACGGCGCCAAGGCTGCTGTGGATGCAGACAGGATCCCAGATGCTGGGGCCACGCTGAAGGCGGCCAGCTGCCCTATTCAGGATTCGAGGTTTCAGGCCGGCATTAAAGAAGATTCCTGGGAGCGCCCGAGCCGCGCTGCGACTGAACAGCCCGAGGCGGCAGTGGCCAAGAGCGGGGAAGGCGGCAAACCAGAGGCAGAGAGTGAGCGCCCGACCTGGCACAACCCTGTGAGTGACCCCTGGCCCAGCTCTGTTTGGGGGGCTGATGCCCAACCGGCTCCCACCTGCATCACCAGGCCACTCACCGCCCCGGGGCTGCCTCCATTTTCCCAGGTGCTAGCAGCTCCGCCCGGCTCGGCCGTCACTGAGCCTTCCCACTTGCATGGCCCGGCGTGGGGCTTTCTGGAGCCTGCGGGCTGGCCTCCCCTCCCACTCCCTCCGCGGTTCTCTGGAGGGGCTGGTGGCGTGGGGCATCCCCGGCCAGTGTCGGGAGGGCAAGGAAGTACGGGCGGGCCGACTGTCACACCACCACACCCTGGACTCCGGCCCCCGGTAAACTTCCTGTTACTGGGAGGCAGTTACCATCTCTGCAGCCACCAGTTGAGAAAAAAGCCTAACCAATTTCTGGTTGGGAATAGTGGGGTAGGAGAGTTCCTAGGTCCGCTTGAACCTGCCGGAGAGCTGGCTGCAGGTGGGCGCTAGACTCGGTTTATACCGGGGGGATACAAAGGTGAACAACTCCCGAGAAAGATCTACACAGTGCTACAAAGGCACCCAGAGTGACCGGTCACCTGTGCCTAGCAGAAACCTGGTAGAATTCCTGGGCAAGGCGGTGCCGAGCAGGGTCTTGAAGGCCCAGCTGATAGACGAGGGTTGCAGAAGACACACCCCAGCCCAGCACAGTGCGCACAGAGTGGGGAGACGTGCGGCCAGGGAGGTGGAGACTCGACAGAAACCACACACCCTGCGGGGTCGCCACTGCATGATCCAACAGCCTGGGCCAGAGCACACGGAACAGGGAGAAGTCCTGCACAGGAAGTGAAAGCTCAACAGAGATCACACACCCTGTGGTACGTGATCCACCAGCCCAGCAGAGTCCAAGGTGACCAGAAAGGTGGCTGCCCGGAGAAGCCCAAGACCCGAGGCAACCACACACACAAGGCACTAGAGGCCAACTGACCAGCCACGGAGGTAGCCATATGAAATTGGCAACCACAGCAACATCCTAGTTAGTCATTCGTCTCAAACCGGTGGACTGTGAAACCCCCTGCCACAATGAATAAACACCAAAAAAAAGACACCAGAAATACAAAAAATCAAGAAAGTACACCACCAAAAGTTAATAAATCTCAAACTCTAGATCCTATAGAACAAGAAGCCCTTGAAATAACTGACAAGGAATTTCGAGTGATAATTCTAAGGAAACTGAATGAGATACAAGAAAACTCAGGTAGACATCATGATGAAATGAGGAAAAGTATACAGGATCTGAAAGAGGAAATGTACAAGGAAATCAATGTCCTGAAAAAAAAATGTAGCAGAACTTGCTGAACTGAAGAAGTTATTCAACGAAATAAAAAACACAATGGAGAGTTTAACCAGCAGGCTTGTTGAAGTTGAAGAGAGAACCTCTGAACTTGAAGATGGGCTGTTTGAAATAACACAAGCAGACAAAAAGAAAGAAAAAAGAATCAAGGACATGAAAGAAAATCTGAGAGAGATATCAGACAACCTTAAGTGCTCAAATATCCGAGTCATGGGTATTCCAGAAGGGGAGGAAAATGGAGATTCCATTGAAAACATATTCAACAAAATAGTGGCAGAAAACTTCCCAGGCATAGGAAAAATCACAGATCTTCAGATCCAGGAAGCTCAACGATCTCCAAACGTATTCAACCCAAAAAGGCCTTCTCCAATACATGTCATAGTCAAATTGGGAAAACTCAGAGACAAAGAGAGAATCTTAAAAGCTGCAAGAGAGAAGCGTCAAATCACCTATAAGGGAGCCCCAATCAGGCTAACATCAGACTTTTCATCACAAACCCTAAAAGATAGAAAGGAATGGGATGTTATTTTCAAAATACTAAAAGACAAAGATTGCCAGCCAAGAATACTCTACCCTGCAAGGCTATCCTTCCGAAATGAAGGGCAAATAGTATATTTCTCAGACAAACAAAAACTGCAGGAGTTCACTACCACACGACCACCCTTACAAGAAATCCTCAAGGGAGTACTGGGTTTGGTTCCTGAAAAATAACTAGCAGTGCCATAAAAACCCAAGAAAAATCAATACCCATTAGTATAATAAAAATGGCATTCATGAAGAGAAAACAAGCAAACAAAAACGCTATCTACAACCTAAGGAACCAACAAACACAGAAACCAAACAGTAAATCAGAAAGCAAGGAACAAAAGACACCTAAGACAACCAAACAACCAATAAAATGCTAGGAATAAATCAACACCTTTCCATAACAACTCTTAATGTAAAAGGCTTAAATTCCTCAATCAAAAGACACAGACTGGCTGACTGGATCAAAAAGCAGGACCCAACTATATGCTGCCTACAAGAGACCCACCTCACCCGTAAAGATTCACATAGACTAAGAGTGAAAGGATGGAAAAAGATTTACCATGCAAACAGAAAAGAAAAAGGAGCTGGAGTAGCTATTCTTATATCTGACAAAATAGACTTTAAACTAAAAACCATAAAAAGAGACAATGAGGGACACTACTTAATGATAAAAGGACTGATCCATCAAGAAGACATAACAATCATAAATATGTATGCACCCAATGTTGGAGCAGCCAGACTTATAAAACAAACTCTATTAGACCTAAAGAAGGAAATAGACACTAATACCATAATAGCAGGGGACCTGAACACCACACTGTCAATATTGGACAGAACGTCTAGGCAAAGAATCAGTAGAGAAACACAAGATCTAAACAAGACTCTAGACCAATTGGAATTGGCAGATATCTACAGAACATTCCACCCAACAACCTCAGAATATTCATTCCTCTCATCAGCACATGGATCATTCTCCAGGATAGATCACATATTAGGTCACAAATCAAGTCTCAATAAATTCAAAAAAATTGGAATTATCCCATGTATCTTCTCAGACCACAATGGATTAAAACTAGAAATTAATAACAAACGAAACTCTGGAAACTATACAAACACATGGAAATTAAACAGCATTCTACTTAATGACATATGGATCCAAGAAGAAATCAAGCAGGAAATCAAAAAATTTATTGAAACTAATGAAAACAATGATACATCATACCAAAACCTGTGGGATACTGCAAAAGCAGTATTGAGGGGGAAATTTATTGCATTAAACGCTCACTTCAGAAGAATGGAAAGATGGCAAGTGAACAACCTAAAACTTCACCTTAAAGAACTAGAAAAACAAGAACAATCCAAACCTAAAGTTAGCAGACGGAAAGAAATCATTAAGATCAGAGCAGAACTGAATGAAATGGAAAACCAAAAAACAATTCAAAAGATCAACGAATCAAAAAGTTAGTTTTTTGATAAGATAAATAAAATTGACAAACCATTAGCATGGCTAACCAAAAAAAGAAGAGAGAAGACTCAAATAACAAAAATTAGAAATGAAAAAGGCGATATTACAACTGATTCATCTGAAATACAAGGAATCATTTGAGACTACTATAAACAACTATACGCCAACAAATTTGAAAATCTGGAGGAAATGGATAAATTTCTGGACACACACAAGCTCCCAAAACTGAACCGTGAAGACGTAGAAAATTTGAACAGACCAATAACAATAAAGGAGATGGAAGCTGTTATCAGAAGGCTCCCAACAAAGAAAAGCCCAGGACCAGATGGATTCACAGCAGAATTTTACCAAACATTCAAAGAGGAATTGACACTGATTCTTTACAAACTATTCCAAAAGATTGAAACGGACGCAAATCTCCCAAACTCATTCTATGAAGCAAACATCATCCTGATACCAAAACCAGGTAAAGATATAACCAAAAAAGAAAACTACAGGCCGATATCCTTGATGAATATAGATGCAAAAATCCTCACTAAAATACTAGCAAACAGAATACAGCAACACATACGCAAAATTATTCATCACGATCAAGTGGGATTCATCCCAGGGATGCAAGGTTGGTTCAACATACGCAAATCAATAAATGTGATACACCATATTAATAAACTCAAACACAAGGACCATATGATCATCTCTATAGATGCTGAAAAAGCATTTGATGAAGTTCAGCACTCATTCATGACAAAGACCCTCTATAAGTTAGGTATAGAGGGAAAGTATCTCAACATAATTAAAGCCATATATGCCAAACCCACTGCCAATATCATCCTGAATGGGGAAAAGCTGAAAGCTTTTCCTTTAAGAACAGGCACTAGACAAGGATGCCCACTCTCACCACTCCTATTCAACATAGTGTTGGAAGTACTAGCCAGAGCAATCAGAGAAGAGAAGAAAATAAAGGGCATCCAGATTGGAAAAGATGAAGTCAAACTGTCCCTGTTTGCAGATGACATGATCCTATATACCGAACAGCCTAAAACCTCTACAAAAAAACTCTTGGAATTGATAAATGATTTCAGCACAGTAGCAGGATACAAAATCAACACACAAAAATCAGTAGCATTTCTTTTCTCCAACAGTGAATATGCAGAACGAGAAATCAAGAAAGCCTGCCCATTTACAATAGCCACCAAAAAAATAAAATACTTAGGGATTGAGTTAACCAAGGAGATGAAAAATCTCTATAATGAGAACTACAAACCACTGCTGAGAGAAATTAGAGAGGATACAAGAAGATGGAAAGATATCCCATGCTCTTGGATTGGAAGAATCAACATAGTGAAAATGTCCATACTACCCAAAGTGATATACAAATTCAATGCAATCCCATCAAAATTCCAAAGACATTTTTCTCAGAAATGGAAAAAACTATCCAGACATTTATATGGAACAATAAAAGAACACGCATAGCCAAAGCAATGCTGAGCAAAAAAAATAAAGCTGGAGGCATAACACTACCTGACTTTAAGCTATACTACAAAGCTATAATAACCAAAACAGTATGGTACTGGCATAAAAACAGACACACTGACCAATGGAATAGAATAGAGAATCCAGAAATCAACCCACACACTTACTGCCATCTGAGCTTTGACAAAGGCACCAAGCCTATTCACTGGGGAAGGGACTGCTTCTTCAGCAAATGGTGCTGGGATAACTGGATATCCATATGCAGGAGAATGAAACTAGACCCATACCTCTCACCATATACTAAAATCAACTCAAAATGGATTAAGGATTTAAATATACACCCTGAAACAATAAAACTTCTTAAAGAAAACATAGGAGAAACACTTCAGGAAATAGGACTGGGCACAGACTTCATGAATATGACCCCAAAAGCACGGGCAACCAAAGGAAAAATAAACAAATGGGATTATATCAAACTAAAAAGCTTCTGCACAGCAAAAGAAACAATTAACAGAGTTAGAAGACAACCAACAGAGTAGGAGAAAATATTTGCAAAATATACATCTGACAAAGGATTAATATCCAGAATATATAAGGAACTCAAACAACTTTACAAGAAGAAAACAAGCAACCCAATTAAAAAATGGGCAAAAGAGCTAAGTAGGCATTTCTCTAAGGAAGATATACAAATGGCCAACAGACATATGAACAAATGCTCAACATCACTCAGCATCCGGGAAATGCAAATCAAAACCACACTGAGATACCATCTAACCCCAGTTAGGATGGCTAAAATCCAAAAGACTCTGAACGATAAATGCTGGCGAGGTTGCGGAGAAAAAGGAACTCTCATACATTGTTGGTGGGACTGCAAAATGGTGCAGCCTCTATGGAAAATGGTATGGCGGTTCCTCAAACAATTGCAGATAGATCTACCATACGACCCAGCTATCCCACTGTTGGGAATATACCCAGAGGAATGGAAATCATCAAGTCGAAAGTATACCTGTTTCCCAATATTCATCGCAGCACTCTTTACAATAGCCAAGAGTAGGAACCAGCCCAAATGTCCATCATCAGATGAGTGGATATGGAAAATGTGGTACATCTACACAATGGAATACTACTCAGCTATAAAAACAAATGAAATACTGCCATTTGCAACAACATGGATGGACCTCGAGAGAATTATATTAAGTGAAACAAGTCAGGCACAGAAAGAGAAATACTACATGTTCTCACTTATTGGTGGGAGCTAAAAATTCATATATAAATTCACACACACACACACACACACACACACACACACACACACACACACACACACACACACACACACACACACACACACACACAAAACCGGGGAGGGGGGAGAAGATATAACAACCACAATTACTTGAAGTTGATACACAAGCAAACAGAAAGGACATTTTTGGGGGGGGGAGGGAGAAGGGAGGGAGGTTTTGGTGATGGGGAGCAATAATCAGCCAATATGTATATCGACAAAATAAAATTAAAAAAAGAAAAATTAAATAAATAAATAAAATGCTAGTTCAGTTAAAGTTAACCACATAATCGATTCTGTGCTAAAATTCATCCAAAGTGGTTTATGCTCTTTATGCAACAAGGACTTGAATCTGGAATAATACATGAAACTCGTACTTTGAAACCATAAAGAACATTTTACATGGAAATTAAAAAAAAAAAAAGTTCATGGAAAATAGAATCAAAAGATAATATGAATCTTTCCACGAAGTTTTTGAAGACCTGTCTTATATAGGTTGTAACATATTCAAATGAATGAGTGGGATTCTCTAATTCATCGAAGTTTTAGAGCAAAGAGTAGTGGCTGGGAGCCTTGTGTAACTTAAACTTACTGTAACTTAAACTTATTGTAACTTAAACTTCACACGCACATTTCTTCCATTCTCACTAATGCATGTGTTTGTTACTGAGCAATAATAGCTCGCTCTTTTTTGCATTTCTGTCTCAGAGCCCTCAAGACGGGTACATGCTCCTGTGAATGTGGGACCCAGAGCCGCTGCCTTTACTAACCCACCAAACTGAGGTCCGAACAAAAGCAGAGACGAGACTGTGGCACTGAATATCATACAGGCAGATAAAAACTTTCCCTGTTGAGAAGTATGTCACAGACAAGCTCAACACTCAGAAATATGGAAATAACCATCTTTGTTCCACATTTCTCTTCTGCATCAAATGGCTTCCAGAACCCAGGACCCAGCCATGGAATATGAATGCCACGTACAGCGTCGTGTCTGTAGGAAAATACACTTCAGGTTCTGAACAACCAGCTTAGAAACTTCTAGAACACAGTCCCATTGTAAATCGGGAAGGAACAAAAGAATAAAAAAAAAAAAGGAAAAGGTAAAACAGGAATAGGAAAGAAATAGAAACAGGTCTTTTTTTTCTTAAAATATTTAAGAAGAATATATTTCAGCCCTGACCCTAGTCCTATTTAAGGTTTCATGTAAGCCTTATCTTTCTCCTTTGATCTCCTCAAAGTTATCTTGATTTCTATTAAAGAATATTTTGTAATTTCAACAAAACATGCCTTTAAAAGGATATTTTCCTGAATTTTTCACTTGTAAAAAACCTGTTTTTCAAAGCTTTCCAGTTGACATTCAGTTGGCCGATGTTTTCTTACATGGTTTAATTGAGGTGTTTGTCTGATGGCTTGTCAAACCCTAGCATTGTTGTACTGACAGTTGTCTTTGGCCCTTTGAGATGTTCCTTGGTTTCGAGCTATTTCAAGTAATCTACTCTAGTCACTCACTATATTTAAATGAAGTTCTGCTCCTGATTTATTGTATCTTCTTAAAAAAAAAAAACCAAAAAACTAGCTTTGAATTAATTGGTCCCAAGTGTCATCCTTAGTTGAGTCAGTTCTCTGGCATTAGTATCACACACTAACTGACTATGGCACCAACTCTGTTCTTGAAGCATTTGTTTTTATTAAAATATCGAGCCTGCAGAGATATCGTTAGCTGCTAGGAATGGTGTGTGGAAGGTCTCTCACCTCATTGTAACTGAAACTTCACATGCACATTTCTTCCATTCTCACTAATGCATGTATTTATTACTGAGCAATAATAGCACACTCTCTCATCTCTGTCTCACAATGTGTGAATTCAAGCTTCTTTGACTTAGAAGACTCTCTTAGAAGACCTATTGTCTTCCACTGGTCATAGGCAGTCTGATTCTGGTCATTTCCACACTTTAACATGACATCTTTCTGAAGGAAAAAATTTTGTAACCTACCACATATATTCAATAAAAAATGCAAAAATCATTAGAACCAGAGAGAGTGAGATAGAAGGAAAAAGAAAAAATATCTTTAGCATTTGTCTATAGTGATGACATACAACTTATCCTCTATTCAGACAAGCACTGTGAAGATAGATGCTCATTAAAAAGGATGCCTATTATCTTTCAGGCAATGCATCAAATTAATTGTCTTGTAAAAATTTTGACATTTCTGGGAAAATGAAGGTTTTTGCCTTACTTATGTTTTCTATTTTAAATTAAAATGCAGCAAAAGAAAAAAAAAATTGTGGGCAGGATTTCAATGAGGGGGAGACCATTCCAGAACAGACAAAAGACATGGTGGGTCTTAGAAAAGACTGAATGGAGTCCAGGGAATATCAGAAGTTGGAGGTGGTTAAAGTACAGGCACAGGGTGCTGGTAGGTGAGGGGGCAAATTTTGTCTGAAATGAAAAGAATGCTGGAACACTAGGTTAAAGCCTCAAATCACTTATCAAGCATAAGTGTTTGAACCTTTTCTTGCAAGGCATTAAAAAATCATTATGGTCTGTAAGGAAAGGAGTAACAGGATCTGATCTGTAGAAATTTGGGCTCACTGGGAAGGGTAGACATCAGGAGAGAGAGAGAGACTGGAGTGAGAGAGACAAATTATGATACTGTTTGAATCGAGTCCAGGGATTTCCACTAGCAAAGCCATCATGTAGATAAAAAGAGAAGTTTGATAAGATTTCAGTATCTTTGCATCTATATTCCATCTGCTCTTCTGTGACTGGATGGAACTCATGCTTTCTCTGGGATTGTTCTGGTGTGATGACTTCCAGGAAGAACTGCACTTGTCTATATTAAAAATGCAGTGTTCTGTCAAGAGACATAGTCTGCTGCCCAGCACGGGGAGGTCAGTGCAACATTAATTCTGACGTTGAGTTTTCTAATCTGGGTAATGAAGAAGATGGTGATGACATTAACTAGGATGGGGAGCACAGTAGAGGGCTTTTGGGTGAAGACCATAGATTTCAGTTTTGGTGTGTTGAGCCTGAGGTACATATGGGTCATTGTGATGGATCCTCAATTAGCATTTACAACTAGGTGTCAACAATTTAGGAAATTTCCCATAACATTTAGTTTAAGCATGTATGCTGACTAGGATTATCTGAGGCTGATGTCATATGTTCTGGTACCGTCTTCCTCCTGTCATCTTAAGGAGAATTAAGAGCCACAGCATGAAAAGTCACAGTGCTGCTTAGTTAGGAATCTACTTAGGATGGGAAGCAGTAAACCTCTCTTGACATCGATGGTCTCTCACAGGTTTGTAGACGTGTTAATGCTGGAAGAGGCCTTCGAGATGATCTAGTTCAACCTTCTTGTTTTATAAGCGAATTTGATAAAGTCTGGAGAGGTTCAGGGTCTGGTCTTAGGTTGGTCAGCTTATGGTAGGGTTTGGATGTGTCGTTCCCCCAAAACTCATGTGGAAATCTGATCACCCAATGTGGCAGTGTTGGGAGTTGTTTGAATCATGGGAACAGATCCCTCATGAATGGATTAATGCTCCCCTCAGGGGTGGGGTAGTGGGTGAGTTCTCGCTTTATTAGTTCCTGTGGGAGCTGGTTGTTAAGAAGACCCTGGCACCTCCCGTTTCTCTCTCTCTTGCTTCCTCTTGCCATGTGACCTGCCTGTATTGGCTGGCTGCCTGCCACTTTCTGCCATGAGTAGAGGCAGCCTGAGGCCCGTGCCGATGCAGCTGTCGCAGAATCGTGAGCCAAATACACCTCTCTTCTTCACAAATTATCCAGTCTCAGGTATTCTGTTATAGCAGCACAAAAACAGAATAATACAGCTTAGAATCCTGGTCTCTATCTTTCTTATTGAAAAACTAAATGCTTCGTTAACTTTTTTGTTACTAGAGAATTTCTCAAAGTAGGGTTTTTTCTTTTTCCATTTTTTTCATTGGAATATGAGTTACATATAGTAAGATATGTAAATTTAAGTGTACAGCTGGATAAATGTTTACATATACAATCATTTCTTGTATCAAGATAAAAAATACTCCCACCACCCCAGAAAGTTCCTGTGTACCCCCTCGCAGTTAATACCCCTCATCCCCAGGGGTAGTTACTGTCCTGACTTCTACCTCTGTAGGTTACTTTGGCTTATTCTTGAGCATCATGTACAGGAAACCAGTATATACTTTAATGTATGCACAATGTAATGTCTTCGAGGGAATCCTGCCTTTTGACAGTTACTTTCATTTTAAAATATCTTTAATTTGACTGTGTGAAATAAGCTGGGGTTTAGCAGGGTGATTCCAAGGACACCAGACCTGTAGTGAGGTCTTGAGGAGCCTATATCCTGGACTCCACCTGATTTCCAGAGCAGAAGTTGAGTACCATACTCTTTGGGTATGACTGGAAGTATCCTGTCCTTGGGTACTCAGAGCCCAGATCTGAGCCAGAGCAAAGGAACTGTTACCAAGAGGGTGGTTATACCTTCAAAAGGAAGAATCCCTGCCCGTACCAGGAAGTGCAAGCAGAGAGAGCTCAGCAGCTCTATGAGGGTGAAGACAGGAAATGCTGAGTGACAGGGGTTATGGGAGAGGGCTGGTCTGTAGACATGGGTGGTCTAAAGTTGCCCCTGGATTGTGGAGAAAGCAAGGCAGGACCATAACCTCTGTAGAAAGAGAAAACTCTGACTGACCAGAGTGGACCATAAGCTCTAAGGTAACTTGGAAAATTTTTCATATCTGGAGGACATCCTATTCTAAAGTGTGTCCTTACAACCCTAGGGTACATACGCTATGCATTCAAATAACTTCCCCTTCAGTGAAATTTGCAAAGAAATCTGGATAAATTTAATCAATTTTTATTTACCAATTATTTATATATCTTTTAACACTTAACAAATAAATAAATAAATAAACAAATAAATAAATAAATGCAAGTACCTAAAATATTAAGTAGTTTTAATATAGCACAAATTTCATCTTTAATATACATTTCCAAACTGTTTTTGTCCGTAATTCAAATGGAAAAGTTTAAATCAGAAAGATAAATTTTTTAAAAATCATAAGTGTTGCTATGAAGTAGTCTTTAAAGTGGTTTTTTTTTTTTTTTTTTTTTTTTGAGGAGTAATTTTTTTTCTTATCTATAGTAATGTCCAAGTCAGAATCATTCTTTAGATCTGGAATCTTGAATACAAACTGAAACCACAGTTAGACTTGCAAAGTAGCAGAAATATTAAAATTCTTCCTAAATTTATGTTGATAATCTAAGTTGGCATGGATAATTAAAAGGGAAAATCCAGGTGCTAACACCTTATTTGTACTAATAAAAAATACACAATATTAAAAAATATTCCTAAATAACATTCCAACAGCACAACAGCACAGGTAAATGGAATTTGACATTCCTCATGTCTATACAAGTGAAGCTCTTTTAATATAAAAAAGTTGTTCCAATTCTGAAATAGTGAAAGATAAATTGCCATTAGTTTACTACTTCTGATTCATCAGTTTCTGTATATTGCAGAATATTTTCTTCTGTGACTTTCTTGAGCATGTGTATTACAGAAGGCTGCATCTTGGAAATGAAAGTTTTTCCTTAATACCCCTTCCTAGGATTAGTAGGACATTAAACTGCTGCCTCCATATTTTTGTGGAGATATGCCTGCTTAAATGCAAATATTTTCAAGTCATCCTGATATCTGAAAAAGCTCAAACTTGGCCAACATGCAAGCTTATGCTAAAGTATTAAAATAGTTTCTGGTTGCTAACCCTGAATGCTTTCTACTCAGTGAGCGTACCCTTCAAAATTTCTCCCCCAAAATCCCCTTCACAAATTTCCTCTGAAATCTCTTTTAAATTGTTAAGCAAAAATGAAGACCCTAGGATCACTATTGATCATCAAACTCTTCCAAACACTTCCTTCCTCTGAGTGCAGTCCACCTTCAGGAGACCCTAACGTATGACCACCAGCATTGTGACGCCTAGCAGTGGCACATATCTTGGGGCCTTGAGGGTATCTGGCTACTCTTCACTTCTCAGAGCTTCCTGCATGCTGGGGCACCAGAGCCTTCATGTGGCAATGTGTCCTCCTGTGCCACACCCTCTCCCCTGTCTTATTGCTGTCATCATTTGAGTCCTGGGATGGCAACATCTGTCCCTCAGGTTCTCTGTCCACTCTGTCTCTTACCATCACCAGCAGGGACCTCAACAGCCACATGAATGACCCACCAACACTCTGGTCTCCCAGTGCTCTGACTTTCTCCACAGCATTTTCTACTCGAATGGCCAGACCATGCACTTTAGTTCTTCTTATCCAAACTGCTTTCCTGTGAAATCGTGAATTCCACAGTTTCACCAACCTTGGTCTGTCCTTCCACCTGTCAGTGGATTCTTCTTCGTCTTCATTTTGAGATCCAGTCCCTCACTTGTGGTGACCTTCTCCTCCACCTGGATTTTCCCCAGCTCTCCATTTGGATTAACGTCTCATTCACTCTTTTCATCCACTCAACACATGCTTGTTCAGCACCTGCCTCGTGCCAGGCACCGTTGTGGCCCTGGACATGTGATGTGCCCACGTCATCTACGACTTTCTAGTTTTTTCCTTTGGCATCCTGAGCCTTAGACGTCCTTTCCCATTTATTTTGAGGCTCAGTTACAATGCTATCATTTCTAAAGAACCTCTCCTCATCCTCTAGTCAGAAGCGATCATTGCTGCATCTGGGTAAGGGCAGCACACTGCTTGCATCTCTCATGTTTATGTCGTCCTATCCCAAACATTGTTTTATAAGAGCAGAGATTGCGAGCCTTTCCCACTGGGTGGTGTGCCCTGGGATGAAGCCATGTCTTATTTTTCCTGTGTTCCTTTTGGGCACATATATCGTAGGTGCCCAGTAAATACTGGCTGAATATTTAGATCTCCATGTATTTAGAATCAGATCTGATTCTCGTCTAAAACATCTCCACTACCTGTGTCGTATTCATCCTCTAGCAACACCAAACGTCTGCGGCTTCCTGAACACCCACCGTGCTCCCCGTTTGGGTGCTTTCATTTTCTTCGTCCCCTCCTAGAATTCTTTCTCTACTCCTTTTTCTAGCTAACTTCCTTGCCTGTTCCATATGACCCAACTGAGGTACCATCTCATCTTCCCCTTAATCCCGGGACAGCATATATGCCTCTCTGAATGATATCCTATCCTTGTAACTGACTTACTGTATTTTAATGATGAAAAGCACCGTATCTCAAATCAGCCGTGGAACCCGTGTGCTCCAGCCTCCATACCTGTCAAATGTTGATAAAACTTGTTGTAAAACCCAAAAGAGTTACTACCATAGAAGCTGTAGAACAGAGCCAGGCATGTAGAAAACTCCCAATAACCCCCCCCTCCACACTGTCGTGAACGAGTCGTCTCCTTCACTAGGTGACGGGGTCCCGTTCTCTTATCTCCACCTTAGAGTCTCCCACATCCCCCGGGTACCTCTGATGCTGCAGGTGCTCAGCAAGTGGGGGCCTAATGTTGGGACCATCTTGGTCAGAAAAGGGATCTAGAGAAGTCAAGCTATTCCTTAGGGGTAACTCTGAAAAAACAAATGGACAGATCCATGGTTGTAAGTGATGGAGACAGGTCTAGAGCCCGGGTTTTCTGATATCTGTTCCAACAGATTTTTTTTTTTTTTAGCAATATCCCTTGGCCATCTCAAAAATGCTAGCAAATGAAAAAGCAAACAAAAATAACAACGAAAACCAAAACACCCACTTCTAACTCAGCAAGGATCCTCCCAGCCAGTGGTCGAGGCTCTCCTTGCTTTGACGCGTTCCCCTCAGCCACTTGGGTGTGATGACACTGTGTCTTGTTCATTCCTGCCTCCCTGAGGACTCCCTCTTTCATCTGGCCCCTTTCTCTCCTTTTTCTCCAGTGTCTCCTTCTCTGCCAGGTTTTTCTCCTCCACGTATATGCATGTTCAAGTCTCCACCATCTTAAAACAAGAACAATACACAAAACCACACTCCCTCAACCTCCAACTCCACTCGCACTCCTCCCAGCGACTGCCTAACTCTTTGGCAGTGACTCTACATGCTAAACCTGACGGTCACTTTGCGTCATTGTTTTAGTGGCCTCTCGTCAGTATCTAACACTCCTTTATTCTTCTTGAACTTCCTTTCTCATGTGGTCTCTGGGATACCACTGTCATCTTACTTCTGTGTCAGTATTCTACGAGCTGTCTTTCCTTCTTCTATCCCTTGAATGTGGTTTTCATTCCTGGACATCTTGTTTCCTCTCTCAACACATTTGTTTTGGGCGATATCGTCCACACTGAGGGCACTGAATACTTGTTTCCTGATGAGTCTCTAAGTACGATGACTCTCAATCTGTATTGGTAACTCAGACCTCTCTGTTAGGCTCCAGACTTGACCCTCTAGATACACCCACTTGGATAGAGACTCCTGTACCTCACAGGTGCTCAAACACAAAATATCCAGACTGTAATCTGTATTTGTACCTCTATGCTATACTCCTAGGTGAAAGGTGCCTCCAACAGTCATCAAAATCACAAACATCGTCTTCATTAGAGGACCCTTCCTTCCACGTAACCCTCAAGACGATTTTGTTAAGTGTCTGTGGACTCATGTCTTAAGGTCCTTTCATGTCTAGAACCCTTCATTGCTGTCTCCCTTCTTTCCATTTATTCCACCGCTATCTCAATGCAGACCCCTGCTGCTTCTTGTCTGGCTTTCAATCACAAATCTGACCACGTTAAGCCTGGCTCCCCATAACTTTCAGGGTCACATCAGGCCAGCTCCTCCCCGCACAGTGCTCTGAGTGCTCCGACCCTGACTTTCTAGCTCCAGCTCTGCCCCTCCCCAAGGCCCTAGGGTCCCTGCTGCCCCTGTCCCCTCCTGAGTCCTTTGGTTCAGTTCCCAACACCTTCACTTCTTTGTGTTATCCTGAATCGTCTTTCCCTTACTGATTCCTGCTCATCCATCAAATTTTAATTAAAGCGCTACATTCCCTGGGAAGTGCTCCTTGTCACTCAGTCTGGTTTAAACATCCCCCTAGGTGCTCTCAACCATTCTCTTGAGGTCTGTCATGGGAGGCGGTATGCTTTAACATGAAAGACAATGACTCTGGGACAGACAAAAAGTCTTTGGGGTCAAACGTCAGCTCTGCCACTTCCTATCTGTGTGGCCTTGGCCAGGCAACTTACTCGCCCTGTGCCTCAGTTTCCACATTTGTAAAGCAGAGATGTGAGTGGCAGTACCCACTGTAGAGGGTGGTCAGGAGAGTGGGTGAGATGATCTATGGAAAATGCCTGGAACAAGGTCTGAGAAATAATAAATCCAAATAATGTTGAACTATTTTTATTATTATCACAACTACTGATTCACTTGCCTTCTTTCTAAAACAAATAGAAAGACTTCTGAGGGAGAGAACCCACGCCTGATTTGATATGTTCTCTCAGTGTCCAGCACAGTAACTGGGACACAAAGGTACTCACTACATACTCATTGAATGAATGAATAAATTTGAATAGTAAATAAGTGAAATATTGAGTTAAAATTTTACCTTTAAAGTATGCTAATGAGTAAGATTGTGCTAATTTTATCTTGTGTGTCATTCTACTTGCCCATAAGATGTTGATGGCATCTCATTAACTTACTGTGCACCGACTCACTGTTCTTGGAGTCAAGAATCTTCCGCTCTTGACAGAAGGGCACCATGTAGTTAATTAATGTAACTGTTATTCTGGAAAGCAGTATGTAGGCATGAACCATGACAAAATTCCTTTAAGACACATGCAGGGAGGCAAAATCTGATATCAGAAAGAGATCAGAAAGCCTAACAAACTAATGAAAAAACATAGAGACTGTTTTACAAAGGTTTGACTTCAGAAACAACTTTTCCCGAGCTCCCGCTGGTAGCCAGCCGCAGCTGTAAAAACAGGTTTGCAGAGTGACTCACTGAAAGAAGGAAGGAATGGGTTCTCTAGAATTCTCCTGGAAATCCTGACAGGGAAGGTCTGCTTTAAAAAATGTGATCATGTGGAATATACTATAGAGCACATGTACCTCACAGGGCCTGGTTTTCCAAAGCCTTGCAGTTTCAAATATTGACCTTGTGGAGGACTGGAAATTTTCCTCAGGCTATAAAGTCTCTGGTGTAAGATAAAGATTTGTGGCACAGCAAGATTCCTGGCTCAAGGACAGACTAGTTACTGATTGTTATATAAAGATACTGGAAAATTGCTGGAGAGAGAAGGAATGTTTGCTAAGACCAAGCTGTTATTGATAGGACCACTTAATTGTCTAATGGAATGTCATCTGGCTTGATTCACTGAAAGTTACCAGCCTATACTGTTTAACTATAACCCCACCTATGTTCTCTTCCTGTAACTTCCTGGTCTGGAAAATAATTGCAGGAAGAGAACCCCAATTCAGGGTTAATTTCCCAAGGAAGGGCTGCCTCTCGCTGGAGGGTCCCAGGAAGATTAACCACTTCGGGGTCTCTCACTGCTCAGAAGAGATGAGCTTTTAGTAATCCTTTGCATCTCTGTCACCCAGGGGAAGAGGGGTGATAAATCCGTGGGGGGCAAAGCAACATAAAGCAACAATCGAGATGGCAGAAAGCCTTGGTCATGGCCACTTTTCCACTTCCTGTTTGCTTTGAAGAAGTTTTTCTCAGATACTGAAATCTGCCACCCCCACTCCCCATCCTCCATGCCCCTATGTCTCTTTTAATGATGAATGCCTGATGTCTGCCATTTGGGGGATCCTAAAAAGCTATTCCCACCCTTTATGGTCTATTAGCAGGTCCAGGGGACCCCGGGGAGAGACCAGCTTTCAATCAGTGCCTTTAATGCCCCACACATCTTTGCCCAAAGTTAACTACATGACAAAAGAAAAAGGATGCTATATGAGAAAGCAAAGTGACAATTCACCCTCTGTCACAGAATTCTCATGTTGTGGAAAGACCTAGAAAACTCTGAAAACATTTCTGAAGGTTTTTCATGATCAGAAGTAAGTGAAATTGTTTGATGCAAAAACACCTGCGCTCCTGCTCTGTCTACTTGGGTTGTCTCTCTTTCCACTCAGGTGTGGTTTTACGAGACGTGAGGATATCAAACAAAGGCAGCAGAAATCCAAATAATTTTATAGAAACTTAGAGAATTACCCACCTGTGGAATTGTCAGTTTTCTTTTTTGACCGTGAGATATTCCTAAAATATGATCCGATTAATGTAGAAGTTAGAAAATAGTTTGATTCGATTAATTTTAAGTGAGGGAAATGAAAAATCCCTCTTTAATAATTTTAATCCATAATTCAGTAAAGAGAGTTTTACTTAATTAATTTTAACTCTAGGGACAGAATATCCTTAGTTTTCTTTTCAATCACATCTGGCTCAGATCAGTTCTGCAATGAGAATCCTCGGGAAGATGCTAACGGGTACAGCTACTAGACACTGAAATAAATGTTTCACGAATATCCACGTTCTGTCATCATAACGACCCCCACAAATTAATATCCCCATTTTACAGATCAGGAAGTTGAGCTTCAAAAAGATTAAGCAATTTACCCAAGGATTTAGATATGAATCTAAGAATGCTATCTCCAAAGTCTGTGCACTTTCTGCTATATCACAGTTTACCATTAAGAAAAGAATCTAATAGGAGAATTTCAGCAGAAAGATGTTTATCTGATATTCCCTTTTTTAAAGACCATATTGAATAATTATAACTATAAAAAAGAGAAAAATATTCTATCAGATACTACTGGGAAATGGATTTGGGATCATTCTCGAACCAGACCCAGTAATGTAAGCATTCAGATAAAGGGGACGGACTTGGGGTGAGGTGGGTGGGGACTTGCTCACATGCTGAGTGGGAAGCTGAGATTTCATGGAGGGACCTAGGGACACCAGTTGGTCTCCCCGTCCTGGCTGAGTCTATGGTCTTGCTGCCTCTGACTTTGTCTCAACAGCCAGGAGAGCCTGGCGTTTGCAAATATTCACCTAACCTGTAAGTCTGTGGAGCATCAATTCCTAAAGAACTTAGATCTTGAGGATAAAAGGGTGCTGGTGAGACAAGGATGGCCCTTCTCAGATGCCCTGGACCCCTGCTTTCCACAGATGGTGGGTGTCCAACCACGAGGCCTCACTAGTGTCCTGGGATCCAGGGCAGCTTAGCTGAGCCAAGCAGCATCTGCTCTGCTAGTTTCTGTGTCTGTGGCTAAATGCATTCAGAACCTACCCTTTTTGAGGGTGTGTGTGTGTGTGTGTGTGTGTGGTGGGGGCCTCTTTTGGAAAGCCGTAGACTCATCGTTTCATGGGATGACACGGTACTGTGGTCTCCACAGCTTCCTGAACTCACATAGATGCGACTTGTATTTATTACTCTTGTTTTCGTTCATGTTATTACCCCCATGCCCTGTTCCTCTGACCATTTTACACATTCCTGTCTCCTCTTGACCCCGTCTCTTTGGAAAACAACCACACACAACAAGAAACCTTGAATAGATGTTCTTCTCCCACACTGTGAGGGCAGTATGTTCTGTCTCGCCTCCCTTGATAGCGCTGTTCAGGAATCTCTGCATGAGCCTGATTCCTTGACAGCATCCCCAGGACAGGGACCCTGGCCAGAACTCAAACTTGAACTTCTGTATTACCTTTTCGTCTTATTTCTGGAACAAAGGAAACCATCCATGTTTGAGTGAGATGGAGCTACCTAATCAAGGCTAGGACCAGCCTAAGGTGACAAAAGGGGACGACTCATGAGCTGACGAAGAACATGTACTCACATTTCAGCTCAAGCTTGATGAAATCTTCATTCCCCATATTTTCAAGAAACACTCCTCGGGGGGTTAATGTTTTGAAGTAGAATGAAATGTCAGCGCTGGTTTCCCCTTGGAAAGTGGAGAAGTGCAGGTAGGACGATGGGTTTGGGAAAGAGGCTGCATTCCAATAATTCCCTGTGAGAAAAAACCAAACACAAAGAAGGTTAGTTTATACCTTGATTATATTGAATCTGATTCTCGAGATTAATAAACCTTCATCAGCAACAGCCCGTTTCTTTTTATCCCGTTGAACACATTGCACCAAATCCCCACAAACATATCTTTGACTTTCCAAAAGTTATATGTGTACATACATAAAATATTTTATTTATGTATGTATGTATTATTTATTTGGGCATATAAATATTTTAAACATTAATATGCAAAATTTACATAAAACACATCGAAATAAAAATATTTATTTTATGTATATAAAATATTTTATTAAAGACTGATAGTTGGGGTTCCTACCAAGAACAGTCCTGGGGGTACGCTTGGGAGTAAAGGCCAAAAAGGTGAAAATGGAGAGAAGCCCCTGGTGTTACAGGTGGGTGGGTGGGGGCTGTTTTGAACTCCTTCATATGTACTTCTCTGACTGTCATTTGGTACAAGAAGCATCTGGGCTAGACCTAAGCATGGTAAAACAGGAACAAAGTTTTGGCATTCTGCTCTTGCTTCTCATCCACCTTTGCCTTGGAATAACCAGTGCCTACTCTGGGTCAGCAGCTGCTCCAATACCTGGTGCAGGTGTGGAAGGGAGGAGCTCAGAACAAGGCAGAATCAACCAGGTGGGGCAAGGGCAGTGGCTTCCTCACCTCTCCTGCATCAAACCCCTAGGGGTGAGTTGCCATTAAGGGAGTGTCTCCCCCTTAACCAGTTTCCCCCTGGAGACTCCAGGTGAAGCCCTGGGCTGTGGGGTTGTTTCTTAGAGTGGGGGGTGATGAGCTGAGCCTGCCTGAGGGCTCTCAATAAGCCTTGGCCCCTGAGCTCTTGGGGAAGGCACGATTGTACCTGCCGCCCCTCCCCACTTGTTGTCTGATAGGGGAGCCAGTGTTCCCTGGAGAAAAGCAGTTTACAGGACTAAATACAAACACCAAACTGGATTACTCCAATTCCATTAAAGTAGATGAACCAAGAATTTAATATGAGACCAAGAGTTGGCTCTCAACTTCATCTCCAGGGGAGAAGCCCCTTTTTCATGTGTACATTTCTGAGCACATTTACTATCATAGCTAAAGACTGAAATTCATGGGTGTGTTTTAAAGCAGTTACTAAGGCCTTTAGCTTTAATACTAAACCCAACTATACATATATATTTGAAAATGATTTTTGCTGTATCTTTCCTCTAGAGAACACAATGTATCAACTAAGTTTACTCCACTAGTTTCTATTCACATATAATCTATATTTTTTTGTTTCTTTTATGCAAATTATGCATATATGCAATATCAACTTCAACCACTATCTTTAAACAGAAGTAACTGTGTTGGTACTGCCATGATTAAGCATAATTTTAAATTAAACATAATATTGATATATTATGAGATATTACAATTTTATTTAATGAATACTGTTTAATTCATATTATTTGTTTTTGTACTTAGAGACATTTAGGATACAGTGACATCTGGATAAGTGTGTGGCACGTTAAAAGATAACCTTAGACACGTTAAAATTAACATTAAAATTTTAACGAGTTATTTGAACCTTCCATGATTCATGAATCAGACAGCATCAGACCACAAGTCGTTCAGCACTCCAATGGGGTGGGAGTTTGTGGAATCAAGACTAAGAAAATATTGGATTGGTTAGTGTAGAAAGTTCCTAGTTAGAGGTTAGTTGGTGCTTTGTGATTGGTTAAGCTGAAGTTTCATTTTATTGTTTACATTGAATTGGGTTTTGATTTGCTACATAGGACCCCAAGGCTCTGGAGCTATCTCAGCCTATGGCACTTCTATTAATTGTTTCAACAGGCAATACATAACAAGTAAGTCAGTGCAAAATGTGTTTGCAAATGTCTTAATTAAGGTGAAAATAGTGGTGAGGGGAATGGTGGAAGAATCCACTATTTTTAAGGTGTCCCAAAAGTCTTAGTGTAGTTTTAAGCTATATTTTTCTTAAAAAAAACAAAACAACAACAAAATTCCACAAAATCATAATTTTCAGTAGGAGAAAAATAGGCTAGTATCCTCTTGGGAAGAGGACTATTGGATGATACTGCGTAGGATGACACTGAAAAAGAAAGGCTCTTTACCACTGTTGAAGCTGCTATCACTGGAGACTGAGCCCTCCTCCTGGCTCAGCATCCGGGTTAGTAGAGAAGTTTGGGTTTTCCTGTAGCAGCCGCCCATTGTGAAGGACTCTTATGAGAAAACCTAAATCAGGAGTTGCAACCCTCTCACCCATCAGAGTCCCAACGCTGGGAGGGATTGAAGATGACTCCCCCAGAGCCAGAAGGCTTCCGCTCACCCTAATTGGGTAAGAGCTCTGTAACAACCCTAGAACCTGCAGAAATCAAAGCCACCGGCCATAGTCCAGCCTTAAGCAGAGCAATTCTGTCTCTTTAGGCTATATCCCCAAGACATGAATGTAATTAACATTTTAAAATTCCAATCAAGTACCTTCTTACTTTCTGAGGTGGTAATGTATTAACAGAAGGGCAGTTGTCTAAAATGATTCCAGAAAAAGGAAAGCTAAAAGTAAAACTTGTCAGTATTTATTTGGGGTCCGGCACTGGTTATTCAGACCAAAATATCCCCTGGGAGGAGAAGGGTAGTTTAACCAGTTATTCTGGTTTGATGAAATATCTCTATAGACCACAATTCCATTTGTACTAACTCTATGCTCACGAAGCAACTTCAGTCTAATTTGGTCTCTTTTTTTTTTTTTTTTAAATTTATTTATTTATTTATTTTCTTTTTTTTTTTTAAATTTTATTTTGTCGATATACATTGTAGCTGATTAATGCTCCCCATCACCAAAACCTCCCTCCCTTCTCCCTCCCCCCCTCCCCCCCAACAATGTCCTTTCTGTTTGTTTGTTGTATCAACTTCAAATAATTGTGGTTGTTATATCTTCTTCCCCCCCCGTTTGTGTGTGTGTGTGTGTGTGTATGTGTGTGTGTGAATTTATATATTAATTTTTAGCTCCCACCAATAAGTGAGAACATGTGGTATTTCTCTTTCTGTGCCTGACTTGTTTCACTTAATATAATTCTCTCAAGGTCCATCCATGTTGTTGCAAATGGCAGTATTTCATTCGTTTTTATAGCTGAGTAGTATTCCATTGTGTAGATGTACCACATTTTCCGTATCCACTCATCTGATGATGGGCATTTGGGCTGGTTCCAGCTCTTGGCTATTGTAAAGAGTGCTGCGATGAACATTGGGGAACAGGTATACCTTCGACTTGATGATTTCCATTCCTCTGGGTATATTCCCAACAGTGGGATGGCTGGGTCGTATGGTAGATCTATTTGCAATTGTTTAAGGAACCTCCATACCATTTTCCATAGAGCCTGCACCATTTTGCAGTCCCCCCAACAACGTATGAGAGTTCCTTTTTCTCCGCAGCCTCGCCAGCATTTATCGTTCATAGTCTTTTGGATTTTAGCCATCCTAACTGGGGTTAGATGGTATCTCAATGTGGTTTTGATTTGCATTTCCCGGATGCTGAGTGATGTTGAGCATTTTTTCATATGTCTGTTGGCCATTTGGATATCTTCCTTAGAGAAATGCCTACTTAGCTCTTTTGCCCATTTTTTAATTGGGTTGCTTGTTTTCTTCTTGTAAAGTTGTTTGAGTTCCTTATATATTCTGGATATTAATCCTTTGTCAGATGTATATTTTGCAAATATTTTCTCCCACTCTGTTGGTTGTCTTTTAACTCTTTTAATTGTTTCTTTTGCTGTGCAGAAGCTTTTTAGTTTGATATAATCCCATTTGTTTATTTTTCCTTTGGTTGCCCGTGCTTTTGGGGTCGTATTCATGAAGTTTGTGCCCAGTCCTATTTCCTGAAGTGTTTCCCCTATGTTTTCTTTAAGAAGTTTTATTGTCTCAGGGTGTATATTTAAATCCTTAATCCATTTTGAGTTGATTTTAGTATACGGTGAGAGGTATGGATCTAGTTTCATTCTCCTGCATATCGATATCCAGTTATCCCAGCACCACTTGCTGAAGAGGCAGTCCCTTCCCCAGTGAATAGGCTTGGTGCCTTTGTCAAAGATCAGATGGCAGTAAGTGTGTGGGTTGATTTCTGGATTCTCTATTCTATTCCATTGGTCAGTGTGTCTGTTTTTATGCCAGTACCATACTGTTTTGGTTATTATAGCTTTGTAGTATAGCTTAAAGTCAGGTAGTGTTATGCCTCCAGCTTTATTTTTTTTGCTGAGCATTGCTTTGGCTATTCGTGGTCTTTTATTGTTCCATATAAATGTCTGAATAGTTTTTTCCATTTCTGAGAAAAATGTCTTTGGAATTTTGATGGGGATTGCATTGAATTTGTATATCACTTTGGGTAGTATGGACATTTTCACTATGTTGATTCTTCCAATCCAAGAGCATGGAATATCTTTCCATCTTCTTGTATCCTCTCTAATTTCTCTCAGCAGTGGTTTGTAGTTCTCATTATAGAGATTTTTCACCTCCTTGGTTAACTCAATTCCTAAGTATTTTATTTTTTTGGTGGCTATTGTAAATGGGCAGGCTTTCTTGATTTCTCCTTCTGCATGTTCACTATTGGAGAAAAGAAATGCTACTGATTTTTGTGTGTTGATTTTGTATCCTGCTACTGTGCTGAAATCATTTATCAATTCCAACAGTTTTTTTGTAGAGGTTTTAGGCTGTTCGATATATAGGATCATGTCATCTGCAAACAGGGACAGTTTGACTTCATCTTTTCCAATCTGGATGCCCTTTATTTCCTTCTCTTCTCTGATTGCTCTGGCTAGTACTTCCAACACTATGTTGAATAGGAGTGGTGAGAGTGGGCATCCTTGTCTAGTGCCTGTTCTTAAAGGAAAAGCTTTCAGCTTTTCCCCATTCAGGATGATATTGGCAGTGGGTTTGGCATATATGGCTTTAATTATGTTGAGATACTTTCCCTCTATACCTAACTTATAGAGGGTCTTTGTCATGAATGAGTGCTGAACTTTATCAAATGCTTTTTCAGCATCTATAGAGATGATCATATGGTCCTTGTGTTTGAGTTTATTAATATGGTGTATCACATTTATTGATTTGCGTATGTTGAACCAACCTTGCATCCCTGGGATGAATCCCACTTGATCGTGATGAATAATTTTTCGTATGTGTTGCTGTATTCTGTTTGCTAGTATTTTAGTGAGGATTTTTGCATCTATATTCATCAAGGATATCGGCCTGTAGTTTTCTTTCTTGGTTATATCTTTACCTGGTTTTGCTATCAGGATGATGTTTGCTTCATAGAATGAGTTTGGGAGATTTGCATCCGTTTCAATCTTTTGGAATAGTTTGTAAAGAATCGGTGTCAATTCCTCTTTGAATGTTTGGTAAAATTCTGCTGTGAATCCATCTGGTCCTGGGCTTTTCTTTGTTGGGAGCCTTCTGATAACAGCTTCAATCTCCTTTATTGTTATTGGTCTGTTCAAATTTTCTACGTCTTCACGGTTCAGTTTTGGGAGCTTGTGTGTGTCCAGAAATTTATCCATTTCCTCCGGATTTTCAAATTTGTTGGCGTATAGTTGTTTATAGTAGTCTCGAATGATTCCTTGTATTTCAGATGAATCAGTTGTAATATCGCCTTTTTCATTTCTAATTTTTGTTATTTGAGTCTTCTCTCTTCTTTTTTTTGTTAGCCATGCTAATGGTTTGTCAATTTTATTTATCTTTTCAAAAAACCAACTTTTTGATTCGTTGATCTTTTGAATTGTTTTTTGGTTTTCAATTTCATTCAGTTCTGCTCTGATCTTAATGATTTCTTTCCGTCTGCTAACTTTAGGATTGGATTGTTCTTGTTTTTCTAGTTCTTTAAGGTGAAGTGTTAGGTTGTTCACTTGCCATCTTTCCATTCTTCTGAAGTGAGCATTTAATGCAATAAATTTTCCCCTCAATACTGCTTTTGCAGTATCCCACAGGTTTTGGTATGATGTATCATTGTTTTCATTAGTTTCAATAAACTTTTTGATTTCCTGCTTGATTTCTTCTTGGACCCATATGTCATTAAGTAGAATGCTGTTTAATTTCCATGTGTTTGTATAGTTTCCAGAGTTTTGTTTGTTATTAATTTCTAGTTTTAATCCATTGTGGTCTGAGAAGATACATGGGATAATTCCAATTTTTTTGAATTTATTGAGACTTGATTTGTGACCTAATATGTGATCTATCCTGGAGAATGATCCATGTGCTGATGAGAAGAATGAATATTCTGAGGTTGTTGGGTGGAATGTTCTGTAGATATCTGCCAATTCCAATTGGTCTAGAGTCTTGTTTAGATCTTGTGTTTCTCTACTGATTCTTTGCCTAGATGATCTGTCTAATATTGACAGTGGAGTGTTCAGGTCCCCTGCTATTATGGTATTAGTGTCTATTTCCTTCTTTAGGTCTAATAGAGTTTGTTTTATAAATCTGGCTGCTCCAACATTGGGTGCGTACATATTTATGATTGTTATGTCTTCTTGATGGATCAGTCCTTTTATCATTAAGTAGTGTCCCTCATTGTCTCTTTTTATGGTTTTTAGTTTAAAGTCTATTTTGTCAGATATAAGAATAGCCACTCCAGCTCGTTTTTCTTTTCTGTTTGCATGGTAAATCTTTTTCCATCCTTTCACTCTTAGTCTGTGTGAATCTTTATGGGTGAGGTGGGTCTCTTGTAGGCAGCATATAGTTGGGTCCTGCTTTTTGATCCAGTCAGCCAGTCTGTGTCTTTTAATTGGGGAATTTAAGCCTTTAACATTAAGAGTTGTTATTGAAAGGTGTTGATTTATTCCTAGCATTTTATTGGTTGTTTGGTTGTCTTAGGTGTCTTTTGTTCCTTGCTTTCTGATTTACTGTTTGGTTTCTTTGTTTGTTGGTTCCTTAGGTTGTAGATAGTGTTTTTGTTAGCTTGTTTTCTCTTCATGAATGCCATTTGTATTGTACTAGCGGATTTAGATTTTTCTTAGGTTTTTATGGCAGTGGTAGTTATTTTTCAGGAACCAAACCCAGTACTCCCTTGAGGATTTCTTGTAAGGGTGGTCTTGTGGTAGTGAACTCCCGCAGTTTTTGTTTGTCTGAGAAATATACTATTTGCCCCTCATTTCGGAAGGATAGCCTTGCAGGGTAGAGTATTCTTGGCTGGCAATCTTTGTCTTTTAGTATTTTGAAAATATCATCCCATTCCTTTCTAGCTTTTAGGGTTTGTGATGAAAAGTCTGATGTTAACCTGATTGGGGCTCCCTTATAGGTGATTTGACGCTTCTCTCTTGCAGCTTTTAAGATTCTCTCTTTGTCTCTGAGTTTTGCCAATTTGACTATGACATGTCTTGGAGAAGGCCTTTTTGGGTTGAATACGTTTGGAGATCGTTGAGCTTCCTGGATCTGAAGATCTGTGATTTTTCCTATACCTGGGAAGTTTTCTGCCACTATTTTGTTGAATATGTTTTCAATGGAATCTCCATTTTCTTCCCCTTCTGGAATACCCATGACTCGGATATTTGAGCGCTTGAGGTTGTCTGATATCTCTCTCAGATTTTCTTCCATGTCCTTGATTCTTTTTTCTTTCTTTTTGTCTGCTTGTGTTATTCCAAACAGCCCATCTTCAAGTTCAGAGGTTCTCTCTTCAACTTCGACAAGCCTGCTGGTTAAACTCTCTGTTGTGTTTTTTATTTCGCTGAATAACTTCTTCAGTTCAGCAAGTTCTGCTACATTTTTTTTCAGGACATTGATTTCCTTGTATATTTCCTCTTTCAGATCCTGTATACTTTTCCTCATTTCATCATGATGTCTAGCTGAGTTTTCTTGTATCTCATTCAGTTTCCTTAGAATTATCACTCGAAATTCCTTGTCAGTTATTTCAAGGGCTTCTTGTTCTATAGGATCTAGAGTATGAGATTTATTAACTTTTGGTGGTGTACTTTCTTGATTTTTTGTATTTCTGGTGTCTTTTTTTTGGTGTTTATTCATTGTGGCAGGGGGTTTCACAGTCCACCGGTTTGAGACTAATGACTAACTAGGATGTTGCTGTGGTTGCCAATTTGGTATGGCTCCCGCCGTGACTGCTCAGTTGGCCTCTAGTGTCTTGTGTGTGTGGTTGCCTCGGGTCTTGGGCTTCTCCGGGGATCCACCTTTCTGGTCAGCTTGGACTCTGCTGGGCTGGTGGATCACATACCACAGGGTGTGTGATCTCTGTTGAGCTTTCACTTTCTGTACAGGACTTCTCCCCGTTCCGTGTGCTCTGGCCCAGGCTGTTAGATCGTGCAGTGGCGACCCCACCGGGTGTGTGGTTTCTGTCGAGTCTCCGCCTCCCTGGCCGCACGTCTCCCCCCTCTGTGCACACTGTGCTGGGCTGGGGTGTGTCTTCTGCACCCCTCGTCTATCAGCTGGGCCTTCAAGACCCTGCTCAGCACCGCCTCGCCCAGGAAGTCTACCAGGTTTCTGCTAGGCACAGACGACCGGTCTCTCTGGGTGCCTTTGTAGCACTGTGTAGATCTTTCTCGGGTCTTGTTCACCTTTGTATCCCCCCGGTATAAACCGAGTCTAGTGCCCGCCTGCAGCCTGGTCTCCGGCAGGTTCAAGCGGACCTGGGAACTCTCCTACCACACTATTCCCAACCAGAAATTCGTTAGGCTTTTTTCCAAACTGGTGGTCGCAGAGATGGTATCTGCCTCCCAGTAACAGGAAGTTTACCGGGGCCGGAGTCCAGGGTGTGGTGGAGTGACAGACAGCCCGCCCGTACTTCCTAGTCTTCCCAACACTGGTCGGGATGCCCCACACCCCCAGCCCCGCCAGAGAACCGCGGAGGGAGTGGGAGAGGAGGCCGGCCCGCAGGGTCCGGAAAGCCCTGCGCCAGGCCAAGCAAATGGGCTCAGTGATGGCCGAGCAGGGCGGAGCTGCCCGCACCTGGGAAAATGGAGGCAGCACCGGGGCAATGAGTGGCCTGGTGGTGCAGGCGGGAGCCGCGTGGGCATCCACCCCCCGAACAGAGCTGTGCCAGGGATCACTCACAGTGCTGTGCCAGGTCGGGTGCTCGCTCTGTCTCTGGTTTGTTGCTTTCCGTGTTCTCCGCGCTGCCGCCTCGGGCTGTTCAGTCGCGGCGCCGCTCGGGCGCTCCCAGGAATCTTCTTTAATGCCGGCCTGAAACCTCGAATCCTGAATAGGGCAGCTGGCTGCCTTCAGTGCGGCCCCAGCCTCCGGGATCCTGGCTGCATCCACAGCAGCCCTGGCGCCGTGTTCCCTGTTTCAAGACTCGCTTTTGCAGCTAAGAATCAGTTCTTCTCCTGCTCCACACTTCAAAGCTGTTGCCTGTAAATGAGGCAGCCTCTCCTGCCGGGGGCAAAGTGGCGTTGAGCTCCCACGACCGGCCAGCAGCAGCAGTCCTCCCTTAAGAGATGGCCAGAGGAAGGTCCACAAGTTTCCCGGCTGCCTGAGGCCCAGTGGCCACCTTTTCCACCTCAGCTACTCCGCGCCAGCCGCCGCAGCCGCCGCCATCTTGAAAAACTCTAATTTGGTCTCTTGAATGGACTTATCATGCCTTGTACAAATGGTGTTTATCAGTATCCTTGAAATGTTTGGAGTATCACATGATACCTTTGGAGTATCACATGATACCTTTTTGAGTTGTCCCAAATTTCTGGATGAACTTATTAAATTAAATGTGATAACTATTATCAACTAGACTGGTGGTATCAGAGTTGGGGTGTCAAACTCAGGAGGTACCAGAGATGATCTCTTTTGGCACAGACAGAGGATATTTGAACTTCTGTTTATTTTTCAAAGCTCATCCTTTTAAACATCTAATTTAGTTATACTTTATAATGTACACATACATGAGTACAGTGGTACATGGACAGAATTTATAAGTAGACATGCTTAATGGGATGTGGGCTTAAGGCTTTTAATGAGTGGAATATAAATAAAAAAGTTCGGATGCCTCTGCTCCAGACCCTGGTAACCCTCTCTGCATCCTGTTCTGAGGAGTCTGTTGCCAAGTTTCTGAGATTTTTGATATAACAAAATAACATGCGTGCTTTTTCCAGTGCCCATTGCAATTCATGATGCAAGGGGCCTACAGCATTATTATTGTCTGTTTCTCTTACTCACAACTGATTATAAACTCCATGAAAGCTGGGATAAAACCATTTCATCTCTGTAACATTTGGCCTCAAAACATAGATGGTACTCAATAAGTAATATTAAATTATGAACAAGTGATTAGTTGCCCCTCTCATTTACATCCAATTCCACTTCATACGCAAAGTCCTCCTGGGATAAAATGTACTTTCCAGTCACCTGAGTATTGGAGACGATAAAATAAATATAAATAAAAGCTAATGGGTTACCTACTGATAACTGAACACTGCTTCTACTAGCAGACCATAATTTTCCTTACCTATGACTTTATTTCTATTACTCCCTGTGACTTTATTGAACAATGCCATGCATTTGCAAGACTGATGGTCTCATAACTCGAAGGTTATTGAAGTAGCTGCAATTGGTACTTGCTATCAAGGTCAGTGCTGTGGAGGGTAAAGTGACACCAGATGATAATACCAAGTTGTAGATAGGAGATTGGCCATATGGCAAGGACTGAGCCAGAGCAGATGGCGGGGATTGGGCCAGTGTGGACAGGTGGAAGGGGCAAGGTTGGAAACCGAGAGGGAAGGTGTGAAGTGGAACAGAAATAAGCTTCTGAGATGGAAGGGTCTGTCCACAGTTACCGAATAAGGAGGTGGGTAGAAGGGGGTCAGGGGTCTCCCAGGAGCAACAGTGACCAAAAGTTGGGCAAAATGGTTGGGGTGACATTGAAGGCTCTATAAACTTGAAAATGAGTCATTCATGGGAGAAGCTTTTTAAGTACATGCTGGGCAAGGCCAGGGATCATCATGTGTGATGAGAGGAACCAGGAAGATTCCTCCAGCTAGTGCCAGAGCGTGGACCAGGACAGCAAACCAGGCGTTGGTGACATCCATTGTCACTGCCAACCTCAGTCCATCATTACATAGTGGAGAATGCACTATCATATATTCATCTAAATTCCTGTTAAGCCACTTACTTTAATCTGACCAATGATTATTTGGTCTGGGATTCCAACTTCAAAATTTCTAAGGGTATTTTCTGATGGGCAGCATTTAATTTTAAATTACATGTACATAGCTACAAAAGTCTAGTGGTGCTAGAAGGGCCATAGTAAAAAGCAGCTCTCTCCTGCCTCCCATCAAATCCAATTCCTTAGAGACAACCCTTTCTAACACTTTCAACTCTTTTAGTTACACCCCTGTATTTTTTTTAAATACTTGGGCAGACATTTCTTAATTTATATATTTTAGGTATTCTCTATCGATTTTCCTAAATGCAAGATGCGGATTTACACGTTTATAAGCCACCTCCCTAGTTCCTTTCTCTACGTTCTCCCCAAATACCCAAATCACAGATTGTTGATTATATTGAAATTCAGCATTTATATTTTGAGGACTGTGTATGTATTATTCAGTAATGAGCCAAGTAGTAAAATCTAATTGTATTTTCTTTTTTTGTATTTTTTTTTTGTTTCTCTAGAATCAATAATTAACTATTTTTAAAATTTCCTTTGTTTTCTGTGTACCTGTCATGAATTCCAAATTCTCTAACGCAACTGTAAAACTCTTCTCAAAAATTTCCCCAACAACATTAAACACGTCAGGTAATCTACAGTCACTTTTTGTCCTCTGGGAGGGTCTTCTCCAGCCCTCCGCCTTTCTGTTCCATCCACACTGGTTCTTCTCAGGGCCCTGCATGGCTCTTGTCTTGGGTCCTCCCTCTGCCATTATTGTAGGGACGTCCTTTTGACACTCTTTGGTATCACATTCCCAAATTTTGGGATCCCATGATACCTCTTTCTAGGACTGCATTATCATTTTCCTGAAACACGTTCTCAGATAACTTGTTGAAAAAAGGGGTGTTTGAGGTTAACTTTCCAAATTCTTGCTCTTCTGATGAGTCATTATCCTACTTTCACACTTAACTGAGGAACTCTGGAAAGAAAGCTGTCACGTTGTTAGGATTGCTGTTGAGAAAGTCAATGCTCTCTGATGACCACGCCTTGTACATAACCTATATGTATTTTCTCTCTGGATACATTCAGGATCTTTCCTTTAACTCCCTTAATTTAAATTTCATATGATTGCTTTGGTGTGGATCTTTCTCCCACCTCAGGTCTGAGACTTCAGCAATTTCTCTGATCCCACCTTCTCAAACGCCTGTTAATTTTAGATCTCTCTATATTTCTCTTGCTCATTTTCACTCCTAGTATCTTTTTTTCTTAGTGTTCCACTTCCTTGCTCATTTCCTTGGCTTTATTTTCAACACTGCTATTGTGTTTTAATTTCAGTGATCACATTTTTAATTTCCAAATATTATTTCTTATTTTTGGGTAGTCTTTTTTTTTTTTTTTTAATAGCACTTTGTTCTAGTTTTTTTGGACACAATGTGTCAAATCATTTTTACCTCTCTAAGAATATTAATTTAACTTCCAAAAGTTTCTTCTGCTTTCTGAATTGTCTCTGTTTCTTCTGAGATGCCCTATCACCCCTCACCCCCAATTGTTAGTTTGGAGATCTTTCTGTCATGGGTTTGTGGCATTACCTTAAATGGCTGGTGAGACTTGCCTATCCGTTCACACACAGTGAAGTGCTGGGATGCTGACTGGAAGCTGTGGGGTGTGTGTCTGGGGTGGTGGAGCATTTGTTGATTATTAGGCTTCATTGCACCATGGAGAACTCCCTGTCTCATTGAAAGGTTCCCAAGTGGCAGTATCTGTGGCTTTTTTTTTTCCTTTTGGTTGCAGAACATTCAATTTCTTGAGAAAATAATTCTCCGGTTTTCTCATGAGGAATACATGTCTGGTGGTCAGGGTTGTGGGAGCTGAGAGGGCGGTGGAGGGGGAGTTCAACTAGGTTAAGTAGATTTCCCCATCTTTACTCTGTTTTTATTAAGGAGTTTCACCCCATTTTCTTTGGTGCTTGGTTTCTGGAGCATAAACCTCCCACCCCCTGCTTGTTAGAACAGGACAGTCACCGGCAGGGCCAGAGGAAGGGAACTGGGGATCTGAGCAACCCTCACACTGAATCCAGCCTCCACTCCGGTTCGGAGCTGCCAACTCCGGTGCCTGAGCCTTGGCGTTCCCAGCTCGCTGCTCACCCGCCTTCCACAGCCTGGACTTGGGTTTTCCTCAACTGTCAGGAATGAAGTGGCTGAACTTGTCAGGTGTCAAAGTTCCCCCACGAAAAAGGAAGGGAAAGAGGTGACAGAGGGAGGTTACAATGTCCATGTGAGCCAGGCAAGAACCCTGCTGCCTTGGCGGTGGTGGCACCTCCAGGGAGCAGAGCTTGATGAGGTGGTGGGAGGGAGGGGTGACAGGAATGAGTTCCTGTGCCTGCTCCAGCCTGTCTGTCACTTGGCGGAGCTGCCTTTAACTGGTTCCACGTCTGGGCTCTGGAATCAGACGATCTGGTTCCCATTCTGGCTATATCACCTTAACCGACTGGGTGGCACTGGGCAGATTACTTGACTTTCCTAAATTTCTATTTTTTTTCATTTGTACAATGGAATAACAGTGGAATCTCTTTTATAGGAAGGATTTGGTGCGAATCATGGGAGGTAGTCCATGAAATGCACTGGGCAGAGCGCTGAGCACAAATAAGCATAAATAAACGTAAAACTCACTACTAAACTGATGGCTTTTGGTGTCACTCATAGTTGCCCTATCCAAGGGCTTGGCCAAGGAGTGTGGAGGATGGGAAAGGGGTCCCTTTTCCTTAAAGGTGTGAACAGTAAGACGACACACCCTGAGCCTGCTCTGCCTCAGAGTTAATTCTTTGAGGGCAGAGCAGCAAACAGTGGCTGGAGGCTGAGAGCCAATCCTGTGGCTGCGACCGCTGCAGCCAGCTGACAGCCCAGGCTCCTCCACGTGGCCCCTCATCTCTGCTTCTTTCCTCTGCTCCCACTCATGGCTCTCAAAACTCTGCTCCCTGTTTCTTCATCTCCTCACTGGTGTTTTAAAAATCCCATTCAGAACACACAAATGGTAGTTACTTCTGAACTCTGACAATATGTTATATGGTTTTGTAGAATAGCTATTAAATGAAAGTCTGATGAAAGGCAGGGTGACCAGATGGCTAAGTGGGTGGAGTTACCCAAACAATAGAAATCATTTCATTTGAGCAAAGGTTGACCAGAGGCCAGTGCAGAGTAGACTGAGTGGCAGGGACATGTGGGGAGAAGCTGAGACCTGATGTGCAAGCCCTTGCTGTCTCCCCACAGAGGGGACAGAGGTGAGCAGGAGGGGGAAGAGGCAGTGGTGGAGGGTTTGTGTTTGGCTCATGGGGCGAAGATGGTGTGAGGGTGCCCTGGGCTGCAGTTTGGTGGGGAGTATGTTTGCTGGGGTGGCACGGGGTGCCAGTGGTCTTGTCCATTTTCTCCCAATTTAGTAATTTCCTCAGGCCACCAAATGACCCTGTACTGGGACTGCACTGAGAAGCGTATCTATCTATAGCTTCTACTTTAAAAAGACTAATTCCTCTGAAAATTATTAGTGACCCCACAGTTAGAGATTTGAGGATTCTTTGAGTTATGCAATGAGCCTTCTATTGTTTACTATGGGCTGGGTGCTGTTTACAACAATAAACCAGATGGCTTCATTTGCATGCAGATTTGACTCTATTTGTAGAGGTTTCCTTATGGGTAGGAAAAAAATCACTTCCTTAATTAAAGCTTTTTTGCACATTCAGGTTAGGGAACAGTAGCTTTCTTCAGCTCCAAGCCTCATTTTGCAGGGCAAGCTAAATCCAAAATGAATGGCTGCAAGTTAAGATGCTGCCCTTGAGCTTGAGGCAGCTGCTCTTTCTGCAGGATTTCATCCTCTCCAGCAAACCTTTTCCACCCAAAAAGATAATACTGCCAACTTATGAGAGGAGTCAGCAATATAAGTATTTCACCCTGTCAAAGTCTCTCTTTGACTTGGTTCCTTTGGGCTAGAATGGGGATGGGTCCCATGGAGGAAAAGAACATGGTGGTGAAACCCTCAAGGTCATGATGCTGAGGTGCCCCCTGCACTACCGTGAGCTGACCGATAGCTGGACTCTGGGGGGATGTGGTAAAACTGGCTTATTCTTACTTAGTCATGGACACTATCAGGTATTGAACCCACTCATGGAGCATTTAAATGTAAATGGTACTTACTGGGTAATTTTGTTTTATTTTGAATGCTTGACACAGTTGTGTGTATTTGGATGTTGGGAGGGTGGGGAGCAAGTCTGTTTTCTTAAGAAGCTTTTCAGACTCTCCACATTAGGCCCATAAACTTCCTCAGATTTTCTTTATTGGGGCTATTAGTTATGCATCAGCTATCCTAGGTATATTGGGGTTCGAAGTTAGCAGTTAATAACTGGAAGTGGATAAATGAATAACTAGGTGTAATGGAAGCTTTTAGATTTCCTGTTCTTCACTCAAATTTCTGTCTCGGGTAAGCCCCAAAGGTTTCTACATGATTGATTCCAGAGAGGGAAGGACTAGCAAGACTGGATCTCTTGTACCCTGGCAAATAGGGGATTGGAGGAAGATCTGTATGATTTAGCAGAAATAAAACAACATGACATTTCTTGCATCTGGAGGTTGTAGAACAAATTTATATCCACTCCTTGCAGGTTGATATCAGATGCAAGAAATATTGCATGGTTTTATTTTTGTTACAGGGAAAAGAACTGTGGTTACTAGAGGTGGGAAAGGGGAGGGGGTGAGGGGGCAGGGAGAAGCTGTTTAATGGACATAAAATTACAGCTAGATAGGAAAAGTATGTCCTACTGGTGTACAGTCGACCCAGGAATCTATAATTAACAACAATTTACTGCATGTTATCAAATGACTAGAAGACGGGAGATCAAATGTTCACAAAGAATTATTTTGCAATAATTCCCTGATTAGATCATCACATACTGTAAACATGTATTGAAGCATAACTCTGTACCCCATAAGTAAGTATAATCAATATATTTCAATAAAAAATTATTTAAAAAAATTTAACAAATAGTGTAATACGCTGAGGTGGCCATAGGATGGCGGCTCTGGGGATTGCCTAGCTTTTAATGCTCCTGTGTCCCAGGGATGAATACATACACTTTCTTTTCTTTTCCTGAGCAATTTCACCAACTCATGATTTCTGGTACTAGCCATAGGTTAGTGATTTCCAAATTTATTTATCCAGCTAGATTTCTCCTATGAGTTTAAGATTAATATATACATTTCTCGCTGGACAGCTTTCCAGGCAGCTCAACCTCTAAATGTCTGTAAGTGAGCAAATGGTTCTTCCAAATTAACTCTACCTGCAGTGTTCTCCGCTGTGGAAGGTACAGCTTTCCTCACTCTGCCACTCAAGCCAGAAGCCTTGGAGTCATTCCTTGGTGTCCAGTCAGTCCCCGAGACGTCACTCCTGCATCTCCTAAATGCTCTGCAGAGTGTCCCCTCTTTGCCATTCCTTCTGCTGCCCTGGCTCAGGCCCTCGTCTCTTGTCTGGAAGTTGCAGCAGCCTCCTAACTTCTGCTTCCAGTGTGGGTGATCTTAAATCCATCCTTTACAAAGCCAACGGAGAAATCTATCTACGATGCAAAACTGACCATTTCACACTTATGCATAAACCCTGAACAGTTCCAGATAGCCTGCAGAATATATTGCATCCTCCTTCACATGGCATATTAAGCCCAGGCCTGCTTTCCTCTGCCCCTTGCCCAGAAGGTATCTCCAGCAACGGGCAGCTCCCCTGCTCCCACCACCACTGTGCAAGTGTTTATTTGCATAGTCTTCTCTCTCTCTCTCTCTTTTTTTTTTTTTTAAAAAAAACTCTTTTAAAATTACTAAATCAGCATTATGTAATCAATGTCTAATTCACATTACATCTAACACTTCCCAAATTTTCTATGCTAATATTTTGATCCCATAAATGGTAAACAACTAGGACTTTCAAATTTACCCAATTAAAACTATTGAAAAAAGAGGGTACTAATGTATGTGGGTGTATTCTTAATTCTTCTGGTTGTAGTTTTTGTCAAATTTGGAAGAATTATAAAGTTGAAAAGTAATTGATTTGAAACAGATAAGTTGAAATCTTCCTGTTTAAATGCCAAAATTTCTGAAACCAGCAATATTTGATTTCCAGACTATTTCAGTACATACATTAATTTCAGTTATGCTATTACTGTTATATTCTTATTAATAATATGATGTATATATTACCCCCCTTTACTTATTAGTGACTTTAAATGGAAATGAAACATTTTGCTTGAGAATATATTGGTAAAAATAGTACAGTAGACATTTACATTTGTTTTTAACAATGTGGCTTTTTCCCCCCAATTTATTTTTTATTGAAGCATAATTGATTATACATATTTGTGGGGTACAAAGTTGACTATTAGTAGTTGTGAACAATGTGTGATGGTCAAATCGGGAGAGTTAGCTTATTCATCATTCCAATCCATAATCATTCTTTCTCATTGACCCCTCCCTCTGCCTGTCCCTTCCCACTTTCTACCTCCAGTAACCACAGTTCTGTTCTCTCCTAAAAGTTCAACGTATGGGCCGAGCCCGTGGCGCACTCGGGAGAGTGCAGCGCTGGGAGCGCGGCGACGCTCCCGCCGCGGGTTCGGATCCTATATAGGAATGGCCGGTGCACTCACTGGCTGAGTGACGGTCGCGAAAAAGAAAAAAAAAAAAAAAAAAAAAAAAAAAAAAGCAAAAAAAAAAAAAAAAAAAAAAAAAAAGTTCAACGTATTATTTTGATTGTTGTTTCATTCTTTCTTTCTGTCTTTATTGTCTTTTTGTTTATTTATGAATTCTGCTCCCACTTATGAGTGAGGACACGTGATATTTCTCTGTTTGTGCCTGGGCAGTCTCACTTAACGTAATTTTTTCCAGTCTCATCCATGTTGCTGCAAATGGCAGAATCTTACTTTTTTTATGGCTGAGTATTATTCCATTGTGTATATACACTGTTGGTTGGACTGCAAATTAATGCAGCCATTACAGGAAACAGTATGGAGGTTCCTAAAACAACTGCAGGGAGAACTACCATATGATCCAGCAATCCCAATACTGGGTATATACCCAAAGGAATGGAAGTCATCATGTCGAAGAGATACCTGCACTTCCATGTTTATTGCAGCTCTATTTACAATAGCCAGGCTATGGAACCAACCTAAATGTCCATTGGTGTATGACTGGATAAGGAAAATGTGGTGTATATACACAGTGGAATACTACTCAGCCATAAAAAAGAGTGAAATTCTGTTTCCTCTTTGGGGTTGTCCTTTTCTCTAACTTCCTCTCCTTCACCCCCTCAACTCTCACATTTAATCTGGCCTGATTACTACTCATTCTTTAAGACTCAGTTAAGGTGCCACCTCTTCCAGAGAGTCTTTCAGATCCCTCCCTGGGCTGGGTATGGTACACTTTCTCTGTGCTCCAAGGACATCTTGTATCTGTCATTGTGTTTAACTTACTGGATTTTATAATTACTTTCATATGTTCCTCTCCTCTGCTAGGCTGTACACTTCAGAGAGCAGATTATATTTTCTATATCTTTCTACCAGTAATATCTACACAGGGGTTCAATATGTGTTTCTTAAATAAGTGAAAAAAATGATTTTTAAAACATTTGGACCATTGATAATTCCACTACCAGTTATTCCTTGACATGAGCCTGCCTTCAGCAGTTTCAGAACTGGAAAGTCATCCCACACAGACAGTTTTCTAGGTCTGGCAATATCTGTTTGGACTTTTAGGCACATTCAGCATTTCCCTTCTCAGAGATCTGGTTTGCAGGCCATCCTCACGGGTCCTCCGTGTGACGGTGGTGGGCAGCGGTGGTTCTGAGGACTGCCAGCCCCGTGGATGTTCCTTATGTCTTTACTATATCTCCTTTTGGTGTCTACTTCCTCTTATCTTTTTCTCTTTTCATGTAATTGTAATTTGTGGTCTAATCACATTACGTTCCCATTCTATCACCTGCCCTGTTGTAATGAAGGATGGTCATAGCTGAATTGTAAAAGACTGTGATGCGTTTAGTCACACTCTGTTGCTGTGCAATGAAGGATCGCTGTGATGCAAGGTGGCCTTTATGTCTTGATAGACTACAAAACCTCCGGAGCCCCACATCCATAGAAAAACAGATTTTATATCAAATCCATTAGGTGAGTAAAATGTGGAAAAGTTGCCCATTTCAGCAGAATGATGGATGGGAACATCGAAAACTGCTTTATACTCAGGTAATGGATTGATATGATCCATACAATTATGCTACACAAATCAAAGTTTCCTTTTTGTGCTCTTTTCATTACATGAAATAAAAGATTCTCATGTCCTATTCATAGCTACTGTCAATTTCCTACTGAATAAAGTAATGCAGTCCCCATGTCTCGAGAGGTGGGATCAGTAAAGCTGTGGAATAACCCATGAGGCACAGAGCATGGGACGTGGAAGTGAACAGTCTTTTAAGACCTCAGTTTCTTTATTTGTAAATTGGAAAAATAATCCCTTCTTCACAGGGCTGTTGTAATGATTAAAAGCAACAGCATCATACAGAAGCATTTTGAAATACCTATAAGAAGCCAAAAAAATTCTTTTTGCCTATACTTATTAATAATCATAGAAAAATAACAAAGACTTATGTTTGCAGGGTGAGATCATTGGCTTGGCTTTTTACATAACATGGTGCAGCTTCTTTACAACTCACATGTACTTGAGAAGGGAATACCGTAGAAAGCAAGCCTACAAACAAATTCCATTCAACTGCTAAGTGAAAATAATTTCTGATAGAAAAATAAATAGTTCATCAAAATGGAAGCAGATGCTCAGACTTTAAAGATAAAAAAGTACATTGAGAATAGAGGAATGATTCCATTATGCAGCCACTCTCATGTGGTGTTTTTGGAGGACGAAGAAGGGAGCTCAGACACTGTGCTTCCATCGTGACCACCTGGGGGAAGGATGAAAAGTGGGATTCAGGTTGGTGGCACAGGGGCACATATTGGTTGGAGATTATATAAGACTAATAGGAGTTTTATAACCTTGTGTTACATAATTATAGCAAGTATAATGTGAATGAAATGATGTCCAATATGTTGATTTAGAACAGTTTTAATTTCAAGGAATCTGAGAATTTGAATGAGGGCAGGACAGACCGCCAGAGTGGTTTCTTGGATAATGAACGATGTGTTCAGCAGAAGATGCTGTTGCATGGATGGTTGGTTCTCCCACCTCAACAGCCCCTGGGGACATGAGCAAACCACTCTGAGGGTCTGACCGCAACATAAAAGATTTTCACTGCCAAAGAGATAATGTTGCTACCCCAAAATGGCAGAACTTCACTCCACGTTTATTGAGTGTAATGTGGTGCAGATGTACATGCCTGGATAATGAAATATTGAATTAACTATTACAATGAAATTCAGTATGGCATGCCAATTTATGATTTGACTTACATTTCCTGCTTCCAAATTTCAAGTTGTGAAATAGGGGCTTTGGTCTCTGCCTTGCCTTTGAGGTTATTGAGCACAATGGGGAAGATGGCATGTCCGGAATCGAGCTATTTGAGAATCTCAGTATTTTTGAAAGTGAACTTAGATGTAAAGAAAAGCAAAAGGTAAAGCTTCAACTGCCACAGCATGGGGCTGCAGGTTATGCTAATTTGAAACTGAGTAAATGGAGGCATAATTTGGGTCTCGAAAGCAATTATTTCCAACAGTCTGGCAGCCACCCAGAGCACAGCAGCTTGGAAACATGCTGCATTCTGACCTTTTCCTGGGCTAGGGCTCTGGAGAAAGAACGAGGCCTTTAATGTTCAGACTGGAAGGTGCACAAACAAAGCATCGAATGGATTTGGATGGAACCAATCTCACATTTCACCTCTGCAAAACTTTATGGGGATTTATTGTTTCAGGAACAGAAGGACATTTACCTACAGATGCAGGGGAGTAAATTTCAAGTACATTTAGTATTGGAGAATGGTCGCTTTATTGCTGATTTCAATCCACTTGACTTTCTCCTTAATCTTCCACCTTCCACTTCCAGTAGAATGCCACACACACACCAACACACCAACACACACACACACCTTTTTAGTTTGGTGCTTCAGTGGTTTGAGTGATTTGTTGAAGTTTGAAGAGTTTTTTATAGCAAAAAAAATGGAAACAGCCACAATGGGTAAATTTACTATGATATACATTTGAATAAAATGTATTTATTTGAATAAAAAATGTAACGCAATGTGGCATAAGCTGCAAAACAGATCTATGTAAATTGCCAATTGTATGTTGTTAAGTAGCAAGAACTTTTCAAAATAAAATGTATATTATAGCTCCATTATGTTAAAAAGTATATGTGTCTGATACATTTGAGGGTACTTCAAAAAGTTTGTGGAAAGATCTGTATTATCTTTCAATTTTATTTTTCCACGAACTTTTTGAAGTTCCCTTGTATATATGTATAATACACACACGCACACACATGTGTGTGTTTATTTGTTTAAACACAGAGTAAAGGACAGACGTCTAGAAGGATTCACATCAGACTTTAATACTGGTTACCTCTGAGGATGGTAATGCATGGAGGATGCATGCTGGGAAGGGCCTAGGTACTTCATTTACGTATTTTTTTCTGTGGGAGGGTAGAAAAAGCAAAAGGGAAAGGACAGAGGAAGGAAAAGGAGAGACAAGAGCGCAAGAAACCTTTAAGAGAAGACGGGGTTGGGCAAGAGTGGAGCATGACAGAGCAGCATGGGGTGTGGGAGCAGGTGACAGGGATTTAAGGGCCGGCCAGTCAGCTCAGAAAGTCAGAGAGTGGTGTTGAGAACACCAAAGTCCAGAGTTTGATCCCTGTCCTGGCCAACTGCCAAGAAATAAAAATAAAAATAAATAAAAGAAGAGATTTAAAAGGGTCATGTGCTGTGGAGTAAACAACCTTTGATGCTCCCCGTGAGACACACACAATGTTAGAATTTTTGCATCCCTTTTGGTTACTGAACTATGATTTTGAAGAGAACGTCCATCCTGGGGCTCTGGAGATAGGGGCAGAGGAGGCCTCAGCTTTTATTTTGGGATTATAGGTCTGTGGGCTTCACCCTAAACACATTCTGCAGCCACTGTGGGCAGAAGAGACACTCGCGCTCATACTGAGAGAAACTAAGGTTCCTGAGCTGTGCCTTCTGCATGCAAGGCCTGGATACCACTGAGGAGTTTCTGTGCTGTAAACTGCCCGCGCCCGACAAGCAGACAAGCAGCTAACTGTGCTAGAAAGTGTGCTTCTGACAATGAATTCTCACTGGCCATACGCAAACCTTTCTTTACCAACAATTATTCCATTAAGATTCTGGACTTCGTAGGGTTACTAATAGTAGCTAAAATTTATCGAATGCTTCCCATGTTCCGAGCAGTGTTTTAATATGGGCGTTATCTCAATTAAGCCTCCCGTCACTTGAAGTGCTATTACTGTCTCCATTTTTCATATAAGAAAACTGAGGCACAGAAAGTTTCATGTGAACATTTTAAACCATTTATTACCATTGCTCTTTCCACAAAAAATGTTTCCACTCTTTTTTATTAAGTGATTTCCTCCCCCTCCCCCACTATCCTTGGCTGTTTTCATGAATAGAGCATTAACTCTTAAAACATGCCTATGGGCTGATGGCAAACCAATACTGGAAGCGAATGCAGCTCTGTCATTGTGAGCCTTTAATTCTGGGCTTCGCTGGCACCTGAAGCGAGCATGAAGATTCAGAAGGAAATTTCTCTGTAAGGTTCAGAAAGCCTGGGAAAAGACAGCCATGCTTTGTCTCATATCTTTACTGAGAACCTACATATGTCACGCACATCCCTGGACTTTATGAAAGATGTTGCATCTAAGGACTTCCTTATTTTAGCTCTGCCTCTGATATTGTCCTATGCCACTCTCTCCTCTGCCCACTAGGCTCCAGCCACATCACCCTTTCTGTTCCTCAAAGTATCAAGCTTATTCCAGCCTCAGGGTCTGTTTCTTCTGCCCAGATCACAACCCTCTGCAGGGCTGGCTTCTTCCCATGATTTAGAAGCCAGTCACCTCCTCAGAGCCAATGCCATCTACTCACTGAAATGGAAATGGAAAATCCAACCTAAAGTCACTTTTGGTCATTCTTCATCAATTTAATTTTCATAGCATGTATTACGATCTAAAATATCTATTTATTTTTTAAATTTACTTATGTATTGCTTGTTTATCCTGAACTAGGATGTCAAGTCCACATATGCAATCATACTTGGCCTGTTTTGTTCTTTGCTATGTTTCTAGCACCTAGACCTTGTTTGGCACATAGCAGGTACTTACTAAACATTGTTGAATGAATGAAATATACTGCCTTGGTTCTACCAGTTTGAGGGCTGTGGGTTCTTCACTCTACCAGCCAAGGTAGGCTTCTAAAACCAATCTCCACATGGAGATAAAGTTGCTGCTTGGCTAAATCAAACCTTGTTATTGGTAATGTTTGTTGTAGTTATTTAGAAATAGTAGCTTAAAATGATCTCATGTGATGAAATATTCAAGGTAATTTTATTAATCCCTTATTCCAAATGCTCTGATATGCCCTATCAAAAGTTTTTGTTAATTTTTTTCAAATGACATTGAGCTGAGTTTAAACTACAAATTTTCTGGTTGCAGCAACACACAGAGTATTTGGTAGCACTGAGGTTAAATGCCCATGGCAAGGAAGCCAGTTTTTCTGAATGGGCTGGGATGGTTCAACTTCCTAATGTCCTTTACTTATAAAGAGGTTGTCCGAAAATGTGCAGTTGAGGCTCAGGACTGGATTTGCATGGACCGTGTGGGAAAGTTTCAATTTTCCCATATCAATTGGAGTTTGTAGTGCAATACTTCACAAAGACATTTATCATGTGTAACAATGAGCTTTTAGTTTGCAACCATGTGCCCGTTTCCTGGAGCACACATTTGGCTAGGAGAAGGCATTCTCCAGCTCTGATAACTCAAAGTAGCTTTATATTAAAGGAAGGTTGGGCACTGACCTTCAATACTCCCCCAGACTCAGAGACTCTTCTCTCCTCTCAGATTGTCTAATGGTTACTTTAGTCCTATTGAGGGACATTAAGATCTCCATCTTTCAGGATAGAGCCCTGGGTGAGGTTTGTACCCCAATACCGAATGAGGATAAGTGCTTCAACGTTTTGCTAGCCTTCATAGCTCAGGCTCTCATACAAATAGGAGCATCACCCACTGGAGAGTCCTTGGGAATGACAGAAGGTGAGGTTTGTCTTCCATGTGCTTCCGCCTCCCATAGCCCTGCTCTCCCTGATGCGTCTCCGGCTTAACCTCTATTCATTCTGCTCGCAGCTGTTTATTAACTAAACCTTCATAAGGCGGTAGCTGATCATGGTTGAATGACTACCCACCCTACTTTTTTAAATTATTATTTTATTAAGGGATTCTTGATGATTGAAATCCAAATTAATTAATCTCTACTAGTATGATTTTAAGTACCAGCACAGAATGGGGGTAAATATTTCAACATCCACAGTCTATATATACACTTATAATAATCATCTCATCGTTACCTTTCAGCCACGATCTATGTCTCGTGGCTGGCACACACACATACACGCAGAGGCATGTTCAGCTTAAGAAGCTTGATGAATGAGACAATGTTAGAATAACATAGTGGAACGTGAACTATTTTAATTTCTCCACTAATGAACATCAAATAATAATTTCCAAAGTTTACATGTGACAGTGAATAGGGACACTGATATTTTCAAGTAGGATAAAAGGTTAAATTTTTATACTTGAGAAAAATGAAGTATAAATTGAAAAGTGCTTAGTAAAAATAACAGTGCAAAAACGACTCACCATATCCTATGAAAAAAAGTTAAACTACCTCATGGCTTTTCCTTTTAATATTACATTTCAAAACCTCTTTCTCTGAAGAAAATTCATGGGAAATTTTCCTCCTGCTCTATTTCACATGCTTGGAGAACTATAAAGCATTCCACCATACATTAATCAGAAAACTCAGAGCAGAAAGGGACAAAATTTTCACGGAAATAATTTGGAAGGCGAGAGACTAGACCCTACTCGTTTTCACAAAATATAACAGTTCTATTAAGGATTATTTACCATGAGTAAAAGTGTATTTGCTTCAGATTATTTCCCCCAGGTGGTGCTCTTTTTGCATGTTTCAGTCTGATATTCTATTTTTTTTGTAATCAGTGGCTCGCAAACTCTGGTGAACATTAGAATCATCTTCAGGGCTTGCTGCAAATGCAGCTTTCCAAGCGCCGATGCCAACCTTTTTGAATTTACTCGGTCCTGGGCCCAGGAATCTGTACTTTTTAATGAGCACCTCAGTTGCTTCAGGTGATCTTTTCTACAGAAGCTTTGCAAACACTGCTGTGGGGTCTACCTACCTCTCAGATTGCTTATGAGAGGCCTGGCTAACTTAAAGTACCATTATTTTGAACTTTCTAAAGGGTAAACATGACATTCATTCTTATGATTGGTGCAGCCAGGCCAGAGACTTCACACAGAGAGCACACGGACATCCTGCCAAGGAATCGTGCCTTGCGCCCGATTTAGGTTCTGATGAGCAGGAGTAGCTTGGCAAGCTCTGTGGCCCCTGAGCAGCACGAGCTCATCAGCTTTGATGCAGAAGGACATCGCCTCCTTCGCCAGGGAGAGCTTCATGTTGGGAGCCAAACTGGCTTCTCTATGGGCCTCTGGGGAAAACAGTACTTTGGGTTCGGTCCACGGTCGGGGAGGTAGGAAGTGCAGAGGCCTGGCGTGCAGCCTTTATCCTTGAGTCCTGTGCTGTCTACGTGAGCCTGCCTAGCTTCTCAGCACATTATTCTCTCTGGTTCTCTTCCTGCCACTTCACTCTGGGTCCATTTCATTGGTTCCACAGCCTGTGACCATCTCTGAAATTTTTCTGTGTGTCAGGGCCCCGTCGTGCCACTCTGCTCTTTTCTCTCTGTATTGTCTGTCTGCGTGATCTCAGCTATCTTCCTGCTGATAACCTCCATCTATGTCTGATCAGATTTCTAGAGCTAAGTGCCAAAATTCCATCAGGACATGTCCGTCTACTAAGATTTCCTACCAGAAGCTTAAAAGAGCATGTATAAAACCAAACCCATTGCCCTCAGTCCAACATTGGCTTGTCTTGTGTCTTTATCTGTTCACATGATGAAGCTTCAGGGTTTATTCTGAGACATAACTTTCATGCCCTTGGAAAATCAGATGTCAAATCCTGTCAGTTCCAGCTCCAAAGCCTTACAAGTCATCCCTGCTCCCTTTTCCCATTGCTCTTGTCTCCTTGGCTCCAGTACTGCCCCCTTCAAATCACCCTCCACAGAGCCAACAGGACAGTTTTCTGATCACAGACTTTATTAGCATCACGTGTCACAAATCTTGCTGGCAGATTCACGGCCCCCCCATCTGCAATGACATTGTCCTTTTGTATTCCTTTTTTTCTTCTTAGTCTCGATTAATAAACATGCTATTATGTGTAAAGAAAATAATAATATATAACAGCTAATATTTATTGACAGTTTACTCTGTGTCATTCACTGTGCTGGGCATTTATTATGCATTATTTCACTTGAGTTTCACGAAACCCTAAAAAGTAGGTGCAGTTATTATTTCCCTTTGCAGATTAGGCAGTTGAGACTTAGAGAGATAAAATAACATGTTCAGGTCCACGTGGGCGGCAGGACGGGCTTCAGGAAAAGCCTGTCTGGATCCAAAGCCTGCATTCTTAGTCACTTCCCTCCATTGCCTGTTTTCATGTAGTGTAAACAATACTGTCAAGAGTATTCTTACTACACACATTTAAAATACATTTTTACATGATGGTGGATGGAAAATGGGGAAGGATTTGAGCCAATTCACATACATCCTCTTATCCAGTTGTGGATGCAACCTGTTGGGTGGGGGTGAGTTCGTCACTGTGTCACCTGTACAATAACGGGATGTGTAAGAGGACAAAACCCATGGCCTCAGTTTCCCTACATCCTGCTTTCCTTTTTACACTAACAGTCTTTCAAATGTATTAGCTGATAATGACGGAGGGACTTTGTCACTCTTCCCATTGTAAGTAGATTGGCAAGTTAAGTATTTTTCAAATACGTTGAGCAGAACATTAATTCCAGGGGAATGACAATAATCATCATATCAAAGAAGACTTACTGTCTTAAAAAGTTCATGGAAAGATGTGTATTCTCTTTCAATTCTATTTTTCCAAGAATTTTTTGGAGTACTCTCATACGTATAAGAAATAGTGAGTTAGAAAATGTTAGAGAGGTCTCTTTACTGCAGGACCCACAGTGCATGTGATCCTCTGGAAGGCGTATACAGTAGGTGTCGATGCACACATGTCACAACAGAGCTTTTTTCCTCTAGCTTTCCTCTTTTTTTTTTTTTTAAATACAGAGCTCTGACTATATCTATTTGGGAAATGCTATATTGAAAGAGCTATCCATGGAGTATTTCTGTTCATACAGACTCAATCTTTGTATTTAAAGCAGGTGAATGATGCTATTTATTTTTATCTAAACCCCGTATATGTTATTAATGAATGTTGCCATGTTTTACTCTATTTAGAAATTGTGATAACTGGAACAAATGGCTGTGTTTAAAAGGATGTGGAGAATTATCAATTAAACTGTTTATCTGTGTTGTCACATGAACCAAAGCTTGATTTTTTTTTCCAATTGATATTGTGGATCTTTCCTCTTTGCAACCCTCTTTGCATTTTTAATAAATCATTTACATACTCTTAAACAATCTCTTTAATTGGCAGAGACAATATCTGCTTTCTGCCGGTCCTCTTCCCCTAATGTTAATCAAAGCATTTATAAAAGCAGCAACTCCAGCATTACTAGATTATGTCTTCTTGAGGAGTCATAGGTATACTGAGAGAACAAAAGCTGAGCTTGTGCACAGTGAAGGAATTGAAACCACAGTAAAACGTTCTAGAAGCTCTTTTCTTACTCAGAGCTGTTGGGTTTTGGACTGGGCAGTGAGACCTTACCTTTTCGTGAAGACAGATGGTGCTGGTTCACTCTGAGCATACTCAGTCTTCCTTTAAGTTCCAGAATGCATTTAACTCACAGCCCCATGGGGACCCACCAGTCTCTGTTCCTTCATCCATGAGCTTCCCCACTTTTTTCAGGGAGGCTTTAGAGCTCTCCTGGCTTGTTCCCCTTATGCCATTCAGTGAGACAGAGACACCTGACGCATATTCCTGTGTGGACTGATGCACTATTCACCAGACTAGATACAAAATAAGAACTTTCCCCTCCCATCAAAAACAATATAACATCTGCTTTTATTGGTCAACGTTTAGCCATATGTCATGTAAGGATTAGGAAACCTATTTCCCTGGGGAAATAAAGCAGACTGGGTCTCTAGAGCCAGACCAGAGCCTCGTGCAAGTTTATTCTGTTTTCCTTATGTGTTGAAGCATTGGCAAAGTAAGACTCCCAGGCTGTTTTAACACAGGACTGCATCATTCCTAATTTTTGAATCTGTAGTAGGAATTTCAGCAAATTATCTTCTCATTGTAAATTCTTCATTTTTATGTCTCTGGAACCTGAGGAAAGCTGTCTGATCTGGACCTTGCACCTCTAGCCCTACTCTTTTAACTCCCCCATGTCCATAAATGCTTCAACTCCCTACCAGGTAAGGCAGATTTTCCTCCTTTTCCCACTGCACTGCTGGGCTCTCTTTTGCTGGTAGTGTCTTCGAGTGTACATCCTGACCCCTGGAGACATTTCAGTGGAAACAGTTCAACAGAGGATGTAGCAGACATACTGATAAATGGTAATTGTTAAAAATCACTTAAGACGAAGACTATAAAAAGGATGAAGAAAGTTTGGGTGTTCTTTATGTTTTTCTTACATCATGAATAATGTTTTCTTAGAACAGCACACATTTTTACTTGTACATTGCTTCTCTGAACTGTACATAAGCCAAATTAGGTACACTTATCCTGAATTCACTGCTTGTCAGTTTTGAGAAGTGAGATATTATTCCAAAGAGAAGGTGTAAATTGTTTTTTAAAAGTTAAAAATTTTTTTTGACAAGTAAAAATTGCATATATTTATGGTGTACAACATGATAGTGGAATGGCTAAATCAAGCTATTTTAACATATGCATTACCTCACAAACATCATTTTTTTTTGTGGTGAGAACACTTAAAATCTAGTCTCTTAGCAATTTTCCTATGTACAATATCTTGTTATAAACTATAGTTAGTATGATGTACAATAGATCTCTTGAACTCATTCCTTCTGCTTAACTGAAATTTTGTGTTCTTTGACGAACATCTCTCCAATTCTTCCCCCCTCCCTGCCAGCCTCTGGCAACCACCATTTTACTCTCTGTTTCTATAAGTTCACTTTTTTTTTCTCCACGTATAAGGGAGATCATGTGACATTTGTCTTTTCGTGCTTAGCTTATTTCACTTAACATAAGATTCATTCATATTGCAAAGACAGAATTTCTTTTATAAGGCTGAATAGTATACCATTGTGAATGTAAGCCACATTTCTTTATCCACTCATTTGTTGATGGACACTTAGGTTGCTTTCATATCTTGCTATTGTGAATGATGCTGCAATGAACACGGGAGTGCAGACATCTCTTCCACAAACTGATTTCATTTCCTTTGGATATACAACCACTAGTGGGATTGCTGGATTCTGGATCATGTGGTAGTTCCATTTTTAATTTTTTGAGGCACTTTCATTTTGATTTCCATAATGGCTGTACTAATTTACATTCTCAACAACAGTGTACAAAAATTTCCCCTTCCTCCACATCCTCGCCAATGCTAACTTTTTGTCTTTTTGATAATAGCCATTCTAACAGGTGTGAGGTGATATCTTGTGGTTTTCATTTGCCTTTCCCTGATGATTAGTGACACTGAGCATTTCTTTCATATACCTGTTGGCCATATCTATGTCTTCTTTTGAGAAATGTTTGTTTAGGTCTTTTGCCCATCTTTTAATCAGGGTATGTTTTCTGACTGTTGAGTTGTTTGATTCCTTCTATATTTTGGATATTAACTTCTTATCAGATGTATGCTTTGTGAATATATCCTCTTATTCCATAGATTGTCTCTTCACTCTGTTGATTTGTTTCCTTTGCTGTCCAGAATCTTTTATCGGATGCCATCCCAGTTGTCTATTTTTGCTTTTGGCGTCTATACTTTTGGGGTCATACCCAAAAACTTTTTTCTCAGACTGATGCCGTAGAGTATTTTCTCTTATTTTTTCCTTCTAGCAGTTTTACAGTTTCACTTCTTACGTTTGTTTTTACATCATTTCGAGTTGAGTGGTGCATATGGTGTGAGATAAAGGTTTCATTTCATTTTTCTGTATATAAGGATTTAGTTGTCCCAGCACCATTTTTTGAAGAGACCATGGGTAACATCATGTGTTCTTGGCACCCTTATTGGAAAACAATTGACCATAAATGCGAGGGTTTATTTCTGGGGTCTCTATTTTATTCCATTGATCTATGTGTCTGTCTTTATGCCAGTACCATGTTTTGATTACTGTGGCTTTGTAGTAGGTTTTGAAATCAGGTAGTGTAATGCTTTGCTCTTGTTGCTTAAGGTTGCTTTAGCTATTTGGGGTCATTTGTGGTTTGATATGAATTTTAGGATTTTCCCCCTTTTTCTGTGAAAAATGTTATTGGAATTTTGATAGAGAATACATTGAATCTGTAGATCACTTAGGGTAGTATGAACATTTTAACAATATTAATTCTTCCAATCCATGAACACAAGATAGCTTTTGATCTATTTGTGTCTTCATTAATTTCTTTCATCAATGTTTTATAGCTCTCAGTGTACCAATCTTTTGCCTTCTTGGTTAAATTTATTCCTAATTATTTTTTTTTGTAGCTATTGTAAATCAAATTGGTTTCTTGATTTCCTTTTTGGATAATTTGTTGTTAATATATAGAAAGGTTGCTTATTTTTGTATGTTGATTTTGAATTCTACAACTTTACTGAATTTATTAGTTCTAACAGTTTTTTTTTTTTGGTGGAGTCTTTAGAGTTTACTTTATATAAGATCATGTTGGCTGCAGATAGAGATAATTTAACTGCTTTATTTCCAGTTTGGGTGTTTTTGAATCTGTTTCTCTGGCTAATTGCTCAGACTAGGACTTAAGTTCTATGTTGAATAGATGTGTCAAGAGTGGACACTCTTGTCTTTTTGATCTTAGAGGAAAAGATTTTGACCTTCCACCATGAGTCTGATGTCAGCTGTGGGCTTGTTCTATATGGCCTTTACTGTGGTGAGGTACATTTCTTCTATACCTAATTTGTTGAGTGTTTTTATCATGAAAGGAAGTTGAATTTTGTCAAACGCCTTCTCTTGCATTTATTGAGATGATTATGTGGGTTTTGTCCTTCATTCTGTTGATGTGCTGTATTACATTTACTGATTTGTGTATGTTGAACCATCCTTGCATACCTGGAATAAATCCCATTTGATCATGGTAAATGATCCTTTTAATGTGCTTTTGAATTCAGTTTGCTAATACAGTCATGCATCACTAATTGACAGGGATATCTTCTGAGAAAGGCATCATTAGGTGATTTTGTTGTTGTGCCAACATCAGAGAGTGTACTTACACAAATCTAGATGGTATAGCCTCCAGCACACCTAGGCTATCTCGTACAGTCTGTTGCTCCCACTACCATCATATGTGGTTTGTTGTTGACTAACATGTCGTTATTTGGCTAATGACTATATTTCGTTGAGGATTTTTGCATCTACATGTTCATCAGGGATATTGGCCTGTAATATTATTTTCTTGTAGTATCCTTGTCTGCTTTTGGTATCTGAGTAATGCTAGTCTGGTAAAATGACTTTGAGAATGTTCTTTCCTCTTCAAGTTTTTTGGGAAGAGTTTGAGAAAGATTGGTATTAGTTCTTTAAATGCTTGGTAGAATTCAGAAGCAAAGCTACCAGGTCCTGGGATTTTCTTTGATGGGAGACTTTATTTCTTATTCAGTCTCCTTACTCATTGTTGTTATTATTAGTCTGCTTGGTTTTTCTACTTCTTGGTGATCGAGTCTTGGTATGTTGTATGTGTCTAGGAATTTATCCATTTCTTCTAGGTTATCCAATGTATTGGCATATAATTGTCTACACTAGTCTCTTCTGATCATTTGTGTTTCTGTAGTATAAGTTGTAATATTTCCTCTTTCATTTCTGATTTTACTTGTTTGAGTCTTTCTTTTCTTATAGTCTAGCTAAAGTTTTGTTGATTTTGTTTATCTTTTCCGTAAACCAACTTTTAGTTTTGTTTATGTTTTCTATCAGTTTTCTAGCCTTTATTTCACTCATTTACACTCTGATCTTTGTTATTTCCTTCCTTCTAGAGACTTTGGGCTTGCTTGAAAAGGTGTACATTATTATTTAAAGGTGTGAAGTGGCTGATTCATACAAGAATAAAAACAAAGGAAATTTCAATGGAGGTCATAGTTTGTATTAATTCATCGGGGTTGGAAAAACAAAATGCAACACATGTTAACCATCAGTGCTAGATAACGGGATACAGACCACTCTGGAAATAGCCTCCCAACCTTGTGCACACATGCATGCATGTGCACACATATTCTGTGAGTGTATACATGCTTTGGAATCCTTACAGAACTGGGCATAAGAAATCTTTCACTGCATTTTTCCTAAGCAGAAAGAACAGCATCACATATTTCAATGAAAAAAAAAACAAAACAAAACACCTGTCTTATTGGTTAGTGAAACCAGATACTCTGAGAAAAGTAGAGTATAGCAATACAAAAATCTTATTTTTAAAAAATTCACCATGAACTTATGATATTAAAATAACATGTATTTTTCATCTCTGTCATTACTAAATATGGTCAAGCAGCAGTGTTTTTACTTACCATCAACTCTCCTCATCACCCCTACTGCCCAAATTTTAGACTTTAGTTTTATTCTCTGCTACTTGTGGTAGGGGAGCTGATTCTGTATTGAGGCAGTAAAACAAAATAAATTGGAATAAGTCTGGAACACTGTGTCATTGCCAGAAAACAAACATGTTTTTAAGAATGTTGGAGTCCATACTAAAATACCAAAAAGATGGATGGAGTCAAGTTAAAGAGACTCCCGCTGGCCAGATCTTGATAATTTGACATTATGAGTAAGAGGGAAAAAGAGAGAAAGACAGACAGAGAGAAAGAGAGAAAGAGCGAGTGAGTATGAATTATGATTGACTAAAGGAAGTTGACTATAGTATGAAAGGTCATTTGCTTACAATGATTCTTAGAAAAGTTAATATAAGCCATATAAAAGGTAGTTACAACACAGAGAAGGGAAAACAAAATATGTCATGTTTAATGGGGGGTTAAAATATGAGGGTATTTCATTTCCTCTGGAAACAAATTTATATTCCTGACTATATGTTATATAGTCTCTATCATAGGTAGTACAATAGGCAGAAAAATAGAAAGCCAAATGGTCCTAAGAAAAGTAATTATGGAGGGGTTTCTGGTCAAGATGGCAGAGTAGTTGGTTCCTGGTGTTACTCTCTCCCACAGAGTGACCAATTTTCAGCTATTGGGGAGCAGCAATGGAGAACCTGAGATGTGTGCTGGAGTAGACAGGAGCTGTGTGCCAGGATACCCCAGTTCAGGTTGCTCCCAATTGTGTAGAGAGACTTTAGAGCTTCTGGGTGCACATGCCCCAAGTCAGCTGAGCTGGAGAAGGCAGGCAGGGCGGGACTTCCAGCCCAGACTGTCCCTGCCTCCAGGAGTGACTTAAGAGGCTCTGAGCCCCTACACCCCAAGCCAGCTGAGCTGGAGAAGACAGGCAGGGCAGGACTTCCAGCCCAGGCTAGTTCCTGCTGCCCAGAAGTGGCAGTCCCTTCAGGATCCAAGCCAGACATCAGGGTGAAATGAGTGGACTGTGATATCCCCAGCCACAATGACAAAACACCAAAGGGAAGATACCAGAAATATGAAAAATCAAAAAAGTACATCACCACCAAAGGAAAATAATAACTCTCAAGCACTAGACCCTATAGAACAGGATGTCTTTGAAAAGACAGACAAGGAATTTAGAGTAACTATTCTAAGGAAACTAAGTGAGATACAAGAAAACTCAGACAACACAATGAAATGAGAAAAAATATAGAGGATCTGAAGGAAGAAATGTACAAAGAAATCAGTGCCTTGAAAAAGAATGTAGCTGATGGATTCATTCAGTGAAATAAAAAACAGAACAGAGAGTTTAACCAGCAGACTTGAAAAAGCAGAAGAGAAAATTTCTGGCCTTGAAGACAGGCTGTTTGAATTAACACAGACAGACCAGAAAAAAGAAAAAAGAATCAAAAAAACTGAAGAAAATCTAAGAGAGTCAACTGACAACCTTAAGCACTCAAATATCACAATCATGGGTATTCCAGTAGGGGAGGAAAAAGGAACTGGCATTGAAAACATATTCAATGAAATAATAGCAGAAAAATTCCCAGGTATAGGGAAAGTCACAAATCTCCAGATTCAGGAAGCCTAAAAATCACCAAACACATTCAACCAAAAAAGATCCTCTAATAGACATGTGATAATCAAACTGACAAAACTCAAAGACAAAGAAGGAATCTTAAAAGCTTCAAGAGAGAAGTGGAAAATCACCTACAAGGGAGCCCCAATCAGAATAACATCAGAATTTTCATCAGAAACACTAAAAGCCAGAAAAGAAAGGGATGATATGTTCAAAACACTAAAGGACAAAAATTGCCAGCCAGGAATACTTTACCCAGCAAGGCTATCCTTCTAAAATGAAAGACAAATAGTATATTTCTCAGGCAAACAAAAACTGTGGGAGTTCACTACCACACGACCAGCCCTACAAGAAATTCTCAAGGAGGTACTGGGTTTGATATCACAAAACAACCATCATTGCCATGAATATGCAAGGAAGAACAATACCTACCAGCAAAACAGAAGTGCTAACAAAAGAGAAAAAAATAATTTATCACCCAAGAAACCAACAAATACAGAAGACAAACAGAAAACTAGAAAGAAAGGAACAAATACTTAAGACATCTAAACAAAAATCAGTAAAATGCTAGAAGTAAATCAACACCTTTCAATAATAACTCTAAATGTAAAGGGATTAAATTCCCCATTCAAAAGACACAGACTGACTGACTGGGTTAAAAGATGGACCCAACAATATGCTGTCTTCAAGAGACTCACTTGACCTGTAAAGACACACATAGACTAAGAGTGAAAGGATGGAAAAAGATATATAATGCAAATAGAAACGAAAAATGAGCTGAAGTAGCTATTCTTATATCAGATAAAATAGACTTTAAAGCAAAAACCATAAAAAGAGATAAAGAAGGCCACTATATAATGATAAAAGGATCTATCCATCAAGAAGACATAACAATCATAAATATATATGCACCTAATATTGGAGCTGCCTGATTTACAAAGCAAACACTATTAGATCTAAACACTCTTAGACACTAACACTGTAATAGTGGGGGACCTGAACACCCCACTCTCATCATTGGACAGATCATCTAAGCAAAAAATCAACAGAGAAACACAAGATCTAAACAATACTTTAGACAAGTTGAATTTGGGAGATATCTACAGAACATTCCATCCAGCAACCTCAGAATATTTATTCTTCTCATCAGCACATGGAACATTCTCCAGGATAGATCACATGTTAGGTCACAAAGCAAGTCTAAACAAAGTCAAAAAAATTGGAATTATTCCATGTTTTTTTTTTATCACAATGGTTTAAAATTAAAAATCAATAATAAACAAAGCTCTGAAAACTATACAAACACATGGAAATTAAACAAGAATCTACTTAATGACATATGGGAACAAGAAGAAATCAAACAAGAAATCAAAAAATTTCTTGAAACTAATGAAAATAACGACACATTATACCAAAACCTGTGGGATACTGCAAAAGCAGTATTAGGGGGGATATTTAATGCATTAAATTTTTACTTCAGAAGAATGGAAAGATGGCAAATAAATAACCTAACACTTCACCTCAAAGATCTAGAAAAACAAGAACAATCCAAACCTAAAGTTAGTAGATGGAAAAAAAAATAATTAAGATCAGAGCAGAACTAAAAGAAATAGAAACACAAAAACAATACAAAAGAGCAGTGAAACAAAAAGTTGGTTTTTTAAAAAGATAAATAAAATCAACAAACCTTTATCAAGATTAACTAAGAAATGAAGAGAGAAGACCCAAATAAGAATAATTAGAAATGAAAAAGTTGATATTACAACTGACACCTCAGAAATACAAGGAATCATTAGAGACTACTCTAAACAACTATACACCAACAAATTGGAAAATCTGGAGGAAATGGATAAATTTCTGGATGCATACAAACTACCAAAACTGAGCCAAGAAGATATAGAATATCTGAACAGACCAATAACAATAAAAAAGATTGAAGCTGTTATCAGAAGGCTCCCAACAAAGAAAATCCCACGACCACATGGATTCACTGCAGAGTTCTACCAAACCTTCAAAGAGGAACTGATATCGATTCTCTAAAAACTATTCCAAAAGATTGAAACAGATGTCATTCTACAAAACTCATTCTATGAGGCAAATATCACCCTGATACCTAAACCAGACAAAGATGTATCAAAAATAGAAAACTACAGGCCAATATCCTTGATGATTATACATGCAAAAATCCTCAATAAAATACTAGCTAACAGAACACAGCAACACATACAGAAAATTATACACCACGATCAAGTGGGATTCATCCCAGGGATGCAAGGTTGGTTCAACATATGCAAATCAATAAATGTGATACACCATGTTAATAAAAGCAAAGACAAAAACCACATGATCATCTCTACTGATGCTGAAAAAGCATTTGAGAAAATTCAACATCCTTTCATGATAAAGACTCTCTACAAGTTAGGCATAGATGGAAAGTATCTCAACATAATTAAAGCCATATATGATAAGCCCACTGCCAATATCAAAACAGGAATTGGACAAGGATGCTCACTCTCACCACTTCTATTCAACATACTGTTGGAAGTACTAGCCAGAGCAATCAGAGAAGAGAAGGAAATAAAAGGCATCCAGATTGGAAAGGATGAAGTCAAGCTGTCCCTTTTTGTGGATGATATGATCCTATATACTGAACAGCCTAAAACCTCTACAAGAAAATTCCTAGAGTTGATAAATGATTTCAGAAAAGTTTCAGGATACAAAATCAACACGTGAAAATCAGTAGCATTTCTTTACTCTAACAGTGAATATGAAGAAAAAGAAATCAAGATAGCCCATTTATAATAGCCACCAAAACAAACAAACAAACAAACAAACAAACAAACAAACAAACAAGCAAACAAAAAACCTATCAAAACTTAGGAATAAAGCTGACCAAGGATGTGAAAAATCTCTATGAAGAGAACTACAAACCACCGTTGAGAGAAATTAAAAAGGACACAAGAAGATGGAAAAATATCCCATGCTCTTGTTGGAAGAATTAACATTGTGAAAATGTCCATATTACCCAAAGTGATCTACAGATTCAATGCAATCCCAATCAAAATTCCAATGACACTTTTCTCTGAGATGGAAAAAGCTATCCAGACTTTTATCTGGAATAATAAAAGACCATGCATAGCCAAAGCAATCTTGAGCAAAAAAAAAATAAAGCTGGAGGCATAATGGTACCTGATTTTAAACTATATTACAAAGCTAAAATAACCAAAACAGCATGGTACTGGCATAAAAATAGACACACAGATCATGGAATAGAATAGAGAACCCAGAAATCAATCCATACACCTACACCCATCTGATCTTTGACAAAGGCATCAAATCTACATACTGGGGAAGAGACTGCCTTTTCCACAAGTGGTGCTGGGAAAACTGGATACTCATATGTAGGAGAATGAAACTAGACCCTTACCTTTTACCATATGCCATAATTGACTCAGAATGGATTAAAGAATCATACACATCCTGAAACAATAAAACTCCTTAAAGAAAACATAGTGGAAACACTATAGGAAGTAGGAATCGGTACAGAATTCATGAATAGGACCCCAAAAGGACAGGCAACTAAAGGTAAAATAAACAAATGGGATTATATCCAACCAAAAAGCTTCTGCACAGCAGAAGAAACAATCAACGGAGTAAAAAGACAGCTAACAGAGTGGGAGAAAATATTTGCTAAATATACGTCTGACAAAGGATTAATATCCAGAACATACAAGGAACTCAAACAACTTTACAGCAAAAAAATGAATAACCCAATTAAAAAATAGGCAAAGGAGCTGAACAGACATTTCTCAAAGGAAGATACATGAATGGCCAGTAGACACATAAAAAAATGCTCAGCCTCACTCAGCATCCAAGAAATGCAAATCAAGACCACTTTGAGATACCATCTCACCCCAGTCAGGATCGCTAACATCCAAAGACTGTTGATAAGTGCTGGCAAGGTTGCAGAGAAATAGGAGCTCTCATTCACTGTTGGTGGGCTGCAAAATGGTGCAGCCTTTATGGAAAATGATATGGAGTTTCCTCAAACAATTACAGATAGATCTACCATATGACCCAGCTATCCCACTGCTGGGAATATACCTAGAGAAATGGAAATCATCATGCCGAAGGGAGACCTGTACTCCAATGTTCATTGCAGCACTATGTACAATAGCCAAGAGTTGGAACCAGCCCAAATGTCCATCATCAGATGAGTGGATACAGAAGATGTGGTACATCTACACAATGGAATACTACTCTGCTATAAAAAAGAATGAAATACTGCCATTTGCAACAACATGGATGGACTTAGAGAAAATTATATTAAGTGAAACAAGTCAGGCACAGAAAGAGAAATACCACATGTTCTCACTTACTTGTGGGAGCTAAAAATAAATAGATAAATAAGCACACAAACAAATAAAGGGTGCGGGTGGGGGGGGGGAAGACAGAATATCCACAAAAATTCCTTGAACTATTTAAGTCAAATGAACAGATACGATGTGGGAGTTGGAGGGGTGGTGGTGGAGAGGAACGGGTAAAGGGGCATGAGAATCAACTACGATGTATTTTGAGAAGTAAAATAAAAAAAAAGAAAAGTAATTATTATAATGAGTTCAGAAAGGACCAACCAGTAGCTGGAGTCCCATATGATAACTGGATGGCAACAAAGATTCACAGTTCATTTGTACCAGTGACCACACTGTGCAGAAAGAAATCAACAGTGATTTAAAAAATAATAACATGGGCAAGTGCACTGAAGAGAACTAAAATGTAGACTCAATGTGTTGTCTGCTAGGATATAATGCTTCCATATGGTTCTAATAATCTTAATAAAGTACTTTAATGAATTCCCACCGAGGTATTCTAAGCAACCAAGTCAGTACATCATAATAATAGGAAAATACAATAGGGCTTGTGATGCTGACCTAATCAACTGTGAGGAAACATCACTGTAAAAATAAAAATTTGATGTATGTGAATTTAAGTGAAGCTTAACTCGATCACTAGCTAGGGTTGAAATCTTCTTAGAAACCAGGATCTGTGTCTTTACCAAGAATCAGTTGGTTCATAGTCCAGATCCTATGATCCTGTGATCATAGATCCTGCGATTTTGGCTGCTTTGAAATGATTATTTATTTTGGATATGGTAATATTTTTGAATCTTAGGAAGCTATAAAAACAGTAAAATAGCTGATATGTTAGGAATATAACCAAGAAAAAATAAGAACAAAAGGATAAATCAGGATTAGGATAAAAGACAAATTTAAATTCAGTCTTTAATTTAAATTTAATCTGAAAATACTAATTACCTTTGTATTTACAGCAATTTTGTGAGAGTTTTGTATACTTGTAAAGTATTTAAAATATTTAAGAAAACTGGATATAACAGAATGTTTTTTTTCAATTAAATGCTTAGAAACATTTGAGTAAATAAGTTTATAGTTGATGTTTAAATGTTTGGGAAATTTAATTTGTTAGATTTCTAAGTTTTGATTGTTACTTGTGTTAAGGAGACAAACAATCTATGGATATTTGGGAAGTATAGATACTTTTGTTTACATAAATGTATATTGTTTAATTTATAAAACTAAAAAATGGGCATTAAAGAAAGCCCAAAGAGAAGTAAATGTTTCTTTCTAAAGAAAGGGTCTTTCTGAGACCCCTTTGACAATAAAGTATCAATCATCATAAATGCCTAGTTTCACATCCTCCTCAACCAGATAAATGTGGTAAATTTCTGGTTGGGCAAATTAAACTCCCTAAGACTCTTTTTTCTTCTCAGAATTGCATCTGAGGGTTGTTTCAGGACTAAATTAGAAAACATATAGAGATTTAATAGGGGTAGATCCAGTCCTAGAACTGGTAACTAGTAGAAACTCAATAAATGCGGTAGTAGAAAGACAATTTGTTGAAAATTTAACATGGCAGAATAACTTGATTGAAGAATGGCTGTCTGTGTCATGTTATTATTTCCTTCCTTAAAAGGGTCATGGGGAACATTGAGTCTTGGGGGTCTGTGGTTTCTTTGCCAAAGGGAGTTAACAGGTCAGTGGTTTTAGAGGCCACATCCACTGGATTTTTCCGAAGGGGATGTTGTAGAGCTTTGAATTAACATGGGTGTGGCCTGACCACTCAGAGGCTATCAGGGTGGATATGCATGCCTTGCACAGTGTCAGCTGGTATTTTCTCACTTTTGTGCACTGCTTTCCAACTAGAGTGTGCTCCCTATCCACACAGATTCAGAGGGACGACTGTGACAGCAAGTGACAAGTAGGCACCAAGGAGGGTATAAGACCATTCGATTCTCTTAGACCATGTAAGTCTCTCCCCTGCACCCTTCCTCCCCTCCCACCTCTACATGGAGTACCCCAAAGCACTTGGAGCAGAGGGGCGAGTCAATTAGTAAAAAATATATATGTATACATATATATATTCAATAAAAAAGATTTTAAAGGGCCTTTTGTCTTGTGAGAATAAAAAGCTATTTTGAAAGGCACTGATGTTTAATAATCCATGCTATATCCTTATAAAAATAGAAAAATTCACATTTAAAGCTCAATTCCTGAGAATCAATATTTCCCTCATAAAATGCTATTAGCTTTATGTGACAGCCATAGACAGGAACACATCTGACTTATACTAAATTTTCAGATCTCTGTGTATTTGCATAAATAATCTAAAGAGAAATAGATGGTTCCCAAAAGCCTTAATTAGTTTTCCATATATGTAGGCCATAATCCAGTTTTACTTAGATATTGCATTTAGTAATGGCTGTTAAATATAAATTGTGTGTACCTGGGAAGTTTAATTTATAGGCATCTCCTCACAGAGAATATGGAACATCAACACTGCCCTCCTATTACTCAAAGTTTTATCACCAGCCTGAAATTGACCAACTAAATGACTGTCGTGGGTAACACATAATGCTGTTAAAGCAAGAATTGACTTATTACAGAATAAAAAGCTTGAGGGATCATTGGGGTGTTTAATATCGGGACTGGCTTGTTTTCCCATTACACTTGATAGAAGAACCTGCCAAATCACCTTGAATGAATCTTTATTAAACAAAACAATGTCATTTCTATGTATATCCGCTCCTCTAAGTGAGCGTAGATCATTTATGATCATAATAAGAGCACTTCCAAGCTCTCTTCTCGTGATTTTTCTGCACAAGAGACTCAAATGAGTAAAATGTAAATGACCCATCATATTATTAAATTGTTATTGCAGTGACTTAATGAAATTAAACAGGTAATATAATTTTAATGCAATCTTCTTCACATTGAGATGCCCATTCCCTTCTTTCCCTCAAAAAGAGAAGGAAAGAGAAAAGGAAAAAAAAGAGAAAAGAAAGAACAAATAGTGATTTTAAAGTATTTTTCGGGAAAGAATTATATTCAAGGTCTGAGAACCACAGGAGTCTAAAGATAAAAGAAGAGAAAAATGCTTTGGGCGTCTGACATGTGACATTCTGCAGAGTCCTGGGGCAGGGAGCCAGGCCTCTGCTGTTTTGCTGCCAGGGAGTTGAATAGAAAGACCTGCTTTTTGATCACCCTGTGGGATCTTGTGACTGAGGAAGAGCCCTGGCCCCCTCTCCTTACTCCACCCAAGCCTCGGTAAAGCTCTCATGTGGTTTCCACCAGGTGGCAGCAGAAAATAAGGTTTGCAGGCAGACTGGTGTCTTGGTCGAGTAATGAATGTATTAAAGGAGAAATAAATTCTCGATCTTGTGAGAATTCATATTAAAAAAAACACACTGCCATAAGGAAATAAAGTCTCCTGTGAAAATGTTTCTCAATTGTGAGTTGTTGCAGCAACAAAGAAATTTCAACTTTCAGATTATCTTAAAATGAGAATGCAGCATTTTGGTAACATGAGGATCTGTGATCCTACATCTGTGGCTGCCTAGGGAGCTTCAGACCCCAGTTTAAAAACTGCTGGCTTAAATGACAATAAGCTAAGGAAAGAAGGTAATTTTTTCTCCTTTTTTTTTTAGAGAAAGAATGCAACTCATGGAGACCATTAATTATGTAATTTTCAGAAATTAATACCAGTGATTAATAAATGGCATGCTGAGCATACAGTAGGTATTCATTAAGTAATATTCATTAGGTATCCCTTTATAATATGCAGTAATATAATTTCTGCATTTTTGCAAAAACCTTCTGAGAGTGTCTGGACATAACAGTCACATGATCACCAAGCTTGAATGTTTTAAGGAATAAACATAATCACCCCTTTCTTTCAATGCAGGTCTTGTATTTCATGCATTAGAGGAAGGGGATGCAGAATGTTTGAATCTTTTTCCCTTTGGTGGGAGAAAGGGCTGTTAGCCTCTTCAGGGAATAAACATGTGAATCTCAGTCCACTTCTCATTGCCTCTGGCTTTACGGTCACCTTCTCTTCTCAACGCTAACCTACCTGTGACTCTTTATTCCCCACTCCCACCCTCTGAGTTTGCTACATCTCCAACTAGTTTTCTTCCTTATAAATGTGTCCATGCTACAAAGGGAACAGCGAGGCAGTCAGAAGAGCCCCTCTGCCCCTCACTCCGAAGCCCCACAAAATTTCTCTAATGTTATTGTGAAACGTAAATGAGAAAATGTCAATGCCAACCATAAATAATGTGAACTTAAGAAAATCCTTATTTTTGAGCATTTTCCTAAGCTGCTTTCCCTCTGCATTCAGATATTGCCTATGTCGACAAAACACAAGATGACAAAACAACTGGCTGCACCTGCCGTCCCCTTAAGGCACCGATCCTCTTCATTCCACTGACCTGGAATGGGTGGTATATTTGTGTCCTTTACATCCTCTCCATCTAGTTTTCCTTATCCCTTTAAAATTTGTCTTTCCCCAAACCTCATGAAATGCTTTCTCTACAGGCAGCAAGAAAATCCCAGACTTAAGTCCAGTGGCCTTTTCTTGGTCCTGGTTCTCTTTGCATTCGGAGTCCTCACCTCATTAGGCTCTCTGTCTGGACTTCCATACCGTGACAAGCATCCTGTTTCTCCTCTGCCTCAGTTTCCTTTGATGACTTCCTCTGTGACCACACCTCCTCCCCCATCTCCTCCTCCGGCCCTGCCTCATGTGCCTTTGCTGTGGTTATTGCAAAAGATTCAGCCAATAATTCTCCCCTCCAAGCTGTCTCTCCTATAACTCATGAGAGAAAAATGTTGCCTTCTTTGGCTTTTCTCCTGGGCTTTAGTCTAGCAGCCTCGATTGTTTGGGGTTCATCAGATGCTCCCCAGTCCCTGCTATCTGGGCACAAACACCATTACCGTTCTAGTCCTGTTGGTCCCAACCTGGTTTAACCCCTTCGGCTTTTACCTGCAGCCCCCAGCTTCCATTGCTGTGATTCTTTTGAAATGGCTCACACCTCTCTTCCCTTCATTCCTCTCTTCCTTTCATCCTACACCTGACCCCATGCCCTCTTTTATGCTTACTCCATCTGTTGGCCTGTAACTGGTTATTCCTCTTTCCCTAGCTGGCTCCTCCAGTCCTGCTCCACGAGCCCACTTCCCCATATGCATTCATGCCATAGAGTCCTCCAAAACCACTACCACTTATCACACTCTTGGGAAAAATTACTGCCCCTCTCTAGCTTCAGTTTCCTTGCACCATCTTTCTTCTCCTTGCCGCCCATCCTCTGAGGCTTAGTTCAGATACCACCTCCTCCAGGAAGCTTTCCCAGGTCCCTCTGACTCAATCAAAATCATACCTTGCAATATAATAGCCCTGACTGTTGTAACCTACAGTGGCCTATTATCAATTGTATCATTTTGCTTAAGATACTAACTTCTTCCCATGTTTCTTTACTGTTTTGTCATTGAGATTTTATACTTCTTTAGGGAAGGCCCTTTGTCTTATCCTTGTTTCCATCATGGTACTTAGCACATGTGTGATATAAATGCTGAACACATAAGTGCATATGATAGGTATGCACCGTTTCCATCTATGCATTTAACTTCCCCTTATTCTTGCCCCATCCCCAACACACATATTTTTGTGGAAGAGTACAAAGAAAACAACTGTATGATGAGGGCCATTTATATAGCTTTTTGGGAACTCACATTCTCATTTGCAAAGCAAGGACTATGAGTGAGAGGACAACTGAGATCCCCACAAATGCTGCCATTTGAGAATTTGTTTCCTCATGTTTTCTTTCCTGTTTTACAGTTTTCATCACTGATATCAGTAAAGGTGTTTCCAGACAAAATATACTTTTGCATAGTGAAGGTTTAAATTAAATAGCTCTTGGGTTATTACTATTCTTTGGGGAGGCATAAGTGGAAAGTTATTCAAAACTATCTTTTCAGGCTTTAGCTAATACGTTGGGGGCATTTGTACCAAAGTCTGATGACTTGAATGGAAGAGTTTATCAGTCAGGATGAGCTGGGCTTTGCTGCAGAACAAACAGCCCTGATATCTCAGTGGCTTACCAAAGAAAATGCTTATTCCTTGCATCTGCTGTACGTTTACTACAGGACAGGCTCTGCTCTGTCATCCTCACTCTGGGATGTAGGAGGAGGCTGGCAGAACCTCAGTCATGTGGAGTGTATCATTTGCAGTGGTGGCTGATGCAGAAGGAGGAAATCTGGTCAATTGCACACTGACTCTTAAATAAAGGCTTTGGCACTAAAGTGACTCATGTTACTTCTGCTTCTACATCACAGACCAAAGCAAGTGACATGGCCATACTGAACTTCAGTTCAAGCAAGAAGGGAAATGCAATCCAACCATGTGCTCGAAAGGCAGAAAACCAGAATACTGGTGAGCAGGATAACAAATATGCGGTGAGAAATATTCACAGTGTAGATACTATCATTCTATCACTGAAAAAACGTGCACATCTCCCCATTTTTCCCTTCTATAAACACTGATATTTGCTGAACAAAGCTATTTTTTCTTGATATTTTAAATAAATGTGAAAGTAAGCAAACATATTTCAAAATCTAGATTTCAATGCATTTACTATCTTTTAAAAAAAGAGTGTAAATTTTTCTTCTTGGAAAATCAAGTTAAGAATGTTAAAAATAAGTACTTAAAACTTTATTGTTTTATATTGGATGAAATGGAGGTCAGGAAGATAATGCAAGTAAAAAAATCAGTGATTATGTTTTTAGACATGTTAATCTTTTGTATATCTGAAAGCATATTCTATTAAAGTATGTTATAATTCAATACAACTGTACTAGCTTTGTGTTATAATACTGGGCTTTCTATGAGAACAAATTTATTTTGGCAGTAAAATTTACAGGAAAAAGAAGATTAGAATAAATCATCTACAGGGTGTTGAATTTTATTTTAAAATAAATAACAGTATATTATTATATCAACTAAAATGTTAGCATATTAACTAATTAGAATCTTGCATATATGTAACATAAGTTAACATGGCACTTGTTTATTTTCTAATTTGGACCATTTTAATGGGATGTAATTAGCCAGGTGATGCTTTTATTGATGAGATAATTCAGTCAAAATGTGTAATTGTACTACCTCCATTTAGTCTTGGGCATGTAGTTTTATATCTGAGGAAAAGAAAGATTTTAAGCAAATAACATGCAAATTATGGCCTGTGAGAGACTCTGATGAGGTGTTTTGAATTTGTTTATATGAGTTTCATCTGTGTTTCTCAAAATGAAAAGAACCTTCATTTACAATCTTAGGCCACAAAGCAGAGAATATCTTGGGGAAGAGAAAAAGAGGCCCAGAAATGAGCATTCTTAAAAATTGGGATGTACCTTTTAGAACCACAGATAGAAACATATGTAGAGTCGAATGGTTCTTAAACTAAATAGAAGCTAGAACTTTCATATTGTTAGGATATACTGTAATATTTATAAGCTTGAAGAAAATCAGAAATTTTAGCTCATAACACTCTGCTTGATCTAGTCTACACCATGTGTATGAGTTTATGCTGGTAAAACTGTATACATACAGGTAGATTTGTGCCAAGAAACATTGTTCCAAATATATTACTAACATTCCTTACCTTCACTAATACTTGGTTGAAGGCAAAGGCTCCTGTGGTCGTGGAAAGCAAGAGGAGAGATACAGAACTGATGAATGCGGTAGACTCAGAAGTCAGAATGGTCTACACTATGGTTTCCCCACTCTGGCATTGTTGACATCTGGGACCAGATAATTTTTTGTTGTGGGTGTTTGTCCTGTGCCTTGAAGGTGTTCGACAGCTTCCCTGGCCTCTACCCACTAAACACCATCAACACACCCTACTCCCTCAGTTGTTAGAAGCAAAAATGTTTCCAGTCATTGCCAAATGTCCTCTGGAGGACAAAATCACCCTCTAGTTGAGAACTACTTATCTACACTGAGAGTGTTTTCCACTCTTCAATCTGAACTGTTGACTTCCTTAAGAAGTCACTTTTTAATCTTTCATTTAATTCTTGGTTTTCTATAATAATCTGAATCTTTCATTATATGGAACTACATGATTTCTCATTTATATTCATTCTTATGGCCTGTATTTTACAGACAAATACCTATAAAGACTGTAGAAAGAGGGGAAAATAAGAAACATTAAAGAATTCAGAGACATACAGGCTACATTCAATTTATCACGAAACTCTTCCAAACATTTAATTCGAAATTTTGGCACCACTTTGGTACCAACATTTGGATAGCTCTAGAACGTAATGATGATACTGTGTGATTGCTTTCACATGCTACCATCAGGTCATAAAAATCAAGGGATTTTAGAAATTACACAGTCCATCCCCTTTATTTGTGGGATTAAAAACTGGGGTTCAGAGAAAGCAAGGCAAAAATATCCATAATTTGGAAATGATACACCCTAGGAAGGATCAAAAGTTATTTATCAGTCTGTAAAGAATTAGAGGAAGAAATATTCTTTAGAAAACATAATCTGGCATTCTACAAAACAACTTTTAGAGCAAACCAGAAAAATTTCTTTTGATGAATTGTAAAAATTTATCCAAGTTTTGAATTTTACAATTCATTTTGATGAAATTAAAAAGTAGTAAAAATTATATTCTAAGGTGAGGAGTAGAGGTTTGTTTACAATAACTTAAAGGTGAGGATAAAAAAAGATAAAGAAAAAAGACTTTCTCTGCTTTTGGACATCATGGTAGAACATCATCTACTGTATGTTTTTGGTCTAAATATCTAGAAAGCTGAGAGTAGACTTCTCACAATTTGCACATTAGAAGGAAGCTTGGAGAGAAGGGAAATTTATGTGGAAATTAATTTAGGTTCTTAATTTAATATAAACTATGTACCCTCTGGCTCCCGCCTCATCATTTAGATGTTCTGGTCAAATAGATGAAACCCTTTAAACAAATATTAGATTTATCCTTGTAGTCCACAGCCAGGTGCATATTGTATGGTTCCAGTGTAAGGAGGTGGATAGAAGAAAGGTGGGAGGAATGTTGAAAGAAACAAAGGGTGGGCTGGTTAGCTTACTTGGTTAGAGCATGATGTTGATAACAACAAGGTCCAGGGTTCAATCCCTGTACCAGCCAGCAGCCAAAATAAAATAAATAAATAAAAAAAAGAAAGGGGAGGAATTATTGACTTCTAAGTCCAGAGTAGTTGTTTTTGCATGAATACTCTAGCACCACCATCCAAGCCACATAATGAGTTGCCTGAAGTCTAGGATTTCCCCAACAGTTATTAACTTGGAAGTAGTATTGTTGTGTCTATATTGGAAGCATGAGAATCCTATGGATCTACCACTACTACACAGCCCATCAGCTCGTATTTCACATGGTGTACTCTAAGCTTTCAGTATATTAGACCACTGTCCTCAAGAGGGCACAGTTTTTTCCCCGATGGACATTTGTCAATGTCTTCTAGTTGTCACAACTGGGGTAGGGGGAGTGCTAATGGTATCTAGTGGTTAGAAGCCAGTGGTAATTCTACACATTCTAAAAGACACAAAGCAGTCCCCTGTGATAAAGAATTATGTGGCCCAAAGTGTCACTAATGCCGAGGGTGAGAAACCCTGTATTAGACATCGTGCTAATCCTCTACATAGGTGATTGGCAAACTACAGCCCATGGCCAGATGCAGCCTGCTATCTGCTTATGTCTAGCCAAGAGGCTAAGAATGGTTTTTGCCTGTTTAAATGGTTGAAGAAGAAATAAAAAAAAAATACTACATCATGACAAGTGGAATTTACATAAAATTCAAAGTTTAATGTCTACAAAAAGGTTTTACTAGAAGATAGTCATGCCCGTTCTATAATGTATATCGTCTATGTCTGCTCCCACAATACAACAACAGAATTGAATAGCTGTGACAGACACCACATGGCTCGAAAAGCCTACAGGGTTTACTATCTGGCCCTTTAGAGAAAAAGTTTGCCAAACCCTGCTCTAGAGACATAACAAATGAGCTGTCGTTAATACAGCAAGGTCATATGACAGACTTTAACTTAACTCTCGGAAGATTTCCACTACTTGGAAATTTAAAGTGTTTTATTATTTTCTGAACTCAGGGGTGAGGGTGGGAGCAGGGGATACAAGGGAACCCTGGAAATCAACTACAAAACAGGCTGTGACAATAAATGTGTGTGTGAAAGGTAGGTGGAGGTGTGACATGTTACTGCCATCCGAAAAGAAAGATGACTGATTACTTGATTAAGGAATACATTGTTCAGATAGTGAACAGTGAAGCCATTTATGAAGAGCGGGGGCAACGTGCTGTCCCTCAGAAGCACGTTTTATCGTTAGTCCAAGAGCACAGCACAACCTTGAAGTGTGAAAACTACCCATGAATTTACAAACGACTTCTCCAGCTTCTCTTTTTCAAAAAATAAATAAGCCTCAAGCAGGCAGTGGTAAATTAAAGACCTGTATACAGCATTTATAAAACTTATTGACAGTGGAGATTGCAGAGGAGTTTTCGCAAGGTGAGTATTTATAGGAAAAGAATCAAAATCCGCAATCCATACCTTCAGAAATGATGGGAACATAATTGCTCTTTTCCTTTTAGGAGAGTTGTCAATGCTACTGAATGGTAATGCTGCCTGTGAAGCTGCCCTCAGAGGAGCCCCTCTATTCTAGGAAGTATGTACAGATGTCCCTCACCTTCTGCAAGGTTCCTACTACGTCTCTCGCACTCGATATTTTATCTATGTTCTAAACAGAAGTGGGATTCTCCCAATGGCACAACAGGAAGATATTTGTTCTTGGTCTTACAAAATTAGGATATGTTTGGGGGAAAGAGTGAAAAGCCATTGAAAACAGATGTTCTACATTTGATTCCTGAGACGCCTGCAGTAAACATTGTTAGAAAATATTTTATTTTCCTTTTGTTTTAATTGACATATAATAATTGTATGTATTTATGCGGTATAGAGGGATGTTTTGATAAATGTCCACAACATATAATGATCAAATCAGGGTAATCAGCATATCCTTTATTTTAAACATTTATCATATCCTTGTGTTGGGAACATTCAAAATCCTCTTTTAGCTATTTGAAAATATGCAATTAATGATTGCTAACCAGAGTCACCTAACAGTGCTCCAGAACACTAGAACTTATTCTTTCTGTCGAGCTGCAAGTTTGTATTCATCAACCTCTACCCTTTCCAGCCTGTAGTAACCACAATTCTACTCTCCAGATCTATGAGCTCAACTTTTTTAGCTCCCACACAGAGTAAGAACATGTATGGAAAATACGTTATTTTTGAAATAGAAGAGGCTAAATTCTACTTCAGTCATTGTAGGGAGAGTTTTGAGAAAAAAACAAAAAAAGAAAAATGAAGTGATTAAATGGGATTTTAAAATGAGTTGCTTTTAGCCCATTGGGGTATGAGAGGATTATTTAATAATATTTCCTAATTTATTTATCTGGCATTTCTCAGAAATAAGAAGTTTTCCATATAACAAAGCTTACCTCTACCAGGTAACATTGTATTGTGTAGTCTAGGGTAAAAATTCTTTAAGTGTCAGAGGATTATTCAAACGCAAAACTGTATTTTTAAAGAATAATTAAAGCTTTAACAAAAAGTTCAAAACATAAGTTTAAATTCTTTCATGACTAGGTCATAATTTGAACCTTTATTCCTTAATGTGCTAGTGACAAACTTCTGAGTGCAGTGTCTATTCTGAGGAGTCTATGCCCTTGCCCTCTTTAATAGATTGTTAGTTTTTATTTTCCCCTGTATTTACATCTCATATCTTTATCTCAGCATTTACAATTCACTCTTTAATATGCTGTGGGCATTAAATCAGAGCGCTAAGCCTCATAAGACTGATATTCCTAGCAGTATAATACAGTAGTATGGGGCCTATATTGAAATCTGAGCCAAGCCATTTCCTAGCTATGGGATCTTGGGAAATTTGCTTAACCTGTTTCTTTACCCATAAATAAGGATGATAATAACTAAGTTCATGGAGTTGTCAGAGAATTACATAAGTCTATACATGTAACGTGCTTAGAACAGTGAGTGGCACATGGTAAGTGAGATGACACCTAAACTCATTTTCAGAGCGAGGGTTTTATTAGGCACACATTTTTCACTGAATTCTCTGTTTGAGGCTTAGTTTCAGAGAGTTGAAATTGACCTTAATGATGCATATGTTCCCATCTCTTCCCACTCTTCTCCCTCTCTTTTTGATTTTTTATGTCCTTCTTTTCTCATCTTTTCATATCTATTAGGATTTCTTAGACCACAGAAACTTCACCCTTCTCTTCACTGTCTCCACTAATAGTACTGGTTGAATGTTAACCCCCAAGCCGGAGGTTCTAAACCGACATCCAGAAAATCCTTAAGAGTATATCTATACACTTATGAAGTCCTAACAATTTTAATCAAGTCCTTCACGTTTTAATTAGCCAACAGCTAATTAAAAAATCATAAGACCTAGAAACTTCTGCTTCCAGCTAAGATGGAGTAAGAGGGATCTGATTTACTTCTGTCTAAAACAACTAAGAAACTGGAAAAATTTTATGAAACAGCGGTTTTCAGATGTTGGACATCAGGTAGTTATGACAGTTATGTCAGAGAGATGGACATAAACAATGTGCGTCTAACAATTGCCCCGCATTGTCGCCTGGTCCGGTTTCCTAAGCCTCAGTTCAAGGATGAAAAACTCAGAAACCTGGCAGGATCCCTTACTTGAGGAGACAGTCGGCAGTCTGGAGTCCTCAGGACAGAAGAGAGGTGCACTGAGAGCTTTGGTGATCTGCACACGTTCCCCCTAAGTCTTCAGCTGAATACGAATAAGTTTGTGTGTGTAAGGAAACTCTCTGGGTCAGGAGAAAGAATTACCTGAAAGCAGTCGAGGGAATGATTTCCTCAGACAACACCCCAAATGGTTAATACCTTCGCCAGTCAGAGTGAAAAACCTTGTAAGTATAATTCAAGGGCTTCAGGTGGAGTGCTCGAAAGGAAATTACAGGGCTGGCCAGTCAGCTCACTTGGGAGAGTGTGGTGCTGGTAGCACTGAGGCTAAGAGTTTGGATCCCCTTACTGACCAGCCACCATAAAAACAAAAACAAAGCAACAACAAAAAAAGGAAACCACATCCATATTGGGGCAAAATCAGCCTTAGGTAAAGGCTTTGCTGGTCCCACCTCACAAAGTCCAAGGGCAAGTCTCAAAGGGATAAGCTGTTTTCAAGTTAACTGCATCCCAGAACAAAGCTCAATACACAGAATACACACTGTCTGGAATCCAATAACAGAGCCATGCAAAGAAGTGGGGAAATAAAACCCTTAATGAGAATGAAAGTCAATCGGTAGAAACAGATCTACAACTGACATAGGTGCTAAAGGAATAGACAACATGAAAAGTTATAACAATTTTTTACATATTCAAGAATCTAGAGAAAGGTTTAAATATGTGAAGCAGAGGCATGGAGTACATAAAAAGACTCAAATTCTCAATTAAAATATACTGGAAAGGATGAACAGCAGATTAGACACTACAGAAGAAAATACTTGTTAACTTGAAAACATAACAATAGAAAATATCCAAAATGAAAAACAGAGAGGAAAAAAAAATGGCTAAAAACTAAAGAGAGCACCAGTGAACAGTGGGACGACTTCAAGTGGTCTGATATGTATAACGGGGATCCCCAAAAGCAAGGGGTGGGAGAACAACAAAAATATTTGAAGAGATAATGACTTAAAAATTTTCATGAATGCTGGAAAGAAACAGGTCCCAGGAACAAGGAACCCCGAGCAAAAAAAAAAAAAAAAAAAAAAAAAAAAAAAAAAAAAGGAATGACCCTGAGGTACATCATAAGCACATTGCTTAAAAACAGCCAGAGAAAAAGGACACAATTGCACATAAAAGGACAAAGATATAAATGACAGCAGACTTCATGTAGAAAACAGTGCAAACCAGAAGACAGTGAGGTGACATCTTTAAAATAAGAAGGAAAAACACGGTCAAACTAGAATTAGGTACTCAGGGAAAATATCTTTTAAAAGCTGAAAATGGTTTTCTGACACATGCATACTATACTGGAATTCATCCATTTTGTCTAAGTTTCCAAATGCATTGACCAGTTTTGTTCGTGGTATTCTCTTATTGCTATTTAAAACGCCTCCTGCCTATAATTGTTCCCATTTTTACTTCCTGTATTGATTATCTGTGGTGCTCTAATTTTTTCTTAACCATTTTTTTCAGAGGTAGTTCTATTTTCAAAAAACTAACTTGTGACTATGTTGATCCTCCCTATTGAATAAAATAAAATAAAAATCTATTTCATTATGCTCTGCTTTTGTATTATCTCATCCCTAGTTTAAAGTTTAGCTATTAGTTCCTTGCCTTAATCCATTTCTGATTTAAGCATTTAAAGTATAAAATAAACTGTAGCCATGTGTTATATCTCATAAATTTTTATTTACAGATTTATTATTTTTTAGTTCTAAGCATGTTTAAGATTTTTTCCACCTAGAAAACGATAAAATGTTTTAAACATTTCATTTATGTCTCAGAAGAATATGTGTTTTTCATTTCTTTTGTTCAGACTACATTTATGTCAATAAGTTCATTAATTATGTTTTTGGAAACTTTCCTATTTTTACTTATTCTTACATGCTTAAATTGTCAGTTTCAAAATTGATATATAAAATATCTGTCCATAATATTGGACTTGTCAATTTCTTCCTATACTTCTGTCAATTTTTGCTTATATATTTTAAATGTGTTTTGTTTGGTGCATTTAAGTTTGCAATTGCTATGTTTTCTTGGAAAACTGAATCTTTTATCACAATTCAGTGACTCTCTATCCCTCACAAGCTTTTGTCTTAAAGTCTGTATTACCTGATAGTATTATAGTTACCTAGTTTCTAAAAAATTTATTTGTATGTTACGTGTTTTTTCATTCTTTTACTTTCAACCTTTCTGAGTCTTCTTATTTTAGATGTCTTGTAAAAAACATTCACCTTTTAAAAAATCTAATCTAAGATCCTTTAGCTGAAATATTTAGTCTACCAACTATATATATATACACACACACATATATGTGAGAGAGACTTGTTCCTACTGTCTTACATGCTTTTTCTTTCCTACGAATCTTTTTTCTTTTATTCCTTCATTTTGAATTATTTTTTTTTATTCCATTTCCTCCCCCATTCTGGTTTAGAAGTTATATTTTTATTAACTGGGCACTTCAGAATTTTAACATACTTATTTAAGAAAGTCTAAAATTAATCAGTTCTTTAAATCCTCTTTAAATAAAGAATCTTAGAAAACGTTAACTCTGATTATTCCCTTTCTGACTTACAGGCTTTATTTTTAATTGTTTTATTTGCTTCCCCCTTTAAGACACACTGATTTAGATATTACTATTTCGTGAGACAGTTTTAAAAACTTTTTACCTACATGTTCATCAATTTCTTTGATCAGCTTGTCTTACATCTCAGGCATTTTTTCTGGGTTTCTTTCTTTCTTTTTGTAAGTTAAATCCTTTAGAAGTTGCTTTAGTGAAAATCTTTTGGTCTCAAGCTCTCTCAACTTTTGTTTATCTTTTTTCTCAACAATTTGAAGATATTGTTTTGCAGTCTCATCTTTCAACTATTGCTTTCAAGAATTCTATTTTCATTTTACTTGCTGTTCCTTTTTTCTTTGACTGAATTTAAATCTTCCTCTTTCCTTTTGGTGTTTGAGCCTGGTGAAGGTCAGAGCTGGCTTAAACCCTTGCAGTCTGGAGTGCAGAGCCTATACCATTACATAATACTACCAATAGTCCTGAGGACCTATAGCAAAAAGGCATAGCATACTCTAATTTATAATCTAAATTTTCAAGCAACAAATACTGAACACACTGGTACGAGCTGATTTTGCCTTGGTTATGAACCACTAAAATAATTTACTTTAGCCTTAAAATATTTTTGTGAAAGAAGTTATCATGTTGATATCTTTAAGTGAACCTAAAGGGGAAATAATAAATTTTAGTGTCTGAAAAATTCTATTAATAAAAGTTAAAGAAGTTTGATTTATAAATTATTGATCAACAAATATTTATTGAGTACTTGCAAAATGTCAGTATTATGAGAGCCAGTTTTAAATTGCAGTCATCTGTTCTATCAGAATTGATCAAAAGCTCTAGATTATTGCCTAACTCTTCATTTCATATTGCCTAAAAAACTACATATTTATTAAGAAATCACTTAAGAACAACTTGCAAATACTCTTTAGGAAAATATGGCATTAGGGCACAAATATAAAACATTTATTTAAAATCATTTGATACTGTTTTAAGACATTTTTATTTAATAACAAGCTTATTTTAGATGACTTAAAAGTCAATATGGCTGTATTTATAAAATAAGTCATACATTTTCTCAACTGAGAAAAACTAGTGAATCTAATTAATGCCTTAGTTGAAATATTTTGTTAAAATAGTCAAAGTGAGTGTTACAGAAATTCTCTATGATTATATCTTAGAAGTTCTGATACTCTGCAAATGATACTGAAAAGGATATAATTAATGTATATAAAGTAACTGTTGTAAAATGGAACCTGATGATACGTATGTTATTTCATGCAGAACATTACTATAACTTCCAAGGCAATTAATATTCTTGATCAACTTATATTTTAATAAGCATGCAAATATTAATTTTTATTAAATATATTCTCCTCTTAATATTTTTATAAATATATTCTAACTTGGTGCAAGTTGTATTTCTTCCTTTACCTAAATAGGAGTATATGAGTGTGTGTGTATATAATACATAAATTTCTATTGAGAGAAGAACATTTCCTATACTTCTTGTTCTTTAATTGAAAGGTAGCTCACATTATAAGTATACAGCGTGATGAATTTTCATAAAGTGATTACATCCATGTAATCTGGACCCACATCAAGAAACAGAACATTACCAGTGTCCTGGAAGACCCCTTTCTACCCCCGTTGTTAACTACTATCCTTCCAAGAGTAATGACTATCTTGTCTTCTAACACCTATGCTGTTCTTTGAATAATTTATCCCATTAGGCTTACAACACTACTGAAAGAATATTTTTGGGGAATTAAAATTTGGGTGAGGTCATGCATTTCTTCTTTCTATTTTTCATTTATTTGCATTTTACCTGTACTGAGAGATGAAAACCTGACAGCTCCTTCCCGCACAAGTTACACTCTTTGGAAGAAAATGACCACTCTCAGACCTGCCGACCTAGTTGTGCATACTTCATTTTTGCCTAAAGTTTCCTGCATGCAGAGAATAGGCGGTGTAAAAATATAGATCATCAAGAGCCGGGTATTGCCAGGTGAGTTATATACCCTGCCTCTGAACTGCTCCAGGCTATATCTTCATCTTCTACAAGCCACCCAGGACATTGCCAGGCAAAAACAGTGAGGCTGCACACTGAGTTGTTTAACCATGTATGGAGGGGATGTTTTCTTCCTCTTGGCAAAAACACATGTATTTGCAACTGCCTGTTTTTTCTGCTCTGGGGGAGTCTGTGCATTGATAGCATGCCAATTCTTAATGGCAATCTGCTACAAGAGATGCAGCATGAAAGGCTGCTTTCACCTGAACTGTACAATCAACTGCTATGCTATTTCTTGGTATATTAAGACATGTTATGATTACACGCGGGAGGACTTATATCTGATGTGTATTATGAACGGCTAGTTTTGTTTTAAGCACTCCTCAGCAGGGTTATACCAATAAACTTGACTCCACTGTTCATTATTGCATTGTTTTCATAATTTGTGGTAACTGATCATGTGTAATGGCGGAAAACTACAGAATGCATCATCTGCTTGGTGTTTCTGGGCATTTTATTTCTGGAATGGTTGCAATAACCATATTGCTGTTGCTTTTTCAGTTTACCTATGTTAAGATACAAAAGTAAATATTTTCAGGTGAAACAAACACAATTTAAGAAACATTTTGTTTTGCACATTTTATTTTAGATTGATTAACCAAGTTTGAAAGTAATCATTTAATCTGTCACTCTTGTTTCAAAATTGTAATCATGTTAATGATAATAACCATCTACTCTAGAGTTCCTACAAGGAACCAGCACTGGGCAAGTTGCTTTACTATGTTATCTAATTTAATTCTTGTGAAACATTTTTGACAAGGAACTTGAGGCCCAGAAAGGTTAAATAACTTTTCCAAGGTAATATATCCAATAGGTACTAGACTTATGATTTAAAGCCAAGGTTAGCTGAACTCTAAAACCCAAGCTTGTCTCCTAGGCAGTCCTTCTAAGACATTGAAGAAATATAATGGTTAAAATAAAGGGTTCTGTGCCTTTTAGTTCCTTCGGTAAATTTTAACTGAGGGTAGCAGGCACATTCATGTCCATCCTCTTCTTCTCTGTTACCCACACTACTACCTAATTAGCTCTGACTTAGAATGTTATTGATGTTCATAATCTGCTACCATCTTATACCCACCTGGGGCTTTATCATTTGAAAATTACCCCACATTTATAAACACATAACAATCAAAGTTAAAAGGGGCATGCATTCCTCTTATTTTACTCTGAGTTTCTCGTAGGCTAATTTAAAGTTTCTAATTAAATGAAACACCATCTTAGGACCTTTTGACACCAGAAATGTTGAAAGTCTGTTTTATTGAGTTTTCTCTATTTCTTGCCAATGTGTTGTCCTCATGCAGACCGGGGTACGCAGCCACTCTTGATGACTTGTTTGCTCCTGAGCTCACCACTTCACAGCTTTTGCTTCCTCATGCCCAATACTACCTTGGAGCTTATGGTTTCTTCCCACTCTCTGTGAATCTCTTAACTTCTGGATGATGTTAACAGCAACAGTGGCTCCTTCCTTGTGGGAGATACTGTGTTGAGAGCTCTGGATGCCATTTAAGGCTCGCAGAAGAGGATACGTACAGGTGAGAGAATGGAGATCCAAAAACGTTGAACAACTTTCTTAAAGCCATGTAGACACTTGGTGGAAGCAGAAATTGGTAAAGGGCCACAGAAAACTATTACATTGCGTAATGTTGAATATGCTAATTATTCTGATTTGAGCATTATATATTGCACACAGGTATTGATATTTAACTCTGTCCCCTACAGATAAGTATGATCAAGTATGATACAATTAAAAAAATTCTATATATAAAACAACAACAACAACAAAAACCCCAAACAAATTAAGGTCAGTTTAGTGATAGAGCCTGAGCTTTTAATTCTAGTGGATTCAAAGCTTACGTGGAAATTAGGTTCTGAAGCTGGTGCAAAACTGGAAAACTGAGAAAAGCCGAAATTGCACTGGAAATTTTGTCAATCACCCCTAAAGTACTACATCCCATCACCACTCAAGGTTTCCAACACAATCATAATTCAACACAAAACAGATCAACATATTGTCAGGTGGGTGACAGATGAAGTGGTTGTTTCATGTTTAGGAACCACATTATACAAAAACATTCAAACTACACTCAGCACAATGAAAAGCTCACTCTGTGGGATGTAGGGGGAGTAACCCCAGTTCCCGTCTTTGTCTCATATTCATTTGGTGGGCACATGCTCAGTGAACACATTGCAGCAAAAGCAGACAGACTCAAGTTAGCATTTATGCTACTCTGGGTTTGTTTAGAATTTTGAGGAATACCCCTCACTCAGGAAGATCCTTCCAATTGTTACAGCTTAAATAAAGTTAAAATCTCAATCTTGATGTCAGGAAAGCTACAATCTAAGAGAAATGCACTGTTAGGGGCCAAAGAGTCATAAAAAAATTTCTAAAACATCTGCAAAGTTATAGCCTTGACTGTTAGAGAGAAAACCGTCTGCATGATTTTGGGGAAATGTTCAAGATACATCCTGGAAACCAAGTATATCAAGCTACCCTATGAAACACAAAATGGTTAGAAAATTCCACAGCATGTGAAATGGAAGAACAAATTGCCCACAGTGTTTTAATTCTGTTCTCTCAGTTTCTTCCAAAAGTTTCCTCCCTCCTCAGTGAGTAACTAAAATTTGCAAGTTGTATTAGTCTGTTTTTGTTGCTTGTAATGAAATAGATGGAATTAGGTAATTTATAAAGAAAATGAAGTTTATTGCTTACAGTTTCTGAGGCTGGGAAGTCTGTAGTCCATCCGGTGGTGGCGACAGTGACCCAGGGCCTCATATTACAAGACAGTGGAAGCAGAGAGAGAGAAAGACAGACTTTCCCCTCTCTTCTTTTAAAGCCCTCAGAACCACGCCCTGATCACCATTTTTAATCCATTCACTTCTGCACAGTCCTACAATCCAATCACCTATTCAAGGCTCCACCTTTCAATTACCATAATAGGATTTCCCACCCTGTTAATAGTCACAGTGGGGCTAAGTTTCTAATATGTAAAACTTTGGGAATACAATTCAAGCTTCAGTGAGTTTTGAAGGGACACTTTTGAATCCACTACACAAGTGAACAGAGTCCACCTTAAAATGCTATATAGTCTGTCTTCTTCCCCACACCCCCACCATTGTTTGTGTATTTATTAATTTATTTTTAGCTCCCACAAATAAGTGAGAACATGTGGTATTTCTCTTTCTGTGCCTGACTTATTTTTTATTTATTGAATATATTTTTTTAAATTTAATTTTATTTTGTCAATATACAATGTGGTTGATTATTGTGGCCAATTACCCAAACCTCCCTCCTCCTCTCTCTCCCTGCTCCCTCCCAACAACCTCATATCTGTTCGCTTGTCCTATCAACTTCAAGGAATTGTAATTATGGTGTCTTCTTCCCTCCCCCTCCCAGTTTATTTGTATATTTATTTATTTACTTATAGCTCCCACAAATAAGTGAGAACCTGACTTATTTCACTTAGTATAATTTTTTCTAAGTCCATCCATGTATAGCTCCCACAAATAAGTGAGAACCTGACTTATTTCACTTAGTATAATTTTTTCTAAGTCCATCCATGTTGCTGCGAATGGTAGTATTTCATTCTTTTTTATAGCAGAGTAGAAGACACAAAATCACAATTCCTTGAATTTAAGACAAGTGAACAGATATGATGTTGATGGGTGGGAGGGGGAGAGGGAGGGGGAGGAATCAGTAAAGGGACATGAAAATCAAGTGTGTTGTATATTGATAAAATAAAAAATAAAAAATAAAAATAAAAATGAAATAAAGTAAAATAAAATATTCATAGTAAAAAAAAATGCTATACCATCTGAATGTGTTTTATTCAAAGTCACTGAGAGAAGTGACTTTGGATTGGACCAGTTCATTGCTATTCAATACAGTCTTTTCTGTTAGGCACAGTTCTCATGGGAAGCCATGTTAAAGGCCACAGTCCAAAGTACACATAGCTGCCTAAGCACTGAACATTGACCTGGTTTAATTAGTTGTGGCCAGCTTATCAAGGCTACATTATAAGAACATGTTGACCTAAATACAGGAACTGCTCTGACTCCTTTTGGAAGAAGGCTATGGGAATGGTAAGGGCAAAGACCTTCATTCACAGACTTCTTTCTACTATGATGCTTTTGTTTCTTAATTGCCATGTCTTAACTTTGCAGGAATAAATTTTGGCTGAAACAGTCTTTGTGAGGCTCAAGGAACAATTTGAATGGTGCAAAGCAATTAAGACTTATCTTCTGTCTTTATAAACAGAATAGTAGTAGTTGTATCTAGTACTTAAGTCTCACTAGGCACTGTGTTAGGTGCCTAATCTCCTGGAGTTAGAATTTTACTCCTGTAAAAGCTCCCAGTTTACAGATAAGGGAGCTGAAGAGTAGTAGTAATTAAATAGCTTGCTGGAGGTTACAAATTTGTTAATTGTCAGAAATGGACTTGAACACAGGAGATTTGGCTTGAGCTATGCACAGTCAGCCACTCCTTTTGGGTGACATGAATATATTGTCTCCTGCCATAGATAACAGAAAAATAAGTTCCTATAAGGGAGAGGGTTTTTACTGAGTCCAACCCAATGTGACTTCCAAAGGTAATAATCAATCATAGTAAGGAAAAATAATTAAATGAGTATTACAATTTTAAAAGATTATCTTTGGCAGATGGCCTACAAAATACAGTTTCTTTAAATCCAGTAAGGCCATAAAAGTTGCCTATTTATTTGTGTACTGACGAGTAGATCTTGCACGCAACTAACCTTGCAAGGCTTACCTAGACCCTACATGGCTCAAAATCAGGCATTACTTGCGAGTTTTACTGATATCATTTGTTTCTGTTCGTGGTTTGCAATTTGTCAGACCTAGTTTTGAAAGTTTTCTCAGGGTCTGATCAGCATAGAACTATTGGATCTTATTGGCCACGTGGACCCATCCTCAAGTAGATTCATATTCATTTCTTAAGGGAAAAGCGTCAGCCTCTCTGGTAAAGTTGTAGTTAGGGAACATACAGTAGTTTCCCCCAAATGTGTGAGTGTTTGCTAAAGCTTACAATGCACATCCTCTATCACAAATCAGAATGCCTAATGCTCTAGTTTCTTTTTAAGAATAAAATTCTAAGCTTTTTATTACCCAGCTCTGTAAAAAAGGCCACTGAGAGAAGTCATATTGATGCATTCTTTAAGAATTATATAGTCCAGTCCCATGTTGTGATTAAATCTGATCACTAGACGCATTACAGAATTCACTCTTATTCTAGAGGTGAGAAAGCCCCGCCTCAGAGAAATTGTCCACAATCTCAGAGCTAATAAGAAGTGGAATTAAAGACTCATACTCTGCCTTCCTGGCTTCTGGCTCAGTCCTTCCCACCTTCCCACCTGCTGCAACAATATATCACAAAGCAGCAAGAAGGAAACACTCTTGATGCCTAAATATTTTAGCCTTCACTGTTTCTGAAGAAAATTCATAGTCATTTTCATTATTACCTGACAACTCATAAAATTTTATTATCTTTCATTCTATAATCCTAACATAATCATAAAATTTGGTGTAATAAAACAACACATTTTTTTTGGAAGCAAGATCTGAGCCCTTATTCAAAATATTCTTTATAAAAATATTATAAATAATTCATAAGCATAATGATTATAAAAAGTAATAATAAAAGCAAAAAATGTCCCAGATTTTCTCCTGTATTTACTGGTTATTCAATCAGTTCCTTCTTCTGTCATCTATCTTTAGCCAAAGCAGATGAAGTGCAGTCAAAATATTTATTTATTACACTACAAACAAAAATCCATATAACAAGTTCAAGTTTTTACAAAATTGGCAGGATTTTTGGCTCTGAACAGGCACAGCCATAGTTGTGGATATGCCAATATTTAAAATTACACAATATTACTAGGAAGAAAATTAAGATTTACAAAATATTAATCAATAGAACGTTAAATATTTGGTTTGACCATTTTGAGAAATTTAAATTTAATGGATTAAAAAAGATCAAATAACAGATAAAGAAAAAAAGGCAGTTAAAATCCACATTTTTGAAGTATATAAATAATGTATATTATACCATGTTTAGAATATACAGAAAATAACAAAGAGGAAAATATAAAGTTCCCATAATTCACTGACAAGAAATAATCTAAGACTTTCATTTAATTTTTTCAGCTACATGTAAGTACATGTGAAAAACATATTTGTAAAACTGGGATAATGTTGTATCAGTTTTCTCTCATGACTTTTTGTTAAAATTATACCATTATCATGTTTCCATTTCAATAGTCTTCAAAAACATTTTTATGAGATGTATTTTTAAGGGGTATCATGATCTGGCTAGACTTCAATGTATTTGGCCATTTCCATCAGTGACTCACATTTTCACAACTATATCTAACTTTGGAATGAACAATTTGTTAAAATCTTGCGTGTGATCTATAATTATTTCCTCAGAATATGATTTTAGAAGTGAAAATTCATGTTCAAGAGCTACAAACATTTTAAGGATTGTTGATCTGTCTTGCAAAACTGCTCATCAAAAATGCCCCACCATTTCTTACTTATGAAGTAAAACAAAAACAAAATGTTATATTCTTATTTTGTTTATATTTCTTTGATTGGAAAGAGCTAAAACATTTTTACACATTTACTGAACAACTTTGGATCTTCTTTTGTGAGCTGGTTGTTTATCTTTTACTTTTTGTTGTTGATGTCTAAAAGATTAAAAAAATATGTTATAGGTATAACTTTTATGTTAATACAAATATTTTTCCAGTTTGTCATTTTGTTTTAATTTGCTGATATTTTCACTTATATGAAATTTTAATTGTTATGCTGTCATATTTATCAAGTTTTTTTCTGTTTTTATGCTTACGGGGGCTTTTTTCATTTAGAGATTAGAATGATACTCAATTGTTAGTATTACTTTTCTATTAATTCTTTCTCTTTGAACACTGAAGTCTTTAATTCCTTGTAATTTATTTTAGCACCTACTGTGAAGTAGAAACTTTATGTTTTTTAAACAATAGTCACACAATTTTCTTAGCACAATTTGTCTTCTTTCCCCATTCACTTGAATTGCCAGCGTTAGCATGCAATAATTATTATGGAAACAGTGTTTTGACATTCTAATCAGTTCCAGTGATCCTTCTGTCTATTCTTGCATTAGTGATATACTGTTTTAATTTTGATAGCTTTGCATTTCTCTTTAACATCAGCCGATGCAGTTTGGTTTTCCTTTCAATGGCATAATGTGCATCTTCTGGATGGCTACTTAACAACTGAGTTCTCCAGGACATAGTGCTCTCATTTCTGTTTGTATTTGGTGCCAAATTTTATTACTTTAATATTGGTCACCTATTGAGAAAAGAACGTGGGCTAGCTTAATACAGAAATGATGTTTGACCCAAGTGAAAGCAAATTACATCAAGCACACCCTATGGGTAAGGGTTTGGTAGTAGTTTGATTAGAAAAAAGTATTGGCAAAATTGAGTTAACACACAGTTGCATAGGCAGAAGGAATTCAAAATAAGCTGCACTGCAGTAAGTTCTCACTGAAAGTGGTATTTTAGTTCGCTAATATATAATCTATCTCATTAAATTCACATTACTTGCTTTAATATTCTTGGTTTTGTCATTTTCCTTCTGTTCAAAGTTATAGATCATTAAACCTTAACAAAGTCTTACGGATTAGCTTAAGGAGTTTATACCTATAATTCTTTTTGTACAGATTTTATTGATACTATAATGTTATTTAGAACAACCCTGAGAGTCCATAACAATTTTTCCCTTTCAAACATGTCCACAAATGACTCATTTAAAAATTCAAAACATGAAAAATGTAATAAGTTAGCTTCATAGCTTCACTAAATGATCCTATTATTATTGACTTAATCATATTTTTACAGTTGTTACCTTACTGATATGCTCCCTCATGAACACATAAGAGAGATTGGAGGACCTGGCCCTGGGCACTTAAACAGCCCAACTCTAAGACTCACATCAAAGACAACCCGTGACTCCAGCCCCAGCCACCAGCCAAGGTTTGCTCCTGGATTTTAGCTCACGTACGACTCCCAGCCAGACGCCCCGGCTTCACCCTTCAGATCTCAATGTAGTGTTTGTGTGTTTTGCATGATCCACTCAAATTACCCTCCTACCTCTTGCCTTAACTTTGCACATTCCTGGATTCCAGAGAACCTGGGGTTCTCAGTAAAGATACTCCCTCCGTATGTCCTGGCTCCATGGATTCCCTACTGGCTGGGCTGCCCTTGACCCTTACCCAGCCTCCCTGCCACTAAACTAAATTCCAGGAAGAAATGTCAAATTAGTGTACTTCCCCTTCCCATAGACAATTCATTATAGGGAGGGAGGTGGGGGAAGAAAGATGGGGATTGGGATGGCGATGGGGGGACTTTTTATTTTTTAATTGAATATTTGTAAAAGATGTAATTGTTATGAAACATAAGCCCCTGGAAGCCAAAAGATATAGCTCAGTGCAGCTGCGTGATAGTGGTATGGTTTTTGAGCTGACCGTGCCCCTGGTCAATGCATTATTAAAAGCAGAGTTCCCAGCTCTAGTGGATGCTCAATAAATGTCAGTTGCCCTCTACCACCAATCCCAAGCTGAACTGTGGCTTTTATTTTTGTTTAAAAGGTTGATACATTTGATCTTCATTACTCGTGGATTCCATGCTTGCTAATTAGCCGACTTACTAACATTTATTTGTAATCCCCAAATTAGTATTTGCAGTGTTTTTACGGTCGTTTGAGGACGAGTTCATGTTCAGAGTAGTGAAAATTTTTGAGCTGCCAGAGACACAAGTTCCCAACTGAGATCTCAAAGGTGATGCTCTGCCTTCTTGCTTCAGCTCATACTTCAAATGTGTTCTTTTCACAGACTATTTAGTGCTACATTTTTCTCACTTTTGTGCTTTTTGTTGGTGATGTTGCATGTAAAATGGCCCTCAAGGATAGACCTGAGTACTGCAGAAGGATGTGATATGCCTCATGGAGGAAATACCTGTGTTAGATAAGCTTTGCTCAGGCATGAGTTATAGGGCTATTGCCCATGAGTTCAATGTTAAAGAATCAACAACATATATTAAATAAAATGTTTTAAAACAGAAACACATAAAACAAGGTTATGTATTAATATATTGCCAAAAAATGTGACCAGAGGTTCACGATAACCTAACCCTGTATTTCCCTTGGGAGCAATGGTTCGGTATTCACTAATTTGATGTTTGTAATGAATTTATAGAACATAACTTCTGTGAATATGAGAGTTGACTGTAATTAATGACCAAAGACAAATAGTTATCATGTAGCATAAACTGAAGAATCAGAAGAAAAGGAGAATCTGAGAAAAATAGCCTGGTTCCATGGGAGGTAAGAGTGGGGGTGGGTGGGGTCCAGGGAGAAGCATCGTTTAGGTCTTTTCCTAATTCAATGAGTGCCATGGTTATCACTTATTCTAGGCAAAGAGTTGGTGCTACATTACTTGTATCTGAAGATTAGTACAATCACCTTGCAAAGGCTCTTGTTCTCCCAAGATGGAAAATACTACATATTCTTTTAGAACAGACTATTAAGTTTCACAAATGGAAAATTGAACAATATTCTTCCATGTTTGGATATTCAAGTAATAAGAGAAGCAGTTAGGCTATATTAATACAGGTTATAGACTTATTCCAGAGAAATTATGTTATTGGAATAGTTTCTGCATTTTGATTTAAATTTATAAATACTCATTAATCAAAATTTATTAATGTTAAATCATGTGACAAAATGTGTAACTTCCCCTTGATGTGTACTATGTTGGCCCAGATAAGAACAGTCATATGAAAATGCAAGGCTTCGTGAACATAAGTCTGAATTTGGAAATGAAAATCAGAAAAGAAGAAAGCATGTTGGTCCTGAAACCTGTCCACTCAGATTCCTAGACGATAAAAAAGAAATGAATAAGGAGGAAGGAAGGAGAAGGGAAGACACTGAAAATAGAAGTAGGAAGTTTTGTTTTGGGGATTTGTTCTTGGGCTGGCTTCTGGAGACTGAATTGTTCAGAGGTTTAATAATTTGAATTCCAAGCGATGATGCAACAACCTAAACTAGCCAGGGGTGTCAGTTGGTTAGAAAGGAACAATGACATTTCCAACTAGAAAAGCAGATATAAAGAACTATATTAAGAGCTTACCAGGTTTGAAGATAAAATAGGGTTGAAGGAGAAATTAGAAATGAGAAAACCATATGAAACTATGCCAAGCTGAATGTTATTAAAACCTGTAAATCGCTTATGTACATGTAATTAGATGTAAATTATGTGTGTGTGTGCATGTGTGTGTATTACTACAATTACTCAGTAGTAAAACAGATTTTGTACTCCATATGGTTAATCAAGAACCAAGTGCTATGTTTGAGTAATAATACTAAAAAGAGCTCATTAGAGGAGAGAACAGGTCCTGCTCACTAACCTAATATTTAATTTTGATCATAATTTATTCCATAATTACTTACATATTGTAATAGACTTTTCAACACACATAGACTTTACAACAATAGACTTTTTTACACATAGACTTTTCAACAATATATCATTGTTGTTGATAAAAATCATTCTTTTTATGGTTGGCGATTTTACATGGACAGTAGTATATTTTACCCTTTGTGAGAAATCTGATCATCTTACTTCTTGATCATGGTATCTCCCCTGCCAGGTAAGTATCATCATCTTACTTCTGAATCCCTGTAACATATGAACTGTTCATCTGCTGGGTCATTTGACATGGTTGGCTTTGCATTACTGCTGTGTGTGATTGTGTAATTGCTTTATTTCCCCTTCTTTGCAGTCCCTGTAGTGTTTATCACGGCTCCTTAAACAAGCTAGTCACTCGGTAATATTCACTGAAATTTATTTTTTCCTTAAGATGTGTCTTGAATTGTTTCATTTTCTTCTGAATCTGCTGCTGCCACTTTGGTCCAGGTCATCCTCATTCCTCCTGCTTAGGTTGTAGGAGGAGGAGTTGCCTAACTAGTCTTGTCCTTCCTGGGGCTCCCAGGGGTCTGATGAGGTGATGGGTTGGCTTGATTGGTGGTGATATGACTCAGAAGTAATTGATAACTAATAAGTATTAAGCTTTAAGACTTCCAATTATTAATAAATTAGAACAGTTACCTCTACAAAGAGCATCACTTTTTTTGCTTACCCATCCAACAGGATTCCTTTTTTTAAAAAAAAATTCATTGAAATTGAATATTTTTAAGATGTACAGCATAATATTTTAATATACAGATACATAGTGAACTGATTACTACAGGCAAGATAATGAATAGATCCATCTTTTCACGTGGATACTATTTTTATTTTTTGTGGTGAGAACACTTAAGATCTACTCTCAGCAAATTTCAAATATACAATACAGTATTTTTAACAGTAGTCTCCACGCTGTATGTTAGATTTCTAGAATTTATACACTCTTCCTAGCTGGAACTTTGTATCCTTTGACTGACGTCTCCCCATTTCCTCTCCCTAATCCTGCTCCTGGGAACCATCATTCCACTTGCTGCTTCTGTGAGTTTTACGTTTTCAGATTCCACATATAAGTGAGATCATGTAGTATTTTTCTTCCTATGTCTGGCTCGTTTCACTTAGCATAGTGTCCTCCAGATTCACCCAAGTTGTCTCAAATGGCAGGATTTTTGTTCTTTTTAAAGGCTGGAAAGTATTTGAGGGACACTGTATTGGAATGTCTTCTGTTGCTTATAACAGAATACTGAAACTGGGTAATTTATAAGGAAATAGAATCTATTTCTTACAGTTTCAGAGGCTGGGAAGCCCGTGGTCTGAGTTGCATCTGGTGAGGGCCTTTTCTGGGTGGGGACTCTCTACAGGGTCCCATGGGGACCAGGTTACCACATGGTGAAGATGGCATGAGCAACAGCGCTCTCATGTGCTCCTTATAAAGCCACCAGCCTACACCCCCGATAGCTCATTATTCCACGGATGAATTAATCCATCAAAAAGGGCAGAATCCTCGCCATCCTTAACCTCTCAAAGGCCCCACCACCCTCTTAATACTGTTACAGTGGGGATCAAGTTTCCAACTCATGAGCTTTTGGGGGACACATCTGACCCATAGCAGACACTTAGATTGTTTCCATATCTTGCCTATGTGAATAACGCAGAGATGAACATGGGACTGTAGATATCTCTTTGAGATCCCGATTTTACTTCATCTAGAATATATGCAGAAGAGGAATTGCTGTATCCTATGGTAGTTCAGTTTTTCTTGTGGAACTTCAACACTGTTTTCTATAATGGCTCTACCAGTTTATATTGTCATTTCTCAAGAAGGAAAGAAAGGGATGGAGTTTAGGTAGAACATTGGGAACCAGGTATAACTCTGGATGTGCCCAGGCAATATTTCATGCAAGTGAGTATTTTCTCTTAGTAGAAATTGAGGAAATTCCTAAATTAAGAGATAAAATACAAATCCTTCTAAAATTATTTTCCATTTTCCACACTATGAGTCTTTTGGTTTAACTGGGCCCATTTCTTTACTGTCCATTGGTGATTCTCTCCAACTAAAATGTCTTCTCCTTCCAAATTAAGTCCCACATCTCCCATGGTGATATAGATTGTGTCCTCCACTCTAACTATTCAATGGGTGGGAAATCCTATTATGGTAATTGAAAGGGGGGGGGGCCTTGAAGAGGTGATTAGACTGTAGGACCATGCCATAGTGAGTGGATTAATAATGGTGGTCAGGGATGTGGTTCTGAAGGCTTTAAAAGAAGAGCACATGAGAGGTTGGCCTCTCGCTGCTCTGCCATATATGACCTCTGCATTGATGTAAAGCCACCACCAAGACTTTCACCAGATGTGTTCCCTGGACTTTGGACTTCCCAGCCTCTGAAATGTAAGCATTAAATTTCATTTTCTTATAAATTACCCAGTTCCATGTATTTTGTTATAAGCAAGAGAAAAGGTTTAATACACATGATGTCTTCAAAAATCATGCCAGCCTACAGTAATGTTTTCAGGTAAGCCTACAAAAGGAAGCATATTTGGGACTGTGCAATTCATATTTATTCAATATACTACTTTGATATGTTGTTTAACATTCAGGGGCTTATCTCATAACTATCGTTGGTTCTTGTAAGCTTGTCAGTGGGAAAGACCATAGCTTATACAGTTCCATACCATTCACAACACCTGGTAAAGTACCATTATATACTTACAGGTCCTAAATTAATGTTTATGTAATAGAATTAAATGCTCTCAATAGGAGGATTAACTGACTTTATTTACTAAACTAACATCTAATTTAGAGGCTCTTTCTTGATTCTTTATATTTTCCATAAAAATAATCTGTTCTTTCAATGTGATATCATTGGTACACATACAAAAATCAGTTGTATTAGTTTATGGTGACATCTTACTATGTAGTTATAGAACTACTGCCTAGATAAGAGCTACCTTCTCCAGAAGGTAGAGGTGACTTTCCTGGTGGCCCAACATTAATGAGAAGTAAGAGCAACCAAAGTTATTTCTAAATAGGAATTCACAAATTGTTATTTATAATTTTCTGAAGTTTATTATACCATTTTAGCTTCAGAGTGAGTAGGATGATGGCTTTTTGCATACTCCCTTCTTCTGATAGTCCATGATATAATATAGTGCAGTAGTTAGACTATCATGGGCTTTGGGATCTGTCACTTACTAGTCACGTGGCTCTGAAACTTAGCTTCCTTGTTTGTAATATAGGTATTATAATAATATCTACCTGGTAGAATGATTTTGAAGGTTAAATAAGATAATGTATGATATAAGAAGCATTCAGTAAAAGCTAGCCATGACAATTATGTTGTTTTTGACCATATTTCTGCAACTTTGGATGTATATTGAATAATATAAAGAACATTATTCATATGATGTAATTATAGCTATTATCTGTTTTTAAGGAGGAAATTAACCTTTAGAAATACCCACAATTTGCCAAGCATAGTATGAGGAACTTTCACATGCTACCTCAATTAATTGCAAGGTGGGTTTCTTAGAGAGAGAGTTTTACCTAGTTAAAACGTCTTAGTCCATTCAGGCTGCTATAATAGAATAGCTTACACTGGGTAATTTATAAATACCAGACATATATGTCTCACAGTTCTGGAGGCTGGAAGTCCAAGATCAAGGTGCCAGCGGATTTGGTGTCTGGTGGGGGTTTACTCTCTGCTTTACAGATGGCACCTTCTAGTTGTGTTCTCACATAGCAAAAGGGGAGAACAAATTCCTTGGGCCTCTTCCACAAGGGCACTAATCACATCCCAGAGGTCCCACTTCTTAAAACTACCATATTAGAGATTAGGTTTTGATTTATGATTTTTTTGGAGGGGGGGGAGGCACAAACATTTAGACCATAGCAAGTCACAAGGGCGTCTGCCAGTATAAACAAGTTTCCGGTGAGAGGGACACCTAGCCTTGGGTCAGGCACTTAGGCATTATGCCATCCACCAGGACAAAGAAGTATCCCTTGAAAGGCACACTCTGAATATCCATAACCACCTCCCCTGAAGCTCCACCAGGTCAAGGCTAAAATTTACAGCCGCTCTCTGGAGAGAGACCTCAAGACCCAATTAGAAGAAAAAAGACAGCATAAGGTAACATAATTAGTAAGCTATTAGTTGGCTGAGTTACATTTGAATTCAGATCCACATGGATCTAAACCTCTTTTCATTTTTTCTGTGCAACCTGCATATGCTTTCAAAATATTTTTTATTTTTTAATACAGCAAGTTTATCATGGGTCATTTTCATGTCTTTGTTGCAAGCTCAAGTGAAACATATCTTTAACCATATAGGACATACAAAAATTCCTTATGAACTACAAAGTCAAATATGCCACTGAATAGTGAATTGTCCCCCTTTGTGCAACCAGGCGCAGATGCAGGATAATCAGGTAAAGACTTAAAAGGGGTTTTGAAAATATTTAGAAAATCATCGTTGGGACTCCAAAATAAGTATTTGGCCTAGTGAAAAGGATACTTGTGAAGAAAGGTTGCATAGGATACTTCAGGTAAGGAAAGAGTAATGAGCACAGTGGTCTGAAAGGCGTGCAGAAACAAACAAAGCAAAACAAAAACACTAGGGACTTCCCCAAGCACATTTTGGTGCAGACCAGGTGCCTACTTGTTTGTCTAACAAGCAATTAAACTAGAAGAAAGGGAACAATAGAGAGAAAAATGGAAATGTTCGGCTTTAAACTAGTCTTTTTAAATACAAAGCAGCAGAAAAAGTGATTTCTTTTCCTTTGTAAGACATCCCTTTGTATTGCAGTTTAGGCAATGGGCAATGATTTTCCCACAACTCAGTAATCAACACCTTAGCTTGACAGGTGAAAGCTAGTGCTATACAAAGAGCAGCTCCCAGAAAATTGAAGACACAAAGGAAAATGCAGAGGCCCCCTGTGGGTTTTTTATATCAAGTATATGTATTTGCTTCTTGGGAAGTCCTGTAAAAATCAATGTCTTTGTTACGTACATTTATCACAGCACATGATTTTATAATGGTTAATAATAAGGGAATCAGAGGTGTGCTGATTATTTGCCTTCCTGGGGGTAATTGTCAAACAGCCTTTATGTGCTTTGCAAGGGCCGTAAAGTGGTTTAGCAACATGTTTAATTCTGAGTTAGTGACACTGTGACTCACTGGAAAGTGGCAATGTATCAGGCTGATGGAGCATGGATCACACCAACATGTCAGAGATGTAGTGTCAAACCATAAATAGACACTTTTAGCAGGTAAAGGCTTGCATCGAAGTTGATATTTAGAATTGTCTAGAGAGCATTTAAATTTGAACATAATTTTCAATAATACTTTGTAGAACATTTGCGGGATATATGATGAGAAATGTGCTGGGGACCAAGATTCTCACATATTGGACAGGGAACCACTATATTTTTGAGATTTGTTCTTGGTTTGAACTCATTCCTTACTTCCTGTTTCTTGGAATGTAAAGGTGGGGTTTTAAGCATTTCTCCAAACACAGTGACTATAGCTGTTAAGTTGGGAGGAAAAGTGGCTGTGGATTATGCAGTCATAGTGAGGATGCTGTAAAGGTGTAAGGTGAACAGCAATCAGTCTGGAATAAGAGAACACCGTCAGCTGGGCCAGGCATGGATAATAAGTGCCCAAGAGTGGTGTGGGTCTAGTGCCTGGTGAAAAGCAAAAAACAAATAAGTTTAGCAGAGAAGTTATGAGCATGCATGAAACAGACAGGAAAAGGGAGAACAGAGGGCAGATCCAAGTCAGTGGAATTCGGGTGCAGGTAGGACCCAGGCCTCCTTAGAATCAGGTGGAAGACAGCACTTCCAGGACCAGCTCTGGGTCAGTCCTTCAGGGTGGTGGAAGATAGATGCCCATAATGTTAACACGCTTAGAACCAGGTAAAAATAAATCAGGCAACAACTCCTTTATAGCCCCTGGTAACCACCTACTTTCTGTTTCTGTGCATATGACTACTTTAGATACTTCCTGTAAGGGGTTGTTGTTTGATGCGTGGAGTTCCAGTTTTGCAAGATGAAAAAGTTATGGAGATCGGTTGCACAACAATGTACCTGTACGTAACGCTACTGAACTGTATACTTAAAAATGGTTACAGTGGTAAACTTTGTGTTATGTGTGTGTGTGTGATTTTTTTCCCTACAATGAAAATTTAATAAAAAAGAAAAAAAATCAAGCAAAATAGTAGGCAGTAACTATGATGGCTTCTTGGCCTTTTAAAAATTGAGCTGACCTTTCAATATTCTCAGTGTCAAGCACAGAACCTGGTACCTGGCATGACAAAGGCTTACTGCATGAACACATTTCTGAATAAATGATGGACTGAAGCTCACTCTGGAATGTCTGTACACAAGGGCTTCTCAAGTTACAGCCAGATTTTCTTCAGTAATTTATAATTGCATATATTCAACAAGTGTTCTGTCTCATTCAACCTGTTTAACCTTGCCACCTACCATGATACCTCGTGGAAAGCAGGCACTCCACAGATGCTTGCTGACTGAATAAGATGTTGATGACTCATTTGAACTTGAGATATTTTTTAAGGAATTATCTGAAACTATACTAATGATATTTCTCCACTAAACATAGGTTGTATTCTGAGATTTCTCATAGTTTAGGTCTAATTGTGCATTTGCACAAAGTTTGTGTAAATATAATCCAATACAAAGAAAAACATAGAAACTACCAGAGAGAATATTACATTTTAGGAAAACGGTTTAACCCTCTACATTTTCCCTTGTTGGATAGTGGCAGCAGGAGAGTACCGGATTAATCCGGGGTTGGGATGGCTTGGTTCTCTGTTCTTGCCCACCTCCACTCCAAATGGGCTCCATGTTGGTGGCCTGCCATGGCTTTTCCTGACTTGTGAGTTGGTGCCCTATCAAAGCTCAATGTAACTTCCTCTATAGCCACATCTCTGTGCACATAGAGGTCAACTTTTTACTAAGGGTTTGGGGGCTTGCTGTCACGCTGCAACAGTGTTTCCTGTTAACTGCAGTTGTCAGCTTACTTTCTCTACATGACACCTTTAAAGAAAGGCCTATATTCATTTGCTTAAAATTGCTGAGGAGCTGGTTTGCCCGAAAGCATAGTAGTCTGCTAAATAAGTGTAAATACCCTTTCCATCTAGAGGATAATCACAGGAGTGTCAATCTCATTTTCAGATAGGTAATAAGACAGGCCAGCAGGGCTGCAGAGCCACTCTATGCTTTCATAGAAGCTTTATTTATTTAGGAATTGTTTGTATTTATTCACGTTGCACATCTATAAACTATGAACAGAAGTCATGTTGGAAGGTGGAAGAACAGGACGTACAATGATTTAAAACTGTTAGATATGCTTTTATTTTTTAATCTCTTTTGCACCCATGTAATATGAGCCAATCCAGTACCTAATGGCAGTGTAAAGAAAGACCAGAACTGTGAGCAAACAAGAAATTTCCTTTTTTTTTTAAAAAAAAAAAATTCCCCCAAGGGTTGTTCCCATTTTAATGTTCCACATTCTCCACACCTAGACTGGGAGCATCTTAGGAACAGCTGCTTGTTTGTGCTTGTAGTTATGGTTCCTTGAACAATGCTAACACTCAGCTTGTTGACTGAATATACAAATGAATGAAATTTGGTGTGTGTGTGTGTGTGTGTGTGTGTGTGTGTGTGTGTGTGTGTGTGTATGCATGCAGACTCCATGCATGTGTGTCTATTTTAGGGAAGGGATGAGATGTGGGTAGGACTTGTAGAAAGGAAAGGCATGAAGTTAACACCTATTTGAACAAATTCTGAATTTCGTTTGTGTGGGTTTCTTAACCCTGGCTGCACATTAGAATCGTGTAGGAAGCTGAGAAATACTGATGCCAGGGCTCTATTCCAGAGCAATTTAGTCAGGACATCTGAGGGTGGATCCTGGGAATGGAAATGACAAATAATGAAGTTTCATCTGAGGTAATTTTCATTTCAGGCTTTATAGAAGAGACTGTCTCCATGGTTGCCAGCTTATCTTGAGCATACATTATTTTCAAGTTAGTTCAGAAAGTTAAAGCATTATCATTTTAATGCTTTTGCTTATTTTGGAAGATTTTCCATTTATTTGACTTAGTTTTTTCCTAAGCTTATTTTGGGCACATGGTTTCATTTTAGAAATTCAAACGTTTGCCTTAAGCTAGATGTGAATTTAAAGAGCAACAAGTGAATTTTAAGTAGGCGAAAACCTTAAGAGAAAGAGCCGTAAGATCTGAAGTCAAAGCTCAGAAGTCCTTATTTATACAAGGTTGGTTCTCTGGCCAATTTAGAGAGAGAAGAGATAGTTTTGTTTATGCCAAAGGAACAAAGCTGCTGCGGTAGAAAGAACAGAGAATTCTTCCTAATAAAGCTTTTGCTTATTCATTCAGGAGGTACCCACTACAATAAGATTTTTAGAATTGGTTTGTGAGGAAACATGTTAGAAATGAAAGTGATCTCTCCCCTCTGTCCTGTTGCTTTGGCATCTCTGAAACGCTTTTAGAGGAGAGAGGAAGCACAAGTGTCCTTCCTTGTGACCGCTGGAGGTGACGTGTGCACAAGAGCTGCTTAAACTGCAAAGGCTGATACAAATGTTGGGTTCCACGCATCGTTAGCTCTTCACCATGTCCTCATTTTCAGTGGACGTTGTGTGATGATAATGTGAAGCTGAGATTGGGGGTTGGAAAGCCCAGGGATTAGGATTGGCTCAGCCAACAATGGGCCACTTGACCTTGAGGCAAATCACTTATCTGTCTTTGGTGGTCAGTTGCTGTGATGGTTAATTTCAGGTGACAACTTGATTGGATTAAGAAACACCTAGAGAGTCGGTAAAGCATTGTTTCCGGGTGTGTCTGTGGGAGTGTTTCCAAAAGAGATTGGCATGTGAGTCAGAGAATTGAGTGGGTAAGGTTGTCCCTCAATGTGGGTGAGCACCGTCCAATCAGCTGGGGGCCCAGATATATAAAAAAGGCAGAGGAAAGGTAAATTCTTTGTCTCTATCTTCTGGAGGTGGGATACCTTTCTTCCCCTGCCCTTGAACATCAGAAGTACAGGCTCATTGGCTTTTGGCTCATTGGGTTTTGGACTTTGGAATTGCACCAGTGGCTCCTGAGCTCTTAGGCTTTTGGGATTGGACTGAGAGCTACACCATAGGCTTCCCTGGTTCTGAGGCCTTTGGACTTGGACTGAGCCATGCTACCAGCATCCTGGAGTCTCTGGCTTGCAGGGGGCCTGTTGTGAGACTTCTCAGCCTCCATAATTGCATGAGCAAATTCCTCTAATAAGCCCCTCTCATCTATCTATCTATCTATCTATCTATCTATCTATCTATCTATCTATCTATCTATCGATCATCAATCTGTATTAGTCAGGGTTCTCCAGAGAGACAGAACCCAGAGGATATATATACATATATATATATATAAATATATGAGAGGGGATTTACTAGGGGAATTAGATCATGTGATTGTGAAGGCTGAAGAGTCCCATGATAGGCTGTCTGCAAATTGGATGCCAGTAGTGTGGCTCAGGCCAAGTCTGAAGGTCTCAGAACCAGGACAGCCAATGGTGCCATTGGTGTAAGTCCTGTGTATTAGTGTGTTTTTCTGTTGCTATAACAGAATACCTGAAGCTGGGTAATTTGTAAAGAAAAGAGGTTTATTTGGCTCACAGTTCGGGGACAGCTGCATTTGGCATGGGCCTCAGGCTGCTTCTACTCATGGCAGGAAATGGCAGGCAGCCGGCAGGTGCAAAGAAGATCACATGGGTAGAGAAAGCGAGAGAGGAAGGGAGAGGAGGTGCCAGGCTCCTTTTAACAACCAGCTGTCACAGGAACTAATGGAGTGAGAACTCACTCACTGTCCCCCACCGTCAGGGAAGACATTAATCTATTCATGACCCAAAGACCTCCCAACACAGCCACATTGAGGAGCAGATTTCAACATGGGCTTTGCAGCGACAACATATCCAAACTCTCTCTCTCTCTCTCTCTCTCTCTCTCTCACTCTCTCTCTCTCTGTATTCATCCATCCAGCCATCCTATCTATCCTATCTCTTTTGTATTTCTGGAGAATCCTGACTAATACAGCTGTCTTACTGGTTTTAACAGTCAGTAATAAGCACTTATTCATCCTGCTTAATAGGGTTGCTATGGGCATCAAATGAAATCATGGAAAACACTCTTAAGCTCTTACATAAATCCAATTAAAGAAACATTTAATGTATACCTGTGGAAGGGTAGGTTAAGCTCTTGCAACACAGGACAGTCAGAGATAATGCTTGACTCCCTCTACAATTCACCATTTGGGGAAGGAGACAGATTTCCCAGAGAAGATATGACTATAAAAAATGCTCTGATAAAGGCATGAATAAGGTGCTGTGCTCTTTTGCTCGGTGCCCCACATCTGCAGGAGGAGAGAATGGCTCCTCAGTGGTTCTCTCTTTTGCTCAGTGCCCAAGTGCTGTGGCGTCTGTGGGCTGGCTCTTGTCTGTCTCTAAGAGGAGGAGGAAGACAAGGGTGCACAGCATTTCTTTGTTTTTGGAGATGTTCTGCAAATAAGGTGTCATGTTGGGACCGTGCATGCTTCTCTTGGGTATCTCCTCCCAGATGTCACTTCTCCTATAACCTTTGTTTAGCTGGCTCTTCTACATTTCCTCCAGCCTTGAGAGATCTCAACAGAGGAACTGTGACTTCTCTTGGCACCTCTCACTGGGCTCCAGCACTGGTACTCCCTCTGCCTGGCTCCTGCCCTCTGAATCTGGCCCTCATACTCACTGACAATATCAGTGTTGCACATACACAGACATTGCAATGTCAAGCTTCATGGAGGGCCCAGGAGCTTTGTCTGAGGTCCCACCTGTACTTGCTGGCTCTGTTAGCTTCCCAGTGGCCCTTCTGGATACCACTAAGATCTTTTTTTTTTTTTTTTGTCTTTTTCGTGACCGGCACTCAGCCAGTGAGTGCACCGGCCATTCCTATATAGGACCCGAACCTGCGGCGGGAACATCGCCGCGCTCCCAGCTCTGCACTCTCCCGAGTGCGCCACGGGCTCGGCCCCCACTAAGATCTTTTAGTGAGATTTAGTTGGACTGTCAACGTCTCTCTGGACAGAGCCATCACCACAGCCAGCGAAGCACAATATATTCTATATTCCAGAACTTCTTTACCAGGCAGATTTCCCCCATTGCTTGAGTCCCTTTTTAGCATTAAGTTAGACACTTTCGGAGGCATGTTAATTCTTTCAGACCACTGGGGAAACATGTAGGGCATTGCTGCTGCAGTCACACAGCATAGACAGATGGGACACGATTTGTTGATTCGCAGCAATAAAGCCACAATGTTACCCTGGAGACCTGGAAGGGTTGAATGATTTCCCCTAAGCAGCTAACTTAGTCCTAGGGAGTGATTTAGCTCTAGAGATGTGGGTTTATTGTATTATTAGGAAGAAACAATTAATGCCTTCTCTGCCTGAGTCTCCTCATCAGTAAATCAAGGATGAAAATACTGCCCTTTTCTTCAGAGAGACTGAGGACAGACAGGAAAAATGACAGAAAAGCAACCTGTAAATGGAGTACTTGGAAATGCACTGTCTATCTCGTGACCTCAGCATGCATGACCCAGGAAGGCTATCCGCTGGGCAACACCACTGACCCTGGGCAGAGGATATCACCACTTCTGCTTCTATTGGATGCTATTTATACTTGTTTTATTTTTTAGCTTCATAATATTTTACTTTATTAACAGAATTTGTATAACAATTTTCCTCTTATTTTAAATGTAGACTTATCCCAAATTTTTGCTAATCTAAAACAAAATTGAAATGAATACTTATGTGAACAACATTTTATTCTATTTGTGACTGCATCTTTATTTAAAAAATAGTGTTTCTTTTATATTCACATATTTAGTTGCTTCCCATCAAGCATCTACCTTGACATTCCACAGAGGACAGTACCTGGTTATTTTATTTTACTCACTGACAATCATATATTTTCTCTCTCTAATTCAACAAGTGAAAGAGTGGAGTACTACTGTGCATTTTATTGTTAACGTGCTATCTTGCAAATTCTGCACTAAAATGTTTGTGCCAATTTTTAAATTGATGTGTCTATCTTCTTCTGATTAGTATGTGAGATTGTTATACATTACTGACTTTTTGGATGCTATTAATACTTCTATTAAGCAATGTTAAATTCTATTTCTGCTTCTGTTGACTACTGTTGATTTACTTTCTATTAAATAATATTCAATACTCTTTCTGCTTCTACTAAATTCTAGAGAAAATTTATTAAGTGTATACAAGATATCATGATACAATGATACGATGACCAGTTACCCACCTAAATTTTGGGAAAAGACCTCAGCATTACCTCTGCAAGCCTCTCGCTAACTAAGGAGGCCTTAACACCTCCATAGCCTGACTAAACTTTAGACAGATTTCTTCTTAACTCTGAGCCCCTCACTTCCCTTTTCTTAGGGTATTTACTTTAGAAAACTTTCTATTGTAAATTCTTGGTCTGCCCTTTGAAATGTAAGTCTTCTACGACCCACGAATATCTTTCTCAAGGGCCTGGGAACCATTCTTCTGAAATATAATCAAGAAAGATAGGGCCTATCTCCCATCTGTGTCAAACGGTAGGAGTGTAACTTTTATAAATGCCAATTAGCAAACTCAGTCTAATCACAATGTCCTAACATCCTCCAGTCCTTGTTTACTACCTTACCCAGTGCTTAAAAACTCTCCAGCCTTTTGTGTCAGTGGAGCTGAGTTCAATCTCTCTCCTTTATTGCAATAGTCTCAACCTATATTACAATAGTCCTGAACAAAGTCCTTCTTGCCATTTTAAACACGTGTCTGGTGCAATTTTTCATTTACATTGTGTGTTCCAACCTGATCCTACTTGTTTCCTCCTGACTGATGAAAATGCTCTCCTGGATTTGGAGTTTATAATTCCTTTGATTTTCTTTTTAGTTATCACATGTTGTAGCCCTAAACCATTTAAATGTTTATTTTTTGTGGTTTTTAAACTTCATATAAATGAAAATACACTGTGAAATAATATTTCACATTAAATTCAAAGAATAAGCTTTGCCACCTTCTGAAAGAAGAGTTGGATAAAGAAAGTTATTACCAAAGTAACCATGATTTTTATAACTATACAAATTGAAAAAATGGGCCAAGAGCCAGAAAAATTAAAAATATTAAAAAAAAAATCTGGAGAGTTTCTAATTCTCTAATTCTCACTGTAATGATACTTTCTTCAAGCATATATTATTCCTTGGCATTAAATTTCTGCATCATGTATATTCACTAGTCCCTACTGGTAGATAACTGCACCTATTAAAGATAATTAAACTTTTCTTTAACTCTGTACTTTAAAAGAAAAAAATAATGGCACAATGACAATTCCCCTTTCTTTTAATTAGATTCCAATATTTTTCCCATGCAACAATAAAACATGCACAGTGATTAAGAAAGTCTAATTGCAATTCTAGTTTCTAATTTCACTGAAGCCCAACTGTCTAATCTTTGTTGATGACACAGAGTAACTAAAATTAGAGAGGTCAAAAGAGGATTAAGATAACCTCTAGAGGGACCAGTAGGACTTGCTAATCAGGCTGGGCTAGAGCAGCTGGAAAGCAATGCAGACAAATACCAGGTCCTAGACTATAACTTGGAAGGTGATATTTTCCTGGCATTCTCAAATGGGTAAAAAGTTAGTTACAGGCTGTTCATCGGGTGTCTGTTTTCTGAGGATTTCCAATCCAAGGGTATTATGATACTAAGAATACATCAATTTGAGGATATAAAAATAATTTCAAACACTTAGAACTTCTTCCTCTTCCTTTCTACAAAATTCTGCTAAACATAGAACAGTACTCAAAATACTACTTGGGGAGCATTTGCAAATAATTGGCCTTAATTTATTTTATTTTATTATTATTATTTTTTTTTGTGTGTGTGTTTTGGCAGCTGGCTGGTACATATTCCAAACCCTTGACCTTTGTGTTATAATACCATGCTCTAACCAACTGAGCTACCTAGCCAGCCCTTGACCTCATTTTAATATTTTTGTGACTGGAACAGTTCCTCAACTTCAATCATCAATTAGTTGGATAGTTTTCACAGCACTAGCTACTCAAAAATTACTCAACAAATTTATACTTGGTAGAATAACATATGGCCACATATTCCCTGAGATTATAGTCAAGTCAAGGTAATACATTTGCAGGTTTAAAATTGCAATGAAGAGGCAGTCTCTTCCCCAGTGTGTAGACTTGGTGCCTTTGTCAAAGATCAGATGGCTGTAGGTGTATGGGTTGATTTTTAGATTCTCTATTCTAATCCATTGATCTGTGTGTCTGTTTTTATGCCAGTACCATGATGTTTTGGTTATTATAGCTTTGTAGTATAGTTTAAAGTCAGGTAGTGTTATCCCTCCAGCTTTATTTTTTTTTGCTCAGAATTGCTTTGGCTATTTGTGGCCTTTTGTTATTTTATATAAATGTTAGGATAGTTTTTTCCATTCAGAGAAAAATGTCTTTGGAATTTTGATGGGGATTGCATTTTATCTGTCGATCACTTTGGGTATACAAATGGCCAACAGACACATGAAAAAATGCTCAACATCACTCAGCATTTGGGAAATGCAAATCAAAACCACTTTGAGATACCATCTCACTCTAGTCAGGATGGTTAATATCCAAAAGACTGAGAATGATAAATGCTGGCGAGGTTGCAGAGAAAAAAGAACCCTCATACACTGTTGGTGGGACTGCAAAATGGTGCAGCCTTTATGGAAAATGGTATGGAGTTTCCTCAAACAATTACAGATAGATCTACCATAGGACCCAGCTATTCCACTGCTGGGAATATACCCAGAGGAATAGAAATCATCATGCCAAAGGGATACCTGTACTCCAGTGTTTATTGCAGCACTATTCGCAATAGCCAAGAGTTAGAACCAGCCCAAATGTCCATCATCAGATGAGTGGATAAAGAAACTGTGGTATATCCACCCAGGGGACTACTACTCTGCTATAAAAAAGAATGAAATACTACCATTTACAGCAATATGCATGGACTTAGAAAAAATTATATTAAGCAAAATAAGTCAGGCACAGAAAGAGAAATACCATATGTTCTCATTTACTTGTGGGAGCTTAAAATAAATAAATAAATAAATAAATATACAAACAAACAGTGGGTGTGGGGTGGGGAAGAAGACACAACAATCTCAACAGTTCCTAGAACTTAAGGCAAATGAACAAATACAATATTGGTTGTGGGGAGGGGGGAAGAGGAAGTAGTAAAGGGACATGAAAATCAGCTCCATTGCATATTGATAAATTAAAATAAAAAGTAAAAATACCCTCCCCCCAAATTGCAATTAAAATATGGTATAGATGCTGTACTGATATTTATGGCACCCATCAATTGCAGAGTGGGAACGGTATCACCATTAACTCCAAGATGTTTTTAGAGTGTGTATGTAGAGTGTATTATGTATTTTCATTTTAGGAGGCATGTAACTGCTCTCTCTAGCTGTTCACAACATTAAAAATTCTATGCAACTTTCTTCATTTCCCTAGAGTATCCCAGCTGGAAGTCAAACCCATATATTTTCTGCAAGTATAACAAGACAGATTCATACCTATTGTTGGGGGCAATTAGCAAACTCTGCAAAAGAAAAAAAAAACTCTCATATTCTCCACAGCATAATGCCTCTAAGACTCATTAGAATATTTCTTATTACAGCTGCTTTTCTAGCTACTTGGTGAAATATATAACTGACATTAAGCACAGAACTTTTGAGTTGCACATGTGTTTACTTTGCTGAGCTCACCATTACCTGACTAGAATAATCAAACAGGAAAATTTACAAATGCAGCAGCTAGAATGATGAAAACCCAGTCAAATTAACATCTCCTGAAAGAGTTGCATGTTGTCCAAAAAGACATCAAAATCTTCCTAGCAGAGCATAATCTTTCTCAATGGCTGCCTGAAAGTCATAAAATTTTAATTATAAAATGTAGAAATTATGTACAAAACATGATTGAGATTTTATTTAGGGAAATATGAAAGCAAAGATTTTTTCTCTCAATTGTCATACTATTATGACTCATCTTTCCCCAAATTTTAATCAAGGTTTGTTTTCCAGGAATAGAGAAATTTCAAGAGCTGTTATAGTTTCACAGCTTCAGACCATAAACGATCTGGAGAGATGGTGTGCTTTCCAAGTGCTTCCTGTCTTGAAGCCTTAGAGACTGACCTAGTTAAACTGGACCCTGGGATGCACAGGATTGACACACTTGATCTTGGGGTGTGAACTGAAAGCTAAGCCCAATTCTGGATCACCCCTGCCCTGTCCAGGCATCGTAGGTTGGCCTGAGGCATTGGTTCAGATGCCTGGATTCTACAGGGCTTTCTTCCATTAACACTTCAATCAGTGAAACAATCAAAGTGTGTGGAACATTAGATCCTCCCTGTGGTGAGCTGGATTATTGCACCTCACTCTTCCAAACAGCACCCTCTCGGGCTTAGTTAGACCCTGACCTCCATCTGGGAACGTGAATTCGTCCTTGAGAGAATCAGTTCCATCAGTCTCTCTACTCAGTCTCCTGTGACTTTCTCATGATTGTAAAATGGTAAAAGCTGTTTTCAGGGGATATACTATCTTAGTGAAAGTAATTTTATGAATCTGATCTTATCTATGCGAAAAGAATAGAGTAAAATGATATCACATTTTTAAAGGTACAAAGGCTTTAGTTGAGGGGGGCACTCATTTCTGTGATGTTTTGGAGATTATTTCATATTGCAAGGTTAAGAGAATTTTTATGAGTGTGACTCAATCTCACATTCTTAAAATAGTTTGTGGCCCAACATCTCTAGATTTGACACCTGTCTATAGAGAGTTGTTGAAGTTGGCAGAGTGTGGAAGGTGACTACTGTAGTTAACATAAAATAATCACTACTATTTTAGGCTCAGCATAGGGAAGAGTTTTGGAATCTCAGAGGCCCAAGTTGAGTGTTTCAACCTCAGAAATGATTTAAAATTCCTATTTTATAATTGATTGTATCAGTAAATTTTTCATTTTTTGGCACCTGGCCAGTATGGGGATCCAAACCTTGACCTTGGTGTTATCAACACCGTGGTCCAACCATCTGAGCCAGCCAGCCAGCCTATCAGTCAATTCTTTTATACCATTAATCCTAATCAGGCTATAAAATCTTTTCTCCTTTTTATATGTGGTATGCATAACTAAAACGAACATCCTTAGCTACAAAAGGAAATCATGGGATTAGATCAGTGTTCCTCACACTTGCTTGATGAGATGATTGATTGGGGTGTTTGTTAAAAATACAGATTCTCTTGTTTCTGATGAGATTCTAATTCAATAGTTTTGAGCGGAAACTAAGAATCTATATTTTTAACAACTTCCCTGGCAGTTGTTTCCACTTGACTTGTAGGAAAATGAGAGACTGAATGACTCCCATAAATCCTTCCAGCTTTAACATTCCAGAAATCCATAATCATTGTCCATACTAGATGTCGACCTTAAAACAAATAATGAAACCTTTTCTTGATTGGTAAACAGAATATCAAAAAAGTTTCGTATATTGAATGTGAGAGAAAGAAAATTAAGAAAAGATGTCCACATAGCAGGGGAAGCCTAAATGAGCTACATAGATCCTATTGGCTAAACTTTTCACCCAGTTGCCATGACAACCTTCATATACACTGTAATGTGGAGAAAATTAGATATTAACCTGGATAGGCCTTTGAGGAAAGAGATTTCTGAGACAGATGCACTGATTTAGGCTGTTTTGTGGACCACACACCTAATAGTTTAATCAGTTCTTGTACTGGGTGTTGCTAAGATCTGAAATCTCTTGCGCTGCTCACAGAGTCACATGAAAACCGAGAGAGAAAATTAGGACTATAGTGAGATCTGTTAGTCCGAGCCCCCTTGGGTTAGAAACTGCTCTACGTCTTACATCGAAGCCTCTATTAGCGTGGGAGAAAACTCAAGAAACAGTGAATGTTGCCTCTGCTCGGAGGGTGCGTTTTGACATTAACCGTGTGAGAGAGGGTTGCGGTGGATTTTGAATAGTTAGACAGCCATTTGGTTTAGACAACATGAGGTTTTGGTAAACCTTGGGGACTGATCTGCAGAATCATTATATTCAGATGTGAAATCCTGCTAGCCTGTAGCAAGATCATCAGGGTTCTAAATTTTACTGGAGTGCAGTTGTTTTAAACATTAGTCTTACAGAGTTTTTGACCTGTAGAAGAGGTGGGAGGCATCTAGTCCAAACTGAATTTTAAAACCAGTAACCTAAAGCCCAGAGAAGGTAAATAACACTCCCAAAGTGCAAAGACTGTCAGAGACAGGACGAGAATGCTTTTTACTTTCTTCACTCCAAATTCAGCATCCGCTATCCTTCTCAAGCTGCTCCCACCTTGTTCTCCCTAGACAGAATGCTTCACTGGTGTTGCTGCCCTGAGAAATATACAGTCTGAAAGAAAAATACACGTTTTCTCATTTTTTGAGGGAAGCCACCATTCCCTGGAAGGCAGTGACAGGAGTCTGCCTGTGGTGTCCCGAGGGACCTGGGCCCAGGGCTCTGCCCTGCTTTTCCTCTTCCTCCCAGGTCCAAAAGTCCTACACATTCCTTGGTAAAGCAAAACCATACGGTGTGACAACTCCCAGAAGGAGTTTGTCACATTCATAATATATTATTAGCAAAGCTCTAAACACATTAGAATCTGTCATGTACCCATGTAGGCATTTTGACATAATTTCCAAAAGTGTTTGCTTTCAAACATCCCTTTATGAAAAGGGTGCTGCTGTTTTCTCTCATTATGGATAATTACAAGCCCTCATTTAATAGAATTTAATGAGATAGATTGTGGGGGGAGGTTGCTCACAATTCAATTAGAACCTGCAAGTTACTGCAGAAAATGGCAAGTAAGTAAGAGTGAAAAGGGACCAGAAATGAAATGGTCTAGAATGGGAGGAGGGACCCTAGATGGCTCTGAGTAATAAGGTAACAGAATGTCCTTGCATCCCTGTCTGGCTGCTTTAAAGACACAAAGTTGAGACTTTCCTGGGAGCTCAGAGAAAGGAGAAGGCAGGAGGATGGTTCCTAAAAGCACAGCTGACGGTGTGGCCCAAGGAAAGAGGTGGCTGCCTGTGAGGGACTTACTGCACCTTGATGGATGATGAACTTCAAAAATAATAATAATATCCCATATTCAATTTAACAGTTCTCAACTTCTGTAAAAACTCGTAACATGTTATAATGGAATTATATTAGTGGGGTTGTACTGTTCGTGTTTGAGGCCAAATAATGTAGAAAAAAGCCAACCATTTGAGGCATGGTACTAACATGTTCGATGGTGAGTGATAAAGTTGGGAATCGGAGGGACAGTTGACCTCAAGGAGGACGTATGTCCTCCCTGGACATTCCTGGAAATTGCTGATAAAATAGTGAACAAACTTGAACTTGCTAAAGTAAAGTGTAATGGGGGAGTGCAGCACTTTATTCAGACATTGATGAAGAGGGTGGCCCCAAAGGCTGGAAAATTTGGAGACACCGTGGTTCCAGTGTCATGCATAGATACTTTCCTATCTAGGTGTCCGTACACCACACTTGTTTCTCTGATTGGGGCTGGGAGTTAAGAGGGGAGAGCAGTAAGTGAAGAGACATGCTTGGCTGGTATGGAGGCCACAATTTCCAAATTAACTGATTTATCTGTGAAGCTGAGATCTAGTGTTGGTATCTGGAATTTTCTGTTCTACATCTAGCTGCTCTTCGAGGATTCTCAGGCTGTTATAAAGTAATTTTTTACATTGTAAAGGTCGATCTATATGGGTGGTTCACAAGTGGAGGAAGTATGAGCAGGCTATTCGGAAACTATTCTCAAAGCTACAGCTTAAGAAGGCAATGTTTTCTACACCCAGGTATTGTAGTCAGGAGAGTATCCAGTGCAGGCATTCCTTTATCTGAATTTGAAAGATCTTAGAGTTCTGTTATAAAGCTCATTAAGTTACTCTTATGGTCTTTCCATTCTTCACCACAAATGCAATTTTGATGTTGAGAGTTTCCTGTTGGGGAGAAAATTTCATAAAATTGCAGGAGGCAGAGTTCCTGGAATTTCCAGTTCAAAATTTAAATTATGAATGCACCTAAAAGAAGGAGGACTTACAGGGGGTTGGTATTAAAAGGTTGAGGTATGGATTTTAAAGGCAGTCCCCAGGATGTCAAACCACATCCAACGTCATTCAGTGGCTTCATTTGCCACAAATTAGAAAACTGAACCTCTGATCCGGCACCTACTCAGTCTACCAAGTCATCTTACCCAAGAGAGATGATACAGTACTGTGTGCATTTCACAGCGTGAAATGAAGTGTTTACTGCCTTGTCTTTCCTGATGTTTGGCAGCCTGGGTGCATTGTAACCTAGAGGGTTCTTGGGCATTTCTTTCCAAATTCAGGCAAATAACTTTCCACTGAACAAGAGGAAGCACTCAAGGGGAAACAGAAATAAAAAGAAACAGAGATTCATCATAACAAAACAACAGATGAATATTTAAACTAATTTAAGTATGACCAATGAGCTGCATAAACTGTATCATTAATCAGTCTGGCACATGTGAGCATGCTTCCTGGGCTAAAAATTATACCAATAGAATTCAGTAATATTTAGTCACTGTGCAGCTCTCTCTGCTGAACGTGATTAATGCTGATTATTCCCAAGTTCATGGTGTGTTTTGTGCATGACTCAAGAGACCTTTGTCTCCTATCTACTTTTGGGAAGAGCAACAGTGGGGATATTAGCAATGGGTAATTTCAGAGGAACCTTGCAGCTGAGATGGAATTCAGAAGGACTTGTCTCAGCCTTCTAACCTCTTTGTAATAGTCATTATGACAGTGCTGTGTGATGATGATGACGGCAGGGATAGTATCGCTACCCATGAAACCCAAGGAAGAGACTGGACTCAGTAGTCTTAAGCTGTTACAGCCTATGGGGTATTTAATGGTGCTGCAGAGGCAATGTCAGGGTGCCACACTTCAGGGGAGTCTGTTTCATGTTCAGACTTCAAGCATGGAGCAGCTCTTTCTGACAATCGGGCTTTAAAAGGTCTGTGTCTGTCATTATTTCCCTAACACTGGTCATCTGGTGGATAGCATGGCTGTGTGACTGCGGACGAAGGAGTTCATGCTGGGGAGACGAGAGCATCAGGCGTGCAAAAAAATGATGAAAAATGATGAAACATTCTGCAAGCAGTAGTAAGGGCAACAAACAAACAAACAAACAAACAAACAAACAAACAAACAAACAAACAAACAAATAAAAAAGAGTAGGCCAGTACAGCTCAGACGGAAACAACATGAGGCATACCGACAGGACCCGAGTATTCCCACAGCCATGGTCATTTAGGTTATTACCCGTTCCAGAGGAACAAGCAACACCAGATATCCTTTATAGATTCCTGTATATAACTGTACACAGTTAGTGATATGCCATTCTTATTTCATAGTGTATGATCCCTCATTTAAAAAACATACTCCTTTTGTTGTTGTCCTAAAGCCCTGATTTAAAGAACTCTAATGACAAGTTTGCATACACTCCTTGGATCAGGTTGGGACACAGGCACTTGAAGCAGGAAAGGAGGAGAGAGGCTGCAGGCATAGGAAGAGGGCGTGGGGAAGAGAGAGCAGGAGAAATCCCTGCCATGGGCCTAGGGAGAGGCCATAAGGTTCCATTCTTCCAGGCCTGTCCTTTGTACCTACAAAGGAGAAAGAGGCAGTAAAGTAGTGCCACTCGTGAAGCAGAATGAGGGAGAAAGCCGGAGCAGATAGATAATGTTTGATTCCTTTCCCACCCTCACCCCACTCTCCATCCTAATGTTACTGCACCCATGTCTGGCTGCCTGCCACCCAGACAAGGAAAAGACTCAAAGCCGAATGTTGGTGATAAGGGAAGCCAGCTTTATTCAGGACCGGTAACCTGAGGGAGCTGAGTGCCATGAGTGGCCTGCCCCCCACCCCACTCCCAGTGGGTGTAGCAATTGGCCACAGGAGCTCACCAGAGCTTACCCATGCACTCTGTGGAGTGAGGCTGGGTCCACCTGTGGGTGCCAGTGGCCTGTGGCAGGCCAACCTTGAGCCTGGGAGTTTTGGGACTTTCTCAGCAGGTGCTAGGACTCATTTGTTCTGGGGAAGCCTCCCTGATCTTCCAGCACTGGCGTTAACCCCATTCCCCACTTTCTGGTTGGTGAAGGAAGGCAGCGTTAGTAAGGACTTGACAGGCTCCGAGGTCAGGTAAGTTTTCACTGACACCAGAAGTCCTCTATTCATCCTGTTTTTAGGAAATAGGTATCATTAGTGTGGAACATGACTTGTTGAAACTTCGACTAATCAGTTTGTTTGTTTGGAGGAATGCTCCGTTTGGTGCATGAGTGTTTCTGTGTGCATGTGTGCACGCCAGAAGCTGGTTTCCTACACCGTCTGATTATGAGCTAGCTTGGTGTTTGGAGACAACTGTAGGATGTAAAAGCCAGCATTTCATCGAGTTGTTTGGAAGTGCTTTGTCTGTTTGTTTGAATTTTCCTCATCTGTGAGTGTGAAAGTAAAACTAATATCATGGGTAATATCTCCTCGATCTTGGCTCAAAGTCCTTTGGGCTGTATTTTGGGAGACTGGCCAGCCTTTAGTTACGTACCCATGACTAAGAAGAAAAATTTTTTTATTGCAATTCTGCCTGGCCAATGTAATCTTAGATTCTGAAGTTTTGTGTTTGTAAATAACGAGAGCTCCATGCTCCTTAGAATACATCCTTCAGAATTGGTCTGAGTTTCACTTGGCAAGACTGAGAAGCAAATATGATCCAGAAACTTATAATTAGCTAAGTCTCTGGACAAAATTTGTCTATCTATATATACAGTTCTGCAAGTGTTAAAACAGAAGCTCACTGTTTATGGCATTCCAGCCAAGACAAGGAAAAACAGAAACCTGTTAGGAAGAATAAAGGACACTTGGAGATTTTGTTTTTCTTATACAATTTAGCCAGTCCTCGAAAACTGTAAATGTTTGAAACCGAAGGTAAAAGAGGTAAGAAAGTTTTCTTTTGAAAAGTCAGACTGCTATGAAAATTGCTTTGCCTAAGGTCTGATCCACAGTCTTTATTGGATACCTATGGGGGCAAATAAAGTTTAGCCATGTGAACAGGTCCCATTATGGGTGAAGTAAGATTTGGATCCCACTGTCTTTATAAACTGGCAAGTTTATAAACTATCTCATTACTAAAATGAAAGCTATAAGGTCTTTATTTGCATATATGTATATGTGTTTAGGTGAGTTTGCACGTATGTACATGTATTATGTTGTGTGCTATGTCTTGGCATTTGAAGCGAGTCACTCTCCAACATCGGGCAAGTCACTCTGATATGCACACTGGAAACCCCCTTTTCTCACTGTTTGGGCTTTTAGTCATTTGTTGGTACCGTCTGGTGAATGAAATAGTTGTTGGACGTACTATCCAGTTTTTTGTTTGTTTGTTTTGGGTTTTGCGATTGTTTGAATTGTATGTTGAGTTTTAGAAATGGGACAAATATTCATAAATAAATACTGATATATGGCAGACGATTCAAAATTACTTACTTCCTGGGTTTTCACTAGAAATTGAGGTTATTAAGAGTTAGAAGTCTAATTAGTACATAGAATTCTGTATATTAAGTGTACCAAAAAATAAGATGTGTTTTTGATGAAAAAGAAATCAGTAAGTGGGAGAACAGAGAGATGTGAAGAAAGTTATGGATATAAAGATGTAGTTTTGGTTAGGAAAGTTAAAAAGAAAAGAGAATGCTTTTATAAGAGAAAGCACCTTGTGTAGTAGTGAACTTTGTCCTAAAGCAAAATGACTGGCTGTTTAGGGAAGAGTAAATACAGGACAAAACAAAAAGTCTGAAGCATGTCATGGAAATGTCTAAGTCATAATAATGACTTGAGAAGGGTAAGTTTATGAAAGAATTTTGTGTGTGATTAAGTTGGCTAAAATCAAAAGGGAAGTATTTCTAAGTCTTTTTAAAGATTGAACGTTGACATTAAAACGACTGATACAGAACTAAATTCCCCCACTGCCCCCCATATTTGAATAAGCTTTTCTTGGAGTATTGATGTGCTCTCAGCAAAATTTCAAGAGGTTTTGCTGGATTTGGGTTTGGTAACAAGATTTTGGTGAGCCTCAGACAGGAGCTGAATGTCAACCCAGGGCTTTTGCTTGGGGCAGGCAGCCAGAGTTAGGTTTGGTAACACTAACTCTGTACCGTATTGGAGCAATCACCTGGGTCTTTGGGGAAAATTATGCTGACTTCCCGGGTCTAAGCCTGGTGCCCTTCTCAGTGAGCCACCAAGTTCCTGCACTGCGGTCACTAGACTGTGCCTGTCTGTCTGCTGTGCTCTAAGCCCTGGGAGAGCACACAGTGACTTTTCACGTTGCTACTGCATCCCAGGGGCACATAGAGATAGATGCTCGGTGATACTTGTTTCATTGAATGAACATGAGGCCCTCGGTTCTTCACAAGGCAGGTGCTTCCTTTGCCAGTGGCCTCCTGGAAATTCATCTTTCAGGATTGAGCAGGTGGTCTAGAAAGGCCTTCCTGATGCCTCCCCACTCAGAGTGACCATGGTCTTCTCAGGGAGCCCTGGGCTGACTCCAGCCTAGCATAGCTCACATTTTATTTTACTTACTTGTTTACAAGACTGTCTTCCTTGAAAACAATAAGTCCCTTTAGGGTGGAGAGCATTTCTTATTGTTCTTTTGTGTTCCTAATACCGAGCCAACTTGCTGCTGCATAACAGGTGTTTCATGTGTGTTTGATAAATTTTATTGAGTTGACATGTGGGAGACTAAGTTCAATAAATAAATAAATAAATAAATAAATAAATAAAGCCATCCTGCCTTGATTCTGAGACTGCTTGTCCAACCATCTTGGCGTTATTTTTCTTTCTTGCTTTATTTTATCACTAGTCTCAGATTAACCACATTTTCAAGTTTAGAAATTTACTCAAGTCTGCAGAAGGCTGAGAAATGAAACAGTTGCTCACCAAAATGTGATACATTCCTGCTTAATGTGGGCACAAGGTTGAGAAGAAGAAATACAAGAAATTATTCAAAAACTAATTCAATAATTGACAGTCTCAGGGCTAAGTGGCAGGTGGCACCTGTTCCAAGAGTTGCCTGAGATTTGCCCCATCCTAGTATTTGACCTTTTTAGTTTTCCTTTAATTATGGTAGCACTCAGTCATGCTGGGCTGCTTTTTCACGCTCACCTTGGGAGAGAAGCACATTGTGTGTTACAACAAAGTAGTCTGAAGGAAAGTAATTAAAGGTGTTGATTGTAAAAAAGGAAAATATAGTTGCTTTGGCTTAGGCCGGATTCTATGATAATAAATATATTGAAGAAAAAAATATTGTTTTACTGAAACTGTGGGGTATGCAGTTATAAAACTTCTTCTTTGTTCTTAGTCCTTCCAATGTAAAAAAGAAGAATAAAATTAACTAAATGTCTTTAACTAGTACATTTCTTGTTCAAAAATAATATGAATTCTGGGCCGAGCCCGTGGCGCACTCGGGAGAGTGCGGCGCTGGGAGCGCAGCGACGCTCCCGCCGCGGGTTTGGATCCTGTATGGGAATGGCTGGTGCACTCACTGGCTGAGTGCCGGTCATGAAAAAGACAAAAATAATAATAATAATAATAATATGAATTCTAAAATACAGTAAAAGTTCAAAAGTCCAGTCATTTATCTTCACAAATCACAACTCATACTTTTATTTTGGTCTTTTGTATATGTGAAAGAAATACGCCTGCCTAGACCACATAGATAAATAGTCAACTTGAAAATGTGGTTAATCTGAGACTAGTGATAAAAATAAGATGAATTGCTCTCTCATTTCTTTGTTTTTAGCACAAAGTATAGAATTTCTTTTTATTGTTTTCGCATGCTAAGTGCTGATTAGGGTATAAAGAGGAATAAAAGTAGCTCCTACCTTCAAAACGTATATAATCCAGCATGTGGAACCAAAAACTATACTGATAATTAAAACCCAAGCCTCAATTATGTGACAGCAACGGTGAAGTAATGTCCTTTGATTGCTGGTTGCTCAGAAAAGTAAGTAGAGAATTCTCTGAATGAGGGACATCAAAACGAGGCATTGAAGAATCAGTGAGATTTCAGCAGGCAAGAAGAGGAAGTAGCTTTTATACCTGCCAGTGGGAAGATATCTGGCCTGTCGGGGGATATTGCATGGTCCAGGTCCCGGGTCCTGGAAGAAAGAGAAAATTCCTAGAGTGATGCTGGCAGGCGCACTCTGAGGAATTTAGAAGATGAAGACTAGGGGCAATCTGGGGCCACATCAAAGAGGACCGAATGCCATGTTAAAGAAAATGCCATGGGGATTCTATGTAAGATTATTTTCACACTAATAAGAGATCAATACATACACTGACATGCTCAAATGTAGGGGGTATTCAGAACCCAATGCTTTTGCAGACTGCACCAGGGGGTGGGGAAGGTGCAAAGAGAGCGAAGAGAGGAACAGACACTTCATCAAAATAATGCTAAAGACTCCAAACGATGATTTCACAAAATTATAAGTTTGGAAGAGACCTTGAGTTCACTGGTCTTCAGATTTCTGAAAGCGGTGGATCAATTTAGAAGGAAGAGGATACTATAGTCCCCTTTCTTACCACAACTATTCAGTTCAGAAAAAAAAACTAAACAGACAAAAAGCCCAACCTATGACATTGTCTGACGTTGTTTTTTTCTTTTGAGTCAAGCTCTCTTCATGCCAAAAATGGAAGTATGTGATGTGCATTCATATGACAAAGGTCTGAGCTGCAAACCACTGTTGAGGACGCTCCTGGACCTGCAGCCCTTGATATCAGTCACTTTCTCTACTGAGTAGAAAGATGCCTCAGTTTTCCTCTCTCTGCACACCCTGAATGTCCAATGTAGTTGCAAGTATAACAAATTCCTCAAACCCTCATTTCTTCTCCTTTTCCATTTTGTTCCTTGTTTCATATGATTCTGGTTCATTGTATATTTATTCCCTTAGCTCCTAGTGCTTGGTTCTTGAAATATATTTTTGAAAATTCAACCAACAATATTCTTATATTTACTGTCATTTTTTAGAAATGAATTTTCAGCCCCCAGCACAGATAATCACTGGATTCTGTCTTACAACCATAAATATTACAAATAAATAAACTGACATTAAGAAATTACAGGAATTTGACCATTACTATCATCAGCCCGTATTTACAGAATCCTCATAAAATACCTGGTACCAACAGCTCAATAAATCAATAGTTAGCAGCAGTTTCAATTAGGCTTTGGGTCCCTTGTAGATATTCATAAAGCCACAGAGATTAGATGTGAGATTGGTCTCAGAAATTGCAGGTACCAATCATGTTATTTTCTCCAGTATGATGAAAACATTTTCTAGGGAGCAGCAAGAGTTTCTGGGATGCTCTAAGAGAGTTCTTGGGATCTGCGTGCAATCTGTGAATGCTTAACCCTTTCTGTCTTTGCAGTGAGTTTTAACAGGAAGCATATGTGTCTTATAAAATCTTGCACAGGAAGGTTAAACATGTCTATCACTGTCTTTACAAAAAGAAAAACAAAAAACTTGGGCCATTAGAGTTTTGGGTAGCCAATCTTATTTTTGACTAGGCATTCTTTTATCTGTTCGGAAGCAACATTTTTCACAAATATCATGTACAGTCAGTATGTGCGGCACCACAAAGTTTTGATAACGACAAACCGCATACACGATGGTGGTCCCATAAGACCATCATGGCTATACCATACAGCCTAGGTGTATAGTAGGCTATACCGTCTAGGTTTGTGTAAGCACACTCTGTGATGGTCACACAATGACACAACCCCCTGAGGAGGCATTTCTCAGAACTTATCCCTATTGTTAAGCAATGAGTGACTACATTTGGAAGAGGGTTAAAAGGACAACAGTTTATGTCATTCACTAGAATTTACTTTACCATTATTAGTTTTTAAGTCACTCTAACATAGATCTTTCTTATTAACCTCTATAGTGGAAGATCTAGACAACATGCTTTTCTGACTGAGTAATGTCTCAATGTTTTTCGAATCTAACTAGATTAGATTCTAGTCAGATACTAATTACTAGTGAGATACTAGTTATTTTGTAGTTCTAACTTAGATTCAAAAACCAGAACACTTGTACAAAACAGATTTTAGCCAAGTTTTACAGTTTATAGAACCAACCTAAGATTTCATTTGAATTTGTATTAATATTCTTTTGATTGCATCTATTTAGGCAATATTAATTTTTAGTGTAGCAGCCTTTTTATACAATAGATATGAAACCATTTTAACAACTCCAAGCCCCATGTGAAAATAAATAATTCTATTTTTCTGTTATACCTGCTTCACTTTGAAATATTTACTAAAATACAATTTCTTTATTTACCAGATGAACTATGATAATAGCAGTTAGTTTCATAACATATTGACAGACGTTGGAAAGGATTTAATTGTTTAGGAAAAAGTGTTCATTTCCCGTTTGCATGTTTCAATGACCAAGGTGAGAAAACTTACACAGAGGAGAAGTGTAAACACTGAGTTCAGGGCAGAATTGCTACTGAACTAATGCCAGTGTAATTTATGCTGACCATCTATCGAGAGCTCTTGTGTTTTGTGTCTTTGCATGATAGATGAATTGAGTTTGATGAAAAGTCCTTCCTGAATAGTCCTCTTCAAATCCAAAATGAATAAGACTAGCCTGTTTTTGAGAATTTTGCAAAGGGGGATGCTCTACCCTTAACATCTATTAGTCAAAAAACCCTGAATATTTAGACAAATCTGCTGAAGAAAGAGAAGAAATGATATTCCAGAAACACTCTCTTTCTTAGATATCTCCCATTTAATTGCTATAACTTAGGATAGAAGAGTATTTAAAAATCCATGTGATTAGGGGAAAGATGCCTTCTTCCTTGACAACCAGAAATTTCCCTACTACGGATACAACAAAATGTTAGCAGGGTAGTATGATTATGGCAACTTTTTCCTTTAAACGTCTCTGTATTTTCCAAAATTTTGACAATGAGGATGTGTGACTTTTGTAATCAGAAAAAGCAATTCTTTTTAAGCAAGCAGTTTCTCTTGTGAAGGCTTGGGATTCTGCTCTTGTCTATTATCTCCACCTCTGCCTCTCTTCAGCTGCTTTCCCCGATAAGCTAGACATGCACAGTTTGATGTGAACACTGCTCCCGAGTGATACTGGGCAGGAGCTGGTTTCACTGGAGCATCTGGGTGACATTAGCATGCAGAGAGAGCAATGCACGGCCACAGTGGGGGGTGGCACACTCAGGAAGGTCACATCAAAGCCATCAGAATAGTTCAACCAACACGAATTAGGCATCAGGGCTGGTGCAGGCGGATAGAGGTATCATAGCCAGCGCCAACTCAGTGCAGAAGTCTGGGAGTCCACAGTATGAACAGACTTAGGAGGAGACGAGCTCACCCACCCGGTTTCTCCTCAGAGGACGTGGAAATACGCAGGCAGGTGCAAAAGACCGGGTGTCTTAATGCAAAACTGGTGCCCCAATCACAGGGGCACATGCTTTCTTTTACAACGTTTGGAGCTCAGAATAAGTAGAATCGTACAGATCACAGGGTTTGTTATTTTTCCTGGCTTCAAAAACTTTCTTGTATATGTAGTTGTAAGGGAAGCCTGGAATTGGAAACAAATGAACTGTCCCTTTTATTAGACTCTGGTATCATGTTTTTGGATAAAGTGAGTTGGCGAATTGGAAAGGATTAGAATCTGAATTCCTAAAATACTAAAAATATGTGTCCTAACCCAACAGATTTACAAAATAGTGTTGAAATCTTTCACCTGGAAACTTTCCTTTTGAAAGCAGCTTATTAATCTCTTTGTATCCTGGATTGAAATCCTGAAAAAAACAATTTTCCTACTGACATTAAGGCAAAATACATGTGGAAGCATCTGTCTCTGAAGTGAAATGTCCATCTGAGGATGAACCGGTCCGTGTTTGGATCTGGGGATGTTCATGGGAAACTTGGTAATGAGGTTCTAATGTTTCCAGGTCAGACAGAACACTGGCTAAAAATTAAGTGATGCTAAATAGTATGGAGGTTTGAAATCATGTTGTGCATCTAGTCTGCAAACATTGGCAGCAAAAAGGCACATTTACGGGATCTCATGACTTTCTGATTTGGGTGTTCCTTACCCAGGAGCTCCTCTGTGTTCTTGGATTTGTGAACAGAGTCCACCCTGTCACCTTCACCACAGGAGAGCTGTCTCCTGTTTGTTGACTTGAATGTGACACAAAAGGAGCCTCTGGGAACAGGGCAGAGCCAGCTCAGCATGGAAGACATCAGCCCCTACACGTCTGATAAGCTAAAATTCCATTAAAGCTCTTTAACAGCAAAGAAGAAGGCTGCTATTTGCATCTTCAGAAAAAATACTATCTGATGTCCTACACGTTAAAGGGATAAGATTGTGGTGGATTTTCTTCATGCTGATGAGCAGGTATTTTCCATCAGACACATTGGCAGCCCTGGACAATGCTGTTATACAAGTAAAGGCATTTACTCTCAGAAAAAGAGAGAAAAAAATGTTTCCTGGGTTGGTCATAACTGAAGGGCGTGCTCATGGGGCGCCACAAGAATAAATAATAACAGATAATGATTTGTCCTAACATCTTTTTCATAAGAACATCACATTAAAATAAAAACTTCCCTGATTTTCCTAATTGAACCTCTTCTCTCGGTTGGGTTTCCTTCAATTCCATGACCAGGCATTAGACTCTGGTCTGCCCTAATTCCAGTTCAGCACCACAGTCTGCAGTTGGCTGATATTTCCTGGTTGGTTCCACTGGAGTGCTTGTTTTCCTTTAACCCAGAGCTTTTCTTTCTTTAATTATAATTGGCCTCTGTTGAGATCTCCAAGCTGTGCTGAATGGATTTTTAGTGTTTCTCTAATGGATTTCAATCCTGTTTGCTCTGCAATCTCCTTACACCCAGGAGGGGCAGTCGGTGACTGTTTTTCAACGAAGAGTTGTGGGAGAGGGCTGTCCTATGTTTTGGTAACATTTGGGGAGTCACTGAGCTGCCCCTCTTGGCTACGTACGGTACTACATTTTATCAGTAGAGTTTGATGTGCGGATTTAGGGGACCGTTAGCCACAGTTACAGTAAATGGTGGTTAGGATCTCTGCCAGATGTCTAGAAAACAACTCTACAATAAAGAATAATAGTGTTGTATTCGCCCAGTGCCCTCTCTCGGTGTGTCTGTGTGAAGTTTTGTTATTGATGCTGTTCATGTGAAATGAAACCGTATTCTATTTCTAAGCAGTACAAAGCTCATTGCAAGATGGCATCAAAGAGAGGTGGGATTCTTAGACATTTACTTGCTTCTATTTCATTTTAAAATTCATGTGCAAGTATCGAGTTTAAGTTGTCAAGTAGTACTGGGTGGTCCCCAGCTGGCAAATGGATTCTGTTCCAAATTTTCATTTGTGAATTTGTTGTTTGGAGCTCAGAACCCATTTTCCTGTAAATGCAATAGTGATCGAATTCCAAATGAGGACTTTAACACCTATAATACCAACTGAAAGGAAATGAAATAACCTGTGAGGAGGATGTGCTGTTGCAATCATTTAGGAGCACTGCATTATTACATATACTTCTAAATACTGTATTATCATATATATGGCTCAAAAAGTAAACCGTAGTTAATTTCCTTGCACCAAGCTGTATCAGCTAATACTGTTTTGTTCACACAGTCACCGTCCTTCATTTTGCAAAGATTTAAATTTTGCCCAAGGAAGTACCACAAAGAAATTCTACATAGGCCCATTTTACTGACCATGTTATTTATTTTATTACAAAAAATACCACCAAATGTATTTGTTATCTGCATCAGACACTACCATGTACCTTACCAATAGCCATTACCACATTTTCCTTTGCTGCAGAACATGTAAGTCATGGATACAAACTGATTAATCTAAGGCAATCAGGGAAATTCTATTCCTTATACCAATAATTGATTGACTTAGGAGCTGGCATATGATTCAGTGATTCAGTTCTGATCAATGATACACACAAGAGAAGGTCCATTTAGGAATTTTTAAGAAAGTGTTTCCTTTTTCCATTCAAACATAGAGATACAATAAAGTAGTAATCTCTTTTCTTCTGCTAGATATTGTCTCTCTGTCTCTGTGTGTTGCCTGGGACTGTGGCAACCATTTTGGAAGAATGGGATTTTAAGGAATATGCTGTGAGCACAAGATTTTTGGCTTCTTTCAAATACAATGACAGTTAATACCTCCATCTTCTTAAATTTCTTGCATTGTGGATATATTGGACAGTCACTGTTGACAGAACATAATCTGCTTACTTAGAGCTTTAGTGATATTTTAGTTCCACTACTTATTCTGCATGGAGGAAAGTCCTTGAAACCAACACACTGGAACAATCCCTCTCTTACCTTGAATAAGGTCAGTTTGAGAATGAGTTTGTATTGTCAGCATGTTGTGGTTGGGGGTGGAAAAAATGGGAAGATTTTATAAGCTTCTCACAAATCACAACTGTACCACATACTTTCATCATCGTGAACTCTCCCAGATTATCAGCTATTTGTTTGTGTAACTGGGGTTAAAACCGGTCACTCATGCACAAGAAGAAAAAGCAAATTTAAACTATAATGAGATGCTGTTTTTTCCTTATCAATTTATGAAAGACAAGAAGTGGATGGGACACTCTGTGAGGTGGTGGGAAAAGAAGCATTGTTACAGTTTACTTAATGGAGGCTGAAGTGGTGTGACTTGAAAGTCAGAACATTAAAATTTCTCTTACCCTTAACATAGCATTTCCACTTCCAGCAATGTGTCCTACAGATTGCTCTATATATCTACAAAGTACATACAAGGGTATTATCTTAGCGTTATTTATAGTGGCAAAAGAGTTACTTATGATAGTCTGATATTTACAGATTACATTACTTTCACCTTTGGAAATCGGATATCAGGAACTTGGAAATTCATGAAAGAAAATAAAATCTTAATTAATTCTTTATAACTAGATGAAAGTGGTGAGTAAGAATGTTTTCTACATTTATTTAGTATCAGTGTGACACACTTTGCTAGGCAACTAAGAATTCATTTATAAGGTGTTGTTTTGTTTTTATTCAGAAAATAGTCTTCAATTCTTAAAAACTTTTTTTTGTTGTGATAAGAAAACTTAACATGAGATCTACCCTCTTAACAATGTTTTAAGAAACATTGTGCCTGTAGTTAATAAAGCATTGTTAACTACAGGCACAATGTTGATCAGCAGATCTCCAGAACTTACTCATTTTGCATAATTGAAATTTCATACCCGTTGAACAGCAAATCCCCATTTCCTCCTCCCCCTATCCCCTGACAATCACCATTCTACTCTCTGCTTAGTCTTCAATTCTTTAAAGAATATAACCACTTTCTATTCCTGGTATTATGACAGACTAGGGGGTTCTGGAAATCTCTCAAACGGTTCCTGCAAATGCTGCATAAAAGATAACAAGTGTCCTTTTAATGCATAGCTGGGGACTTGAAAAAGCAAGGGAAACTCTAAATAGCATAAAAAGAAGAGGAAGAATGTCAAAGTGGTGAGCTGGCACTTAACCGGGGACATTTCCTTCTCTTGGGAAGCAAGAGGATTGAGCTGCACAGCCTCCTAGGGACAGGAAAATGCCCAGGGCTCCCACAGAGTGGGGTGTTGGAATCTAGATGCATCACAGAGCTGTGACCCATGGAGGCCATATCTTTAGTGACAGTCTGGGCTAGCCATAGGAAATGGCGATGGCAGTCATCTGTCTTGGCTGGGATGCTAGATAACAAAAAAACTACCCCTTCAGAATTCATAACCACAGGCCGCCCTCACAGCTTGAACTTACATTGCTTGAGTGTCCAAGAAATCCCAAGCCAAGAAATTAACATAAACCAGACCCAGATTATGTATCAAGGCACCTGGTAGAAGCCAACTCAAATCCTCTCAGGACACAGCAACAACCACCAAGATAGCATTAGTTCCACAAATTGCAAAGTGCAAAGGATAACCACCCCCTCCAAAAAAATCATAAAACAAATGAAGAAATATGTGAAAAAGTGTTAGAAAAAACCCCTAGACCCTCAAGATAATGCCCTCAAGATAATGGAATAATTATAAACAAGATAAACAAATATATATATATATATTTTATTTTTTTGGCAGCTGGTCTGTACAGGTATCTGAATCTTTGATCTTGTTGCTATAACACCGTGCTAACCGGCCAGCCTAAAACAAATATATTTAGTGCTTATGACAAGCAAGAAGAAACTGAAAACATAGGAAAATAATAACATACTCTCTAGAAAGTTGGGCAGATTTAAAATGAACCAAAAGGAAATTCTAGAATAAAGAAATATAATCAGTAATAGCCAAACACTGGAAACTGGATATATGAGTGGTGATGTATTTTCTGCAATGGAATATTCTGCAGCAATAAAAATAAATGAACATAACTACACACAACAACTTGAATGAATCTCAGAAATATAATGCTGAATGAAAGAGGCCAGACACAAAGAATTTAAACAAGATGATGATACGAGTATATATAATATATATATATATTTTTAAAAAAGCTATTGATTTGTACATTTTAAATGGGTGAATTATATACATGTGAATTATATCTCAAGCTGTCTAAAATTGCATTTCTACACACCAGCAATCATTAGAAAATGCAGTTTATTTAAAGATACTGTTTGTGGGCTGGCCAGTTAGCTCAGTTGGTTAGAGCTCAGTCTTGTAACATTAAGGTCAAGGGTTCAGATCCCCATACTGGCCATCTCCTCCCCCCTCCAAAAAAAAGACACTATTTGCAGTAGCAAGGTGTGCATGAATTGTGACTAGAAATTTTAGGAACATCATTAAAAATCAACAATGTGGGGAGACTAACTCTATGAAACATTAAGTCCCATTTAAAGATGTATCATTAATACAGTATGATATTTGTGTAGCACTGACAATATGACCAATGGAACAAAATCTAGAGCCCCAAAGTGAGCCTTGTATGTATCAAAACCTGATGTATGTTGATAAGGGGGGGGGAGGTTCTGCATGTGTGGGGGCAAGGGGGGAATGGGAAATCCCTGTACTTTCTGCTCAATTTTGCTGTGAACCTAAAACTACCCTAAAAAAATAAAGTTTAATAATGAAAAAGAAAACAAAAAACAAAAAACAACTTGATTCATGACAGAGCTGGCTTTACTGGTCAGTGGAGAAAGGATTTTTTTCCACACGTTTGACGATGGAAAATTTGGTTGTGCATACATCAAAAATAATAAGCTGGGTCCTTATCTAATATCATATCAAAAAATGTTTTGTATATACTAATGACCTAAATATAGAAAAAAAGTTAAACTTTTAGAAGAAAAAAAAAGACATTATCTCTAAAGCATGAAGCCCAAAAGAGGATATTTTTATGACACAGGACACAAAACATAAACTAAAAAGGAAAATTGATAAATTCTACTATTTCATTCAAACTAAAATCTTCTGTACATCAAAATATATCACAATCAAAATGAAAAGACAAGACAAAGACTAGGGGTGATAACTCTGTTGAGACTAGAGGTGATAACTGCAATGCATACAAATTATAAACAACAAATATCTGGTCCATAAAAATTAATATATACAAATATAATTAATATATACAATATAATTATCAAAAGATACAAATAGTTCATATTTGAAGAAATATGAAAATATGTTCAATCTCACTATTAATCAAGAAAATCTAAATTAAATTAGCTTATCCTCATCAGTTTATATGATCAGATTGATAAAGTTAAATTTGTCAGTACTAATTGTTATGGAGCAAGTTGAGCCAAAATAACTTTTAAAAACTTACTTGGAAGTGTAAATTGATAGAGCTATTTGGAAATACCTAAGAATGTTTAAAATGCTGTAATTCCACTCCTAGATATAGCTACTTTAGAGAAACTCTTGCACATAGCATGAAAGCAGTAAATGAGTTCTCAGAGGAGTAATATTTGCAATAATAAAAAACTGGAAGCAATATAAATTTTCATAAAAGAATATATAAATAACAAAGTATAGTCATGTGAATGGAATATCATAAAAAAGAAGAAAGTAACGAACTAAGCTGCATATATCAATATGAGTAAGTCATAAACATAATATTTTTGAATGGATATAGCAAGTTCGTGAAAGGATATGTATTATATGATGTCATTTATTTAAAGTTTAAAAATATGCAAAACACACTAATGCACACACACACACAGAGGCAGTTCTTGCTTTGCGCAGTTTTGATATGCACAAAGATCAGTTACTAAGGTTTAGTTAAACATGCCAGTCTCCCAACAACACAATTTAAATTTTAGTTACCATAGTATATTAAGGTGAGTCATTGCATAATATACAAATTTCATTATGCATATACATAATTTTAAGTTTAATTGCTAGCTTTTCTTTCCAGAAACACTACACAAATAAGAGATGTGCATCACGATTAGTGACCAGTCACGTCACTTCTTTCTAAGTCTGACGATGATTGGTCACTGCACATCAGTTATTATTTTCACGTGCAGACAGCAAAGCATGTGACTGTGTTGCCTCCTTGCTTCCCAGCAATCAACCCATGCAACCTTTTGTAAAAATGGACACTGGAAAGAGGCAATTGGCCACTAAGATAAAAGTGCATCAAGAAACAAAGAATGATGGAGCTGGAAGTGAAATTTGAATTGAACAGAACTGGAGTTATATGAAGATACTTCAAAAAGTTCATGGAAAGATGTGTATTACCTTTTAATTCTATTTTCCATAAATGTTTGGAAGAACCCTCTTATAAGAAATAGCTGACCATGCCATTGTTTGAGAGACTCTGGATCTGCAGCCAGAGGAACTTAGTAAAGCAAACTCATCTACGTAAATGACGAAAGTGGTTGTGACCAAAAAAGGCTGAAGATGCCCCAGAGGAAATGACACTGGAACAACACTTCATAGTAAAGGAACTCTCAATGATGCTTCATGATGTTGAAAGTGCAAAGGATAAAATGTTGGGAGCTGATCCAAACTCAGGAAGGAGCATGACCATAGGAAAGATTTCTTGATCCGTATTCTATGTTACACAATGAGAAAAGGAAGAGAAGCACTGTTCAAACTACTCCTTATAAACACTTTTTTTTTGTGACCGGTAAGGGGATCTTAACCCTTGACTTGGTGTTGTCAGCACCACAATCAGCCAGTGAACGAACCGGCCATCCATATATAGGATCCGAACCTGCCACCTTGGTGCTACCAGCACCGCGCTCTCCTGAGTGAGCCACGGGGCCAGCCCCCTCATAAACACTTTAATCTCAATGTTTCTAATGTTTTAAAATACAGTGTACTATTTTTTTCTTTTCTTTTCCATTCATTATGGACAGCAAGTTTTTTTTTCATATTTTGACAAAACTTTTTAAAGGCCATGAAGCAATTGTAATTTTTCATTGATTATTAATACTGCTTTGAATGATTTCAGCTTGTACATCCATTTTTATGTCCCACTACTATGTAAAGCCAAAAACTGTATATATATGTGTGTGCATGTGTACTGTCTATATATGTATATACATGTAGGTATGTACACATATATGTGATAAATATAATAAAATAGAAAGATACGTAAGTGAATGATAAATGAAAAATTCCACATCCTATGACTCCATTGAAACATATGGAAAGAAAAAATGATTAAAGACAGATAAATAGAGGGCTTCAAAAACTGTATTTATAATAGTTTTAATGTATTATCTGGTTGTAGGAACTATTAAAATTTTTTTTTATTACTTTATGCCTTTTTTAAGTCTAAAATATTTTATTAGAGGAAAAAAAAAAAAAAGTAACTATGTCCAAAAAGAAATAATGCTTTTCTAGCACATATAAGCAATAACAGGAACCCTGGAAAATATAACTAGCCCCTTGACTTAGGTTGTCAATCCTACAAATACAGTGCAAAATCTTTAAAGAAAAATATGAGCTTCTGGAAAGGTAGAAAGTTGTTAATAGTGAGGACATAAAACTGTACATGCTCACCTAACCCTTTCTATCCAATTTACAGGCTGTTACATGATTTCAAGAAATAACTCTCTGGTTGAACTCAGAAGTACTCTCAAAGCACATCAGACTTTATGGTCTTTAAGATGTTTGCCATGAAGGAATGCCCTGTGTGGGCAGTAGAAAGATTTTAGTACCCCGTTGCTGGGTCACAAGAAAGTTACAAAGGAATCTCAGACATGAGAAACAAAACATGCCTTTCTAGCCTTAAAACTTCTTAGACAATTTATGCAGTAACAGTGGCAAGTTTCCATGACTCTAGGAAACACTTGAGCAGGGTCCTTTCTTATGGATCTGGTAAAACAAATCATTGGACTTGGTATTCCTATCCTATTGCTGCTGTAACAGATTACCACAAACTTAGTGGCTTAAAACAACGTATATTTATTATCTGTTGCGTAGGTCAGAAGTCTGACCTGGGTCTGATGGGGCTAAAATCAAGGTGTCGGTGTCAACGGGGCTGCATTCCTCTGGAGGCTCGAGGGGAAGTGCCTTGCCTTGCCTTTGCAGCTTCTGGACACCCCCTGCATTCTCTCGCTCATGGCCCCCTTGCACCATCTTCAGAGCCAGCAAGAGAGGACTGAAAGCACATCCCTCTGACCCTCTTCTTCTGTTCCTGCTTCTGCTTTTAAGGATCCACGTGATTAGATTTGACCCACCCAGGCAATCCAGCATAATCTCCCCATTTAAAGATCCTTCGTTTAACGACATCTGCTAAATCCCTTATACCATGTAACGTAACATATTGACAGGTTCTGAAGATTAGGGATGTGGACATCTTGCAGGAGGGGGCATTATTCTGATTACCCCAGAAATCTTTTTAGGCTAGTGGCTGTTCAAGAATTCAGGATCCTAGACTAAGACCTAGACATTTTATTGTATTTAATAAGTGTGGAATACAAGTAAACTCCGGGTTGGAAACACTCTTACAAACTCTCTTTGGAGTTTTGACTGATGATATAAGGGAAGCTAGAACCTTACCCTAAAGCAAGTACTTAGAGCAGTACAATCTCTATTGCCACATTTCTACCACCAGCGTGATCAACCCTGGAGGACAAACTCAATCAAGTCGGTTCTTAACAGTACTTTGTCTATAATGAGGAATAAATGAACTTTCTGTGTTGCCAAAGCCAGCCTTAAACCTATGTTCCCAGAGATTTGGTGAGAGGGTTTATTTTTTCACATTTCAATATTATTTTCAGCTAGAAGTACACATAAATCCATAGGTTCAGGGCTTTAGATGCTGTCTAGCTTATAATGAGACAGATTGTTTCTATACTGTCATCATGAAAGACTCCATTCGGTGACGAATATCATATTTCCTACATAAACAGCACAATTTATTTATCTCGACCTTAAGGAGTATGATATCTCTACTCTGGAAGACCATTGAGGCAATCAAAGCAATCCCCTAAGTCCAATGAAAAAGCCATGTTTTTTCTAAATTTGCTGTGTTTTGTGATAGCGCTTAGATGTCTTTTGAAACATAAGTGTTTGATAAAAGAGGCACAATTTTCCATCAATAAACTCATAAGAAAAAGAGATCAAATAATGACATGTGCAAAGCGCGTGCACTGTATGTTGTTGACAACGTCGGTGTTGCAAGAGCAGCTGAATCTTTTGGTTCTGAGGCTTTTCCAATAAGCTTTTCTGTAAAAACTGCTCTCAGCAATGACCATTTCCTTCTGTTTATATAAGGCAAATCAGAGGTACAGATGAGTCTTCATAAATATGTGAGCCAAATATGTAATAGCTTAAGAAATATTTGCTGGAATGTTCTATATATTCCTGTGAGGCTGAGGATTTGGTGCTCCATGAAGCTTAGCCCTGACTTGAATGTACAAATTACTGTGAACACCTTACTAGAAAATTGAGTGAAATTATTTGAATTGCCCACTTTTACGAAAGAACAGAGTATGATTTAAAGATTTCTCCCATCAATTCTTTCTTTTTCCTCTGAGCACATGTTAAAACAAACAAAGACAAAAAATAAAAATCGTTATCATGTGCCTCTTAGTATCAAGTCTGTAAGCCTAATTCAGGATTTTTTTTTTCTTCTGTGGGACGTAAAAGTTGTTATTAAGCTTATTGGCATAAAGCATAGGCTATTTCTTGTAGAGTTTTTTTTTTCTTTCTTTCATGTTTTATATTTGGCCACATCAATATTCCTGCTTTCAGAAGTTGATAACACTGTTGTCTCTGTGTCTGGGCTCAACTCTGTGTTTTCATAAGCCTTTGTGCTAAGAGTGGAGATTTATTAGTAATGGGTTCAACTTTCTGTGTTCTATATTTTGTTCATTTATTTTCCAAGATCATGAAAATGTGCAGAATTTTAAACAGTGATACAGACTTCAAATCAGTGCTGTCTGGAAGGGTCATAGACTCCTGAGAATCTATTGAAAGCAATGGTTTCCCAGGGACCATGTACCCCATGAAAAGAAGTCCTAAAGGATTATAGTTAAGTGCAGTGGCTCAAGTTAAACCATTGGAGAGAACATTGACAATTGAATCAAAACAAAGGTCTCTTCAGTAACTAAGCAATAATCCTATTTCTAAATCGTGCTGGACTACTGAAGCGGCAAAACACTGTGCTCATTGGAAAATGAGGACCCTCTGCTGCTTATTAGCTCTTTCAGATCAGTTTATGATAACATCCTCCGTGGACCATATATTCCTAAAATAAGACTGAGCTTTTTGAGGGAAGACATTTGTGTGATGCTGTTTCACCTTTAACCCCAATTTTCCAGTTTATACATCTGCACATTTCTCTGGGTGCCATCTTCCCTTTCCTTGACAGGATGCAGGGTCGGTGAGCCCACTGCACAGCAGGGCTCTGGGAAAAGATGACAGTGGTGCTTGTTTGCACTTTATGAGATGCCACAATGACAGGACACGAGGGAGCCTGTGAAGTCTGCACAGAAACCCTTATTCTCCACTGCTAAGGACTCAACGTGTCCCCCCAAATCCATATGTTGAATCCCCCTAATCCTTAATGTGATGGTATTGGGAGGTGGGGACTTTGGGAGGTGATCAGGCCATTAGGGTGGAGCCCTCACAAATGAGATTAATGCCCTTATAAAAAGGGACCTCAGAGAAATCTCTCTCGTTCTTTCTGCCATGTGAGGATACAAGATGTGCAGCCTGGAAGAGGACCCTCACCGGAAACTGACCAGGCTGGCGCCCTGCTCTCAGACTTCCAGACTCCAGATCTACAAGATATAAATCTGCATGATTTATAAACTTCCAAGTTTATGGTGTTTTGTTATAGCAGGCCCAAATGATGAAGACAGTAAATTACCAAGAAAAATCTGCAATTGCTAATATGGGTATATCACATAAAGAAGACCAGAACTCAGTCCATTTAGGAACATTTTCCCTCAAGATGAGAACGTAGAATTCCACGCCTTGATTTAGTTTGCAACTCACATATACTTGCTTCATAAACTATCTGAATTAGCTCACAAAGAGGAGATAGGCGTTCAATTAAAAATTCCTTCCTGGGACAGGCTGACAGGTGTTCCATGTGATGCTCTTTCTTCCTATCTGAAACACTGGGAATCACTTGAATTCTATTAAAAAATCTAACTGAGCTGTAACTAATAACGAGGCTAAGAGGTTGGAACATAAAACATTTCTGTGATGAAAGATGAAGCATTTTAATTAAATATTAAAAACAGGAGCTAAGAAGGAAGCTTTATTTGTTTATAACATTTTAAATCGGTACTCCACTGGGTCATCTGTTGCCTTATGAGTGCCTGCTGGAAAAGGTTCCACATGAAAGAATAACAAAAAAGCAATTGATGTAGGAAACAAGGGACCTATATTTAAGAGTAAATGAACAAAGTTTTCCCATATTCATAAAAGGTATTCATATTCATGGGACACTTTGCGCAATGCCTGCCAGGATGAACATGGGGTAAATTGTTAGCCATGTTCACATCATTGAGCTTTTCTTGTTAATATTTTTAAGACTTTCTTTTAATTTTAATTCTATCATAAGTCTGAGAAAAATTTCTGTGGTAATAATTCAAATTTGCCACTATATAGTTTATATAATTTATGTAAAACAGTCAGTTGAGAAATACCTTTTAAAAAATACAAAACATAACCACACACTAGAAGTTATGTTCTACGGTTAGCATATTGCTTAAAGAATTCAGGATATTGAAATATTCGCTTCCTTACAGTTTAAAACATGCTTATATTAAACCAGTAGTATACAAACTACATGTAGAGAAGAAAAATTTATTTATAAGCTATATAGCATTATTTTATTTGCTTTATTTATGATTTACTCTTGGAATGATTTAAAAATTTGATGGTACCTCTTATTGAATGAATTTTTGTAAGTTACCATAAATCCTTTCTCAAACCAATTAATAAATCACTTAGATTTGTAATAGAGATTGTTGTTGCTTTCATTCAAGAAATATGCGTATAATAATCTTGATTGAGCACAATATTTAAGCTAGGCACTGAACTAGGCATTGAGGGTACAGAAGTAAATAAGAAGTAGTTTTTGTTGCCAAAATGCTAATTTTTTATTTAATAATAGATAATAAATAATAATTAGCATTCTTTACAGTAAAACCTGTACGAATAAAATCTCTTTATAAGGAACGAATCAAATGAGGAGGAGAAATCGTTACTCATAAACAATAGATTATGAAGTTTTGTGAAGGAGATTGGCTAGCCATATAAGACTTTTTTTTTTTTTTTTTTTTTACACAAGGTTCTTACATACACATATGTAATGGGATTGACAATAGGAACAGTCCTAGGGAAAGGTGGACTGTCTTTTGGTTTGTCTTTTCCCCCAGTCTCAACTTTTGGTGCCCTCTCCGGTTCTCAAAGGTAACTCCTCCTCCAGGTTTGACTCCTCAGCACTTTTCCACATTAATGGAATCAGAGAGGACGCCTGCTCACTCTCGTACTCTTTGTGATTAAATTTAAGGTGAATAAATTTCAGTCAATATGTTAGAAAATATTTTTTCTTTAATGTCGGAATAAAAAACTTTTTTTTTTTTTTTTTTTGGTGTTAGAAAGATTTCAGATATTAGCAGCAGATGGGAAGTATTAGGAGCCTGGAAACACATCGATCCTCCTTGCAGGTCTACTTCCTAGGAATCCCTGGTGGCTGGTATGAAAAATGGTAAAGATCTGGGCATTTTACATGCAGCTCCTCCAATGTAAGGCTCATTGCTTCCTTGGGAGAGACACATGCGTGGTGAAACTCGCTGAGAACTCTTCCCAGGTTCTACGGAGCTCTGTGTCTCCCTCCCTTGATTCTTCCATATTCTAGAATGTGCCCTGTCCACACAAAAGTTTTCCAACCACCTTCTCTGATTTTCCTGTGTGAGAAAGGGCATGCCCATTGACATCTCCCCTGTGTTTAATCCAAATACCCGTATGGTCTTTCTTCCCTAGGCCACTTATCTGTTTAAATGCAAATGGCTTTTTTGGTAGTAAGTACATACTTACATTTTTATCTACATACATAGTAACCATTCCTAATTTTTAAAGTTAAGTAACCAATAGCAACAGGAATAGCCTTATTTGAGCTTCGTTTGTGTATAAACCATTATGCTGGGCTCCGTCTGTTGCAAATACAGTGATGAATAAGACCCAATCCGGCCCCAAAAGTGAAGGAACTGAATGAAGTCATACAAGGAAACCATGGTGGAAAATTCAATGTCAGGATTTTAAGATCTTAACTGTAATACCGTAATTTTTTATCTTATTTTTTCCTCTAAAAAATTGAGATTTGGGATAAAATTAAGTATGTTATTTAGATGAATTTTACTGACTAAAGTATTTTTTAAGCAAAATTATTAACTATCATAATAGAGTAATAAATGTTGGTCCCCAAAGCTGGCATTCTTAACCTGGGAACAACATATAGCTTACAGAATGTTTCAAATCTCTCTAAAATTACATGGAAAATCTTGCATTTATATGAAAATGTGCATTTTTCTAGCAATGGGGATTATAGATAAGGGAAATCTTAACTCAAGAAAAGGTAGAGAGCCATTGAAAAGCTTGTTCTAAATATTTATTTTGTCTCTCAAAGCTTTATGAAGTTCTCAATGAGAATTTTGCTGTCATTTGAAAAGCATATACTTATTATCTTCCCACCAGGAAAAGACATGTGGCTGGGAAGGATGTGTGTGAACCAAAGGAGGAAACATAGTTAAACCATCAAATTATACGTATCTGGTAGAAATTTGGAGATGCTCTTCTTTTCCCATGATAATTAACCGTACATGCAGCTAATTCTGGTGTAGAAAGATAGCATCAAACCATGGGGAGAGAATTTGTGAACTGAATGGTCTTTTTTAGTAGCAAGTTCATTTTTTCAGGAATAGACTTATAGGCATAAAATGACTTATGTTTAATAAAAAATGTACAGACATAGAAAATGTCACCCATCTGGAAAACCATGAAATATGAGGTGAGTGTGAATTGATGAATGATTACACTTATTTCTGAACACAAGCTAATAGATGAGTCTTCTTTAACAGCTGAACTATTAAAAAGTACCAACTTTTAAAAAAATATACCAGAGAAACTTACAGAAGCATTTTTGTAACTCTTTTATATGCTCTGATAAAAACACTTTATTTTGAAAATCTTTCTGACAACCAGTACCTAGATAGATGGCTTAGTAGATACATTCCTTATCAAAAGAGGAAAAAAACCTCATTAATTCAGATACACACTCATGGATAGCTTTTCTACAGCCCAAATATATGTAGCTCTCAATTTACTTACATGCATAAAGCACCTTCAGCAAGAGGAGCCCTACTTCTTTTATGTCATGTCATTCTTTAACTGGTGACTAATTATTGCAATTGTGACATTAACTACCAAGTTCTCTTACACTTCAAAGCATACTGATTACAAAATACTAAAAAATGAATTTTAGCAATAGTGGCCTTTATTAATGAATTTTAGCAGCAATGACAACAATGTGATGGGATCTTCCATGTGGGTTGCTTGGGACCTCTGCTAGGTGAGTCACGCCCATGAAATCTATTTGTAAAATATTTTTTTAATTAAATTTTTAAATTTATTATTGTATATCATTCTTACAAATTGTAATATTTCTTTATGCCCTTTACCCGATCTATCACTTCCCAAACCTCCTCCCCCCCGAACCCCCCCGATCTCTAGTATCCTTAGGTTTGTTTTCTCCTTCTGAAAGTTCAGTGTATTGCTGTGATCTTTCTTCCTTCCTTCCTTCCTTCCTTCCTTCCTTCCTTCCTTCCTTCCTTCCTTCCTTCCTTCCTTCCTTCCTTCCTTCCTTCCTTCCTCTCTCTCTCTCTCTCTCTCTCTCTTTCTTTCTTTCCTTTATTCCTTCCTTTCTTCTCTCTTTCCATCCTCTCACTCCTTCCTTTCTTCCTTCCTGGTAGCCAGTTATGAGTAAGAACATGCAGTATTTCTGTTTCTTTGTCTGGCTTATTTCACTTAACATAATTTTCTCCAGACTCATCCATGTTGCTGCAAATGGCAGAATTTCATTCTTTTTTATAGCTGAGTAGTATTACATTGTGTATACATACAACATTTTCTTTATCCAGTCATCTGATGATGGACACTTAGGTTGGTTCCATATTTTAGCTATTGTAAATAGAGCTGCAATGAACATAGGAGTGCAGGTGTTCCTTTGACATGATGATTTCCATACCTTTTGATATATACCCAGTAGTAGGATTGCTGGGTCATATGATAGCTCTGTCTGTAGTAGTTTGAGAAAACTCCATACTGTTTTCCATAGCGGCTGTGCTAATTTACAGTCCCACCAACAGTGTAAAAGAGTTCCCCTTTCCCTGGATCCTTGTCAGCATTTGTTATTCTTGGTCTTTTAATAATGGCCAGTCTAACTGTGGTGAGATGATATCTCTGTTGCTTTGCCTCACACGGATTTGTCACCTCTCTTCCCCTGGGATTGTTTAAAGCTCATTTCTTCTGAGCAGTGAGAGGCCCCAAAGGGGTTAATCTCCTGGAACCCTCAAGAGCAAGGCATTCTTTCCTTTGGGAAATTAACCACGAATTGGGGTTTTCACCCAGCATTTATCCTCCAGAACAGGAAGTTACAGGAAAAGAACATAGGTGGGGTTATGTCTAAGTATAGTTTAGCAATAACATTAGTGAAACAAGCAAGGTGACATTTCATAATGTAATTTGCAAAAAGTTAAGTCGATCCACCAACAAAAGCTTGATCTTGGCAAATGCTCTTTTTCCCTACAGCAGCTTCCCAGTATCTTTACACATCAATCAGTAACTTGTCTGTCCTTTAGCCAGCAACCTTGCTGTGCTACAATTCTTTATCTTACAACAGAGACTTTTAGCTTGGGGAAAATTTCCTGTATTTTGCAAGGTTAATATTTTATATGTACTCTTGAGAAGTTAGGCTAAACCTGAAAGTACAGGGAACTAGACTCTCTAAAATATATTCGCTTTATAAATGTAAGTATACTCCACATATCTCAGTGTGGTTTTTATTTACATTTCTCTGATGACTAGTGATGCTGAACATATTTTCATGCACCTGTTTGCCATTTGTATGTCTTTCTTTGGAAAATATCTATTCATCTCTTTTGCCCATTTTTTAATTGGATTATTTGTTTTTGTTTTTTTTTACTGAATAGTTGTTTGAGTTCTTTGTATGTTCTGGATATTAATTCCTTGTTGGATGTATAGTTTGCAAATATTCTCTCCCATTTCATAGGTTGTCTTTCTGCTCTGTTGATTGTTTCCTTTGCTGTGCAGAAGTTTTTAGTTTAATATAATCCCATTTATCTATTTTTTTCTTTTGTTGCTTGTGCTTTTGGGGTCTTATTCATAAAGTCTTTGCCCAGTCCTATTACCTGGAGTGCTTCCTGTACATTTTTCTTTAGTAATCCTATGGTTTTAGGTCTTATATTTAAGTCTTTAATCCATCTTGAGTTGATTTTGGTATATGGTGAGAAGTACAGGTCCAGTGAAATCTCTTCAAGGCTGCTTAGAGCCACGGTATCTGCAAAGAGCTGTGCTGAGTACCTGGCTGAAGGGCAAAACCCAGGGGACACAGTTCTGGGGCTCAAGGCTGAAAGGCTGTTCAGTAGATCCTGTTTCTTTTGGACTAGCTAGATGTTTCTTGACCATTGTAGCAGGCTGAATAGCACTCCATCTCTCCCCGCCAATTCATGACCACCAAGAACCTCAGAGTTTAAGCTGATTTGGAAACAGGGCCTTTGCAAATGTAGTTAAGGTAAGGATTATACTGAATTAAAGTGTGCCCCAAAAGTCCAAGAGAGTTTCCTTATGAGACAGAAAAGGACACACGAACACATTATGAAGAAGGTTGTGAGAAGGTAGAGGCAGAGATTGGACCTACACTGCCATAAACCAAGGATCATTGGGAGCCTTCAGAATCTGGAAAGTCAAAGGAGAGTTCTCCCCTAGAGCCTTCAGAGGGAGCATGGCCCTGCCAACACCCTGATTTTGGACTTCCAACCTCCAGAACTGTGAGAGAAATCTGTTATTTAAGCTACCAAGTTCGTAGCAATTTGTTAAGGCTGCCCTAAGAAACTAATACAGCCATTATCTTTTCCAGGTTTGCAAGTCCTCAGATCTTAATGGTGCAATGCTCTGGAATATAGAGTCTGCTGGAATGCAGACAAGAATCTTTCTCGCTATATGAAGGGATTGCATTTTGCTGGCATACGGCTGGTACAGCCTTGCCAAACTGTGAAGGCCGAGAGTAGGGGCTTTGGAGCCAGTTAGCCTGAGGTAGGTTCCAGCTCTGTTATTCCCAATGTGACTTGTAGCAACACGTCTTTGTTTCTGTCTTTGTTTTCCCATCTGTACAATAAGCATAATAATATTACTTTCTTCATGGAATACTTGTGAGGATTAAATGAGTTAATCTGTAAAGTGCTTAACTACCCCTGACACATGGTTGATGTGCAACAGATGTTACCTGTGATCACTGTCACACAATTAGTACTATTCGATCATTGTTCTCATCATCATTCCAGGGTGTCACCATGAAGCCTTCTTCCCCTAGGGCATGGGGGATGCAAGAAGCAGGTAAGAGGAGCTCTGGTGATAGAGCTTGTTCTCCTGTTTGCAGGGCACTGCTTGGCAGGGGGTGGTGGTGGCCGCACTGACTCTGCCTCAGATTAGACCACCTTGGCTTTTGACAGTTCTTAGCTGTCTTGTACGTAACAAACACAGCTTCCTCCTCTGGGAGCTGAAAAGACCACTTGAGGGCCGAGCCCGTGGCGCACTCGGTAGCGTGCTGCGCTAGCAGCGCGGCGACGCTCCCGACGCGGGTTCGGATCCTATATAGGAATGGCCGGTGCACTCACTGGCTGAGTGCCGGTCACGAAAAAGACAAAAAAAAAAAAAAAAAAAAAAAAAAAAAAAAAAAAAAAAAGACCACTTGAATTGTGCCTGTGTGTTCTCTGATTAGGTAGTCATTGTATTAGGTTCCTAGGGCTGCTTTAACAAAGCACAACAAACCAGGTGCCTCAAAACAATAGAAATTTATTCTCCTGCAGTACTTGGGCTAGAATCCCCAAATCCAGGTGTTGTCAGGGTGGATTCCTTCGGGAGGTTCTGATGGAGAATCCATTCCACGCCTCTCTGCCAGCTTCTGGTGGTTGCTGGTGAGGTTTTCCATTCCTTGGCTTAAGTCCAGGCAACGCTGGTCTCTGCCGCCGTCTTTGCATGGCTTTCCTGTGTGTGTGTCTGTGTCTCTGCTTTCTCTTCTTATAAGGACACCAGTCGTACAGAATCAGGGTCCACCTGAATCCAATATGACCTCATCTTGACTTGATTACATACGTAACCTATTTCCAAATAAGGTCACATTCACAGGCACTGGGGGTCAAGACTTTTCAACATACCTTTTTGGGGAACACAATTCAACCCAGAACAATCACCATATAGCCATGAAGCAAAACAGAAAAGCCAGCAGTCACCAATCATTTTACACATCTATTAAAAATAGTAAAATACTATCTCTCTCCCGGAGTTTTTATACTATTAAGAAAGGCTTGTCTAAAATTAGTAGATTTAAAAGGTCATAAAAAATAATTTCTATTATGAGAATCTAACATTAAGTTTTAAATGTATTTACATTACACCATTTTTGGATGTGAACTTATTGTGAGCCCTTCATTGAATTGCTGCATTTTCTTTTTTAGCAATGTTCCTGTTATTTTTTAAAATATGTATGGGAGGAAGATAAACTTCATGAGCATAGAACTCTGTAACTAAGTGTAAATGAAGAGTTTAATATTTTAATTAAATTAAACCTTCAAAGATTACTCACTCATCCCCTCCTCTTTCTGGCTCACAAACTCTCCACTGTCTACAGAATATATTCAGCTCTGGTCTTCACATTTGTATGTTTTTCTGGTTCTAACTCAGGTCTTATTTTCTCATTTAAGTATTTATCCAGATGCTTCCTATGTGTTGTGTGTATATTTTTCTACAGGAAACTTTTGCTTTTGTCCATTTGGGTGAATCATTGTCTAACCTCCAGCTCAAGCCTCCTACCTATGCCACCAATCCTCATAGAAAATGACCTTTACTCATTTAGTCTACTCTCTTCTCCTCTCAAGGTCCTGCTAAAGGTGATGACTGTGCCATCTGCCTTTACCTTTACATGTTTCCTCCTAAAGAGATGTATCTTTTCACCTCTATCTTATTTTGAACTATATTATTATTGCCTTGATTGCAAAAGTCATTGGTCATGCCACTGATTATGTATCTGCAGTCTGTCCCAATGCCTTGTATATAGTTGGTGCTTGCCTTGGCCAGTTTGGGCTGCTGTAACAAAGTCCCATAGAGTGGGTGCAGGCTGCTATATCAATGTACCATAAAGTGGGTGCTTATAAAGAAAAGAAATTTAATTCTCACAGTTATGGAGGCTGGGAAGTCCAAGACTGAGGCATTATTTCTGAATGAGTTGAATTTGACAGAAATAATAATGGTTTTCTTTAAAAATTTGTATTTAAGCTAATTCATCTAGTTTGACAAAACTGAGGGTTTTAAAGAAGTTTTAGTCTTTTTGTATAATATTTACAACTACCATTATTGAGAACTTAACTGCACTAGACCCTGTTTTAAGTTCTTTATGTACATTTGTCTCATTTTATTTCTATAGCAACCTTTTGTACTACACATAATTATCTCTATTTTACAGATGAGGAAATTGAAGCTTAGTGAACTTAAATAATTTTCCCAATGTCACACTTCTGATAAATGGAAAATTTGAGTCTAGGTCTGTCTGCCCCCAAATGCTGTGTTCTTAGCTGAAGTTTCTATAATTTCCCTGTCATAAAAATCATCTAGAAAATGTCTTAAAAACAGAGTAGAGTCCTGTGCTCTACTCTGAAGAATCTGAATCAAAATCTCTGGGGCTGGGAATCTGCATGTTGACAAGCACTCCAGGTAATTTTTGTGATCAGACAAATTAAGAAACACTCAACAATATGATATGATTTGCTAGTATTTATGACAGCTTGTGCCAAATATTTTTCCATATATAGCTTGGTTTTCATCCCATAAATGTTCCTTGAGATTTAAACCCACCAGGCAAACAAAACTTGCAGATCCTCTCCCCAGGGATGTCCAGGGTCTACGGTTGACCTTGTCCTTTCACCAGACTGCAGGAACATGGGTATATGACCTTGGAAGCCTTAGAAGGGCCCCAGACTTGGTTTAATTTTTAAAAAATTTGTAATGTTTTTTGTAACAAGTGGTTCTGCATGTTCCTTTTCACTGCACTTTGCAAATCATGTAGCTGGTTCTGCTCGGGAACTTGATGCAGCAGAAACTCCAGGCAACGGGATACAAATGACCAGTTCAAGGGAAGAGAGCACAATCTCTGTTCTCCTCTCCGGTTTTAAGACTTTGAGAAGAGGTAGTGTGAGGTGGAGAGAAGTCAGGGTGTGAAGTGGAGTGTGAGGCAGGATGGTGTGAACTCGTAGACCTGGATGTGGATAAGACTCCTGCTGATGAAAGCGGGAAGAGAAGCAGTCCCGAGTGTGGAGAAGGGTTTGGGAAGAAGAGGAGAGGCAAGGGGCAACTTGCTCGTGCTGGAGAAGTACTGTCCATGGCTGGCCCAGGAACTCAGATTTCAGGAGGGTTAACTGATTAATGAAAGTGCCTCAATGTGCCTCAGCTGTTTGCACAAACAATGCGGTTTGTGCTGAATACCTGCTTTCCTCTGGGAGTCTGGAGTTTGGGTGCCTGCCAGGTAGGGCTGCCCGTGTGACCAGCACCCAGTAAAAACCCTGGGCACTGAGTCTCTAGCGAGCTTCTGTGGTAGACAACATTTTACATGTGTTGTCACTACTCAAAGCTGGGGGAATTAAGCATGTTCTGTGTGACTTGACTGGGAGGGATCCCTTGGAAGCTGGTGCCAAGTTTCCTCTGGACTTTGCCCACACTCCTTTCGCCTTTGCAGACATTGCTTTGTGACTGATTGCAATAATAAATTGTACCCATGAACACAACTACATGCTTTGTCCCATGAGTCCCCTAGCAAGTCATGGGACCAGAGGGGGCTTGGGATCATGGGGACCCCAGACACGGTTCTTTACCTTCCCCATTCCAAACGTTTCTTCAGTTGGCTTGAACTGGTCTTTAGCAGCTATACTTCTGCACAACTCTCTCACACTACATCCCCTGGGTAATGAATTTAGTACTAAATTGTAAATGATTAATATTTAACTGTTGGACAGGAAGGGAAACACAGCTATGGATAGCAGAAAAAAAGGTTGGGGAGTGAACATAAGGGAAAAAGGGACACAGAAAAGGGAAAGTTCAGAGGAATGGCATACCTCACCTTCTTTGTAGTTCTCACTGGGTAAATACAGGTCTGGTGAAGATGTACATGAAGTCCAATGTATAGTTCAACTGAGAATTATTGATAGACTCCCATTTTATTTTGTACTGTGTGGACGTATGCTTGAGGTAATGTAACTACATTTCTTTTCAAAATACTGTTATTTTTGTTTTGTGCTAGAAAGCAAAATCAAGATTGTACTGTATTTCAAAACATAATCTAAAATTAAAATACAAATTTAAAAGAACAAAACTGACATAGTGAGCCTCTAAAAACACTCCAACATGCAGACAAGTTATTCCAAGAGTAGAATCCATAAATGAAATTGAATCTGTTATAAAAAATACGTGTTCTATGGTTATAATCTTCTATTCTGCCCCATCTTCCTGGCTGACACAAAGGGAAATCTTGTGGAGCAGCTGAGAAAATGCTCTACATATCTTCCAGGCAGGGATATTTATCTCAGATACTTTTTGGCCTTTTCTGATACCAGGGTTAGTTCCCAGGGCAAAATCGCACCTTTTGTTTTCCTTAATTTTTAATCCCTTTTACTCCAAGAAGGATCAGAGCAGGTGTATTTGTAGTAACCAGCGAGATTCATTTCAAGGAAGGGACAAGTTCCTGGGTTCTCTAAAGTGGCTTCTCACTGTTGCCCTAGAGTTGTGCAGTCAATATAGTAGCCACCAGCCACATGAGGCTATTTCAACTTAAAATCATTAAAATTAAATAAAATTAAAAATTCAGATCCTCACACTAGCCACATTTCAAATGCTCAACAGCCACAAGTGTCTCATGGCTACGATATGGACAATACAGGTTACAGAACATTTCCATCATTTCAGAAAACTCTTATTGGGTAGCAGTACTTCAGAGCAAGAACCAAAAAATCAAAGCGAGAAAAGCAAAATTCTGGCTTCTTAGTGATCTATTTTGCCCCCAGTGGAGAGCGATTGCAGAGATGAAGGCTCTGTTTCAACTTTTTAATGGCTTATCAGGTGAAATGGCATAAAATGATTTTACAAACATCACATCCCAAAAGGCCACAGACTCATATTTTTTATTGAAATTTCTTACTGAACATTTATAGACCCGTTCTGAATTAACGAGTAGTTCATCACTAATTCAATGGTTTAATTTCTAAATTAGAAAGGCAATTTCCCCCACTTGGGACAAAGCCCTAAACTATGGTTTTAAGTCTGGCATGGAGCCAGACCCATTGGATCCCAGAGCTGACCACAAGGCATCTGGCCTCATAGCCCTGCTACTGCCAGGGCATGTGGGACAGAGGCAGTCTGACTTCTCGTCCCATTTTGCCCTCCTCCCACCTCTGACAAGAGTTCCTCCAACTGCACTGGCCTCGAGCAGCTTTAAGGCCCTAGTTGTGGTTATCTTGGGTTAAGATAGGTGCAGGACTGAGGTGGCTCCAGCAGCAGTAAGGACAAATGCTAACTTCTGAGGGTAAGTGTGTGTGTGTGTGTGTGTGTGTGTGAGCAGAAATGATAGAAACTGTATCTCTTTATTCTGAAAATGAACATTATTTCATTTTTTCTTGATTCCCTATTAGCTGGTCCTTGTGAAGTAAACAGGCAGGAAGGAGGCCTGCCTGTTGGAGCGAGCTAGCCTGGAAGAGTTGGAAGAACCGTTTAGCAGCTTTCTCAAATATAAAAAGCTCTGAGAATTGATGCTCCAAACCGAAACACTTTTGTTGGATTCTTTCATCACAACAACATACTTCGCTAATTCGTAGAGTCATAAGACAAAGTCTGGATTTAATATGGCCCATCAAGAAATGACCAGTTTCAGACATGACATGACCATCTAAAGTCTAGAGTGGGAACAATAGCTCGTTCTTTCTCCTCAATCCAAAAGTAAAGCAGTGCCTTGCTATAGATGCTGCCCTGAACCATGGTCTTATTTCCTATAGATGCTTTAGACATAAACAACTTCTTTTTGGGGACATCAGCATAAGCTAAACAAATTGTCAGCTCCTCAGGCAAAAAAACACCCAAACTAAATTTTGACGTATCTATCTATCCATTATAATTAAGCAATAACAGATTAATTTTCCATATGAAAATCTGAAGGATTAAGAGGAAGACTATATCTCTTTGATAAGCGTAAGTAAAGAATAAATAAAGATACTTAAGTAAAGAAATAAAATATGTCTGAGTGCCTTCTTAGCTCTAATGCTTGGGACATGTACTCTTCACAAATTCAAGGTGTTAGGTTATTTAATAAAAAGTGCTGGCTTTTCTTTTCTTCTTTTTTTTTTTTTTTTTGGTAAGGAGAAAATGGAGTGCTGTGGATTGAATGTTCCTCCAAGACTTAATCCCCCACTGTGGCTGTTGAGCGTGGGAAATCCTATTATGATAATTGAAAGGTGGGCCTTAAAGAGGCGATTAGATTGTGGTGACCATGCCATAGTGAATGGATTAATCCATTTGATGGCTTAGTGGTGTTCATAGGCATAGTTCTGAGGGCTTTAAAAGATGAGTCAGTGAGGAGGTTGGTCTCTCTGTGCTCCTGTCATGTTTGACATGTGACATTGAGTTGCTGTCACCACCCACCAAAGAAGGCTGTCACCGGATGCATTACTTGGACTTTGGAATTCCCAGCCTCCAAAACTGTGAGCAATAATTTCATTTTCTCATAATTACCCAGTTACAGATATTTCTGTTATAAGCAACTGAAATGGACTAATACACAGAGGCAGTTAGAGCTAACTTAGTATCTTTGGTCACTTCAAAAGTAAGCAAAACCAGGCCAAGCCCGTGGCACACTCGGGAGAGTGCGGCGCTGGGAGCGCAGCGACGCTCCCGCCCCGGGTTCGGATCCTATATGGGAATGGCCGGTGCACTCACTGGCTGAGTACCGGTCATGAAAAAGACACACACACACACACACAAAAAAAAAAAAAAAAAAAAGAAAGCAAAACCAAGCACTCAGTGAAATGGGGTAATCCTATAGCAAACCTGACTTCTCAAGCCAGTTACTTTATGCTTTCCATTATGCCAGTGGAAGTACCAGAGCAGAATCTTTGAGACATATACATCTCATTTCTGTTAAATAACAGGCCATATTAAACTCAAATGCTACTTTGCGTCCTATTCACTCTAGCAGAATTAAATTCTAAAGGTCTAAATACTGTAAAACAAAATTGATTAGGGTAATCTACTAGAATTGAATTAAAGAATACTTAAAGCATTAGTCATAGGGATTACAGAAAAGATTGTCAAGCCACTTCATTGTCTAAAGCTTGAGTAAGTCAGGAAAACTCTAAACGGAGAAGACATGGCTAGAATCTAAATGGGCAGACAAGTTCTCCGTCATCAAAAGACAAGCAATCCCTGTTGAGTCTGTTTTTTTTTTGTTCACAGTAAGGGACTGACAAGTAGTATTTTCCTCCCTTATAAGGTAGCTTGAAGCTATTCATTTACCTTAAGACAATTGACCCTTGTACTTATTCCACAATAAAATGTATGAACAGGACATAGGAGTCCCCTTTTCTTTTTAATTTGGGACTGTACATCTATTCCAAAGAGCATATTTATCATGCCCATAGGTGAATACGAATGCAAATGCGCTATTTCCTATGTACATACACATGGTGAATTTTGCATTACGATTTATTTTCAAGATAGTAATACAAATCTTACATAATGTTTACAATAATTTAGTACTTTTTTTTTATCCTGATGATAAGAAAGCTACTGCAGAACTATCAGCAAACTTCAAGAACAGGCTCATTTAAAAAGTTTTCTTCGATAAAATTCCCAAGTTTCCAAGGCCCGCACGTAGTTAGGACTGTAAAAAGAAGCTTTATGAAAACCTGAGTAGGTATCATAAAATAGGTGAACTGGAACACGGTTTTAATTATTCCAGAGTGAGGTAGTTTATAGCTCATAGCTTAGCACCCTAACAATAGGTTTGAAGTACTGACTAATTGTAATTTTGTCAGTCATAACCTTGAGACATGGAAAAACAAAAGTGTGAAACACTCTGCTTGGATCTGTGAAGGGCCGGGGGGTTAATCTAATTTAGATTAAACAATGAGTTCTATAAGTTCAATACTTCACAAGCATCTTAAATTAGTATTGCCAGAGAAAGTATAAAAATTAGCAAAAGAATTTTTTTTAATCCTTAATTTGGCGATAATCATCAGATTCAAAAGGATTTTCAAGGTACAAAGGAATAAAAGTTTTCATTTAGTTAAGATGAATAAATGTGCAAAAACCTTGTGGAGGTTAAAAATAGTTGTGCATATAAATCAAGTGATAGCTCCTCTGCTGTACTCCTATAACAATTGTCTGTGCAAGTTTTCTGCTATTTATCATGAAGTGCCTCGTGGCACTGCCTCCATTGCTTGTCTGAAATGCTTTTTCAAATCTTTTGTGGTTATTTAACCATTCATGTTCATTTGATGAACATGTATCTGAGTACTGCTGTGTGGAAGGCACTGAGATAGAGAGTTCCGTATGAGGCTCTCATCCACTGCTGGGGGTGAGAGTGATAATCATGCAAATAAATAGAGAAAAGAGATTGATGTACAATAAATAATTTATCTGGTCTTAGAGCTAAGCTTCTAAACCCCTGAACTTTCTTAAGTGATAGGGGTGTCTTTGTTATTCACGGTGGGCCCCTGGATAGTTTGAAGATGGTGCCGGCCACGCCAGGAAGACCAATCATGTGACTAGAGGATTGGGGGGGCTTTGAGCCTCTTGATATCAGCCTGACCTCCAGGGAGGAGAGGGCTGAGGGGCCAGAGACTGAGTTTAATTGCATGGCCAATGATTTAATCAATCACACCTACATAATCAAATCCTGATAAAAATTCTGATCACCTGAAGCTTGGATGGGCTTCACTGGCTGGCAATGCACACCCAAGTGTGGGAGAGTGATGTATTCTCACTTTACAAGAAAAGGACATGGGAAACCACATTTTAGACTCTCCAAGACCTCATCTAGGTGCCTCTTCATTTGGCCAGTCTTGATTTGTGTGCTTTATAACACAACTCTAATAGTAAGTACAGCTCTTTCCTGAGTTCTGTGAGTCATTCTGGTGAATTATTAACCCTGCAGGGATAGTGGGAACCCCCAAATTTGTAGTCGGTTGGTCAGAAGTATGAGTGGCTTGAGAACCCTGCAAACTTGCTGCTGGTTTCCAAAGTGAAGGCAGTCTTGCTGGGATTGTGCTCCTAATTTGTGAAGGTCATGCTAACCCTGGATAGATAGTGTCAGAACTGTGTCATGTACTACAGAGAGAGGTTCGGGTGGGGGCATGCTCCATGAAAAAAGGAAGAAGAGCAGTGGTGAGGAGTGGGCGGCTGTGTCAGCTGAGTAAACAAGGAGGGCCTCTGGATGGATTAACATCAAAGCTGAGATCTCCATGATGAGAAGTAAATGGGGGATTGACTGTGTGGAAGAACACTGCCCCTGGGTACTCAGCAAATGCCGCTGAGCTCTGAACAGGTATGGCAGCCACAACCTCCAACATAGTAGGAAGCTAAATGGCTGGGAGCCACACACTCAGCTATGAGACTAGGCAGGTGTATTAGTCTGTTTTTCTGTTGCTATAATAGAATACCTGAAACTGGGTAATTTATAAAGAACAGAGATTTTTTTGGCTCACGATTCTTGGACAGCTGCATCTGGTGCAGGCCTCAGGCTGTTTCTACTCAGGGTGGAAGGTGGCAGGCAGCCAGTGGGTGCAAGATTACATGGTGAGAGGAAGCAAGAGATAGAGAGAGGGGAGGTGCCAGGATCCTTGAAACAACCAGCTCTCACAGGAACGAAAAGAGTGAGAACTCACTCAAAACCCTCAGCTCCCAGGGAGAGCATTAAACTATTCATGAGGGGTCTACCCCCATGACCCAAACTGCTCCCAACACTGCCAAGTTGGGGATCAAATTTTGACATGAGCTTTGGCAGGGACCACATATCCACCCTCTATCTGCAGGGCTTCTCCAAGAATAGGTACAGGGTCAAGGGTGCAGGGCATAGACAGGAGAATATAGGACACGGAGGTGGGCAAAGCTTTTCTGATATCAAGGCCTGCCACTCTTTGCATAGTGAATGAATGTAATATTGATGATGATAGCTAAGGGCAACCTCAGTAATGCAGTTATGATTACTCTCATTTGCAGCCGAGGTAAGGTTGTGTGTGGGAAGTAGAAGTCCAAAGAGGTTAAGGAACTTGTCCAAAGGCACATGGTTAGTGAGAAAAGGAGTTGGAGTTTGGACTTGAGGGTGTGTGGCTCCCAAGTCTGTGCTCCTCAATATACCACTATGTAACTTTGCTGCTCTAAGTGAGGACCGCTAGTAGCAGCAGCAGTCTATAGCATCCCAAGACCTGTCCCAGACTTCCTAAATCAGAATCTGCACTTTAACAAGATCCCAGGTGATTTCTAAGCACGTTAAAGTTTGTAAAGCACTAGTATATAAGGCCTCCAAGCTTTACACTCAAACTTCTACTAGGAATCCAAACCTTCATCCTCATCCCTTCCACTTTGTTAAAATTTTCACACTCACTAAAAATAAACTAATTCAGGAAGAGGGCCATGTCTCATCTTTCTCAGTAAAAGCTCCCAGGTTGAATTCAATTCCAGGAGCTGATCCTGGAATTGGTTAGAATCTGTTTCACCTAGTGTTTTTCTCAATTCCAAGTGTGCTCCACACTGGGAATTTTTAGAACCAATAGACCAAGCCTAACTTTTTTCTGCAAATAGTGAGAGAGATTGCTTGGAGAGCTCAAGAGAAACCAAGAAAACCAACCAAAGCGATTCAATTTACAAGGAAAAGTCCCTCCTATATCTAAGGATACTGCAGAGTACCAAGTTCAGGGAGGGACAAGAGTCCAGGGAGAGTTCAAAGAGGAAGCAGGACTCACCCAACGATACAGATCTATAGAATCAGGGCTGGCTGTCAACCTCCTTCACACTGATTCTCCTCTGTGGGATGTGATGATTTCTCCAAATACAAATGGTATTTGAAAGGGCAGGTGTAAAAATCTTAAAAACCAATCACATGCACACTGTGACAAATACCTATCAATTGTAAAATAGAATCCTCCCCCCCCACCACATGCTAACTGTACTAATTTTACTTTCCATATCAGCAGGGAATTTGCAGCTAAAATTGAATGGCCAAGTAATCTTAAAGTACTATTCTTCCCTGGGGAGTTTTCCCTTTCTTCTAATTATTTAAAGTTGCTCTAGAGTCTGGAAGACAAAAGAGAAAGCTCCCTTCTACGGGCAAAAGTTGCTGCCTTTGTAATTGGAGCTGACCTCAGATATGCCCAGAGAGATCAATCCTTTAATGGGAAGCAGCCTAGGATGTGATCCTGAAAATTTCACTATTTCTACTTGTTCTGAGAGCCATGCCTGCTTCTTAGTTGTTAGTAGCCCGTGGATGTTATCAAAAAATAGAGATTGATGGTTTCTACACATCACTCCAGGTTTTATCCCCCCCCCTGCCTTCTATTATCAGGAAGAAAAAACAAACAAACAACCCCCCCCCCCAAAAAAACCTGCTAGAACTAGAAGTAAAAGAAAAAGCAGAAGTCATCAACTTTCTGCCACTGCCCTCTCACCCCCGTGGCTGTGGGTTTTCTATCAAGGTTTCCAGATGGTTGATCTCACAGTGGGGTATGATAAGGAGCTCTGGCACCACATTCTGGCACCACTCAGCTGTTGATAGAACTCACCAAGGTAAAGTTCCAGGTCAATGCTTCCTCTTTGGGTCTCAATATTTCTCTAGGCTTCAGGGAATTACTAAAGATGAAGGCTAGTGTCAAACTCTCTCTTGATTTGCTCTGCTGTAAACAAGCTGTGAGACCCTGGGCCAGTCACTTAACCTTCTTAGCCCCATATCCCTCATCTGTAAAATGAAAGGTCTGCACTGATCCATCTCTAAGACTTCCAGCCATCAGGGTGCTGTGATTCTTTGTTCTTGTTTTGAGCTATACTCGAGGCAAGTATACATAGCTACATTTTGTGGGAAGAAATGGGAGAAGGAAAAGAACTTGGAACATTGTCTCAGGACATAATTACTTCATAGTGATCAAATTTTCTCCGTTCAGGGATTTATTGCATCAATGCTCCCTCGAATATCGTTCCTGAGCAGATCATGGTGGTGCAAAATCAATACAGGGTGAAGACCAAGGCCACTTAAACAGGATTTAGTGAGTGGCTGGGTTGGTGATGGAGAGTGGTCCTCTGTGTTGATAATACCACCGTTATCATCCTGCATAGATTGTTCAGGGGCAACCTCTTTTTTTCTGAGTGGGGCCGAGTTAGAGACAATCTTCTGGAGCAGTAGGATAGGGAAGCGAAGTGAGCCAGAAATCAGAGTCCACTATGTAGGGGAAATCTTTAAAAAGCAAGGGCAGGGGCAAAGGCCTCACCCAAGGAAGAAGTGGAGAATCCTAGGAAAATGCTGTCTGTAATCCAGATTGTACATAGGAAGTCAGTTTACCCAGAATCTGTGACTCCATTAGGGATTGACAAAGCCCCGGGGCTCCGGGATTTCTCTGCTTGGGCAGATGGGTGTTGTAAAGACAGATCTGAGTCCCAGGCCAAGCCCGGCTTGAACACTTTGATGTATTCTTTTGTTTCTCATTCAACAAATATGTGTTGAATCCTTTCTAGGGGTCAGGCATGTGATACTGCTGAGAATACAAAAGTGAATGAGAAAGACTCTGTTCTTGCTTTTCAGGGGTCTGCTGGGAGGGGATGCAGAGTAAATGCAATAGGGGGAGAAAAAAACCCAATCATTTTATGACTTGTCAAAAGGAGGGGTGAAGAATCAAGGAGCATCTTCGCTCCTCTAAGAATGAGATGGGGGCGGGGGTAGTCTTTGCTTTTATAGCAAACTTGCACCTAATTAATTGTTTAAACAATTAATTGTTTAAAGTCCCTGTATCCCTAGAAGTGATCTGGTAAATCTTCACATCACATGGCTGAGAATAAAGCAATTATCTGGCAAATATTGTATTCCTGCAATTAATTATAGTCATTATAAGAATAAGATTTCTACCTCCAAAACTGAAATCTTTTATTTTTGAACTAATTCCATGAAAGTTTAACAGCCGCCTCCAAGACTGATCACCTATTTAAATTTGAAAGTAATGTCAACTTTACAAGAAAAAAACAAGCAACCCAATTAAAAAATGGGCAAAAGAGATAAGTAGGCATTTCTCTAAGGAAGATATACAAATGGCCAACACACATATGAAAAAATGCTCAACATCACTCAGCATCCGGGAAATACAAATCAAAACTACACTGAGATACCATCTCACCCCAGTTAGGATGGCTAAAATCCAAAAGACTCTGAACGATAAATGCTGGCAAGGTTGTGGAGAAAAAGGAACTCTCATACATTGTTGGTGGGACTGCAAAATGGTGCAGCCTCTATGGAAAATGGTATGGAGGTTCCTCAAACAATTGCAGATAGATCTACCATACGACCCAGCTATCCCACTGCTGGGAATATACCCAGAGGAATGGAAATCATCAAGTCGAAGGTACACCTGTTCCCCAGTGTTCACTGCAGCACTCTTTACAATAGCCAAGAGTTGGAACCAGCCCAAATGTCCATCATCGGTTGAGTGGATATGGAAAATGTGGTACATCTACACAATGGAATACTACTCAGCTATAAAAACGAATGAAATACTGCCATTTGCAACAACAAGGATGGACCTTGAGAGAATTATATTAAGTGAAACGAGTCAGGCACAGAAAGAGAAATACCACATGTTCTCACTTATTGGTGGGAACTAAAAATAATAAATAAATTCACACACACACACACACACACACACACACACACACACAAAACCGGGGGGGGGGTAAGAAGACATAACAACTACAATTCCTTGAAATTGATACGACAGGCAAACAGAAAGGACATTGTTGCGGGGGAGGGGGGAGAGGGAGGAGGGAGGGAGGTTTCGGTAATGGGCCACAATAACCAACCACTTTGTATATCGACAAAATAAAATTAAAAAATAAAAATAAAAATAAAAAAATAAAAAGAAAGTAATGTCTACCCTATCACTGGTTTTTGATCCTCTAAATAGCTCTTTTGTTTCTTTCCAGGTGAATACATGTGGTTTGAAGAAGGGATTTTGTGGTTTCACTGTGCTTTTTATCTTAGCTAACCATCTATCACTAGTCACACTTTTCATTTAGATTTGAGGTTTCCATTTGGACAGATTGGAAAAAAAATTATAACAAAACTAAAACAAACAAACAAAATAACTGTAAGAGCATAAGCATTTCACAGCGCTATATGGGAAATACAGCAGACCTGAGTGAATTCACTGATTTTCCTCAGCATTTTGATTATATGGGTCTGCAAGCCGAGATGCATCAAAGTAAAAACGGAACTCAGCAGGCATGGTGAAGTCAAATCAAACCACCGAAATGGTTGGGCAGAGCCTACGAAAACGGTTTCAGCCTCTGAGACTTGGGTCTTAATGCAAGAGACAGCTTCAGAGGGCTGTCACCAATCAACTTCTCAAATAGAGAAAGAGACATCTTTCAACATTGGATTTGGTTTTTGTAAACTCCAGCTTTAAACAAACCGGTAAATGACACAAAGAAGTTAATCTCTACAAACAGGATAAATGTGCTATCCCACTTCAAAAATTATATGAATTTAATCCCCCATCATTCATGCTATGTTGGTGACTGACATGGGTGAGGGGGGCTAGTGGTGGGATAAGACTTGCGTGAAATATTTTTGAGATATTTTAATGTAATCAGTAATTGACTCAGGGAAGAGAGTGGAGTTAGGAAAACAACTTTGACCTTGTGCAGAGAAAGCTGTTTCTACTCTCTGCTCCGTCTTTCTTCCCGAGCCTCCCAGAAGCTGAAAGGATGTTCAGAAATTTGTTGTGTAAATGCCATTTTCAAAGAAATGTTTTGTTCATTTGTAAAGCAGAAAGGCTAATATTTGCCTTACCCACCTTGCAGGGGGCTGTGCGTATCCAAGGAGATCATGCATGTGTAAGAGCTGGAAAATGCTGTGGATATGGACCACGCATCACTACTGTGTCTGTGTAAGGACACTCTTAAGGGGAGTGTGGACCTCAAACTGCTGACTGCTACCAGTCAAGTATGACGTATAACACATGTTCTCAGTTGCCTGGGAATTTTTTTTTCTCTCACAAACACAAAAATATTCCTCGTAATTGCAATAAAATATTGACTTCGCTTTTGTTTTCATGAAAATTAGATAAAATATGATTTAAAAGAGCCTTTCTGAAGCTACAGTAGTATAAGTATACCGAGACCACGCAGTGCCAACGAATAAGATAGTTTGTTTTATTAACAGATCTTAAAAATGTTTCTAAGAATAGCAGCCTTGGAAGAGAAATGCAAATGAACTTTGACCACTATACTTTTCCTATTTCCTCTTTTTGAAAATAAAGTCTGCCTGAAATATGTCTTCTATAGCTCCTTTCTTGAGCATCAGTTGCAATTATTTATATCACAAAACCTAATATTAAATTATAAGCCGCTTGTGTCTTCCAATATTTTTTCATGTGCCTTTCTCAAAACATGATTCAAATTTCTTTTTCTCATTCCTCAGAGTACCTAGTAAAGTGCTAGATACTGCACAGACCCCCAATAAATTCTTCCTGAGAATTGATTTATTAAGCTGAAACAAACTAATATTAGCTACAAACCATTAAAATATTACCATATAGACTATTTAACATTACCAAAATCTTCTCTTTAATAATGATACTAAGAAATTTGCAGAAGTGGAATTCTTATAACTATATTAAGTTAATCAGTTGCTGAATGTGAGCCTTGTCTCTAATTCAAAGCTCACTTCAGAATTAGAATTGATAAGCCAGAAATATTTTACTTTTATATGCTAATGAGTTGTTATGACATAATGAAACTGATTTTCATTAGATAACACATGAGAGCCTGTCTAATTCTAGGGCACGCTATAGTCCATCTCTTAGAATATTTGTTTAAAAATGCATATTTATTAGTATTTTATGTCAATATCTTTTTCTTAAGCAGTCGAAATTAAATTTCTTACTGTGCAGTTCTACTAAGCCCGACTGGATAAAGGAAGCATTAATGTTCAGTAAATCTATGCCAAAGATCTTTTTGACCAGTTTCAATTTTAAAGGTGGCATTTTCATTTTCTCAATGTAAGAAGAGAAAAATCAGCACAAACTCCATCTCTCTTTTGTACCAGGAGCATTGCATTGCTTAATTGCCGACAGCCTCGATTTACTAAGTAGTAAACTGTTAAGCACGCATCATTACATTCCTTAGGACACCTCTTTGAGTGGGTGCAATAATTTAGTACCGAGTATGTCTAATTCTCCCTTGATTTATGGAAGTGGTAATAATATTCCATCTCACATAATGCTTTGCTAGGAGGAACCCAAATCCAGGCACTAAAATCTTTATAGCCTCCCCAGGAGGAGTTGCGACGCAGGTGGTATTCTCATTACTGCAACTGAGAAAATGGAGGTGATTTCCTGAGGTCTCCTGGCAAGTCAGTTATTCAGGCAGCAGAATCGAGGTGTCCTGATGCCTAGCACACAATCACAAAAGCATAGAACTCCCAAGAGAGTCACCCAAATCACGTGTGCAGAAAAGAAGAGGGAAAATGTTGCTCCAGATGCTCATTGCAGAATCCCCATAGCAACCTGTCACCGTTCCCTTCTGACTGCACATAAAACACACCGAAGGGTGTCAAACAACATAAAATGCTAATGGTGCCCTTAATTAGGTGGGACCATCACTCTAAATCTCTTGCCTCCCCCTGTCCAAGCTAGCGGCCCCAAATACCTCTTTGTGGTGCCTAATCCTGAAAAGCAAGACGACGTTACAGAAAACAATCTTTAGCTTGCAAGGGACCATCAAGCTCTGATGATGATGAAGTTTGATAGCAATAATGTCAAACTTTATACAGTCATAATCCAAGTTTACAATGATACATTAAGCCATAATGCTACTATTTATATCACCATAAACTTAGTTTATGGTGATACAAATAGTCACGCTAATGGCATTAACAGAAAGCATTCATTGGAATCACAGCTGTTGAGTGCTGCTTTTATGCTATTAGCATTGCTGTTTATATCACCATAAACTTAGGTAGTCAAACTTGTTACATATGAATATACAAGGAAGATAGATATCCACATTTGATGCCCAAATCTAGGATCCTGTACTGAGATTGTATAGCTGTTGCTGTCCTGTACATATTAAGGTCTATCTAACTCTCCATTAGGCTCTGCTTCTGTTGCACGATGTTTCTGTAGGAGCTACAGAAGAGCAGGTCTGTTTTCTGGCCTCCTCTGAGGGGCCGGAAACACCATTTAAACGTGATACAAAAGTGCAAGCCACAGATGCTGGGCAAACTTACTGTCTCCTTGGCAGCGCAGGGGACCCACGCTCAGCTTGGCTTCAGAGCCTTGCCTGTCAGTATCTCCAACCACCACCTGGCTCACCGGCAGGTGATCTTTGTAGGATAAGAAGCCAGCATCCTTCCTCCTGGGTCACGGGGAAAGAAAAGAAAATGAGGAGGCTGAGTTAGAAACATGTCTTTTCTGCTAATTGTCCCACTATGCACAACATTTCAGTAATTGTTAGGAAATTCACTAAGCAAAACCACAGATAGAGAGCTGTTTTCTATCTTCATAGATCGTCTCCTAGCATATCACTCGGAAGCAATTCTGGCATCGTTGCCTTCTGGAGAAAGAGCTGACACCCGGATTTGCAGAGATTCTCAACCAATATGCTGCGTCCTATTTTAGGTTGAGAGTAGACCACAGCACATGCCAGACACCCAGCACACGTGCAGCACATTCGCTGTTGCCACAGAATCAGAAGTTCAACAAAGTCAACCTGATCGTTTGAATAACGAGTGCAAGAAAACCCTATAAGAAAAACTTTGTCTCCTTAATTGCTCTGAAGCAGTTCCTTCAGAGACTTTCTTTTCCTGCTAAATTTCCTTCATCTCGTCTTGTTTACTTTAACAACTGAAATAGTTTATGTGAAGTTTCCAAAAGAGAGCAGGTGCTCAATAAATATCTATTTCCATCTGTAATGAGGAGTGGAGCTGAGATGCAAGCCCAGTTTGGTTTCCCTCCCGGGTTCTCCTGTGTCTATACTTATCCTGTTTCAGGTCTTCGAACTCTACCGCATACCCTTCCTAAATGAAGGAAGAAGACAAGGCTAGCTGCAAAGTACTGATTCTAGGACGGTGCATAGAAACCCAGGAGATGTTCTCCGCGATGGACCCAAGGCAAGTTATGCACAGTGGTGTGGTTTTGGTTCCTGCGCAGCACAGATTTCACCTTAGGAAATCACTACCCCTCTTTCTCTTTTTCTGTTGCTGTGGCTGAGGGATGCTTTATTTGGGGCTGGATGGGTGGGGGAGGCACAAACCAGTGTGAAGTTATCCCGTGTCCATAAAACTGATCACAGAAAAGAAAATGGATTTTGGATGATAGGAGAATAAAAGAGACCGTTCAATAATCAGGTTAAAGATGTGTCAACCACATCTCTTGGCAAATAGTGCAGGAAATTGAGGGGGACCAACGTGGGAGTCTGCCTTGAAAACGCTATGCTGTTAGGAGCAGTTACTTATGCCTCTGGCCTTCTAAAATGTCAGTGATCATAGGAACTGACATTCAGGAGGGAGTCACAGAATTTGGCCAGTGGACCTCAAACAAACGTATTTTACACTGCCTTAGTTATTTCATTATTCCTAAGTTTCCCAAATAAACTCTTTTTTAACTGTTTATCGAATCTGAACTGAGATCATGGAAAAGAACTGTGATGCTTATTATCACTGTAGCTACTAATGACTGGGCCTCAAGTATCTCAGTGTTGTTAATCCCTTACTGTGCCTAATTCATAAATTAAACTTTATCATGCACACTTACATATAGAAAAAACATAGTATGTATAGGGTTTGTAACTTTCCATGGTACTGACCACGGTTTCAGGCATCCACTTGGCGTCTTGGAACATATCCCCCATGGATAAGGGGGGACTACTATACATTTTAACAAAATGTGTGTAAGAGCAACTTAAGAACAAATGTTTGGAAATATTCTAATCATTATGTAATTTTATTTTATATTTCTTTTTGGCAGCTGGCTGGTACTGAGATCAAACCCTGGACCTTGGTGTTATCAGCACCATGCTTTAAGCAATTGAGCTCACCAGCCAGCCCTTATTATGCAATTTTATTGCCAAAATTGATATGTGTCTAATCTTACAGGAACTCACACATCTACATACTGTCATAATTTGGAAATATAGTTTTTAAATCTTTGTAATAATAAGTGTAGAATTTCAGTGGGTTTTGTACTTTTAAAAAAATACTGAAGTTAGCCTTTAGTCAGCTATTTTGAAAGAAAAACTAACATCGGGGATGATAGAAATTTATGTCACATTTTATTAAAACCTATTCATCAATGAAATCGAAAAACTAATGTCATGATTAAGTGAACTTAGTAATGTACATTATTTCCATTTTACTGATGAGAAGAGTAAGAATCAGAGAATTTATCTTGACTGAGGTCACCAGTTCATATGTGATAGATTCAAATCCATACTATCTGGATCTCATCCTTGGACTTTTCACTAAAAAAAGGAAAAAACAAGACAAAACAAAACAGAATAAACTGAGTTCCCTCATGCCCAAGTCGACCACTGTTCTTAATGATACAGTATACTGAAGTGTGTAACGGGTTGCAGTACAGCTAATAGTAATAACACTCAGATATTCTTTATTAAATCAAGAAAAGAGGAAAAAAATTGTCAGCTGAGAAAATAAGAAAAAGTTGATTTCTCAATCATTTTTTGGTCAAAGATCTAAGTAGGACCACAGAGGTTTCAAAGCCATAAAGAACCGGGTGTGAAACTCACAAAGCAGTGGACTGTACATTGGTTGTAGAAACTAATTCATGGTGGCAATAAAGTGGTTTGACTAGCACAAAGTTTCTCATGTGATTCTACAGTGCAACCCACTTTTTAAAAAAGATTTGTGATTTGGAGAGAGGCCCTCTAAAATATCTATATGCTGTTCATCTTAGCACCTGTGTGAGTTTTTAGCAAGCAATACAAGCCTTTGTGGAAAGTTGCAATCCTTACAGATTGAGGTCAATCTAATTTAGGGAGATATTGAGTAACTATTTATTATGTTAGCATAATAAGCTAATTACATCTGTTAGTGGGCTTGTGCATTAGAAAAATTCTACTATTCACTTCAGATAAGCCCTCAACTCAGACTCCTGAATAATCTTACTATCAGCATTCTTACTAAAGTAAAACTTGATTCTAAGGATTTTTCTTCTCTAAACTGGCATTGCTGTTATTTCACTTCAGTACTGTTTTTCTGAGGAATTCTGTCTTACTCTGCAGTTCTTGTCTTGCTTGCTCTCTTCATCCTGCAGAGAAAAGCCAATAGGCCTCTGGGCAGTTCAGTCTTGCCCTTAGCTCAGTGAAAAAGCAAAACAAACAAACAAACAAACAAACAAACCAAAAACGCTAAAGAAAAGTTAACATCCCAAGTTTTTACAATTGTGAGCCTGCTTTTCTACCAGATGAAAGTTATCATACTATGAATCTGTTCTATAATTCTAGCAGAGAAGTATGTCTCTTTTGTGAACTTATAGAAGTACTTGGTAACCCTTAAAAAATTATAGTCCATGCACTTTCCTGTATTTCCATCACAGCATCACCTAAGCTAGAAATTTCTGGAAAGAATCCACGCAAAGTTATAGCAACAGAAGATAGTTCACAAAGAAATGTAGAAATGTAAAATAAACACATGAGAAGATGCATAATATTATTAGTAATCAGGGAACTGCAACTAAAACCACACAGATGAACTTTACACCTACCAGAATAGCTATAATGAAAAAGACAAGATAATAACAAGTGTTGACAAGGATTTGGAGAAACTGGAATTATCATACATCACTAGTGGGGATGTAAAGTGACACAGTAATTTTTGAAAACAGTTTGGCAGTTTCTTAAAAAGAAGTTAGACCTAAGTTGGTTGGAGTGTGGTGCTGACAACACCAATGTCCAGGGTTCAATCCCTGTACTGGCCAGGAAAAAAATAAATAAAATAAAAAAATAAAACATAGATATACCATATGACACAAAAATTCCACTTCCGGATATGTTCTCAAGGGACATGAAAGCCTATGTCAAAAAAGCCTTTTAGGCAGATATTTACAGAAGTTTTATTCGTAATAGCCCTGAGGTGGAAATAATGCAAATGCCCATCAGCTAGTGAATAGATTATCAAAGTGTGGCATATCCATACAATGGAATATTACTCAGAAATAAAAAGAAATAGAATGTGGATACATGTTGCAATGTGAATAAACCTCAAAAACATAAGTGAAAGAAGACAAATACCAATGACATATTCTATAATCCCATTTATATGAAATGTCCAAAAAAAGGCAAATTTACAGAGATGGAAAGTAGATCAGTGGTTGCCTGGAGCTCGGGGTGGATACAGAGAATAATAGTAAAAAGGAATCTTACAGAGTAATGGAAATGTCCCAAATCTGGATTGTGGTGATTTGTTGCCCAATTCAATGAATTTACTAGAAATCCTTGAATTGTACAGCTAAAATGAGTGAATATTATAGTATGTAAATTATACCTCAATAAGGTTATTTTTAAAAAAGCACTGTAAAAATAAATTAGAAATTTAAAAAAGCACTGTAGACAGTTGCAAATGTCAATTGGCAATGGGAGAAGACAATTCCTTTGTGTACATCTTACTGGGAATGCTAGGGTATGGAGCTTAACGGTATGTCTCCTGGCTTTAGTGTCTTCTACTTGGTGATTGGGAATCTGGGACTACAAAATCTTACTGACTCCTTTTTGAAAAGTGGCTTTACCCTGCTTTTAAAGTTTCTATCAGATTTACATATCCCATCGACCTTGCTTCCCAAATAGGATCTCAGAACACCTTTCTCAGAACACCCCTGTTCAGTGTTTACTCTGCTTTCCTCACCCTTGACATCTATAAACATTCTTTAATAAAGGTCAAGATTTTTAAATGGCACAGAACATCCTAGCAATTTCACCATGTTCCAGTCTCTTACTCATTCTTTATTCAGAATTTTCCCCCTTTATCACAACCTGGAATACCTGTAACATTCCCAAACTAGCTTTAAAATAGGGCCTGAACTTCATTGATAGAAAGCCAAACATTCTTAATTTTCTATGACATCCTTAGTAGTAAAACTCTGTTCAACTGTCACCATTTGTAATTGTAATATCCTGAAAATGCTACTAATAACACACACCCAAGATTTTTTGATTCATTTCAGTTATTTTTATTAAAGGATCTTTGGATTGTTCTTATTTTTTTCCATCTCTTCAATTAAAAAGCACATAAATTATAGTTGTACAGAGTTTTAAAGTATTCACAGTCTTATTTTATGGATCTCTCATTTGATCCTCTTAACTTAGTCAATAAGCTTTGGAGGTACAATGAAATAGGGAGATACAGTTGAATCTGACAAACTTTGATTCCCAAATAATTGTTCAGCAACACATCTACTGCACAAAGTGAGACAGACTCTATTCAGGCATGAGATGCTGCTACATGGTATAAATACTACATGATTATTTAAAAATCTATATCTAATGTTATATAAAAAACAGTGGGAAACCTATAAACTCAAATCTACACTAGTTCTAGTTAAATATTTTCTGAAGCAAATGAAAACTTTTGTTTTATTTTTTGTCCTCCACTCCAACTTTCTGTATTTTCTCTGCTCTGGGATGTACCCCACCGCCTTTGCCTAAACAGGAAACCAAGGCACCCACTCTTCTTCTGTCCTGTGCTCTGTTAAAACCTGCTCTAAGAGAATAATGTGAGAAATCATTTTCTCCAGTTTAGTAGAAGAAATGCTTTAATGAGACTGTTATACACAGTTTATGGGAGGCCATTGTTTTGGACTAGACCCCTGCACTGGGCCCCAACAGACCAGACAAAACCAAGATGGCGTCACTTGTGCTAAGTGCCATGTAACTAAACTGAACTTTGAAACAGGCCAGTTTTCAAAAAAACAGAAGATTCACAGCAACCAATCAGAGGAGGCTCAGTTTACCTGAGCCAGTGTGATAAGGAAGTTTTCACCATTTTAACCGTCGTAGGAAAGTGACTTTGAAATGAGCAATCTGCTCTTCATTCCCCGTTTCTGCTTTCTTCAGCCCTTTTCTATCTTATAAAGCCAACCTCTGCTCAACTCATTGAAGCACCCATTCTATTTTATAGAATGAAATGTTGCCCGGTTGTAGAATCACTAATAAAAGCCAAATAGATCTTTAAACTAAATGTGTTGAAATTTTGTCTTTTTGACAAGACCAAGGGCTGCTCCTGGAAATCAGATCTCTACAAATGGTGGAGGTTGCATTGGGAAGAGGGAGGAACATTTCTGGCGTTACTGAAATGACTATGTGGAGGTGACTGCATGTTCCCAACAGAGGAGCAGATTTGCCAGTTCCTCTAGGTTCATTTACAAAAATCTCTTTCGTATCAGAAGTCAATGCAGGGGCTATCTCACATGGCTGGGTCATCAAAGGATGAAATAAACAACAAAGCCGTCCGATACACAATAAAATAGAACTTTTTAAATACTTCTAATGGTGTCTTCAGTCTCACCATTGACTATTGAGATTTCCTCAATGGATGCAAGGTAGTGTTCTCTACAAGGCAATTAGAGTAATTAAGAAAACAACCAGCACAATTAGATCTTTAGAATCCATGCCTATGTCCCCTATGAAATGAAAGTAATTACAGATTCAATTACTCCTTTTCAGTGGAAATAGTGTAGGCTTTTTATAAATGCAAGACAATTATCTGTTCAGTTTAGACTCTCTTAGAAAGCCCTTGCAACCATTTGGGGATTCTAAGCAAAATGTTCTTTGATTTGCTCTTCTGGAATGCATGTTCCCTGAGGGCAGATATATTGTTTCGTGAAACTTTATAAAATAAACACAACTAGGCACTTAAAAGTAGCTGGCTCCGTGTGTTGCATGATCAAATAAACACATGAATAAACATAAAAATTAACTATGCACAATTCTGAAATAGTTGTCAGTACACGCAGTGAAAAGGCCACAAGACTTAGATTTAAAAGACAAGTCCTAATTTGGCTCTGCCTCTATGTAAAAGTAAGCTGGTTAATTTATCTGGGCCATTGTTTCTTCACACTGATATAATATGACTTTGATTTTGTCCTTTGATTCTAAGTGTGTGTGTGTTTGTGTGTTTAATTCTAGAGTAACAAGTAGTAATCATTTAAACAGATTGGGCATACTTAAATGTGTGCCATGAAACATCATAAATGTTAGGTCTATTTTTCATGGAGTGGGGTCATTGGTTGTGTGAGCTCTTTGAGGATAGGGCTTCATGGTCTTACACAGTTTTCTCAGAAGCTATTGGAACAGTACCCAGCACATGTTTGGGGAGATTATCTAGTTATCACACTCGTTTTTCAGAGGTAATAGACTAGGAATAAAACAATGCCTTGCCTAAGGTTCTCAGCTGGTTAGTAGCTGAGCTAAGAAAAATAGTTTGAACCTCCAGTATTCTACAGTTTAAGAAAAGATGCATGTTTACATTTCTCAAATTCTGCTGAAATAATTTCAATTGATTTCCTTTAAGTGATATGAAAATCTATTATTTTTATCATATAGGAAAATAATGTCACTGGATTGAAGACTAGTTTGGACTATTTACATTTTACTTTGCCCATCTATATTCATATTTTCCCTAAACAAGAGTTCCTTACATTTTTGAAAATCATGGTTCATAGATTGCATGATTAGCAAAGAGGTGGTCCATGATGCGTAGCCTCAGTGCCATTTCCATGTATTATAATCTCTAGCAATTAATGGCCAACTCCTTGCATTTCAGAAAGTAGTTAATGAGAAAAGCTTCCTTTATACTGGGCTAATTTTTATATCTTTAAAAATTAGGGTGAATAGTCTGGGCTCTGTCAATGTTTTTGAAACTTTATTTCTTTATTTTTGTAGTGAAAATATAAATTTATTAAAACAAGCTTTTCATGGGTACATATAAATGCTAATCTGATAACTGGAACTATCAGCCAGAAGTAGAAACATTGTAGAAAGAATTTGCAATAGGAAAAATGACTGAGAGAGGTCTCTAGGATAAGAAATAATTGCCAGAATCAAAAAGCTACTTTTAAATAGTTCTCCTGTTGTATATTTCATATTTTTTAAGAGATTAAATTCTATTTTAAATTTTACAGTGATGGCAACAAAATCATAGAGTTTAATAATGGCCAAAGAGAACTCCACATTGCCTGGTTCAAGAGATAGGAATATCCAGACGGCACAGTTAAAACTGTATATACAAATGGTCATCAAGAAACCAAATACACATCTGGTTGAATAAGAGTTAAGGACAAGGATGGTAATGTTCTAATGAACACAGAATTGTAATCCTACTTGTGTGCGTTAATCATGAAGCAGCACTGATTTTCTTGTTTAAAAAATGTACATTTCTTATGGATTCTGCTGTTTAACTTATATAGACTGTATGTGTGCATGTATGTGTGTATGTAAATGGTAAAGATTATGTTTGGATTCTAAAATAAAAGTTTACACTGTATCTAGTTCATTTTTATATTCTTTGAAAAGTGCAAGGACACCTTTCATTTGTAATTCACTACCTTGTCTTTCTTTTACTAAGGAAAGCATCATTACTTTATTTCTGTTATAAACTGTATAGGTTTTGAAAACAATGAGTGCTTTTCTTGATTGGAGATGGTTAAAAAAACCAACAAGGGAACAAAGTACTTCACATGGATGTCCCACAGGCACATCAGCCATAGAACATGGACTTGACACAAAGTGTGCTCAAGGAGTAAGTGAACGTGTCTACAGCCAAAATGTTCAATTAGTACCAAGATTAAGGCATTTGATGTACTGCAGAGGTTCATTAATTGATACAGAATGGGGAGTTACAATGATGAATGAATACAAATAGGTCAAACAGTAATACAAGTAGTAGATAATCATAGGAGAAAGCAGTTTCAAGAAGGCTGACTCTGTAACTTGTCAGAAATGGGAAACCTGAGAGCAGAGGGGTGTAAGAGCTTGCTGGTGTTAACCATGAACCCCAGCCACCTCGATGTTATCACTGATAGGACCGTAGGCTGACAGAAGTGAGGTGCCTTTATTTTTTATTTTTATTTTTTACCTAGTGCCAAGAATGGCAGATGATTCATTTATTTATTTTATATTTTATTTTATTATACTTCTCAATATACATTGTAGTTGATTTTCATGCCCCTTTACCCGTTCCTCACCCTCCCCCCCCCACACACATCATATCTGTTCACTTGACTTAAACAGTTCAAGGCATTTTGGGGGTTAGTCTGTCTTCTTCCCCCCACCACCTTTGATTTGTTTGTGTGTTATTTATTTATTTATTTTTAGTTCCCACAAATAAGTGAGAACATGTGGTATTTCTCTTTCTGTGCCTGACTTGTTTCACTTAATATAAGTTCATCCATGTTGTTGCGAATGGTAGTATTTCTTTATTTCGAACCAAAAAAACAAATTCAGAAATTCGAACGTCACATGCACCTGGTCACTTATGACTGCCCCCTGCTTTTGCACTGTCTACCTTCCTTTTCACTCTTGCCTTGACAGCCCTGGGTGGCTTTCTTTAAAGTTGCTCATGGCTGGCGTCATTTCACAGGTTCTATATCTAGAGCACAGGGTACAACCACACATACTTTCCCCACAAAATTTTGAAAGGATAGGCCATTGCCAACACGTCCATGTACCTTCACCTTGAAATTAGACAGGGATATTCCATGCTGATGTGAGTCAGATGGTCGTTGTGTCTCTCAAACTGCAGAAAACATGAGTCAAGCTCTCTGATTCATTCTCTGTAGTTCCCCTCCCCACTTGCATGATGCGATGGTGGTTGGGGGTAGATAGAATAGGCTGACAACTCTACAAATAAATCTTTCCCATTGGTCTCTTAAGACTTCTCCAAGAATGGTTGAGCTTCTCTTATGTCACCTGAGAAGGTTAAATGGGTAACACTGGCAGAGCTAGCACTCAGCTTTGGAATGTGGGGGTACTCAATACCTTAGTCTAGTTCACAGCCTGGAGAAACCTAATTAATGACTTCTTCCTTGGATATGAAAAAAACTGTAAACCAATTTTTATAACATTACATTTTTACCTAATTTACTCTCTGTAAAGTATTTCTTAACTGTTCCCATACATGTCTGCAATCATGAAAGACAATAATCAGAATCTCTACTCCCTAAGTTTTTGCTTAAATAACTTAGCTCGCTCAAAAGAACATTAGTTCAGATGTATTTGGCTTCAGAAGGAAGAGCAATGTGCCTTTAATTTTTATTTGATGAATCTGACCATCCTAAAAATGCTATTTTTCAGTGGTACAAGCATTCTTCTTTTAACCAAGAAGCATCGATTTTTCTTCCTGTTGCCATTTCTAAAGCCTCCTCCAAGTATCACAAATCCATATAAATGATTCTCATATTGATGACTTCCGCAATCTTTTTCTCTCCAAACATCACATTATCATTAAAATTCATTATCAAGGCCACTTTATCTCAGCAGGTCATTTTGCTCCCCTAGTGGACACAAAAAACTGGTTTGAAGGTAGGAGTGGTTTCTTTTATCTATCTCTGAACTCTGTAAGGCCCTTAAAATGATCAATATTTGTTTTTATGTTATCAATATCTTGAAGATGTTGTGGGATATAAACATAAGAAAAAGGTACCCCCCCTCAGCTACAATATCGAAAAGCACTTTTTCTTCAAGATGAAATGGTCCAAATATAGAACTAAAATTTCAAAACACCTCTCCGTAACGGGGACTAATGTGAGTCAGAAGGCAGCCACAAAGAGCCTTAAGGTTGCTGTCAGTCTCAAGCCTGCAGGAAGAAGGATGAACCAAGAAAATTGAAAATAAGTGATTTAAAGTCTGGAAGGGAGCCAAAAGAATTATGTATCATAAAAGCCAAGGAATAGCTTCCAGGAGAAAAGAAGTGGCCAGTTATGTTAAATATTGCAAATATGGGTGGTATCAAAAATTAAAGAGTTGCACATCAGGTATGTCAATATGGAGATCATTGGTGGACGTAGCACAACAAGTTCTCGCAGAGTAGTGAAGAAAACGTTTAATGGTTGATTATCAAATGGGAAATGATAAAGTAGAGGGAAAACTTCAACTCTCGAAATTGGAACAAGAAATAGAAGGAGCAACGGTGTAGAAACTAACGGAGTTTTAGCACTGAGATTTTCTATATAGCCTGGGCACTGAATCAATTAATTATGCTTTATCATATAGGCCTGTAATCAAGTTGCTAACATTATTTTCCAAGCTTGGCAGCAAAAAGCCATGAACATAACTCTCTTATGGATATAGAAAGCATAAAACTTCATCCAGAGGATGACTTAAAGTGGCAGATAATCAGGAACATTCTGACCACTGCTGGGGAATGTAAGTCACACCTTAGCATTCTCTGATTTCAGATGTCACGAACAAAGAGCACCTGAGACTCTTTCTTCAAATCATAAATGGTCAAGCACATGGCTTTTCTGCAATTTGATGGCCAGAATATTTTGGGAAGATTCTTGGGCCTGCACCCTTGGAGAAAGTGACTGAAAGAAGAATTAAGTTGATAATTTCACGGTGAGGTTCTAAACTTTGTAGTTAACAATAGCCAGCTGGATCTTGGATCTTTAATGGGTTTGGAGAAAAACAGAAATTCAGTAACCTACTCAGGGACATTCTCAAACTTCAGTTAATTAGATCTTAATAAACAAGGTCATCTCTATTGGCAAGCTTACTTTGTAATTTAGAGGGTGCACCATTTATAATGCAGTCCAACTTACACATATTAAATGACTTATAAATCCTCCCTTCAGAAGAGAGGCAATAAAAATCCATCACTGCTAATTGAAGAATTACAGATACCATCAAAGGAAGGAGTGAGGGGCCTGAACTTGTAGGGCTATGCAAATCTCGAACAATGCAAAACTCAATTTAACAACAGTTTTATGGAGTGGATAAAGCATATGAGTGCCTTGTTTGTGTGAATTCATTTTTTTTTTCTTGTGAGAATCCAGAAGGGGTAATTGCCAGATGCTTCTTACAGGGCAGAGAATCTAGTTTGCAAATAATCTAAAAACAGAAAAGAAAAGTAATGTAAACATGTCTATGGAGGATTTAGTCATTTTATTTCAAAATAAAACAAAATCTACTTTTTTCACAGTTCCAAAGGTTAGAAGTTCAAGATCAGGGTGCCAGTAGGGTTGCTTTCTGGTGAGGCCTCTTTCCTTGGCTGGCAGACAGCCACCTTCTCACTGGGTCCTCACATGGCCTCTCCTCTGCACACACATGCAGTGAGAGAGCTCTGGGGTGTCTCTTCCCCTTCTAATAAGGGCACCAGTTTATCAGATCAGGGCCCCATACTTTTATGACCTCATTTAACCTGACTTACCTCCTTAAAGGCCCTATCTCCCCAAACACTGGGAATTAGGGCTTCAACAGACAAACTTTAGGGGGACATAGTTCAGTCTATAACAGTTGTATATAATTTCTTTTTATGTTGCATTTTAGAAAATATTAATGCTGGGAAATGATAATAAATTACCTGAAGGAAAAAAAAAAAAGATGTTTGGTCTCCCAAGTGTGGGAAATGCTGTATATATTCCTTATTTCACTCTTGAAGACCCAAAATACCAAATTGTATTATAAAGACGATGAGAATCCCTGCATCAGATAAGATACACTTAACATTTTTAAACTCAGCATCCTGGAAAAGGAATTTTTTTTCCAGCACAAATATTATTATCCTGAGAAATAATGTTTTATTATGCCAATCTGCGGAGTATAGTTTTTGACATTCTATAGTTTCTCAAAAGCAGCTTCCCACTCCTGCCCATTGTCTATCCTGTTTATTTTCAAGGAGCAGATGTAATTTATGTAATTGAAAGATTTAAAAAATTGAGGCAGAAAAAATTAATACCTATCAGATTTATGTGCATAAAATTGCTCATAGTATTTCCTTATTATCTTTTAAAAATTATTTATTTACTTATTTTAATTGACACATTGTAATTGTACACACTTATGAGGTACAATCTGATGTTTGGCACATATATATATTATATAATGATCAGGTCAGGGTAGTTAATGTATCCATCATCTCATGCATTTATCATTTATTTGTGGCAAAAACATTCAAAAGCCTCTCCTTTAGCTACTATGTAATATACAAAACTTAGCTGTTAACCATAGTCACCCTACTGTGTAATAGAACATCAGAACTCATTCCTCCTATCCAATTACAATTTCGTACCCTTTGGCCAACTTCTCCGTTTTTCTTTCCCTCTTCCCCTTCCCAGTCTCTAGTAACCACTGTTCCACTCTCTTTTTAATACCAACTTTTTTTTTTTTTTTTTAAGATTCCACATATGAGTGAGATCATGTATTTGTCTTTCTTTTTTTTTCCCCTTTTATTTTTATTTTTTTATTTTTTTAATTTTATTTTGTCGATATACATTGTAGCTGATTAATGCTCCCCATCACCAAAACCTCCCTCCCTTCTCCCTCCCCCCCCCAACAATGTCCTTTCTGTTTGTTTGTTGTATGAACTTCAAATAATTGTGGTTGTTATATCTTCTTCCCGCCCCCCCCCGGTTTGTGTGTGTGTGTGTGTATGTGTGTGTGTGAATTTATATATTAATTTTTAGCTCCCTCCAATAAGTGATAACATGTGGTATTTCTCTTTCTGTGCCTGACTTGTTTCACTTAATATAATTCTCTCAAGGTCCATCCATGTTGTTGCAAATGGCAGTATTTCATTCGTTTTTATAGCTGAGTAGTATTCCATTGTGTAGATGTACCACATTTTCCGTATCCACTCATCTGATGATGGGCATTTGGGCTGGTTCCAACAAGTTAAAAGACAACCAACAGAGTGGGAGAAAATATTTGCAAAATACACATCTGACAAAGGATTAATATCCAGAATATATAAGGAACTCAAACAACTTTACAAGAAGAAAACAAGCAACCCAATTAAAAAATGGGCAAAAGAGCTAAGTAGGCATTTCTCTAAGGAAGATATACAAATGGCCAACAGACATATGAAAAAATGCTCAACATCACTCAGCATCCGGGAAATGCAAATCAAAACCACATTGAGATACCATCTAACCCCAGTTAGGATGGCTAAAATCCAAAAGACTCTGAACGATAAAGGCTGGCGAGGTTGCGAAGAAAAAGGAACTCTCATACATTGTTGGTGGGACTGCAAAATGGTGCAGCCTCTATGGAAAATGGTATGGAGGTTCCTTAAACAATTGCAAATAGATCTACCATACGACCCAGCCATCCCACTGTTGGGAATATACCCAGAGGAATGGAAATCATCAAGTCGAAGGTATACCTGTTCCCCAATGTTCATCGCAGCACTCTTTACAATTGTCTTTCTTTCTGTGACTGGCTTACTTCACTTAACATAGTGACTTCCAAGCCCATCCATGTTGCTGCAAATAACAGGATTTCATTCTTTTTTTTACAGCTGAATAGTATTCCATGGTGTCTATATATACCACATTTTCTTAAATCCATTCATTCGTTGTTGGACACTTAGGTTGATTCCTTGGCTATTGTAAGTTGTGCTGCAATAAACATGGCAGTGCAGATATCTCTTTGACAGACTGACTTCATTTCCTTTGGGTATATACCCAGTAGTGGGATTGATGGATCTAATAGTAGTTCTATTTTTAATTTTTTTGAGGAGCCATCATACTGTTCTCCATGATGGCTGTACTAGTTTACACTCCCACCAACAGAGCACAAGTGTTTCCTTTTCTCTGTATCCTCACCAACACTTATTTTCTTTAGTCTTTTTTTAAATAGCCATTTTAACCAGAGTGAGGTGATATCTCATTGTTGTTTTGATTTTCATTTCCTCAAATGCATTTCCAGAACTTTAGAAAGTAATAAATGAGATTAAGAGTCAGAAAGGTCGAGAGAACACTGGTGAGTCCTTAACATCTTGATCATGAATGCAACGCCTGCTGTTATATGCTTGTCCCCACCAGCCAGAGACAGTGTGTGTCTTAATCAACTAGCATGGAACAACTGTTGGGCTTCTGTAATAAAGCCCATTAAATCAATTTTTCTTCCTTGGGAAAAAAAAATGAGAAGCTACTCAGCCCAGATGTCCATCAACAAAGGAAAAATAAAAAAATTGGGATATATTTACATAATGAATAACACACAGTAATGAGATAAAATAAACAGTGGGTACACACAAAAACATGGTGAATCTTCAAAATATAACACTGATGAAAAAAGTCAGATGCAAAAAAGTCCATGTTGAATGATTCTGTTTATATGATTATCAAAAACAGGCAAAAGTAATCTAAGGTTATAGAAGACAGAATAGTGGTTACCTTTGGGGGGATTGATTAGGATGGGGTGCAAAGGATCTAGGGAACTGATCATGGTTTGTATCTTGATCTGGGTGATGATTTCATGGGTACGTTGATATGTAAAAATGTAAAAATGACTGAGCTCTACATTTCAGACTTTTGCTTCCCTCTATGAAAGTTATAGCTCAAGAAGGAAAACATTTTGGTGGCTTATCATTGCTTTCTAGGACAAAGTGGAAATTCCCAGTCCTGGTCCCTTCCATGGAACATTATCATTGCAACATTCTGTGTGTGGGGGTGCCTCCGAGCACACAGAATATGAGGTAGTCACTCCTTGTCTCCTTGACACATAACCCACTCACTATTACTCGATGTTGTTTACTTTCACACTTTCCTCATTTGCATGTGTCTTCTCTTTTCTAGGATGTCCCCTTTCTCTTTCCCCCACCTAATGAAATCCCTCTATCTTTAAGGACTTGTTCAGTTGTCATCTCTTCTGTGACACTTTCCCTGACCCCTCCTAGATGAATTAACTGCTGCTGCTTCTGGTTTCCATAGAAATTTAATTATATGGATAATGTAGTTATGTTTGACAACATAGATTGTGAATTTTTTGGGACCTTCCTGGTTTCAGATATTGATCTCCTCGTCTCCATAATACATTCTTACTATTCATCCTCCTTTTTGGATTGGGTCTTGTTACCAATGATGTAGTAGGTTATATAATTCTCTGTCCTCCTTATTGCAATGTGACCTTCTGAGTAAAGATTATGTCATTTTTGTAGCCACAATACTTGACCTTGATATTATAACTTGACCTTGATAATTATCTTTATATTATAAGTAAATTTTACATTTCTAAAAGCAGATACTTTGCATTGTGAATTAACATAGTTAATTTTTTTGTTAACGTAGTTAAGTGATTAGAAGGTGAGATTTTGATAACATCGCTTACAACATCTATGTTATTCCTGGACAGGAAAGTATTCTGTTTAAGAAAAGAGGCTCTGATGTCAAACTATGTTTTGTTCCTGTGTCTTCTCTGTAAGTTGGACAAGTTCCCTAACTTACCTCTCAATTTCCTCTTCTGTTAAAAAATGTGGTGTGGGGTGGTAAAGCTTAAACACATTAACTGACTGTAAATTACTTAGCCCTGTGCACGTAGTAAGCATTCATTAAGTGTTAGGTTAAACCATATGAAATTGCCAATATTCACTTACGTGTTTAACATGAAAAAATGGCAGTTTCACGTGGTTCAACGTAATGTTCACTACTATTAGTCACCATTATCCTTTCCCTTTACAATGCTGTCCAACAAACAGCTCAAAATAATATTTAGTAGGGCTATAACACAAATTTAACAGGTGTATAAAGAAGTCTACTTTTGGTTGGGGCTCATGCTTTCTCCCAGGTAATGAAGGATGATCTCTGTCTATAACAGGAAAAAGTTCATGACAGAGGCGGCAACTTGCCAAGTCTCCTGCCCTTCCTCTGAGCTTGGGCTGCCTGCTATACAGCTCCATCAGCATCAAGGTTAATTCTCAGAGCACATAAACTAGCATTTTAATCAAGTGCACACATTCTAACTAGATCCAAATATGAATTTATTTAAACATTGTATCGACAAGCTGACTTGAAAGAGTACTCGTGAACTTACTTGTAACAACTTTCAGACAGAATTTGCTTCCTTATTCATTCAACAAATATTTACTGCATGTCCACTAGGTTCCAGGCACTGCCACTGGTCTGGTGGGGAATGCAAAATTAGTAAGTCCCCTAACTCCAATATTCAAGGACCATATAACTTACTAGGCTTTTCATGTCTTGTTAAATTTTTTCCATAACTGAATAACTAAGGTAATACTCGATTCCCCCACCATAGCACATCAGGGATCGGTCTGTTTTGTTTCTATTTCTTTTTAGTACTTTTCCGTTGCTTTTCTTATTCTCTTTCTTAGTATTGCACGTCTACAGTTCTTCAAGAATAAAGTTTACCTCTTTGATTAATCTTAATCTCCCAATGTAATTCCCTTAATAAAGTTAATATTCGTTTAACTAGTTATAAGCATTCTTAAGAAAATCATGCATTTTAATTATAATTAATGAATATTCGATTACTGAGATTCTGAAATAAAAATTATACTGCCAATGATGAAAATGCACAATATCTGAATCTTTTATTACAGAATTACCAATAAGAATAATCTACGGAGAATAACTAATTTGTTCAAGCTGTGGTTAAAGCAAGTGCATGTGGAAGTAAATGTTTCAATATTACCCAATAGAAATGTTCTCTCCTTTATGTAATGTCTTTTACTGGAAGACTGTAGAACACATTACTAATAATGCCTTTCCTGGATACAACGCTCCTTTGAGAAGGGAGACAACAGTATTACTTCACAGACTCCAATGTTTAAAATGTAAGTCAGAGGTGTGAGATGGAGAACTCACTTCTCTACGTGTGTCTTTTGATCATCTTGTGCATTGTCACTCTGGGTATCTATTAAATGACCACACTAGCTCTTTTCAAATGGGCATACAAGAGGACCTCTCTGACTTCTCCAGGAGATATCAAATATCCCTTGGCATAGCAAGTAAAATAGATCAAAAGGAAACCAAACCCTTTAGAAGAAGGCAGAAAAGAGTGAGAAAAATGGATCTTTTCATTTTACTACATTCTAGAGATAAAAAGAGACATAACGTTGAGGTAAGCAGGAGACAGGAGTTCAATATAGGGAATAAAAATTAATTGCTAGATGGAAAATACAGACTTCTCAAGGATTCAGGTCAAAGATGTCTGGCATGTTTGAAAAGGTCAGGTTTGAGGAGGAGACACTTAAAAAGATACTTGAGAAAGAGCCTTCAGAAAGCTTTTCACGAAAAGGAGATGCACTGGCCTTCCATAATCTATGTGCAATTGCCCCCTGTGCATAATTTGTTTATTTAACCTCACCACCTACATTTTTTGTTGCACTCAAGAATTACCTGCATGTAGGCTGCTACTTATTACCTGGCTGCCAGGAAAGAAGGGAAAAGCTGATTGCTAGGCCTTCAAAAATGGAAACAAAAGAGCCTAAGGTAGCATCATTTGCAGAGGAGGAGTCCCGGGGTGCCACGTGGGGAGAGCCTCACTCCCCGCTGCCTACTCTCCTCTGTACCTCAGGCCGTCAGTCTCCTCCTGTGTTTAACTTACTTAGGGTACGAAATAATACTCCAAATAATACTCTAGTTGATGCTAGTCAAACACTGCTTATCATTATTATCACCATGGTACAATGTTCTTTTTCCTTGTCTATCTGGAATATTCTCATATTTGGCAGGCTAATTTCTGGCAATCCAAGAATTAGATATGTGTTTTAATCAAATACAGCTGAACTTATATAACACCATAATGAGCCAGTCCCCCCTCATTTGTTAATCATCTCACATTCACTGGGTTTCTTTCCCTTTTTCTGCTTCAAATTTTGCTAGTGGTGGCATAAAGCTCTCACGTATGACCTTGATTTGTCCTACTCATTCATCAGTTACACATACTGACTTAAGCATTCCAACATGTAATTCATCTGCTTCCAGCCCTCAATAAAAATTGCTTATTGTTTTTCTTTACATGCAGGACCACTGTATTATAGTGTCCACGAAGATCCTAACTTAAGTGCCTAAACTATAACCACTCCATGATTCTGACGGTCCTGATTCTGATATTGTGGGAGTGGTGGGCCAAGGGGGTTCAGGGTGTACTTGCATGAAGTAGTCAGCAGTCTTGGGAACCTAAATGAAGAAGAGAGCTGAAGGGCTGAAGCTTGTTCCTAAGATAATGGATCAGGCTTGGAGAAAAGGAGTAATTTTGAATAAACTGAGATGCCACTCAAATGGTTTCAGGTCATTGCTAAGAAAGATGCAACAAAAAACTGATTTAGGTGACTTTCTTCACTTGCCATGATGGTGGTGTGGGCCAGACCCTGTGTCCTGAGGATTGGGTACCCCACATCTGTCCTAGGAAAGTGCCAGAGAGATTCAAGTGGCAGGTGGAACAGGAGAGAAGGGCATTGACAGATGCCGCAAGGCCACTGGAAAACCATGTTTGCACTCATGTGTAAGCCATCCACTGGGAGCTCTGACATAACTGAAGAGAATTAGAGAGTGGCTGAGGATTCCAAAATTGCTAATTCATGTGGAAACAGAGAAATGCAATTTGTTATGTTATTACTAAACTGATGTGGCATGGGGAAATACTAGTCTCAGTGGGCAAAAAGAGAAACAAAATTTTTTAAAAACTTGATTTCTACCTGGGTTTCAGAATCACAATTTATTAAAAAGTGGGGTCTTTTGGTATAGAGTTATGTTCAGTGTGGTTCTTAGACATGTTGTGCCAGTATCATCCGGGACCTCATTGGCAATGCAGAATAACAGGCCCCACCCCAAACCTACTGTGAAAAAGTCTGCATTTAGCAGTAGTCCCAGGTGATTTATATGCACAAGACCTTAGGAAATGGGAGACAAACTGATGGGTTAGGAGTTAATTTGGCCAACAGACAAAAACAGCAATTTCACTGTCTCTCTTTATTTATTTACAATATGTCTGTCTCCTGTAGGTAATTGAGGCTTAGGTGTGGTACACAATACATTGAACTTTGTATGATAATATTTTAATAAAATTATGCATGTTTTATATCTGTACTAGTCTTGTAAGATTTTTGGCTCTAGGTTCATGAATTAACATACAAAAAGAATTCCGCTCCCATGAAGAAAGAAAGACCTACTATGAAATCAATGCTCGCATCCATTTCTCAGGCAGTTATTCGCAATCAAAGGGCAATTAATGCATCATAACCATCTGAGGACCTTGACGGAGCTTGAGGTCCTAGAGATTTTTGGATAAGTGTGAGACATTTGACATCTCTGATCTCAGATCACAGTGATTCTGATACTCCTCCTCCTCTCCCAGCTTTTAAATAAATACACGAGTAAAACTAAAATAGCCTCTACAAAGTAATTTGTACTTCCAAAATTAAGCAATACTTGCTCTCTAGTATTCACGTAAGTATTTGTTTTTTGTTTGTGATCATTATAATCAATGAGTTACATTTGAATAAAGAACACAACACATTTCAGGCAAAGGAATGAACTTCTAGATAATGTCATTCAAACTACTCATTATACAGATGAGGAAACTATGCTCTAGAAAGGTAAAGATCATAGCATTTATTAATATTTCTTCTTTATACCTCTTTTATATATCCAATTTGATTTCCATTAATATATATGTATATAGCACAATGTTCATGGCATTTAGACTTTAATTTCAGTGCATCAACTCTACTGATAATTTTAAAATTGCAAAATGTTTAATTTCCTAGTTAACTAAAACTATACATAATTGATGCAATTTTGGACCACAACGACCTATGAACATCACGTTTCTTTCACCATCTCACTTTCAACTGTCTTTTCCTCCAGTGAAATTCAGCCACCTACTTTCATGGTGATACCCTTGACCTGGTTGTGATGTTTTCAAATCTTTATTTTAATTACCCTAACCTCTACCCACCACCTTTACTTTCCCAGTTCACTTAGTCTGGTTCCCACATCCAGTATTTCTTCTGCTGGGACCTTCAGTTCATTGACTCTGCAGTTCACTCTGTGCTCCACTCCTGTTTCACTCCCTCCTTAACTAGCTTAGATTCCAGGGTCAATTGCTATTATCACCCCTTTGCAAAACACACAAACAACCTCAGCTCCCTCTGGTATGTATGCATGTATGTATGTATTTATTTATTATTGTCACATAATCATTATAAAAATTTATAGGGTAGAGTGAGATGTTTTGATACATATATGCATGTGTAAGGATTAAATCAGGGTATTTAGCATTTCCATCATCTTGAACATTCATCATTTCTTTGGTTTGACAGCAAAACCTCAACGGTGTTTAAATCTAACCCTCTGCTAACCTGTGCACTTTTACTTTCCTGGCAATTCCACTAACTTACCACAGTCAGTTTTACTCCCATTCTCTTAATCAACTCCTTTTCCTCTCTCCTCAGACCTCAAAAACTTTCCCTCCCTCCTGACTCAGTAGGTAGCATCACCTGGAAACTCAACCTTGGGAAAACCAGATCTGCATCAAAGTGGGAAAACTTGGTTGGAGAAAAACAAACACACACAGGTGCTGACCAGTCACACATTACACACAGACCACAAATACCACCTGGGTCCTCCGTGCTGTAGGACAACCCCATTAACTCCTCTAATCAATTCCATCTCCTGCTCATTCCCCTTCAACCTCTAGCCCAAATCCCTTTCCTTTCATACCTCAGGATCAGCTGATGACTTCACCTCTTATTTCTGAAAAAACAAAACAAAATAAAACAAAAATAAAAACAAAACATAAAGTAGAGAATCAGCCCAAGTAGGATTAAATCATCTTTGCACCCCTAAATCTACCTATATATCAGTCCATATATCCAGCCTTTGTGGACATGATGGACGAAAAGTCCCTGCCCTAATGTGAGACCAACTGGCTGTTTCTTCACCAGACCCCATTGCCTCTTGTCTGACCAAGTTCTTTGTGCTTGCTGGTGTATTCTATTTTATTTTCATCTTCACGTTTTCCCTTTCTATTGGGTCATTACCCAGAGTGTGAAAATATCCTACAGTATTCCTGTCTTAAAACAAGCATATACAAATTTCCTCATAGATCCTTATCTCCCTCTATCTATTGCCTCATTTCTATGCTTTTTATTTTTAGAAAAAAAAATCCTCAGAAGAGCTGTGTGTACTCAATGTTTAATTTTTTCTTAAGAAAAACAAAAAAGTCAGATGTTGATTTTAGTAAAGGCAAATTTGGCAATCTGGATCAGCCTTTCTGCTGCAGACAATGAGGAAAGCTAGACAAAATATAGACATATATAAGGGCTATCAAAGTAGGTGGAAGCTGTGAGACAAAATGGCCCTTTTCATAGCATGAAGAGGCTGAGGGAACAGAGTCTGGAGTCCAGGGGCAGTTAGGGGCAGTGGGGGCTCTGGTAACCTCCTCTTGTTCTGATGTGAGACCCTGAAAACTGCACTTTAGGATTAAGTGTAAACCAGAACCACATATGCCATTACAGTTACTGCAGGTGAGCTTCAAATCATCCCAAATCTGTGACTGAAACAATATCTCAACAATGCAGAAAATGTAAAACACTAATTCCATTTTTACCTTTTCTTGGCTCATATGCCATTGCTATCATGTATCCCACCCCCCACTGAATAATATCCTTTAATGTCTCCTTTAGGGTAGATCCACTGTTGCAAAGTTCTTTCATTTTTTGTTTGCTTAAAATGAGTCTATCTCCCCTTTGTTCTTGAAGTAGAGATATACCATTCAATGTTGGCAGCTATTTTCCTTCAGTACTTCAGAGATATTCCATTGTCATCTGACTTTCATGTTTTATGTTGAGAAGTTAACTGTCAGTATAATTTTGGCTTATTGAAAGATAATTTGTGTGGCTTTTTCCTGGCTCTTTAAAAGTATTTCTTTTTCTTTTTCCACAGTTTTACTATCATAAAACATAGAATCAAAGTGCTTCTGATGTCATATTGATTTTAGAAAATTCTCAACCAGTAGCTCATCAATTATTCTTTCTGCCCTATTTCTCTTTCTGGGACTCTAATAATGCATATGTTATATCTTCTCCCTTGTAGTCTCTATTCATCTTACCCTGCATTTTCTACCCTGTTTCTCCGTACTTCTTTCTAAATATTTTTTCATTTACCTATTTTCCAGGAAATACATTTTCTATTCATGTCTGTTTAATTCAATGTTCCTCAAACTTTTTAAATTGCCATCCCCTCAAGGAGCTGTTTTAGACATTTTATTTTCCAATCACGTTCCCATGAAGCTTTAATACATATATACCATTGGAAAAATGAGAAAGACACTGAAACAGTCACCACTGGAAATCCAAAAGATCTGTAAACCTATGAAAAGGTGCTCAATCTCATTAGTATCAGGAATATGATAATTAAAACCTCAGTGAAATGCCATTACACAGCTATCAGAATAGCTAAAATTAAAAAGAAATTGGTGCTACCAAAGTTAGTAAGAATGTGGAGCAACAAACTTTAAACCACTTTTACAAATATCTAAATTGGTTAAACTGCTTTAAAAAAATGTTTTTGCCATTATTTACTGAAGTTGAAGATTCACATGGTCTTTGGTCCACAATTCCACTCTTAAATGGAAATAGCTTCAACAAAAAACATGCTCATGTACACCCAGAGATATGGACAAAAATGTTCTAATAATTATTTCATTATTCAATCAGCTCAAAACTGGAAACAACCCAAGTGCTATGGTCTGATTTTTTGTGCTCCTCCAAAATTCATGTGGTGAAATTCTAACCCCCAAGATGATGACATTAGAAGTTGGGGCCTTTGGGAGATTATTAGGTCATAAGGATAGAACCCTCTTGAATGGGATTAGTGCCCTGACAAAGAGGCCCAAGACAGACCTCTCACCCCTTCCACTATGTGAGGACATATTGACAAGGTGTCATCTGTGAACTAGGAAGTGGGTGCTCACCAGACACTGCATCTGCCAGTGCCTTGATCTGGGACTACCCAGTCTCCAGAAAAATAGATTTCTGTTGTTTAGAAACTACCCAGTCTATGGTGTTTTGCCATAACAGCCCAAACATACTATGATACAAAGTGTTCATCAGCAATTTAAATTGTGGCATATTTATACCATGGAACATTATATCAATGAGAATAAACTATAGCTACAGACAACAACATGGATGAAGCTCAGAAACTTAATGTTGAGCAAAAGCAATCCAGGCACAAAAGAATACATATTGCAGGATTCCTTTTATATAAACTACAGAAACTTGCAAATGTAATTTATGGTGTTAGAGTTCAGGATAGTGGGTATTTTTGGAGAGAAGGGAGCAGTAGTGACTCAAAACATGAGGGAATTTCAGGCTGCGGCAATGTCTCTCTGCCCTTTTTTCTATCTGTGTGGTGGTTACATGAGTAGATTTGTTGTTTTGTTTTGTTTTTTTTAATAAATAATTGAGTTGTACATATATGATCTTGTGCTCTCATAGAGATGTCATATCTCATAATAAAAAAGCTTTTCAAAAATAAATTAATAACAGACATCATTGGACAAATGGAGGTTAGGGGTGAGAGTAGATTGTATGTCTTTTTATAACTTGATTTTTGAACCAAGTAAAGTGTTACCTATTTCAAAAAAGTTATCTAATTATTGACAAACATGAAATATTAAATAGTAAACTAAAATCGCATGTGAAAGTCCTATGGTCCATGGTCAAAGGGACTGGGTATGAGGAAGGGTGTCTGAATGTGCTTTTGTTCGGGTGTGTTAGTCTTCAGGCAAGGACGTCAGCAGCAGGGGGCTGAGCACAGTTTCTTTCTCCTCATGAGCTTCTTGGACTAACTGCATGATTTCTGCTGCCAACTCTATCCAGATTTAGGAGAAATGATAGGAGATGTAAACTTTTCTTTTGGATATTTCCAGAATTTCTGTTTTGTGTCAGAGCCCATTTAAACATGGCTCAAAAGAGATCCTCTGATGTGTTATGCTTATCTCATTGAGGGCTATTCTTTTTTTTTTTTTTCCACTGCCAAAGAAATAATCCTCTTGAGATATTCTCCAAGCGTCCTCTGGAAAACATTATTGAAAAATGTACACATAAATATTCACTTGGCTATTTTGTATTTCTTAAAACATGAAAAGGAACCAAATTTTATGTCCTAAAATTCAAATTTAATAATGCATATTTATTGGGTTTATTCAAATATAGTTATATTTATGGTAGTTGAAAGAGCTAGTATATATAAGCAAAGCAAATAGCTAAGTAGGCTAAGTTGGCTATAAATCTTGAATTGTTTTCAAGATTTGCAGTGTGCAAACCATGATTTTCATTTTACTGTAGAGTTCTTTCTTGGAGAAAAGTATTTCACTGTGTACAGCTCCTCTGTTAAACTGTGGTTTTATTACAATCAATGTTTCTTGGGTCAAGTCTGTACCCGTGATCATGAGCCATCCTTTGGGGACCTGCTGTGCAGAGGTAAAATGTATTTATGCTCTTTTTTTGTTCTTTCACCTATATATTAAGATCTGTGTATAGCTCTTTTGCTCTTTCACCTATATCTCAGCTGGGGGCTCCCAGAGGCACCTTGTCCTGGAACAAGAGGAATTTCTGATCCACTTGGCCAGGGACTGCGTCACATGATGACGGGAGGACGAGCAGGCCGGTGGGTTGCTCTCTGACCTCTGATTCTGTATATAGAATCGATTTCCTCTATTACGTAAGAAAGGTCCTAGGGCAGGAGTTCTCTAAATGTGGCCTGGAACAACTGGGGATGCTGAAGACCTTTTGGGGTCCATGAGCTATTAGACTAAACCATTTTTATAATAATTTAAGATATTGTTTGCCTTTTCACTGCCATTCTCTCATGAGTGTAATGGAATTTTCTAAAGGCTACCTGGAGTGTGATTATGACAGATTGAACATGAGAATCCAGCTGCTTCTATTAAGCCAGACATTAAAGAGATGTGTGAAATCATGAAACAAAACTACTCTTCTCACTAATCTTTCATTGTTTTGGAATAAAATAGATATTTTTGTTTTTTAAAAAATATAAAAGCTTATTATGCTAACAAGTAATGGGCTTTTAATATGTTAAAATAAATTAACAAATATTTTAAGATGTATCAGTTTTAATACCTAATACATTAAATATTGATATGTAAAACCCATAAATATCAAAACTTTTTGGATCTTCAATTTTTATGACTATAAAGGGGTCCTGAGATTTTTAAAAAAGTTTGCTAGTCGTTGCTACAGAGGGATTAATCTTAATACTAGGGTGTGCGAGAAATGTCAAGTGGAATTTATTTTTCTTTAATCGAACTTTGAAAAGCTATTCTGCCATTTCATTAGTGGGAAATTTAGTGCCGCCGCTCTGCTGCACTATCTGGATCTACCCAACAGGAAGAATAAAGGGGATATAGCTGTTTTTATACAAATCTTGAAGACTGGGTAAGGTGAAAAGGAGGAAAGATATGAGAGAGATCTCTGCACATTGGAGTTGCTCTAGAAATCCTTCCTCTACAAGTATTTGGAGTTTTCTATGCCCAATCCTGTTAGAATGGGCATGTTTTCCCCCCACAGTCACTCAATAAGAATAGGCAGAATTTCTCCTATACTAGAGCCTTTGCCTACAAATCAGAAGACTATACCCGCTCTCTCAAGCACAAGGAGAAAGCAGCAACAAATGAAATAGGCCATAAAAAGTAGACAAAGTCCACAGTGCTGGACTTCCCCAGTGCCCTTTGCCACCATATCCTACTTGGTCCTTCATTACTTCTGAGTTTCAGATATTTGAGTCCCTATTCAGTTTCATAAATGGTTTTTTGAAAGATGCTGATAAACGAACTTGATCTATAGGGCTAACATACAGTACCTTATCAAATATCAGTCCACATTCATTGTCTGAATAAGAGACACTGGTGTGACTTCTGCCGTGGGGAGTTTTATTTTAGTAGAGTACAGTGCCTTATCCAAACTTCCCCTAAACACATGGGTTACAAACAGCTATGAAAAACGTTCTGTGCTCAAATTATTTGGAAGAACAGTTCTTTTACTGCTGGATTTTTCAGATCATCTAATATGCTGCCGTTTTTCCTGGATCCTCTATTAACATGTCCCAGAACCACTGTGTGTAAAACACAGGTTGGGAAACACTGCCGTAACCTCACTGAAGGAAACTTTAACCGGGCTTCAGTCACCAGAAACAAAGCAGTAACTGAGGAATTGCTGTTTTCCTACATCAGTTTTTCAAATGTTTTTACTTTAATCAACAGTAAGAAGTATATTGTTTCACTGGAACCCTGTATGCACACACAACTGAAACAAATTTTACAAAATAATATTTACCCTTTTGGTATGCTCTGACATTTTATATTCTAGTTCACCATATTTTAAGATGTGTTGCTCTCAGGTCACTAAAATGATTTCACAGTCCATAACTTTGAAAGACAATGCCTTAGATGACTCCATCAAAGGGTAAAACTAGGCCACTTTAAATCACTCATCATTTATAAGCATGATCTTGAACAAATGGGGAAAATTACACTCTCTCTGTCTACATTTAATAGGTAGTTATAAGGATTAAACGAAAGGAATTGGATAAAAGCACTTTAAAAAGCACAAATCACTTCTCATATAAGCTATTATTATTAAAACAGTCATTTTATCTGTGATGCATTTTGCCAAAAAAGAGGACTTTATAAACGTTCGGATTTAAGATGGGCTCAAATAAACTGGAAGAAAAAAGTAGTGTGAAATTATCTCGTATCCTTTCATTGAAATTGCCTCTCTTTCTCAACTATTCAGTTTTAAACTTTTCACTCTGATGAAGCTATAGAAGAATTTGCAGCTCAAAGATTTTGAGGGCTTTTATTAAAAGCAACGTCCTTTTGAACTGTCTTGGATTTGCAAAAAAAAAAAAAGCAATTTCCCCGCTCCCCCTCATTCTAGCCCCCCGCCACCAGTTTGGATCTGACTGCTGAACAATTTGAGGGAGGATTCACACTCACCCACCCCAAGACCCCAAGCACACTCCTCTTTGTTTGCAGAACTGTCTATCTGATGATCAATTTCCTTTGCACAGCAATACTGAATTACAAAAAAATGAAAGCTTTTAAAAGTGCATGTAATTGTTCATAAAAATAGTAACTGTAAGATTCAGTTCCCAGTATGCTGGATGAGCCATACGATCCTCTTTCTAAATAGACTATTTTAAAACAGAAAATATACTTATTATTAAGTAAAATTAATTGAAAAAATACAATCTTTCCTAAGTAAGTGCTCTGTAATGAAGATGATCAATTCCTTGCTGCCTTCCAATGACACGATTTAAAATTAAAGATGAGCTTGTCATTTCACTATTTAGAACCACACACAGCTCCTAAGATTTCATATTGTAGTCTAAACTAGATAATTAATAGGGAAAAGTAATAGAATCTTTGTAAATGTAATTACATCATACTTGATAAACTTGGCCCTAATTCAATGACTGGTGTCCTTATAAGAGGAGAGAAATTTGGACACAGAAGACCCAGAGAGAATGCCATACGACAATGAAGGCAGAGACAGGATGATGTGTCTGCAAGTCAAGGAACACCAAGGATTGTTGGTAACCACCAGAAGCTAGGAGAGGGATCATGGCCCTACTGACGCCTTGATTTTAGACTTCTGGCCTCTAGAATTGTAAGAGAATAAAGTTCTGCTGTTTAACCTACTCGGTTCGTGGTACTTTCTTACAGCAGCCCTAGGATTCTAATACAGCTTGTGGCAGAACTTGTCAATTCTTTCTCCACTTTTTACTCTGATCAGCACAACCAGTGGAATCAATCTTCCTTGGAAGGGAAGAGGGTTACGGCTACTTAGATGCTGATATTTTTGTCCCACTCTCATAAAATTTAGACTATTTCATGCCATGAGCTTGTCTTTTAAGGATTCAAGAATTCACACTACACAGCCTAATTTAGAAGATCCTGATGTAAATGTAAACTATTCTCAGGGAGCTTTCAGTTTAGGGGAAGAGACAGAGGAACACACAACTAAAGTTGAATACAAATAGTGCTTCCCAGAAACCTAAGGCAATGCAAAGTGAGCAAGACCAGAATCCACAAAATAATGCTTCCTTCACCAAATTCAGAGGGCAAGAGGACAACACATATGACAATTCATCTTGGAAATATGTCGGATTGGGGAAAACTCACTAGGCCAGAACTGGAAGGACTGGGTATCAGCTCATGCTTGCTTTGCCACTTACTATGTGACCTTAGGAATACTGCCTAATCTCTAAATGTCTCAAGTGCAAAAGGAGAAATTGGACCAGCTATTCTCCATGGTGGTGTTTTTCAAACTATAGGTTTAGATCCATTGGTAGGTGGTAATTTCAATTTGGGGATCATGAGCAAAGATAAAAAGAGGAAATATAATAGGAAAAGAATGCAAAAAATTTTAAAGTGCATTAGGTTCTGTACAAAGTAGAGGTAAGTATTATTTCATGAAACTTTAATTTCAGTTGTATATATGCATGTGGGAAGTCTACGTGGATTACAGGCCAAATTTTTAAAATACCCGGTCCCCTTTAAGCACTGAACTGCTAGTAATGATAAGATGTGATGAGCTAACTGCTAATAATATGATAAATAAACAACATATTGCCAGGTGGAACATGTTGTTACAGGCATATATCTAATTACTTAAAAAACATTCAATTTAATGTGCCAAAATACTAGTATCTATAAGCAAGGGGAGATTTAAATGTACATACTTTAAACTGGGATGTAAACATACTTACGTTTTGAACTACAGAACGATCTTAATTTTGGCATCAACATTATATTTTAGGTCTTCGTCTATGTCTTACTTATACACCTGTATTAAACCCAGTTTCTAAAATTGGGATACCACCACGAGTTCTCATAACAACATTCCTTTTCAAGATACATATTGCTCCAAATTTTTGAATTGCTTTCTGATTTAACACTTTCTATAGAGTTCTTGTTTTGGATTCAGCTGCTTATAGATTATTCCCAAACCATAACTGTTTATTCTCGACTGTACTTAACCCTGCTGGCCCCAGATTTAACACCTGATTTTCTCCAGCCTCACTCTTTCTTAATTTAGTCTAGAACATATATTCTAAGAAGCAGGACATTTATTTTATTGTACAGAGGTTTGGACAATTCTCTCTCCACTGTAAAGCCTATTAATGGTCAGTAATGAATCTTTTCTTTCCTCCATCCCTATTACAGAAAAAAATATCCCAATTTATTCTCTGGAACAGTCGATAAATTTATCTTTTTGTATTTTTTCTTTCTATTGTCTTTATATGTCCTCACATTCTCCTTAGGGACATGTGTAAATATCTTTCTTCCCTCCCTATTTATTGGGCCCAGTTATTCAGTTTTCAGGCTCACAAGTACGGTGAAGCAAGGGAGAAAAACTTTAACTCTACCCTCTGAGGGTCTCTGGCTGGGCCTGAGAATTAAATTAACATAAGACAGATCAACAGGAGAAAAGCATACAGATTTTTACATGTACATGGGAGTCCCCATAAATAAACGAAGACCCAAAGAAGCAGGTAGAGGCAAAAGCTTATATACTATGTTGGACAGGAGGAGTCAGTTGTGAAAACATGATGAGATGGAGGGGTTTGGGTTAGGGCAGTTAAGTGCAGAGAAGTGAGAAGGAAATTAAGGTTAGTTTACCAAAGTTTTCCTTTTTTTTTTTTGGCACAGATTTCTCTTGGCCTCGATTCCACATCTCTGGTGATAAGAATGTTTCTTTCCTCCTGGTATAGGGAGAACAACTTTCACACGGGGTTTTATTTAAGAAGAAAAAGATGAAAATTCTCTCCTTGTATCTGCAATGTTCCAAGTGCCTTTAACTCAACATAATCCTTGTGCCAGTGTGGCATGCCTTGGTGGCACATGCTGCTACTCTTTGGTGATTTGGGCAGGGTAGGGCTCACCTAGTATTGTAGGCTGGGGTATGTGCCTGTGTCTGTTTTTGCAGCTTTCACAAGGGCATCTAGAGGATGCCTATTTTCCTATGGGGAACTGACTTTGCCCAAGGGTGTTATAATATTAAAGCACATTAAAGATCAGCTGAAATGTCAACATATTTTGAAAGAGGATTATTAACTATACAAATGTGAGTTTCCGGCACTTGTGATAAGCACAATAAACAAAATTGTAAGGGCACTTATTTTTTTAGCCTCTCTAGGTTTATAGCTCAAGCTATGATATAAAAGCCGTTTCTCATTGGACTGACGGTAGTTCATCATACTTATCTGACGTGCTAGCCAACTATATGGATTGCATTAATCGTAATGACAGTCACAGATGAAAACTGTCTTCAGTTTGCAAAGTTAGTCCCAGGTGAGTTGCTATGCCTTCCTAACTACACTTGCCGGTCAACAGCTTTCTACAACCATCCTGGGCTCTGGCTTGTGAAATACCACTCAGGATTCTGCAGAGGCATCCACAGAACCAACTTATTGCAGTCACTTGCATTTGGCTTCTTAGAGAAGGCTAACTGGCCCTGTGCCCTCAGTAAAAGATAGGTCATTACTTTTCTTCATGGCCATTACTGCCAGTTCAAATCACAGCTCCTTCTTATTTCTTATGGGCAGTGACCAGGTACTATCCATTCTATCTAAACCTCAGTTCAATCTTCAGTTCCAGGTGGAAGTCATTCCATTTTTTTTTCTTTTGGTAGCTGACCAGGAAGCCATTCTTTTTGATGCTTCTGTAGAGGACAAGGAAAGACTCCTGTTGGGAAAATACAAGAAAATGGTCATGGCCCCTCAGATGTTCAGAATCTTGCCGAGCATTTGATGTAAATAGGCATGTGTGCTCAGGTGTTCCTTGGTTACCACCTAATGTAATTGTGCATGTGCATCCAGGTCGCCTGGGTTATGGACTTAAGTATAAAGGACGAGTGGCTCTGATCCACGGTGCCTTCCACCCCCGGGATGCCCCCCTCATGGGGGGGCATGGGGGGGCATGGGGAGGCCACTACTGCTGCTGGAGGCTGCTGCTGCTAGTGCCTTGAGACCATCGGCAACGCCACCGCCACCGCCGGATCTGTAAGCTTCCGGACCTGTAAGCTGCTGCCACTGAGGAAGCTGACGACTGAGCTCATGTCATCTGACAACAGCTCCTGGAATCTTTCCCAATTACCTAGCATGGATCTGCATGCTAGGGGTCTGGGGACCCAGTCTTTACAAAGGGTTTGAAGAGTCTGAGCCCTAGCTCAGACAATATAAATGGAAACTTAGTATAACTAAAATAATAACTAAAACAATGAAACATTTTGGCTTTAGTTATGATTTGCCTAGCTTTACACTGGATAATTCAGATACCAATACACGAAGAAATATTATTACATTTTGGAGTTGGAAAGATCCAGGAAACTTAATTAACACTCTTTTTTCCTTCCTTCTTAATTATTCCAAGTTGATTTAAAAAGTATATCTTGGTCTATTTCCTAGAAACTTAAATGTTAGGTTAAAATTTTATCTATATTTACACCCATCACATTTTCATAAATCCAAGTCATTCAGTTGCAAATATTATGATTTTTTGGATAATATTTGCTATGATCCTACCAAAGGAATAGTGAAACCATTACAAAACACTTCCTTAGAGGAAACACTATTTCCCCCATTGATTTGTTTAGCAATTTGGATATATGCAATCTATAGAAGCTGGGCAATGCAGAGAAAATACTATGCATTTTACCTTAATGTATATTTTTGGTGTATTTCAAGAACTGTACCTGAGAGCAGCAAAACCTTAAAGTATTCTGTAATTGGCAGCAGCAAATAGCAATTTCAAGTTCCAAATAGTGCCAAGGCCAAATGGAAGAAGACTTTTATAATGGCTGTGCCTAAAAAAAGTGTAGCTTGAAAGATTATGTACATATTGAGTGTAAGGAAAATGCTGGACATAGACCTATTTCCTCCTCCCCATGCATACGAGAGTTCCTCCCTCCCCCAGGAAACTAGTACTGGCCAAGGCGGTTACCCAAGAAAAGGCATGTCTCCTTTAAGACAAATGGAGAACTGTGGGAAGCAGGAGCCCTGAGTAAATTAATTAGCATGTAAATGTAATTAGCACACTAATGTTAATCTACTCTGGCATCAGGAGGGTAGCAAGTAAGTTAACTTATCTACTCAGCCATATCTCCCGCATGCGCTGTGAGTCCGTGAGGGGCACACAAGTGTGCAAATGATTTACACCTCTACTTTGACCTGTTCACTATATAACTGTTGTATGTGCCCCATGGCAGTGAGGATTTCTAGCTTACCAGCACCATCAGCACCTCCGGTAAGTCTAGTAAACCCATCTCTCTACCTATTGGCCCGGGTGTGTTCTTTGGAATAGGCAAACAATAAGCGAGTGAACTTTCATATTTGGGGCTCCCATGACACACTGAGCTATCCACATAATGTGGCCAACATTGGAAAGCAAATAGGGAGAAAAATTTGTTATCAAAGTATTTTACTTTGCAAAATAGCTATGTATCCATTCCTACAACTGTTTAAATGGTCTGGCCTTTCACAAATAATTATTTGGAATGGATGCTTAATTAATTCCAAGCACATTTAAAACAATGGCAGACCAGAAAGATAATTACTGATTTTAATTTTTCCCATTATGTGTAACAGTTGACTATAAAAGTATTGGCAAAACACAGACACTTGACAATTTCCCTCAGCTTGTAAACATGGGCATATGTCTCTTAACATTATTTCCTTCTCAATTTGGATTTTTAAAAATGTTGCCCACAGGGCAGATGGTCTTATTAGAAAAATGAAATCCTACCTCTTTCATGTGCTGTCATTTTAATGCCCTTTTAATTGCTTTTAAATAATAAAATCTATACATTATGTATCTTGGACATCTTGGAATATCAAGAGTCAATGGAGAATAATCACACCACTTACTCATGTTCCAAAAGATGGTATTTACTTAATCTGAGTGCGTGTGGCTTGTACATAACACATATGTGCAAAATTTTTACGTTTTTATATTAAAATTTCCTAAGAATGAAGTTGTTATGCTGTTCCAAAATAGTGGAAATAATTTTTTTAAAATGAGAAGCCTGTATGCTAGATCCTCCATTAAATAGAAGATCCACTAGCATTTAAACAGAATGGGTAGGGCCTCTAGAAGTATACTGCATGGAGACTGATAGACCAAGAAAGTCCTCCAGTAGGTATGACTTTATTCCAGAAAAGCATTTAAATGAGCTGCTCATCATGTCTTCATTGATGTGTTGGGCCATGGTCAAATGATGGAGATGCTTGATAGTGCACTCTCCATTTACTGAAGTGCTGGAGAGAGATTTCTATTAGTGTATGTATCACATGTCTGTTTTTGGTCTCTTTCTGCTCAATATTATGAGCAACAAATTGGGAGGAAAACAGACTTATGGAATTTTCAGATGAGCCAAATTTAGAGGTTTTCGTACAGCTTTCAGAACAAGATTAATATGCTCTAAATAGATTGGAATAGTAAAACAACACTATATACCCCAACAAGACTAATTAGAAATTTTTCTGGTTTAAACACAAAGTCAAAAATAGAGATATATGAGTGGATGTTATATCATGTAAAACTGATTAGAAGACTTTACACAAAAATGCCATATGTACCAGCAGTGAAATAAAGTTGTATAAAATTAGTCTACCACTGAAAAGTATTGAAGGATCTGGTTGTCCAAAGCAAAGTGAGACGTGATTAGTCCTACTGTATTTAGCCCTAACAAAGACACACATATGTGAATTTCTGTATTTATTTCTGGTTGTGAAAATCAAAGGGACATTGACATAAATGATAAAATTTGGGGGAAGATTCCAAGAGAACTACATTTGGAAGTCAGGATGTTTAACCTGAAGACGTCTTAAAGAAGTATTGATAGTAGTCTTCACATTACTTGAAGGGCTGGTGTAGAGGATTCATAAAGCAAATGTACCTCACAGGGCCTTGTTTTCCAAAGCCTTGCAGTTTCAAATATTGACCTTGCAAAGGACAGGAAATTTTCCTCAGGCTATAAAGTCTCTGTTGTAAGATAAAGATTTGTGGCACAGCAAGGTTGCTGGCTCAAAGACAGACAAGTTACTGGTTGAGACGTAAAGGTACTGAGAAATTGCTGTAAGAAGTAAAAGTTTGCTAAGATCAAGCTTTTGTTGATAGGACCACTTAATTGCCTTAATGGAATTTCATCTGACTTGTTTCACTGAAATTTACCAGCCTATATTGGTAAACTATAACCCCACCTGTGTTCTCTTCCTGTCACTTCCTGGTCTGGAGAATAAATGCAGGAAGAGAACCCCAATTTGGCATTAATTTCCCAAAAAAGGGATACCTCTTGCTTGAGGGTTCTGGGGAAGTTAACCACTTCGGGGCTTCTCACTGCTTAGAAGAGATGGGCTTTGAGTAATCCTTTGCAGCTCCATCACCCAGGGGAAGTGGGGTGACAGATCCGTGGGGGGCAAAGCAACAGGCTGGGATATAAGAAGTGTAGGCTTTCTGTATTTTTCCCTGCATGAGGTGGAGCTAGGATTACTGGATCTTCATTATAAGAAGACAATTGTGACTCAAAGAAAAGATGAAGCCTCTAACACTGAGCAGTGCTGTTATCGGCCGCATGAGATACTGAGCCATCCAGATACACTTCCAGAGGAGCTGGCTGGAATGTCATGCACAGGCTTCCTACAAAGGGTGGAGATTTAGGTGGGATGTTCTCAAATTGTTTAATGTAATAGTTGTATGACCACTCCTCTTAGGTAACCTGTCTTAAGAGTTATCAGAAAAAATTTATCCCCCCCACCTTTTTTTTGATTTGCTGTAGGACAAAAGGTTTCTTTCCACAATATTAAATATTTTAGTGTTCTTTAAGATTCCCGTGTCACTGGAAAATCCATCAGTGTTGGTACCTGCTAACATGTTGTTCTTCTAGTTAGCCCAGGAAATTGGTGGGTTAAGAGGTCAGACTTCTGCATGCGGCAAGTACTTCTTTTGGTGCACCATTTTTGTGTGGATCTTGAATCTCTAGGACCACTTTTCTAGACCTGCTCCAAGCCCTGCAGGATGTAGAGGACCTCAAAAGCAGCAGTGAGGTCCTCTGTCAGACTGAAGAGGAAAACTGATGCCACATGAAGCAAACTTACCTTAAAAGCAATTAAGTTGCAATAGAGTACTAACCTGGACAGCCAACGTTTGGCTAAGTATGATCAAAAAAGAAATCAGTCATTGGGTTCTTGGGTAGACATGATCACATGATTAAAGAATTTATGCACTTTAAATATGTTGGGGTAGCTGGCTCCAACTGTAAATATGTGCAATAATCCTGCACAATCACTTAAGTCTGAGAACTGTGTTCATCTAGGGGAGGGTGATGATTTTAAAAGCAGCAACAACTGAACAATAAATGGTACTGCCTTTAAATATTCCTTGTTTATGGACATTCAATCACAACTCATCATTTTATAGTAATTACTGAATTTTAATGTGTCACATTTGGACTCATTAAAAACATTCTAATTGCATTTTAATTCTGTAGTCAAAATAGAAGCAAACCTGACAACTGAGTGAGTAAAGAACTCTGGTAGAGAACTGACATGTTTGTGCATCCACTGTCATTCACAGAGCGATTTGTTTGTAAAGATACATAGCTATTTTCTGCCTGCGAAGTTCTCTGGGGACAGATGGTCTCTTGGTCATAACAACTTTTTCTGTGAGTGTTGTCTAGAAACTTGTGTGTGTTACAGATAATATTTTGGGCTGGTGGGAGAGAAGAGAAGGCTAACTATTTCCAGAAAAGCCACTGAGAATCCTCATCTGAGACAGATTCTGTGATGTTAAGCCTTTGGTAATGTAAAATATTGTTTTCATTGTAAATACTACACATGCAATCTCTGGTTTATATATCAGCTGCAGCCTCTGGAATGCCTCCCAGGGTCTCCCTCTTCTGCTCTTGAGATGCCTCAATAAAAAGTCTTTCTCAAATTCTTCTCCCAGTATCCCCAGCACACTGTTCTCTTGGGAAACACTTCTGCATCAGTCCCTCACATTTTAGCATACTCTCAGTGCCAGGCTGTGGATGGACATTTATGGATCTGCAACATAACCAGTGCCACTTTAGACAAGCCCAAGTACAAAATGGTGCCACCCATCCCCTCTCCCCCCCTCCCCTTCCCTTTACAAGAAGCCTCCTGACTTAGAAACAAGTTTCCAGCTTCTGCATTGGTGCAGTTCTCCACCCAGTTACATCAATCAAATGGTCCCTCCCCCCGTGCATTTCATGCCCAAAAGCGAATATAAACCCTCACAAATCCATTGTTGGGGCTGTCCACCATTTTCAGGGCAGCCCTGGGCCCTGTGCCACTCTGAGCACAGCCCAGAAGATTTCTTTCTTTAATAAAGCTTGAATGGTACCCGGCATCTTGGCTCACTTTCTTTCATTATGGTGCTGAAACCCGGGAAGTGTTATGGCCAACATTGTGGACCATCCCCTCTCTCTGGGGGTGACTGGCCCTCAGCCACCCTTCCCAGACCTGCTGGAACTGGGTGCACTCAGGACTCTCTCTCTTTTTGCCATTTCAGACCAATGCATCCAACATCGGCCTCAATTCAGGGTGAGTCAGTGGGTCTGTCCTGCCTACTTCTATGGTTCCCCCGACTACTCTATGACTCAGGTCTCTATGAAGCCCAGGTGCCTGGCTGAGGGAACCCCTCTCGTGCCCCCAACTATTGAAGGACGCTTCATTAGCTGGTTGGTTGGCTTTTTTTCCTCTCGAAAAAAGGTGGGCAACAGAGAGGATGCTCTTTGTTGGCACGCTTCTTCTACCAGGACTGGCTGCCCTTTCTCACCCTCTAAATGGGATCCTCATGATCCAAACCTCCACACTCTATGCCCTTGGGCCATCTCCTGGCCAATTTCTTGGGCTCCAGGGAGACATTGAACCTAAACATCCCATCCCGTTTTCTACTGTACTCCACTTTCTACACCTCTGGGCTGCTCTACGCCTCTGGGCTGTCTCCTGGCCAATTTCTTGGCCTCTGGAGAGACATTAAACCTCAAACACCTCGTTACAATGGATCCCAGTAGCCACAAATGGCACTCAATTTAGACACTCACCAAAGTGGTAAAAGCTATAGAGATTCCTTGTTCAGGACTTTTCCTATCTCTGAACGTGTTCTCTCTGTCAAAACTGTCCTATGTCTCAAATTCTCCTAGCTCATGCTCAACCTCTCCTTCCAGACTCGGATCAATCTCCTGATCCGTCAGCCCTCCACGTTTCTCTCTCTTCCCCATACCTGGCCTCTAGATGCTCGTCCTCAGCCCAGGTCCTCCCCTTCTCCCACTTTGTCAGGTAACAACCCTGCCTCAGCTCCAGCTTTTTATAACCCTTCCATGAAGTGGCTGGGATGGAAGGAATTGTCTGAGTCCATGTACAGGGAGCAGGTCTGGATGATGGTTCAGGTACACGCTCAAAATAATAGGTGGCCTGTGGGAGCCATCGCTGTTCCTTGCATGGACCCAAATTGGAACTACCAGGCTGGCCATGGGGATCGGGATCTCCTGGATAATATGATCACACACCTACTTCATGGCCTCCAAAAGGCTACTCAAAAGTCAGTCAATTATGAAAAGCTTAGAGAGATCACACAGAGACCCACTGAAAATCCCAGCAAGTTCCTAACTCACCTCTGAGTCTTCACATGAATACACACGTATAGACCCAAGCTCCCCTGCAGGCATGGCCCTCTTACACTCTCATTTCATTACCCAATCATCCCCTGATATTCAAAAAAACTATAAAAGAGATCAGACCAATTACCAGCTCCTGGCTAACGCCATCTGTGGCTCACATACTCCAAAGCTGGCTGCCTCTAGGGACAAGCCACCCAGGAACTACTTCAAATGCAGTCAACTGGGCCACTCAGAATGGGCCTGTCATAACCTGTCTTCACTGCAAATGGTCAGGTCACTGGGGGATTGACTGTGGCTCAGTCCCCAACCTACAGCCTTTGGCTTCACGGCCATCCCTACTAGAGCTTCTCTGCTTTGCCCAGGAGGAGGACTGACGATGCCCAGGGCCTGAGGCCCCCACAGAGATCACCATGCTTGAGCCAAAGGTAACTCGCTTCATAGCAGGTAAGCCGATCTCTTTTGTCATTGATACAGGGGCCATTTTCTCTACCCTTCCTGAGTATGAAGGAACAACAGCCCCATCCTCTATCACAATCGTAGGTGTCACGGGATCAGGATACTGCCCAGGGATCACTCAACCCCGTTTCCTGTACCCTACATCACACCCAATTCACACACAAATTCTTAAAAATGCCTCAATGCAGAGCCCTTTCTGGGATGGGACATTCTTTTCAAATTCAAAGCTACTCTTACCCTAAGCACTTTAACTCCAGCTACAATACTCCTGTTACAGGCTGCACCCAGACCTGGCCCCTGAGGCTTCCTCCCCCTCAGACAAGGTTAATCCCTAGTATGGGAAGCTCCTTATCCCTCCATTGCCATGCACCATTCCCCTATCCTTGTTAAATTGTGGAACCCCTCTTTGTTCCCTGATGTCCCACAGTACCCCATTGCAAACAAACACCTAATAGGCTTAAAACCCGTCCTACACAAACTCCTTTCTTCTCATCTCTATGGCCTACCCACTCGACTTTTAATACACCCATCCTTCTGGTTATAAAGCCTAATGGCTCATATCGTTTAGTACAGGACTAATCCTGACACACGTCGTTTATACCGTCTAGTACAGGACTAATCCTGACATGCACTGTTCCCAACAACTTACTTGGGCAGTACTACATCAGGAGTTTCGGGATAGCACCCACTTTTCTGGCCAGGCCTTGGCTCAAGACTTATCTGAACTTCCCCCAACCTCTAGCACTTTAATACAATATGTGGATGACCTCCTCTTTGTAGCCCCTCCTGTGAGGATTCACAGGCCCACACTGTTGCTCTCCTTAATTTCCTGGCCTCCAGGGGATATCGAGTGTCCCCCAGCAAGGCCCAAATTTCTTCTCCTTCAGTTCAAGAGTCTAATTTCTGAACTCCCTGTTCCTACTGCAAAGGGTGAAATCCTTTCTTTCTTGGGGCTTGCAGGGCATCTGCACCTATGGATTCCTAACTTTGGTGTGCTAGCAAAGCCACTTTATGAGGCAGCCAAAGGGAATTCTGCTATCCCTTCAGATCCCACAAAGCTCATTCATTCTCCTTTCCTGCAGTTAAAAGCCTCTCTCTGCACAGTCCCAGCTGTATCTGTCTCAAACCTATCTCATCCTTTTATCCTGACATCACCAAAACCCAAGGATTGGCAGTCGGGGTTTTGGGACAAAAGGCAGGAGATATTTTCTCCCCGGTTACAAACCTCTCTAAACAACTAGATGCCACATCTCGAGAATGGGCCCCAGCTTATGGGCCTTGGTGGCAGCCACCCTTTTAACAGAAGAAAGCTCTAAATTAACTTTTAAACAACAAACAGTCAAGCTCTTCTCAGCCTTGAGGCCAAGTCAATTCTCTCCCTTTCCTGCCTACAACTTATTCACCTTACTTTCATTGAAAACCCCCAGTTCTCCCTTAAACCTTGCCCTCCCTTAAAATCCAGCCACTCTCATCCCAAAACAGTCATGACCCTTAGAACACAATTGCATGGAGACTTTAGACCTCTTTCTCAGTCCCTTTCTACACATCTCCCCACATCGCATTACACGGTTCATAGATGGGAGCATAACTTCCACGCTTGCCCCCCTGGCAGGTTATTCCATAGTAACTCTAACACAAGCTATTGAGGCTGCACAACTCCCAAAGGAGTTTGGGGTTATGCACTACAGAGGACACCAAACCTCCAATGACCCCATAGCCCAGGGAAACAAACTGGCGGATCTAACCGCAAAACAGGCTGCTCAATCACCAGGATCCCACTCTTCCTCTACTGCTCAGGTCCTTCTCATGGCCCCTAAGCCCTTATCCCAATACACACTGCAAGAAATACCACATCTCCAGTGGTTGGGAGCACAGAGAAAGGACAACTGGTATACTCTCTCTGGTTGCTATATCCTCCCTACTATACAAGCTGAGCAAATCCTTTCAGATTTCCATAATTCAGTTCATATAGGCTATAAATCCCTACTACATTTTCCTCAGCCCTTATATTACTCTCCCCACAAAAGGACATGCTATCTTCTAACCTTAGTAGATAATTTTCAGGTTGGATTGAGGCTTTTCCCTGCACTTCAGAGGATGCTACAGCAGTAATGCATGCTCCCACCTCAGAAATCATCCCTCATTTTGGCGACCCCACCAGTCACTCACTCACCTACGGGCTGCCCCCTGCAAATCCACAAGCCTCAGCCCCTCGAACTTATGTATGGTAGACCCTTCACTCTCACACCTCTGCCTTCCAGCTCATCGCCTTTAGGCCAGTATCTCCCTACCCTTTTGCTCATTAGGGATCTTAGGGAACAGGCCAACCTTCTATTACCTCATCCTTTCCCCACCACCCTCTCAGACTTTAAACTGAGCCTGGGACAGCAAGTGTATATTAAAACCTGAATCCCAAACTCTCTCTCCACGTTCGGAAGGGCCTTATATAGTACTTTTCACCACCCCCACAGCAGTAAAAGTACTAGGAAAGGCCCCTTGGTATCACTTATCCTTGGTAAAACTAGCACCTGAGACTTTACCCAAAAATCTGTTGACACCAAGCCAGAGGGGTCCCTCTGCTCAAGCCCCAACCCAACATCTCTCCTCACACTTTGTCCATTTTAGGACCCACAAAACTGAAAATCTCCAGGACCTCCACTCTTCCCCAAATCCTAGAAGAAGGATGATCTTTCCCCCAGTGATTATCCTCTCACTCTTGCAGGCCTGCTTCACATCCCTTGCACAAGGGCTACTATCATACTATCTGTTCTAGTACTTGCTACAGGACTGGCAGCAGCTGCCCCAGAGCAGTGTAACATTATAGGAAGGTTTCTCCTGCACTCTTTTACCTCCTATCGGTAGGATGATTCTTAGCAATTTCATTGTGGCAATGTCCCCCTTAAATTTTTTGGGCTCCCTAACCCTTTGCATCCTTCCTGTGTTTTCCCTCCTATCTCAATGCTCCCCCTTACCTGGAACATGGAGTTTCCAGGTCCGCGGGGATGATGCAGTCCCCAGAGAATCAGACTGGTCCCCGAGTGACTCATCTGTCTCCCACTTCACGAGAAACTTTTTGTGGCCACCCCCTCCCTGTCGATGCAGCCTGTAACGTTTCCACAAACATTTCTTCACTTTCCTCTAATGTCACCTCAGTGGGGACTGTCAGTGTTGTGTGGAGCCTGCCCACACTCTGCCTCACTAACACCATCAAACGCTACCACTCATTTACCTTCTCCTCATCCATGCCCTAAAACCAGAATATATTTCCTTTGTAAAACTATGTTATCCTGCTGCCTGCCCCAAACTCAATTTCTTGCATATTCATTTGGCTCGCCCCTGACATCACCGTCCACACAGAGGGGACTGGGGCTAACTTTGGCTCCTCCTTCTCGGGAAGTGCCCCCCTGCTCCCATAGGGCACTAATTGCACCTTTTAATTGGGGCAGGGATCCTTCCTGCAAGCAGAACTGGCATAGCGGGCCCTGCTACTGCCTCTCAATTCTATCAAAAACTCTCAGAAGAACTAAGCATAGACAGCATCTCCTCCCTCCAGTGACAGGTCACCTCACTTGTGACAGTGGAGGGTTGCTTTACAGAACCATCGGCCCCTTTACTTCCTTACAGCTCAGAAGGGAGGCACCTGCCTCTTCTTGAGGGAGGAATTCTGTTATTACGTAAATGAGTCCAGGAGGATCCAAAACAACTGAAACCATTTCACTGAACCCCTGAGTACCCTGGCTTATGCCCCTAGTAGGGCCCCTAACTGTGCCTCATCGTATTTTTTGGCCCCTGTCTCTTTTGGTGTTTCTCTAATTTCTTGCAGGAACATATGCAGGCTTTCACCAACCAAAAGGTCACCAATTGTCCCTGCAAGGAGGATATCAGCCCCTCAGAATCAGCGACCCTTCCCTGGAGGAATACAGCCTCTCCACATGGAACCAATACCCCGCCACCTAAATCTTTTATTTTTTCCATATCTTCACCCATCTCCAGTAGGAAGTAGCTTCAGAAGACTGAGACCTCTGCCCTTTCCCCCTTTTTCCTATACTTAAAAGTCAGGAATAATAGCTCTGCAACATAACCAGCGCCAATTTAGACAAGCCCAAGTACAAAATGGCACCGCCCACCCCCTCTCTTCTCCTGCCCCTTTCCCTTTACAAGAAGCCTCCTGACTTAGAAACACGTTTTTGGCTTCTGCATCGGTGCAGCTCTCCATCCAGTTGCATCAACCTAATGGTCCCTCCCCCCGTACACTTCATGCCCTAAAGCTAATATAAACTCTTGCAAACCCATTGTTGGGGCTGTCCCCCATTTCCAGGGCAGGCCTGGGCCCTGTGTCACACTGAGCACAGCCCGGCAGATTTCTTTCTTTAATAAAGCTTGAACGGTACCCGGCATCTCGGCTCACTTTCTTTCAGACATTAGAGTACATCAGTAAGGGTGTGGGTAGTTGCTTGCCAGAATATTGTCGGGATGATTCCAGGTAATTATCCCTCAAAACCAATATCGGCAATGATAAATTACACTTTGATAATAGAAATGTAAGCTAACTTATGACTTTCTCTTTTTATACTGGTTGCTTCAAATATTGTAATTGAAACAATTGCTGGGTTTTTTTGGTTAGTTTGGTGTCTTATCTGACTGATGGGTTTTTCTAAAATATTTTCTTTTATGCTTAGAAACTCATGCTCAGTGAAGTTGGTTTGGAAGATCACACTGTACCTACCATTGCTCTGTGAACCTTCCTGTGCCTTTTATCTTCCTCCGCCAGAAGCAATAAAGTCTGGACCACTATATATATTGGCAAATTTGGGTGTTAAATTGCTTCTTAAGTCATTTTGAAGGCTCTTATCTTCTTTGTTTTAAAGTAATTGCATGGAAAAGCAAAATTTATAGCTTTGAAGGACACTAAGAGTGACTCATGTTAAACTAAATAACTCTCAGACCCAAGTGGATAGAGAAACCTTTTTGAATGGGGTGTTTAGTTATTCATCACAGTGCATTAGAATGCCTCCTTTTTATGTTCTGAGTTTCCCTGCTTAAACTTCAGGCATGTGGCCATGAAATTCTATGTGGATAGTTGGTCATTAGAGTTCCGGAACTTTTTTTTAACTTCATAGACTTAAAATACATGGCTTTTTAGTTAAATGTGAGTAAAATATTATCAGCTTCCCTCTCCCTCTTTTTTGGTTCCTGATACATATTTAATTTTATGATTGTATTTTGTGTTAACATCTTTTTCCTGATTGCCAAAATTGCATATTATATATGATGGAGAGTAGGTTACTGTGCATATATTTGGCCAATGAATATTAAAGATAAATGAGCCCCTGAGCTATGGGAAATGGGAATGTAAAGTGATAACATCTAATATTTAAAAGTAGAGTGAAAGTTGTGAATGAAAATTGGGATTCTTAGATGTTTACCTTGGCTCCAGAAGGACCGTATAATGAGCAGGCTTTAAGGCTCTGGTTGAGTTGGGTGTAGGGGATCAGTCTGAAAGTTGATGCTGTCATGTTTCTGTTTCTTTTTTAATAGGAAAACTAGAGAAATACAACAGCCTTAGGTTATCAGTGTTTGGTGAAAAGTAACTACAGTCCTGGAATCTGAGCAGATTCACATGAGACCTACTTTGAAAGGAACGTGTGTACTCTGCAAGTTGTACACATTTAGAGTAATCACTAAAAAGAAAATTCTACTTTACTTAGTTTACATGACCTTTTCTTACAAATTAAAACTAGCCACATTTAAAGTTCACAGGTGTGTTTAAAGTTACCATACTGTAGGTTTGTTCTTGTTTTGGTAAGAAGCTCTTCTATAGAACATCTGTGCTCAATTCTGTGGCCCAGCATTGGGGACTCTCGAGCATTTTGGTTGTTTTCATATAAATGCAGCACAGGTAAACCAAGTATCTTATTTTCTAACCAATTATTCTCACGGGATCTGGAAGAAGATGAAAACCAGAAAGATATTTAATTAAAAAAATTGGATGATAGGAGTATAAATGTGGTTATTAAAAAATTAATGAATTAATAAAAATATTACTTTAGAGTTTTAAATCTAAATCATTCCGGTCAGTTTCTAACTCAGATTTTGAGTGCTGCCCTACTCCTCTTATCATCTGCAGGAGTTTGTTATAGGAATCTGCATAATAATCTTTTGTTACATAATTATCATCTTCTAATCTCTTATTCATGTTTTAAATTCACTTATGGTGATATTTGTCATTTTAATATTTAAAAATTTTGATGAGGTCAAGTTTATTAATATTTTCTTGATGGCTTGCCCTTTGCTACCTAGAGTCATAAAGGTATTATCTACATTATTCTCAAATATTTTAAAAATTTTGTTTCTTAATATTTTTAATTTCCTTTCCCCCCCCTTGAGGTTTATAATTCCTCTGCATTTTTTGTTTATTTGAGAAATCTACCTTATTTTTTCAAATATCAAAATCCAATTACTGTAACATCATTACAACATTATTTTCTTTTCCACATTAATTTTTCATATTTTCTCTATAATTATTTTATGTATGGATCCGTTTCTAGACTCTTTATATGTTTAGTAATCTGTTTGTCCAATTGCTGCTAGTGCTACATGCTTTAAATACAGTAAATAAATAATAAATACATACATACATGTAAATAGCTCAGTGTACAGTGAGTCTTAATATCTGGTGGAGAAATACTTTCCTCCGTTTCTTCCTCTATTTTTATATTCATATTTTTATGAGTGATAAAAGTTGGTCCTAATTTTAGAAAAGGACTTTTGATTCAGGGAAAGAAAAAATGCTAACAGCTCACAGTTTCCATCTCTACCCAGGAAATAGTGCTGTGGAAATAAAACGAATTTGGAGTCAGATATGGGGACAAAATCTAGCTGTCAATTGAAAGCTACAAGACAAATAGAAAAAGAATTACTCCTGCTGAAACTCACTTCCCTCGCCTGAGAAACGGGAACAATAGTCTTACATATGAGGATTAGCCATGTGAAGACATGTACCTGGTGAATAGTAGGCACTTGTTACATGGTAACCACTATTATTATTGTCATTATCATAATTATCATACACTATAATTTAAAGAGCAATTAAAGTCTCTAATCCAAAATCCCTGTTATCATATGGTTATTGCTGAACTATCAAATCAATTTCTACGTCCTGGAAAAAAAAAATTGGAAAGTCCTTAATGTCTCAATGGGGTTTAGGAAAGGAGAGTTCGAGGTTGCTCCTCAGGATCATCCGGGGAATTGGTGCCCAAGAGTTACTGCTTTTATCAAGTGGACACAGATATAATCTGAAACATGGGGATCTGCTCCAGGAAGTAAGATTTAGGTGGTAGAGATGGAGAGTGCCCATGCTGCATGGAAAAAGAGTAAGGATGTATGAGGCCCACAGGAAAGGGCACCAGCAGACAGGAATAAGGCACCAGAATGAGTAGCCTGAGGGTCCAGATGACCAATATCCCTTAGAAGACACCCACCCTCCAGCAGTGCCTCACTGTGTTGCGTGATTTGTATCCCATGCATATGTTGGCCACTAATAGAGCTCTGAGTGCACATGGCCCAGTACTGGCCACACCACAGGCAAACACCATGCTTTGGAATGTATTGTGATGGGCGAATGTATACAGATGGAAAGTCGGGGAAGGCAATTTAAAGACTTTTGTGAAAAAACGTGAAAGGCATAGAAATTTGTTAGACAGACTTGAAAAAGAACAAATAAATTCTGAAGGTAGCTAGACACAATATTCACAAACTGACCAATCTGGTTTTGTCCTCTGAATTTCCCACAAGCCAGGCAAGACTGTGAAGGATCTAAGAACAGAGTCCTGGAGCAAAATAGGTAGGTGGGAATCATTGTATTGGTAGTGATGTGGGGGTCCCTTGACCACCACAGAAAGGACGGGCAGAGACTGAGGCAGACCTTGTTTCGTAATTTGATGAGTCTCCTGACCTATATATAGCAATGGGGTTCGACATTACTGATAGCTGCCAAAGTCTGCTCTAACTCATTCACTGTTCATTTCATTTTTTAGTTTTGTATCAAAGGAGCAAAGAAACCTGCAGAGCTCCATTTATGAGACCGAGGGCACAGAGGAAAGGGAGCAGGAAGTCACCATTGTGATTCCTATTTTAAGTACTATGTCCCTAAATTTGATGTTTTAGTGTCAAGCATGCTTCATTTACCAGAGGCATGCTGGTTAGCAAGGTGAGTGGGGGGTGTGGCATTGTTTTTATTTGTTTATTCTGTCAGGAAAATAGAGTTGAAGAAAGAGGAGAAAAAGGAAAAACATTTATATTTATTATGTCCTCAAAATGAGGGAGAGGAAAGATAAATGAACACATGTGGTCATTTCATAGTTGAATGAAGCAAAACCGACTCCAGGAGACCCTCTCAACAGCATCCTTTATCATTCCATGTGGAACTGTTTATTCTCCTTTGCATTTATACTCCAGGTTGCTGGATACAAAAACACCCCCCTTTCTAATATCTTACCCTCTGTTATAACCAGTTCCTCTTTGTCTTCAGATTAAGCCATACGTAAGTGCCCAATTTTCTATTAATGGCCACTCGTTCTTGGTAACAGGTCACAATCCATCGGTTCACAGTACATGAGTATAAAAAAATCCCATGTACAGTATACACAATTCTTGAAAAGAGATTGGATCTGGGTGTGATCTAAAATCATGTCTTTTAAAATTTTTATTTTGCTTTCCCTAAGAAAGACTAATATAGAAGTCCTTATGTGTAGCTGCTTTTGTGTAATTATATTAAAAAGTCTGCATACAGTAATGCACTACCTATTGACCTTTTGGTCAGTGATAGACCACATAGATGAGCGTGGTCTCATAAGATTATAGTGGAGCTGAAAAATTTTTATGGCCTAGTGACTTTGTGGCTGTTTTAACATTGTACTGCGGTGCATTACCTTTTCTATGTTTAGATATGTTTAGATGCACAAATACATACCATTGTGTTACAGTTGCCCACAGTATTCAGTACAGTAACATGCTGTACAGGTTTGTAGCCTAGGAGCAACAGGTTATACCATATAGCATAAGCGTGTAGTAGGTTATACCATCTAGGTGTGTAAGTACACTCTATGACATTCTCAGAAAGACCAAATTACAGAAGGACGCATTTCTCAGAACGTATCCCCATTGTTAAGTAACACATGACTGTATTTTAAAGAATTCAAGAAAGACCTGGTTGTTTAGTATGTTTGAGAATTTTTTTCTTATCCTTTTAACAAACACTTTCAGTTGAGCTTTTAAATAATAGTAGATTCAAGTTAAAAGAAGAATTTTATGAAGGTAAGTGAGGACTGAAAATAAGGGTTTATAGCAAGTGTCATGTTACATCTCTTATAATAGTCTGATATTCTGCATGCTACAATGCCTACAAGATTTCCAGACAATCGTACTTACATCGAGGAGAAATATAATGAGGTGGAGAGGGAAAATGTATGATAAATAGATTTTTTTAAAACAATTTCGAACAAAAGTGATATACTTATGTTTTCCCCTATTATATTAAGTGAAAGATAATATTATTCTAAAATAAAGCTTACCTTTTATTCCTAAATTACATGATCACAACAAAAGGCCAAGAGCATCATAAAATTCACTGGATATTTATAATAGTCCAAAAAGTAGTTTAAAAAATATATGTAAGGATATAATTTAATCAGTAACCTTGAATTATATATACTGTAAAATACATTCTCTCAAGCTCGATTTAACATAATCTTGTAAACAGTTTCAGTTACACAATTTAAACTCACGATTGACCAAAAGGTGGCATAAAATTCAATTCGAGCTTATGCAAATAAATACAGACTGTTAAATTCAGCCTGAGTATTTTTTAAAGAAAGATTTACCCAAATCTTTTAAATAAAAAGAATGACTTTTATTAGATTACCTGTAATTTCCAACCTGTATTGGCCAAAGAACATACATAAAAGTTTTACCAAAGTCAGCTCTAAAATTCATTAAATAAAATAAGTCATTCAAAAAGTCTCTGTATTTGTCTTGCAAATTTAAATGCAGTACAAGAGGGGAAAAAGCTTTGGCAAAGAAGCAACAATGGAATGGGATAAATTACAAATCTATGTGTATTTATAGCAGTCAAGTGTTTGGGGGAAGAGTACTGTACCTCCTGTGAATAGGATGTCAATCAAGCTTTCCATCATTTGGTCTTCATATATAAGCTACCTACGAGAACCTCTTATATTCATAGACTCTGAGACATGTATCCTTGTCCTTTTGTGGTAACATATGGTTATTTTGAATAAGTTCATGAATCCAGAGCTGGTGATCATATCTGTAATTTCTTCTGCCCTCTTACGTAAAAAAGCTTGAATTACATGCCTTTTGTTTTGTTTACTTTTGCTCCTTTTTTTTTTTCTGCTGGCCAGTACACGGATTGAACCTTGAACCCCAGACCTTGGTGCTATCAGCACCATACTCTAACCAGTTGAGCTAACCGGCCAGACTTTGCTTTGTTTCTAACCATGGGAAGAATACATAACTTGACATCTACTCTCTTAAATTTTTAAGTACACAGTATAGTATTTTTAACGGTAGGCATAGTGTTGTACAGCAGATTTCTAGAACTTATTTATCTAACATAACTGAAACTTTACACCCATTGAATAGCAACTCCCAATAGCCCCACCCTCAGGCTTTGGCAACCATCATTCTACTTTCTGCTCCTGTAAGTATGACTATTTTAGATACCTTACATAAATGGAATCACACAGTAGTTGTCCTTCTGTGATTGGCTTATTTCACTTAGCATAATATTCTTATGTTGTTATGTATGGCAGGATTTCTTTCTTTTCTAGGCTGAGTAATATTTCATTGCATATATATATATCACATTTTCTTTATTCATCTGTCGATGGATATTTAGGTTGCTGTATTTCCACATCTTGGCTATTGTGGATAATGCTGCAAAACGTAAGAGTGTATGTATCTCTTCAAGATCCTGATTTTAGTTCTTTTGGATAAATACTCAAAAGTGGGATTGGTGGATCATATGGCAATTCTATTTTTAGTTTTTTTTGAGGAAACTCCATGTAGTTTTCTATAGCAGTTGCACCATTTTCATTCCCACCAACAGTGTACAAAGTTTCCATTTTCTTCATATTTTTGTAACACTTGTTATTGTTATTTTTTATAACAGACATTCTAAGAGGTGTGAGATGATATCTTATTGTGGTTGAATTTGAATTTCCAAAGGATTACTGATGTTGTGCAATCTTCTCATGTATCCATTGCCCATTTGTATGTCTTTGGAGAAATGTCTATTCAAGTCCTTTATCCATTTTTAAATCAGGTTATTTGCTTTTTTGTTATTGTGTTATAGGAGGTCCTTATGTATTTTGGATATTAACATCTTCCCAGATATATGGTTTGAAAATATTTTCTCCACTGTGTAGGTTGCCTTCTCACCTTGTTGATTGTTTCTTTGTTGTGCAGAAGTTTTTTAGTTTGATGTAGTTCCACTTGTTTATTTCTGCTTTTGTTGCTTGTCCTTTTGGGTCATATCCAAGAAATCACTGCAAATACTATTGTCATGAAACTTTTGCCCTATGTTTAATCTATGACTTTTACAACTTTAGGTCTTATGTTTAAGTCTTTAATCCATTTTGAGTTGATTTTTGTGTATGATATAAGGGTCCATTTTCATTCCTTTGCATGTGGATGTCCAATTCTCCCAACACCATTTATTGAGGAGACTATTATTTCCCCATTGGGTATTCTTGGCACCTGTCAAAGATCAGGTGATTGCATATGCATAGGTTTATTTCTGGGCTCTCTATTCTGCTGCCTTGATCTATAAATTTATCTTTATGCCAGTACCTTACTGTTTTATTTACTGTAGCTTTGAAATATATTTTGAAATGAGGAAATGTGATGTCTCCAGCTTTGTTATTCTTTCTCAAGATTGTTTTGGCTATTTGGTGTCCTTTGTGGTTCCTTATTAATTTTAGGATTGTTTTTTCTATTTTGTAAAAAATACTATTGGGATTTTGATAGAGATTGCATTAAATCTCTAGATCGCTTTGGGTAGTATGGACATTTTAACAATATTAATCTCCCAAGTGTGAACATGGTATGTCTTCTCATTTATTTGTGTCTTTAATTTTTCATCAGTGTTTTGTAGTTTTCAGTGTATAAGTCCTTCACCTCCTTGGTTAAGTTTATTTCTAAGTATTTTATTCTCTTTGATGTTTTTGTAAATAAAATTATTTCCCTAATTTCCTTTTTGGATAATTCATTGTTAGTGCATAGAAACGTGACTGACTTTTGTATGGTGATTTTGTGATTCCGGTTATTATCCTTCATTTTGGTAATGTAGCATAGCACATTAATTGATTTTCATATGTTGAAACATCTTTGCTCCCCGGGGCTAAATCCCACTTCATCATGGTGTATGATCCTTTTAATGTGCTGTTAAATTTGGTTTGCTAGTATTCTGTTGAGGATTTTTGCATCTATGTCCATCAGAGTTGTTGGCCTATAGTTTTCTTTTCTTGTAGTGTCTTTGGCATTGGTACTGGCAAGGATAATGCTGCCTTGTAAAATTAGTTTGGAAGCATTCCCTCCATTTCAGTTTTTTGGAAGAGTTTGAGAAGAATTGGTATCAGTTCTTTAAGTGTTTGGTAAAATTAACCAGTGAAGCCATCTGATCCTGAACTTTTCTTTGTTAGGAGATTTTTGATTACTGATTCACTCTCCTTACTTGTTTTTGGTCTGTTCAGATTTTTCTACTTCTTCATGACTCAGGCTTCATAGGTTGTATGTTTGTAGAAATTTATCCATTTCTTCTAGGTTATCCAAATTTTTGGCATATAGTAATCTTTTATTTTCTTTTTTATTTCTTTTTATTTCTGTGGTATCCATTGTAATGTCTCCTCTTCTATTTCTGATTTTATTTATTGAGGTTTTTCTCATTTTTTCTTCATTGGACTAGGTAAAGTTTTTCAATTTTATCTTTTCAAAAATCCAACCTTTAGTTTCCTTGATTTTTTTCTATTCTCTATTTTGTTTATTTCTGCTCTAATTTTTATTATTTTTTTCCTTCTACTAACTTTGGGCTTAATTTGTCCTTATTTTCTAGTATTTTAAAGTGTGATGTACGTTGTTGATTTGAGATCTTTCTGCTTTTATAATATAGATGTTTATCTCTATAAGTTTACCTCTTAGTACTGCTTTTGCTGTATTCCATTAATTACGGTTGTTTTGCTTTCATTTTCATTTGTCTCAAGATATTTTCTAATTTCCCTTGTGATTTCTTTTTGACCCATTGGTTGTTCAAGAGTGTGTTGTTTAGTTCCGCATTTATGTGAATTTTTCAGTTTTCTTTCTGTTATTGATTTCATATTGTAATTGGAAAAGATATTTAATACGATTTCAATTTTAAATTTGTTAAGACTTGCTTTGCATCCTAACATGTGATCTATACTGAAAAATGTTCTGTGTGTGCTTGATAAGAATGTGTATTCTGCTGCCGTTGGGTGGAAAGTTCTGCATATGTGTTTAGGTCCATTTGGTCTATAGTTGTTCAAGTCCACTGTTCCCTTATCGAATTTTCAGTCTGGATGTTTTATTTACTATTAAAAGTGGGATACTGAAGTCTCTTACTATTGCATAGCTGGAAATTTCTTCAATTAAATCAGTTTGCTTTATATATTCAGGTATAATGATGTTGGGTGTATATATATTTATAATTGTCACATTCTCTTGTGAATGGACCCTTTTACCATTACATAAAGTCCTTTCTTGTCTCTTGTGACAGTTTTCAACTTGACGTCTATTTTATCTGATGTAAGTATAGCCATTCCTCCTCTCTTTTGGTTACCATTTGCATGAAAATTTTATTTTTACTCCACTTTCAGCTTATGTGTGTCCTTAAATCCTAAGTGAGTCTCTTGTAGTAATGTATAATTGGATCTCATTTTTAAAAAATCCATTCAGCCACTCTGTCTCTTGACTGGGGAGTTTACTCCATTTATGTTTAAAGCAATTGTTGGTAAGGAAATAATTTTGTGCTTTTCTGTCTGTGTTGTAGTTCGTTTGTTCCTCTTTTCCTCTCTTGCTGTCTTCCTTTGTGTTTCGTTGATTATTTTTAAATAATATGCTTTGATTTTTTTCTCTTTTTCCCTTTTGCATCTTCCATAGGTATGTTCTTTGTAGTTACCATGGGGCTTATATAAAAGTGAATACAGCACTCAGATTTAAAAAAATTGAAATAGGATGGCATCCTTTTTTGGCAAAATACAGACATTTGGACATTTATAAAATTTAATATTTACAGGATAAATTCTAACCTATTTGCAAAAATTGGAAGTTAGTAAATTATGCATTACACATATATTATCTATCTGTAAGTGGTTGGATCTGCATGACACTTTGAATTTGGAAACTGTAACTTTCATATCTTTAAATCTTTCTTTAAACCACAATATTTCATAATTGTGTGATTTTTTAAATGATACTAACTAATAGATTGATAGGAAAGCATGAGTTTACAGGATTTTTTTTCTCTCTGAAAGAAGAGGCAACATTAGGTGGTTTCTGGACCTCTGTGCTCGTGTTGAAACATTGGGCAAAGCCCTTACTCCATCTCTGTGTTTCATGCTGTTCATATACTGTCCAATTAGTCTTTAAATGTTCATATAACTGACATCTTTTCTATACCTTATTAAAATTCCATGTAACTGTGCTTCACATACAGCTCATGCTGGCCATCACAATTTTGACTGCACTTTATTGCTTCCATGGACACACACGATCAAAAAGGGCAGAACCTAACTCTATGAAGCATTTTCTAAAAAAAACCCATGTAATATGATGTGGTTTCCAGGACTCTCCAAACACCCACCATGCAACCAGGTTGAACAATTGGAAGAATGAGAGTAGTTGACTACCACTTAGAATGCTATTTACATCAGGAAACACAATCTAAATTTATATCAGGCTTCTAGAAATATAACTTCCCCTGCCCTGGTTCTAGCCCATAGACCTTTTCTACCATTTTCACCTATAGCCAAGAGTTTCCCAATATTTTTCACTAAGACAACACATAGCTTCAAAGTTTTCTCCTAATGAGGAAAAAAAAAAAAAAAGAAATAAGCTACACATGAATAGTAACAAAATACTATACTCCTGACCACCGTATGCACTTTGCACACTATTTCATTCAATCCATAGCACAGCTCTGTGAAGGAGGTACTGTTACTAATGTCAGCATCTTCTTCCCTATCCTCACTCTGCTGTTCACTGTCCTTTGCATTCAGAAACTGAAGCTTACAAAATTACAGATAGACAGGAGGAATAAGTTCTGGTGTTCTGTTGCACAGTAGGATAGCTAAGGTTAACAATATTGTATTGTATATTTCAAAATAACTAGAAGAGAGGATTTTGAATGTTCTCACCACCTAGAAATGATAAATGTTCAAGGTGATGGATAAGCTAATTACACTGATTTTATCATTATACGATGTATACATGTATGGAAACATCACACTGTGCCCATAAATATGTAAAATTAGTATGCATCAATTATAAATAAACTAAAACTTAAAGAAATTGAGGTTTAGAGAGATTATAATTTTTTCCAAGACTACATATTTAATAATTGGTAAGTGCTGCTGGGACTCCAACTCCGGAGTCCAGGTCTTGGCCACTGCATGACTTTCCTTTTAAGGAATTTCCTAAACTAGGCAAATCAGTGTTTTTTCCTCCTGTCTGAGAAAAAAGTTACCCAGTGAGTATCGATAGTTACTTCTCAGTGGGGAAAGAGCTTTTCTGTACTGATTTATTTTAAAATTTCAAAATTTATGGTTAATTTTACCCATGAAATTCTAAAGATATTGCATGTGTGCAAAGGAATGTCTTGGGTTTAGAAATTTATTTTGAGACTGATGATACTGGTCAATTTAATAGCCTTTAGCTACCAATTCTTTTGAATCTAAAAGCTTTTTGACTTATTCCACAATGTCTGAAATCATATTTATTCTACTTTTCTATGCCTTAGTTGAAATCAAACTTATTTGTTTAACCTTATTGATCTACTAATATTCACAGTATTTCAACCATTCTAATCAGAGGTTATAGGTTAGAAGTCAGAGGTTTTCTCAGTATGGCATAGGTTGCAACTTCCACCCATTCAGGTTGGATGTGATAAAGGAGTGGTGTGATAGACAGGACAACAATGGTCTGCAGGAACAGAATATTTTTCATCTTTCTTGCTTAAAAATTTATCCTCAAAAAGTGAAAATCTTTAAAAAATGTTTTTCTTTATCAATCCAAATCTAAACATAATAAATGTACAATATATTTATCTTTGAATGAGTTTCTTCTACCCTTTCTAAGATGTATAGTTTTATTGTCTTATTGCAGTAAGTATTTAAAAATCAGCAGGGATTATGGAGGAGCTGACTTTGGAGATAAATGTCAATTTAAATTGGTTTCTCAATAAAACTCCTTAAAGAAAACATAGGGGAAACACTCCAGGAAGTAGGAGTGGATACAGACTTCATGAATAGGACCCAAAAAGCACAGGCAACTATAGGAAAAATAAACAAATGGGATTATATCAAACTAAAAAGCTTCTGCACAGCAAAAGAAACAATCAACAGAATAAAAAAACAACCAACAGAGTGGGAGAAAATATTTGCAAAATATACATCTGACATTGGATTATTGTCCAGCATATACAAGGAACTTAAACAACTTTACAACAAAAAAACCCAAATATCCCAATTAAAAAATGGGCAAAGAAGCTGAATAGGCATTTCTCAAAGGAAGATATACGAATGGACAAGAGACATATGAAAGAATGCTCAACATCATTCAGCATTTGGGAAATGCAAATCAAAACCACCCTGAGATACCATCTCACTCCAGTCAGGATGGCTAACATCCAAAAGACTGAGAATGATAAGTGCAGGTGAGGTTGCAGAGAAAAAGGAAGTCTCATATACACTGTTGGTGAGGCTGCAAAATGGTGCAGCCTTTATGGAAAATGATATAGTGTTTCCTCAAACAACTACAGATAGATCTACCATATGACCCAGCTATTCCACTGTTGGGAATATACCCAGAGGAATGGAAATCATCATGCCGAAGGGATACCTGTACTCCAGTGTTTATTGCAGCACTATTTACAAGAGCCAAGAGCTGGACCCAGCCCAAATGTCTATTATCTGATGAGTGGATAAGGAAACTGTGCTACATCTGCACAGTGGAATACTACTCTGCTATAAAAAAGAATGAAATACTACCATTTCCAACAACATGGATGGACTTAGAGAAAATTATATTAAGTGAAACGAGTCAGGCACAGAAAGAGAAATACCACATGTTCTCACTTATTTGAGGGAGCTATAAATAAATATATAAATAAACGCACGAACAAATCAAGGGTGGGGAGAAGAAGACAGAATAACCACAAAAATTCCTTGAACTGTTTAAGTGAACAGATATGATATGGGGGGGAGGGTGGAGAGGAACGGGTAAAGGGGCATGAAAATCAACTACAATGTATATGGAGAGTAAAATAAAATAAAATATAAAAAATAAATTGGTTTCTCTGGCATTTATTATTGATCAATTTTATTCTCTATAATTAATTATGAGATTATAAATAATTCAAATTAAAGAGGAATATAGTCTTCAGACATCTCCAAATAATCAAAACTAGTTTTATTTATGTCAACCTATCTTAAGAGTCACAAATGCCATTGTCTTATCAGATGAATTCAAATCAATAAGGTATTGTAATAACAACACTCCTTGTTTTTTTATGCATATTTTCCCCATGTACTCAGTTTTCCACCATAAAATCTTTGTTGTCTTTCTCTTTTTCTGACATGTATACTAAATGTTCATAGGATAAACTTTGGCACAAAGATTATAGAGACTTTTCATGATCTGTAAGCTGTATTCCAGTCAATCAAACTTTAACTTTAATTTGGAGAGGGTGAAATGACATGTAGATCATAATGATTTGATGTGTTCCACATGTAAAAAGCTAGTGACTTTAATTTTCCTTTAGTTTTGACTATTAGTGATATCTTTAGTCTACAGATATTAGATCTTGAACAAACTCGAAATATATGCCAAGAGATTAAAAAGCATAAATCAAATAGGTCAGATAAACTTTGACAATTTTATGGACTGCTTTTTGCATTTTTTTTTCTGAAAGAAAAAGGCATTTTCATCATCTTCCTATTATGAACTCACTAAATTTTTCAGGTCAGTCTCTGAAGTCTGTGTTTTAAAGCTGTGTCTCATGAAGCACTAGAGGTTTCACGGAAGTCTCCGAAGTCCATCTCTGAGGGTAAGGAGTAGGGAGATGTGTGGATCCTAAACTTTCCCTCCTCCGTCCAGCCGTGCTCCGTTTTCATCTCTCTTCCTATTGAACTGTCAACTAAGAGTTCACTTGAAGAACATATACCCAGCTGCAAGAACATTTGCATCTGATTTAAACAAATTCCAAGTGGAAGATAATTAAATATATGTTTTCACAATGTCACCATCCTTAAATTTTTCTGTGTCCTATTTAATATTGTTCCATCATTAAAATAAAATTAATTCAATCTAAAGAGGCTATAGCCTATGATTCCAGCTATATGACATCTGCAAAAAAGCAAAACTATGGAGACAGTAAAAAGACCAGCAGTTGCCAGGAGCTGGCAGGAAAGAAGGGATGAAGGTAGAGCACAAAGGACTTTTGGGGGGCAGTGAAACTACTCTGTATGCTACTCCAGTGCTGGACATATGTCATCATACACTTGTGAAAACTCATAGAATATACAACACCAAGAGTGAGCCCTCATGCAAACTGTGAACTTTGAATGATTGTGACATGTAATGTAGGTTCATGATTGTAACAAAGGTGTGGGATTGTAACTCTGGTGTGGGATGTTGATAGAGGAGGAAGCTGTTGGGTGCGGTTAGGGAAGTCTGGGTGTATGAGAAATCTCTGTGCCTTCTGCTCAATTGTGCTGTGAACCTAACACCTCTCTAAAAAATGAAGTCTATTAAAAAATTAAATTAGCTTGTTTGTAGTAGTGAAGCACAATTAACATCTTAGAATTTCTTATATTTTCAAAAGGTTGCCAACGAATGATGTGACCTATAGTAAAAAAAAAATAAAAATCTGGAATTCATTGCAGAGTAAAACTCTACACTGCATCAGTAGAGAGAAAGAACTTCTGCAGAATTAACGAGAGGGCTCCGCACACCTCTGGTGGTTTTACAGGGGACACAGGCGATGCTTGTAATTTGGGTAAAGAAGGACCACTGTGCTGGGTCTAGAGGAGATTTGATTTCTGGGGACTTCGCTGACAACCATGACTCGTAATCAGGGAAGAAGTTCTCTTGGGAGTAGAAAACATGTTCCTTGTGATGACGAAGAAGAATGGGTTGGGGAGGAAGATCCCTAAAACACAAAGGCATGAGAGAAAAATGCCAGACAAAGACTGCAAAGTCTAGCTGGTTCTGTGCAGAAAAACTCAGATGACAGAGAAAGAAGTTCAGTAATTTCCAGATGAAAGCAACTAGGAGACTGGTGAGAAGCCACATATGTACCACACACTTGACAGCTGTAGGGTCTGCAGACAAGAACTATGCCAGGAGCTTAATCATTACTGGAGAAAACAAGGAAATCCTATGTATTTTTACACACACTAGAATAACAATGTTGGCACATGGCAATACTGATGCAATTTTATGTATCTTAATTTAATAACTGAATGGTTAATTTTTATTTACTGCCCCTATTTTTCCTGGAAACTGTTTTGGATATCCCTTGTCAGTCCCAAGTTCCACACACATTTGGTTTCTTTCTGATTTGAGAGGTGTTGATAACTTTTCCTCAGTCCACACCATGCATAGCTCAGTTCTTACATTCTGCACAGGGACAGTCTAAAGCTGCGTTTCCTTCTTTCATCTCCCCGATGCCTTCTGTGTTACATTTTCCATACCTATTTTTAGCTCTAGTAACACCCCACTAGCTCCCTTTCTCTCTACGGCAAGAGTAGCATAACAGTTAAAATCTTAGCTCCAGCATCAGATTGCCTCAGTTCATCCCGTTCACCACTTTTTAATCATATGGTCTTGGGCAAGTTAGTCACTTCTCTAATCCTTGGTTTCCTTACTTACGGAGTTGGACTAATAGTGACACCTACTTTGCAGGGTTGTTTGAAGATCAATACAGAAATGCAGACAAAGTGTGTAGAGTGGTGCCCGGCACTAGGGGGCCCTCAGCAAATGCCTGGAGCTGTCCAATGTGGAAATGCACTGGCTTGGGGTATCAGAACCACAATAGGGATGTGCAGGCAGAGGCGAATGGCCAGCTCTGCCAACATTGCTGAATGTATTAGTTTACTGTGGCTGCTGTAGCAACGTACCACAAGCTGGGTGGCTCACCACAACAGAAATTTATTGTCTTACAGATCTGGAGGTTAGAAGTCCATAATCAAGGTGTCAGCAGGGCTATGCTCTCTCTGTAGGCTCTAGGAGAGAATCTGTTCCACGCCTCTCTCTCATCTTCTGGTGTTGCAGGCAATTGCTGGCATTCCTTGGCTGGTAGACACATCACTCCAGTCTCTGCCTCTGTCCCCACATGGCATCCTTGTTTCTATGTGTTCACACAGTGTTCTCTTCTCTATGTGTGTCTGTCTCTGTGTCTCTTCTCCTTTTCTTATAATGACACCAGTAATACTCGGTTAGAAACTACCTAATGACCTCATATTAACATGAGTACATCTGCAAAGAACTTATGGCTAAATAAGGTCACATTCACAACATAATTGTGAATTAATTGTGGGGGATATAATTCAGCCATTAACACTGGAGAAGGAATTCCTGCACTGGATAGTGGCCTTCTTTCCTTCCTTCCTTCCTTCCTTCCTTCCTTCCTTCCTTCCTTCCTTCCTTCCTTCCTTCCTTCCTTCCTTCCTTCCTTCCTTCCTTCCTTCCCTCCCTCCCTCCCTCCCTCCCTCCCTCCCTCCCTCCCTCCCTCCCTCCCTCCCTCCCTCCCTCCCTCCCTTCCTCCCTCCCTCCCTCCCAATCCTCTCTTGCCGGCCCCCAGTTGTTCCTCATATAAAACATTTTTCAGATTCCCTGACCTCACTTCCCATAGTCTAGTTTTTAAGTCCTGGATATAATACTTCAGATGTAGTCTAACTGAGGCTTGCTGTAAACTCCTGTGATACAGACACTTGGCTCAGGTGTCATTATGCATGCTTTGTTTTATTTTGTTGTGTGTTTTGGTAGCCACATTACGTTATGCCTCATATTGAGCTTGGAGTAAATGACAATAAATGAGCTGATTGTTGCATCTCTCCTTTACTAACAACACTTAACATCTTTACATAACATCGTTACTAACAACTAACAACACTTAACCGTCTTTCATACTTCTTTAGCCTATTTTTCTGTTTCTGCATGAAGACTTGAGAGAGTTAAAAGAGGTGAAGACGGCGTGAACTACCCCTAGAATTGGAATGGATGGGCAGTCACGGGAAATGTTGTAGGTAGTCTGAGTGGCTTCTAGACTCTGCAGCCTGAATCAGTTGGCCTGGACCAAGCACCTGGGACAAACCAAGGGTGGGGAGATCCTACTGCGGAAAGTAAGCCATCATTAGAAAAAAAATCCCAAGCTTCCATTCCCATGTTATCACATTCGCTCCACAGATGTATTCCTACCACACAGTGAGCAGTTTCTGAAAAGCCATCAATATCTTTATGGAAGACTGTGAAGCAATCTGAGTCCTTCAAAAGAAGGGGGAATGAAGCTTGAGCATTTCCCCCCAGACAGCCTGGCCTGACCCTTCAGAAGGCTGCCCATGTTAGTGTCGATGGATTTCTTCCAATACTGACTTAAAATTATAAGCAAGGTTGGGGCATAGTCAACACAAAACCCACGCATACATTTACAAATGAGAAGGCTGATTTTAACAAGAAAGACTGGCTGTTTTGTATCATTGTTTTTCTTTTCCTCACCACATATCTTAATTTATTTTCCTTCTGTCTTCATTTTCTTTTCAATATTTGTAATTTGCATTGACATGCATATTTAAAATGCAACCAAGATTAAATACGATCATTGTAATGCTTCCTACGCTAGAAATATATTATACAAATAGTCTACAATGGGGATAATTTGTATGTGGCTAATTGGGACTTGACAGAATCATTCTTAGCAATTTTCACTGGGGTTCTTAGAAGGGTTTACAAGTTCTCTTTGGTTTGCAAAATGCTCACTCTAAAACCCCACCCCATGTCCTAGTGTTACTCTGTGTTCTCATCATTGAATTCTCCTCCCATAATGATATTCCACCTTTGTGCATAGCAGGATATCGATGGCTTTCCAGGAACTGCTCACTGTGTGGTAGGAATTCATCTGTGGAGGAAATGTAATAACATGCAAATGGAAGCTTGAATTTTTTTCCATAAATGTTTGTTTAATAGATATACCTACTTCCTTGTCTATTTGGTCTATGGCTTCCCCTTCATTAGGCTTACAAACTCTTAAAATACAGATGCCTGTGAAAAAAATACAGACTGCTAAAGACATAAATCTTCACAAAACTCTGTGGGTAGCAAATATTATTATTCTCACTTGAAAGATGAGAAAACCAAGGTGAGAAAAGTAACTTCTTAAATTATATTCATACAGCTAATAGGTAGCAGAGGTGGCATTCATCTTTTATTGTCATTGGTCCTAATGGAGCACATTGTGCATAACAGGGATTTGATGAGTAAATGGTTAAATGAGATGAATGGCCCTAGAAGTCTAGTTTGTAATCGGCTATTGCATCAAGGTCCTTAGGAAATAAGATACCTTCCACACAATGCAGTCAGCTGGCTGTAACATGTCCTAAGTAATAATAATAATAATAGAAAATAATAATGCTTATAATTTTCCAGGAACTGTCCTAGCTATAAAACTTCAGTGTGAACGGAGTTGAGTCTATCTGGATCATGAGGAGTTTAACACTTTGCAGATATAGATTGAGGCCAGATTAACAATGGCAGGCTAATGGCATCTGCCATAAAATGAGGCTATTACAATTGGAAATCCCATAATGCCCATAACATCCTTCTTTAATTCATTAGTTACTATGAAAATAAGAAAATGGATAAAGCCCTCATTATCCAATCATTTTTCTGCCTATCTATTAAAATAAAAGACAACAGGAGCTATGTTCTTAAATATGACTTTGAGCAGGAGGCATAAGCCTTGAAACTACCTTCCCACCCTGTGTTTCCCAGGACCACTGGGAAGCGTCTGCCACTGTACCAGATATTGCAGCAGGGACTCAGATGTGAGATGAATGACTCGAAATAAAAATGAATGTTTCTGAGTTTTAAAAATTCCTGCTAACAGCTGTATCATCATCTCTTTGAAGGAGATCTGGTCATGGTAAGAACAGGCACCCAATCCTTGCTGGTTCAGCCAGGAACCATCAAAGGAACGCCCTGGGCATCCTCTCCCCAGGCTTCAAGCTCCCAGCAGTAGCCAGTGATAAATGGGCAGGGAATTTGGTGTGGGCCACAAAATCACTTTCATGAGCATGCTTTTCAAGTTATCTGCAAAGCTATTCTATCAGTCAGCCTTCACTCTGTTCCAATATGAGAGGAAATACTAAGTTTTGTGGAGTTTTTTCAATGACATCACCCCAGTAGAAAGGAAACTATTAGTTTTTTATTGCTGCCAAAGCAAATTACCACAAACTAAGTGGTTTAAAACAACACACATTTATGACCTTACAGTTTTGTAGGTTAGAATTTTGACATGGGTCTGACTGAACTAAAGCCAGGGTCTGTGTTCCTTTCTGGAGCCTCTATGGGAAAATCCATTTCCTTGCTTTTTCCAGCTTCTATAGGATGCCTCCTTCCCAGGTCCATGGATTCCTTCCTCCATCTTCAAAGCCAGCAACACAGAATCTCTCTGACCCTTCTTTCACCACATTTCTTTCTGACCACAGCCGGGAAGGGGTCTCCACTTGTAAGGACTTGTGTGATTAGATTGGGTCACTCTGATAATCTAGGATAATCTTCCCAACTCAAGGACTGCACCTCAAATTATATATGTAAAGTCCCTTCTGCCTTGTTAGGTAACACACTCATAGTCCTGAGGATTAGGACGTGAACATTCTGGGACCATTACTGTGCATAAGATACTAACCTAAGGTAGAGATACACCCTCAGTGCTGATGGGGACAGGCAAGTAAGTATCCTCATAGATGTTCATTTCTGTAAAATGTCCAAACATCCTTTATTTCCACCTTCGAGAATTTCTCTTCCTGCATACAGACAATAATTTATCTCACCTTAATTCTAAACATTTTAAATTAGCCTAAGACAACCAGCATGATTCCAAAAAATTAATAAAATTATTACACCATACATAAAGTAATGCAGGATGTACATGTAATATATATGTAGACATGTGTAAATGTCTACATGAGTAGACATACATATTAGTACACGACATTATTAGCATATTTCAAACTGTCTTGGCCAAATTACCTGACTGTTTAGTATAATTTTCCAATTTTTGCTATGTGTAGTAAAGCTATCTACAAAGGCTAAAGTAGAGGTGTGTATGTCTCTGTGTGGGTTTATGACTCACGACAAAAAGAAAATACATATACACTAAAAAAGTACAATTCTCTCAAGTACCACAAATTTAGTTCAAATCACAAATAGATATTGAGTAGCTGCTAAATGATATGCACAAAAATTTATATATGAGGCATGGTGCTTGGTCTCCTGAAGCTTATGATTAGAGAGAAGACAGAGAGATACCCAGGCAAATAATTATAATTATAGGTAAGATAGAAAGTGACTTTGCAATAAGTATAATTTGCTTTGAGAGCCTCAGAAAGCCAGGCCACACTGCATGGACTTTTCCGAGACAGTGGGGTTGTGGGCAGAGGCAGGGAGGCCTCCTTGTGAAGGAGCATTGAAGTGGGGTCTGCAGGACTGAGGGATGTTAAAAGGCAGATGTGTGAAGGGTATTTTAGGTGCAGGTAATAAGGTCAGCAATGAGAAGGTACCAATATTCTTAGAGTGGCCACAATGTCAAGTGAGGAGAAGCAGAGAAGGCAAGGTGAGGAGAGACTTTGGACCTCCCTAAATAGTAACTGAAGGGGTCTGGACAACGTCCTGGAGGTAACAGGGAGCTATTACCTGTTGCAGGTGTGAGAACAGGATATTAACAGGGCCCTTCTAAAGAACTAACGCTTGGGATGGAGAATGTTAGTGCCTCGTACCACTCATTTCTCCCTTCTTTTTGGTAACAGAACTCTCATGCTTAGTGATGCACATTCATGCCCAGGTAAAGGCTACATAACCCAGTCGTCCTCACTACTGGTTGTGGTCATTTACCTAAAGTTTCAGCCAATGCTATGTGAATTGCAGTGCTATGGAAAGTTATTTTCTGAAGGAGAGGCCATGCTCTTTTCCCCTTTCTCTACCTTTTACCTGGAATGTGAATGTGATGGCTGGAGCTGTAGAAGCCATGTTGGGTCCTGAAGATGATGTCAAACCTGAAGGATGCTAGAACAGAGTGCTGGAAGGAGCATGGGCTTCTTTCACATCAAAGGGAAATTAACTTTTACCTTGTTTAAGCACTTTTATTTGTCTATTTATTTGTCTATTATACACAGCTCAACCTAGCCCTAAATCAGTGGTTTTCAACCCCTGCTACACACTAGAAAGCTTGGAAGTTTGCAAAATCCAAGGATGGCCAGAAATGATCCCTAGAGGTTTTAATGTAATTAGTCTGAGGCAGGGCCTACTGATCAGTGATAGTTAAAGCTCCCCAGGTGATTCTAATACGATGCTAGACAGTAACAGCCACGGTGATAGATATGGCTGCTAGATGAGGGATTTTCAGGGCTGGAAGGCATTGTGAAAGGTTGTTGCAATACCATTACTTAGATTTAGAACTACCAGAAAGGCAGGGTCATGGATGCTCAGGTGTCTGTTTTAATGGCTTGGGGGACGTAGAATACATGCAAGGAAAGTGGTGACCAATTGGTAGTATGTAAGGCAATGGGGTTTTACACTTGGGAAATTGGGAGGGTGGAAATATAGTTAAAAGAAAGAGCACGTAATAGCAGGAGGCGGTTGGCCTGTTGGGGATAGTGTGATGATGAGTTTCAGACGTCAGGGATTTGAAATTTCAGTGGGACACACAGTAGACAAACACACAATGTGCTGCATCCTCACGGCCCGCAGTTACAATGCGCTTCAAGATGCTTCATTTGCACTTTTCTTTAAACTCAATGACATGCCTTTTAATTTGATCCTTTTTTCATGATTGATTTTAGGAGAGAATGCAATTTTTTCTGGTCCGAAAATAGAACAGGTCTCCTTCTTTTTAAAGCATGTGTGGAAAGGACTGCTGATAGGAAATAAACTGCTTTTTCAGAAAGTGCTTTTGGGTCTTAGTTCTGTTTTTCTCGAGATAACTAAATAATCTATTCCATTCAAGTCCATTTAACATTCTGTTGGTATGTTGTATCTATTTCAGGAACCCACAGCATGCTCTGAACATTTGACAGGCTCCCACCTGATTAATCTCTCTCTCCTTCCTGCCATCAATATTATTTAGGGGCAGTGGTCAAACCGTATTGACACTTTGCTGACATCTTCTCCGGTGCCCAATTACCTTTCTGTCATGATACAATCCACGAGGTGACAGACAGGAGGGTTCTAATGCTGTGCCAAGCAGGTTGGCACCAAAATATCCCAGAGACAGTACATAATATATCATTTTTATGCTTCTTCTGGAGATTGGAAAGGAACTTCCCTATCCCCATGGCCTATAGGTTTTTCAACTCACAGGGCTGCAGAAACACAGTGGCGTTCGAGGTAGCTTTGTAGCTTGACCTACCCGGCACCTGCCTGGACAAGGCTCACTGATAATTCCTGGTTCATATCCAAGATAACTCCTAAGGAAGGAGAGCAAGGCCCTTGCCTGAGACTCTTAACCCCGACCCACATATTGGGAAGTAGTTACCCTTCTTAACTGGGTTAGCTGCTAAGCTTTGCAGGAATATGCTGCTGCGAGGCAAACTCCAGCAGAGAAAGTATAAGGAAAGAAGTGCATGGGCCACACGGCCCTCTGGAAAACATCAGTCCAGCCTGCTCCGATACAGAAGTGTGTGCTTTGGGGCTACATAGGATTAATATTAAGTTTCATTTTTTAAAAAAAACAAAGCTGAACTTAATGAAGAGGGTCTTCATTAGTTCAAAAGAGCATTTCCATTTATGTATCTAAAAAGGAAACAGCAAGAGCTGTCCATTTTATATTTTATTTTATACCCACATACACATGCACGCACATTTATTTGAAGATCAACTATTGTTTGTTGCATTTAGCAACAAGGAGAGTATTACTCATAATTGATATCAATATTCCTCCTAATATCATATTCCTATCAAATGCATGAACAAGGCCACTGAATATAGGGATGTAAAGTAACTGTTATTCCAAGCAGAATCCCAAAAGGTTTAAAAGCATAGACATGAGTTACACAGAATTCAGATCAGTGAGAAAAAAACTTGTTTCACCAGTGGCGATAAAGCTGGTGGTATGAATGTTCTCAGTTTCACTGCACCCTGGGCAGAGAGGAGTCCTCCACCTTGCTGAGAAACTCCTTCCAGTATTGGGGCTAACAGAGCCGGGAAGAAGGATGCTTTTTCAGTTTTGGATTTTTTTTTGTCATTAAAAATCATTCTTCTATCTGCTTTTTCTTAAAAGAACAATTTAATATTGTTTTGTCATATAATAGGATATGAGCTGGAGTCCCTATTTTTTACTTTATTTTGGTTTTTCAATATACTTTAGAATTTTTAATTGAACAGGTTAAATATGATCATGACAAAAAATTTAAAGATGTAGAATGGGACAAGCGAGGTCCTCCATAAAATCCTACATCTTTGTTCCACTGTGTAAACCATTATTAACAATTTCTTTTGCAGAGTTTCCAGAAATTGTCTATGCATGTGTAAGAGTTACGAGTTTGTGCCCATTAAAGAAACGCCATACTCGCATTACACATGCTATTCTTCAGCTTGCTTTTTGCACATTCATCTTGGCTATCATTCTGTGCAACTGCTTATGTATCTCCTTCCTTCCTTTAACAGCCCTACAACATTACAATAGTCTAAAACACTGTTAATAGACATTTCCGTTGTTTACAGGTTTATCTGTGTTTGTTTTGACTGCTCCAAATAATGGAAAATAAAATCACAGAACATATCTGTATTTGTTTAAGAGGATACATGCTATATGGGGAAGGATTCACTCAAAGGATATAACGTTAAAGCTTTGATTGCATTTTCCAATTTGCCCTCAAAAAGGTGGCTTCAGACATACATTCCTACCGAGAGTGTGTTAAGGGGCATCTTCCAGCCTGCTGCCAACGATGGGACAAAGAGCTGTGCTCCACTTGCTGAGGGCGAGGTGCGGTGCTCAGGCTCCTCTGGTCCTTGCGCCACCTCCAAAGGCAGGCGCTGTTGTCGTTTCCATTTTACTTAGGAGGAAACTGAGGCACGGGGAGGTCTTACTCCTGGGCTGAGTGCTGGAGCAGGCAGATGAACACAGATTGTCCGACTCCACAGCCCAGGCTCCCAGCTCCTCTCAGGGACCTCCCCCTCCCACTAAAGGGTTTTCTTTTCCAAGCTGATCCTAGAAAGAGGATGCCTTGTGAGGGTCTTCAGCAAACTTTAAAAGTATAAAACCGAGATTCTTTTCAAATAACCATTGTCTGTGTTTTTTTTCTTTTTCTTTCCTTCATTGATCTGCTTGTTGCACCTCAAAAATCTGAAGCTGTAAAAGCTGTTTTTGTTTGCATGTTTGTTTTGGGGGTGGGTGGGATGGGAGTGGTGTTGATAAGTGATTTCTAGAGTTGTCATCAGGGTGGACTCTCTAGTGCCCGACAAATCGCTTTCACGGCCTTTGATTCGTGGACATGTGGGGCAAATACCTCTATATTGCTCCTGAATTGGGGAGCAGAAATTAGTTTAATATTGTTGTGAAGTGCTTTTCCATTTAATACTGTAGATTTAGCAGGACCTTGTCCCTGCAATATTAGAGATGCTCCTCGCCCTCAATAAATCTTGATTTAAACTGTGCTATTCCTGAAACCTAATTTTTATGCTTTAATGATGTGGCTGCACTTGTGTCCTGGCTATGCCCCACATGAAATCATAGAAGGAAGAATTGGCAGACTTTCCCTTCTCCTCCCCTTATGGGGAGAGAAGATCAAATAAAATTGGACTGATATTGTCACCACACCCATTGGGTTACAAAGTTGTCCTACAGGAGGTGTCACCTAAGACTGAAACCTCACCTTGGGGAAACACACCTGACTTACCAGGTCCCAGAACAGACCCCAGTGATGGCCTGGCCTAGGCCCGGTGATAGACACAGCCCTTTGTGGCTTAAGCTGGGGATTTTCTCCTCAAGGGAGTTAATGTCTGCACTGTCAATCAACCTGAGAAGCAAATGTTCCTCCTGTAGGAACTTGGGGTGAGGATGTAGAACTTGCTCTTCCTCTGGGGTCTGGAGGAGGGTCTGGCTTGCATCCAAAGGCCCAGTAACACCTGAGGCATGTGGCTGAGATCCACAAGAAGCGTAGCTGTCCCGCCTGGCAGTGTCATATTTCTGTCAACACCAAGCCTTCAGTGAAGTCTTGCTGGAAGCCACAGTCTGGTTTCTGCTGTGCTGGGGATGACTAGGGAGCCCTCTTGCTTCCATGAGAATGTCAGTGACAGTCACAGACTGAGACAGCTGTGGCTAGCAGAACAAGAATCTCATGAGGGCAGCTTCAGCATTGGAGGCAGTGACAGGGCATCCAGACCAGAAGGCCAGGGTGGAAGAGCTGGGAGAAGCCGTTCTTGACACCCATGAATCTATACTCGGAAACCATGAGGTCACTCTGCAGCCGGGCACGCATGGGTGGGTGCAGTTTCAGGTGAGTTTACTGAAATACAAGGGTACTTCAAAAAGTTCATGGAAGAATAGAATTAAAAGATAATACAAATATTTCTATGAACTTTTTGAAGACCCCCTCATAGAAACAAAAATTAGAATAGGTGTTTGCTGAGCATTACTAGTGAGACACAGATGTGTCTTCTCATATATGAGTATCCTCTTATTTAAACTTCCTATCCACTTACGATCTAGTATCACTGCTATTTCAATTTTGTGGGTAAGGAAATAGTCACAAAAAGCTTTCATAAGCTGTTGAAGGTCACTGAGCTGGCAAGCAACAGAGCTAGGATTCAATACCACGTTACATTTAGAAAATAATTTGAACCTATTTAAGGTAAAGACTACTTTTACTATAAAAGTAAAAGAGGAGATTTTTAAAAGCCAAATCAGGAGCACCACAGAGGTGAGTAAAACTAGATATTAAAAAAAATCATACCCCCACATTCATAGCAGTGCACTGACAATCACTAAGACATGGAAGCAGCCCATATGTTCATCAGCAGATGAATGGACAGACAAAGTGTGTTCTGTCCATACAATAGAATATTATTCTCTCTTACAAAGGAGGGAATTTCTGACACATGCTACAAAATGGGTGAATCTCGAGGACACTACGTACTTGTAAAATAAGCCAGTCACAAAAAGACAAATACTGTATGATTCCACTTGTATAAGGCTCTTAGATCAGTCAAAACCATATGAAGGCACTTCAAAAAGTTCTTGAGAAATAGAATTAACCAATTTCTCACTGGACACAAAGAATGATTATGTTTTATAATGATGAATATATTAATTATCTTCATTTGGTCATCACATATTGTATACAGGTATTAATATTCAACTCTGTACCCGACGAGTATGTATAATCAATTACGTTTGAATAAAAAATAGAATTAAAAGGTAATACAAATCTTTCCATGAATTTTTTGAAGTACCCTTGTAGAGACAGAAAATAGAATAATTTTCAGGGGCTGGGGGAGGGAATGAGGAGTTATTGTTTAATGGCGACAAAGTTTCAGTTTTTGCAAGCTCTGGAGATGGTGATGGGTGCACAACAATGTGAATGTATTTAGTATCACTGAGTTGTAAAATTAAAATGTTTAAGATAGGTAAATTTTATGTTGTTTGTATTTTACCACAATAAAAAATAGGAAAAATGATACGATTGTTCTGTATACAGTATACATGCTAAAAATTTATGCAGAACTTATGTCTTACTGTGTGATACCAAAGAGTGAATCTGAAGTTGCCTGTCCTGGGTTTAAATCTCTGCTCTACCACCTGTTAGCTGTGGGACCTTGGGGTAGAAATTAAACTCTCCGGGGCTTAATTTTCTCATCTGTAAATGGGGATAAAATAGTACCTTCATCATTGGGTCAATGTGATGTTTAAATGACATGACACATTCAAGTACTTGGAACAAAACCTGGCATGTAATTAACTCCATAAATGTTCATCATTATTATTTTGAACATGATGAATGAGAAGGCACATATAAATATTTCACTGTGACTAAAAGGCACTCTGAAAACTTCATGGAAAAATATCACTTAGATTAAGTTGTTTATTAACAGTGAAAAAATGTATAATGATTACTTTTCAAAATGTTCAAAATATGTGCCAGTTAGTTGTTGGATAGCTTAACCTGACTCGATCAAATATAAGTTTTTGGCTTTGAAACACTGAAGAGATTTTTTGGCAAACTCGTCTCTGCTGCTATAAAAGTTGGTCATGGATTATCTCTGGTCCAGGAAGTAAAAGCCCTACCGACTGGCCAATTCCACTTAGGGTCAATGAAACAGGGCACAACTGGTTAGCACTTGATTGGCCTTTCTGATGTGGAGGCGGAACCTGCTTACTAATTGTAACACAAAGATGGTGCTAATGGCTTTTCACCTCCCTTATTTCCCACCATGAATGTCCTCATCTCAGTTAAGGCCCAACTATCCAGAAATTCTACAATGAGAGAAGTTCAATGAGAAAAAGGCACTCGAGCGGTGAATGGCGTTCCTTCACTGATAATTCCATTTTGGAATTGCTAATTTCAGATGTGATGATTTAGCTCATTGAGTCAGGCTGCAAGAGACCAGGAATTACCCAGCAGTGGGCACTTAGCTTAGACCAAAGCTCACTTAATTAGAATTCTGGCACTGTAGGTGGGAATATTTACTATTGCTGTGAATAGTAAATCATAAATGTTAAATTACATTCAATCGCAGAAATAACTGTGCAAAACTTCTCTGTGCATAGATAATCAGGCAATTATTGGGATGGTTACAGTACTCATAGGCTGTTGCAGTTTTGTTTCGAGACTCAATACTGCTCTGAGCTAAAGTCTCATTTATGCTGGCTTCATTTTTATGTATTTTATGCTAGTAAATAAGAACAAAAATTCAATCTAAGTTTTAGAGCTCTTAAAAAAAAGGAACGTATAACATGTGGTGTATAGTTTAAGCTTTAAATTTAAAACTTACATATAGTTAGTTAAATCATTAAGCTCACAAATCATTAAAAAGATAAAAACAATGTGAGAAATCATCCTCAATCATGATATTGTGGAAAAACACTGATCTGGGGGTTTGGAGATCTGGGTCTTTGGTCTTCTCTCTGCTCCTCATTTCTAATGAAACTTTTGGAAAGCAATTGAAATATTTCTGGGCTGCAATTTGTTAATTTGTAGTTTAAGAAATTTGTAGTGATTCTATCCAGGGTTTTCCTCAATATTTAAATCATAATAAAAATGATACATACTACTGTAATTTTAAACATTTATTTATGACGGCACTTTACCAAGGTCTTTATATGACTTGGGAAGTATTATCTATCTCTGCTGTGCTGGTAAGAAAACTTAGAGGAGTCAAATGTTCTGACTTAAGCCACAGAGAGAGGAAATGGCATAGGAGTACTTTGTACCCATTTTTGTCTCAGTCCATCTTAATCAATTGATTCTTATGATTGAGATAAGATTATTGGAAGAGGTAAGTTTCTTAACTGGACACAGAGTCTGAAAGCATGAGAACCTTTATTTTTACCCTAAGATCACAACAAATGTGGTTTCCCGTGTGATTTTCACTTGGAGGTATGCACTAGATTTTCCTTGTCCTGCATCTCCAGCTCTCTCTGGGGTATAACAAAGAGAACGGAACAGGTCACCTGGCCTATGATCCTCACTTCTCCCAGTTGGGGGCTACAGCCAAAGTCAGCTTCCAGAAGAGGCTGTGGCTTCCTCCCTCTTCCTGGAGGGATAAACATCAGGAACCTACACCCAGACCACCCTGGAGCCCTACGAGTCTGATTTCCCCTCACTGACAAAGTTACTCTCATTCTTGCCCTGGAGGAAGGGAGAAAACAGGGGCTTCCTTGAACAATCACCCTTGGTGCATTCAGCAGAATAGCACTGCACTAGCACTGCTCTCTGAGGGGTGACAGAGGTGGGGACCTGTACCTGCTATTCTCTCAATGATCCCTGATTTGTAAGTTTCTCTAGGAAAGCCTGTTCCATAACGCCTGCCACGTGGCATTGTGGAATTCGACTTGAGTCTGCCACATGGCAGGTTGAGAGCATGAAGTGACCACTTTCCAGTCCTTTTTTATTTATTAAGATTCATTTGGAATCACTAAGAATTGTCATAAGAATTGCCTAATTAAGAGATGAAAATAACTATGTATCCCGTTTTGTATGTTCTATCCTTTTTTTTTATTCTTAGAAAAAGCTGCCAACCAATATTTATTTTTTCTTATACCGACAACAAATCTTTTACAGAGGTTAAAAGCCTCCCCTCAAAAGTGGCAAATCTGGTCTGGACGTAAAGTCACCATCTTCGGTCTTAGTTTTCTCTCTACTGCTCCTGAGCACCGTGGAACATACCTCTAGAAGCAACCCCACTCATTCCAAAATACTGAGGGCATCCACCATGCAGAAGGTCCTTTGCCAGCTGCTGGTGAATTCAAAGACCACCTCCAAATGTGTTCTCTTTCATACAAAACAGGGAAGATCACTTTAATAGTTACTTATTGCTAACATATTCATTACACTTTTCAGTTTGCTCAAAATATAGTGCCTAATGATGAGACATACAAACTTTATGGAAGCAAAGGGCTAAGGATGTCTTGGCTGCTACTCAGCCAAGAGGGAGTGAGACATCAGCAGTGATCAGGTCCCTGAGTAACTGTGAAATGTCGTAATTCAATCAAAAGCTTGCCAAGGAGGTCATCTGGAGTGAGGGTGGAACAGGTACACATACAGTAAGTCTTCTAATCTGTGATCTGAATTCAGGTATGTTCTTTGAAATGGTTTCAGAGGTAAATATATTTCTCCCATGTCTATTTTTCTTACCTGTAATCCCATGAATGGGGCCCCTCTGGGTTTAGACATAGATGTTAGGTTGGTGCCTCCAACTTACTATGTTCAAACCTGACATAGTCATCTACCTTCCTCAGACCTCTATTCCTTAGCTTGACCCGTGGCCTCACTTCCATTCCACTTTGGGAGCCTCAGGGTGAGCCACATGGCTCCCCTCTTTCCTCTCTCACGGTCATAATCATCAAGTCCCGTGGACACCACTTTCCCCAGATCTCATATGGTTCCCCCGTTCTCCACAGTCGTGCCGATGCTCGCCTCAAGCCCTGAACGCCTTTTAAGGACTGTTGCAACTTCCTCCTGCTGGTCCCTTCCTCCCCTCCTGCCCCCCCTGCCCCCCCATAAGGCCACCTGCACAGGGCTGTGCTGCTGCTAAGTCCAAAATCCTAACATCTCAGAAAAGAAGGGAAGTCCTGACGTCGTTCTGCCTACACACGCAGCCTTCCTGTGGCTTCTCCGTTCTTCCCCACGTCACATTCCAGATCCCCTGACCTGACAGTGCCCCATCAGCCACGGTCCTTTGTGCTTCTCCTCCAAGATGGTCCAGGCCAGGGAGAGCTTCCAGGCCAGTGCGTCCTTCTCTTCCCAGCACGCCTCTTCCTCTGAGGACCTTCTTAACTCCTCCCTTCACCCGCTCAGCTCCATTAAAATTTTTCCCAGTAGTTCTTGTATCCTGCACGTCTTCTTCAAAGCACTGATCATATTACCTTGTCTATTGGTGTGTGTGTGTGTGTGTGTGTGTGTTTTCCTTCAACTACTTTTGGGCTGCTGAGAATAAACAGCACATTCTGTTCATCATTGAATCCCTAGCGAGAAGCACGAAGTCTGATAAAAATGAATTTTGCCTGAAGGTATGCACTAGATTTTCCTCTTCCTGTATTCCTCAGCTCTCCTCTGTAGCAGGACAGGAAGAACTGACTAGTGCTGACAGTGGCAGGCACTTGGGGTTGCCAGGACAATGAACCAGCTGGGACAGTGTCCCCACTTTTCTAGTTGGGGAGGCTGCACCCAAAGTCAGCTTCCTAAGGGGGCAGGAGGACAACGTTAAATGGACAGAAGGACTGCAGAGAGTCTGCCAGGCTTGCCGAATGACACACAGCTAGTGAAAAATGGCTACAAGAACATGAGTTGGTGCAGGGATTCTGGTGCTTTCCGTTCGCTGCATTATCCCCAGTGTCTGCAAGAGTCCCTGTCACGTAAGTGTTCAATCAGTATTTGTTGGATGACTCACCGAATAAATGAATGAATGAATGAAATTCCATTCATTTCCATTCCCCTGGCTTCTAATCTTTGTATAGTGTGTGAAAGTGGATGTGTGTGTCTGTGTGCATGTGAATACATCTTTCAAGCAAATAAAATTAAAAATTGAGTATCATGATCCTCTTTTTATCATAAACCACTATTAAAGAATAATGATAACCATTTATGAGTATTTTACACACACACACACATACACAGGCACATTCTAAGCCATATACCCTTTGTAATTCTTTTACTAAAAGAAAAATAACTTTTGGAAAATAAGCAGACATCCTACCTGAAAATCATATAAGTTTGCATTCTCAGGGTTTGTTTGTGGTTAACTGGTAGAATGAATTTGTCTTGTAAATTGTCCTCAGGTGGACTGAAGTAAACCATGGTTAGTGTATGCAGATAATCAGGGCTCTGCTCTCTGCTGCTGTCCAGAGGCAGAAATGAAGCACAGAGAACCTCTCGATGCTTCTAAAAAATTGCGGGAAGCCAGCTGGATGCACTTCTGGGAAGAACCATACTTAGGTTTATAATCTTCCCCCTAAACTTCTGAAGCTTCTCTCTTTCTCTCTTCTCTCTCTCTCTCTCTTTTACAGGAAATGACAGCTGATTTTATCTTTATCTGTTACTGATACAGACCCAGTCATTCTCTGTAAAGCAGGACAAAAGCCAGCTGAAGGATGAAAGAAACCCAAAATAGACTTTTCTTGAACTGATTTGTATCAGAGTTATAAACAATTCCAGGTATGAAAGAGAAGTAGATAGGAAAGCACTTGCTGAAGACAAGAGCACAGAACTATCTTTTCCTTTTCATTCTCTCTCTCCCTCTTCTTTTCTGGTCCAGATATTCAAAGCAAACATTGCAGGAGGTGGGGCACTCACCAAGGAGACTTTACCATGGGCGCTCTCACAAGCGTGCACACAGGCTTTCTGCCCGCGCCACCCCTCCACTGTCCCACAGCACATTTCATCATATAGATCACTGTCTACAACGTGGTTCACAATTTCCCTCTCTGAATAAAATGTGAACACATCAGTTAAGAGAAAGTCTGTTTCTAAATGCGTACCCTTGTCACATTGACCTCTTTCTGCTCTTATATTTTTCAGCATGTTCCTGACATTTGTCAACGGGGTTAGTTCTAAACCTTCCTAACCTATTCTCTTGTTATTTCAGCACTTTTCAAATTTTCTCTCCTGTCTAATTAGTTTGACCAGAAGGCACACTGCAAGGTTGAGCTGGTGGCACTGACTGGGGTCACTCACCACTGCTTGTAATCAGCGTCGCAGTTACAGTAGTACTTGGGGTCTGTGCAGTTGCGCTCGATACCGCACGCGCATTTCTGAATTCCGGGCCCGGAGCCTCCCCAGTAGTAGTGCTTCTCATTGGCTTTTCCAACCCACCACGTGTAAGGACTCCCATCTGCAAGAAAGGGGAGAGGCACATTTAGAAACAGACCTGGATTCAGTCATTATGATGCCACATTTAAACCCACTTTTCCAGGAGTAGTGTCATTCTTTGATAGACTGAACATCACTCAACTCTCTTGAAAGTAGGCATATTTCAATAATAAAAATACTTAATAAGAAACATCAGAGGGTATGGGAAGCTCAAGTTTCCCCAATGGGATAGGTACTCTTTCCTTGAAAGAAACTTTTACGTTCAAGTTTCTGTGGTTTAGGAGTGTTCAGTACACTGGAACCCCAGAAGGTGTCACTTCACAGTGCGGGTCTATAGAACATGAGTTGATTCTACAATAGACAGCTAACTTCATGGCTGGTAGTGCTTTTCTGAGAACTGATAGTCATGAAGATCATAGACTATTGACCTAAGTATAGACTTTCACTGTTTCTAAGTGTGAACTCTTAATTTTATGGGTAAAGAAACTTAGGTCTAGAAAGATTAAGCAATTCTTTCAATCACACAGCAGAAGTTTGATGCTATATTGCACAACACATTGTATAATGCCCTTTATACTGTATTACTTTCATTCATCTATTATTATTCATTCATCTATTCATCATCTAATTATGAAACAACCCCTGGTTTCCATTATGTGCCAAACATTATAAGAATCTCAGGAGGACAATGGAGAAGAACTATGCAGGTTAGAATACAGTTTACTTAGTATTATAAACACAGAGGGTGGGTGAGGGAAAGGAGGTCTTGAAGGAAGTTTTCCCCGAGGAGGTAAAATATTTAAGCTATGTCTTAAAGGTTGAATGGGCATTACGCAGATGGATGAGCATGCAAGACAGGAAAGGGCTCCTGTGCAAAAGGAGCAGAATGTAAAAAGACAGAGGCAAAGTTTTATATGGAAAATATACAGAGGAGTCTGTATCTGCTGTTGAATAGGGCTGAAGAGATGTTTGAGAGGGTAGCAGGGGCAGGTGGTAATAGATAGTAGATGAAGGCTATGTCATAAAAAAGTCTTTGTCCAAATAAGAAGCAATTTTGCATTGGTTTATTCTTGCTTTTCAACGCTTATTTCCCCCCCCAATTTAAGAAGCTTGAACTTTATCTTGAAAATAATGGGAAACTATTAAAGGATTTTAAGCAGAAAATGATAATGATCAAATTTGTGTTTGAAAAGATCAACAGTAAGACGAAAGATGGATTTCTGCAGGATGGAGTTAGGGAAGCAAGATATGATGCTCTTATCTTAATACAGAAGAGAAATAATAAAATCATAGAAGAAATGGAGCCAAAGAGGAAACAGAAAGGGGTTCAGGAGGTGTAACTGGCTCGAGACTGTTGGCCTTTGGACAGGAGAGAAGGTGGGCAGAGGTGTTGTGGTTGCTACTAGGCTTCCAGTTTGGGTGACTGAAAGGATGGTGCTGTGCTCCCTCAAGGCAAGGAATAAGGCAGGAGGCACAGAAGTTTAGGGAATGTTGAAGAAAAGGTCATGAACTTGATACCTAAAATAGGCAACTGGCTGTAGAAGTCTGTATCTCAGGAGCATTTTCTAAGCTGAAAGTCTGTGTTAGAAATATCAAGGCAAACCAGAAACTACTGGAAGTGGGAGAGAGACTTCACTTTCAGGATGTTACGTGTGCCTCGTGTTTGTGTGAGTGCTCAGAAGCATAGATGAGAAAAAGTCCTGTGCTCATGGAGTTATCACTTGAATAGCCACAACATCTAAACAAATAATGCAGTTAAGTAAATAAGGGATATATTGGAATTATGTAAGAAAGAACGTGGTATCTTCTCAGACAGTCCAATAGTTTTCCTTAAGAACAATTTTGTTAAAAGATGGGTAACTTAAAGTCACTGAAAATGTGCTTGAACTAAAGTTCAGGCTCAATAAGCAAGTTCTCTGAATTTAGAAAGGAATGATTCAGGTATCCTCCTATTCTATATACAGATTTCTAGATTTTCCAGTGTGTTGATGTAATATGGAAAAGGTACTATTGTCCCTTGGCATGATTGATCATTTATGGCATCCAAATTATTAACAATATATTCGACTTGATCTGGTAAATAGTCGAAAGGGAGATGTCAATAACCTGTTCTGAAAGGAGAAAGAAGCCAGCTCTCTGAGATGAGGGTCTACTCTGAAGCCATGTCATCGGCCCACTTGGCCTGTCCCAGTATGTAGCGGGGCTGTGTTTGCTGTCTACATTCAAACCATTTTGCTTCTACCTTTCTTTCCATCAGGATAAAGGGTAAAGAAGCCAACTTCTGATGCTCCCCATTGTTGAGACTGTGATCAATAATAAACTTGTTTTCTTTTGATTTAGTCCAGAGTTCCAAAAATTAAGGCTTGAAAAATCCCGTTTATGAAAACCATGTCATCTGAGCCACCCAAAGAAATGCTCTAAGGTCACTTGGCCCACTAGCTGCATTAAGCTCTGTTGAGTCCATCTCTGGCTGTGTTGCAGGAGGAGAACAAAGGTGAACGGTGCCATGCTGACCTTGCCAAAGTTTCCTGAGGCTGGCCAGACCACAGACTGACCCTGAAAATGTGGAAACATTTCCTAGACTGGATATCATATCCATGTATTGTATTGTATATTTTCAAGTTGACCTAATGCTAAATTCTTTCTGTCAAAGGAAATTTTGTTTAATCCATTAGTTTTGGAAACTAGGGCATTCCAACACATTTGGTGGAGGGGAAGAAACAAATCAGATGCCTATAGAATTGGAGTTAATGGTTTATCTGTCAGAAAACTCCTTTGTCCCATCTGTATTTCAAATAGCCCATGAAAGAGTACATATCTTAGAACCTCAGCTCAATTTCTGATTATTGCCTCCAGTGACCAGTAGAAACAACCTTATACTGTGTTATATCTTCATCACAGACAGTGATGGAAACTGCATGGCTCAGAAAAGCTGTGTATTGCTCAGCATTCCTTGTAAAAATCAGAACAAATGTCAGTAAAAGGAACAAGATAACAATTAGCCTCACCTTTAGGATGAGACTATGAGAATAGTACTATAGGAGAAAAACGGGGGAATGTCGGAAGATTCCCGACGGCACCCTCAGGGAGTACCCAAAGGCTCAGGAAAGGAAGTCTATTGTCAAGTTATTTGGGCAGTCGGTGTTCCACTAGGAGCCCTAAGCTATGCATGGGATCTAGGCTCTGTGCTAATGTCATGTGGCAGATCCTTGGTTCACTGTAAGGAGGGACTCTTAATTAGACACCAGGACAAGATCTAAGGGGAAGATCTACAATGAAATTTCCTCTGTTCAGTGCAAGAAGGTGACATGCTACGGACAGAGTAAGAGTAGCCCAATTTCCCAGTTTGTTCTCTCATCCCCCACCTTTTCTCAAGTCACAGTACTTTAGTCCTTATAGAACAAATGTTTCCAGGTAAGGTGATGCAAAATTGGTATCATTCTCTTCTCTTTCCTAGGAAAATAAGTGCAGCGCAAAACATTTTACTTAGCTGTTTCTGCACCTGCCACCCTCAAAAAATGCCAACAGGAAAAATATATTCCAGGGAAAAAGCAAATTGTAGCCTTTATTATTAGTACTGGCTAATTTGATAAAATCAGTATACCAAAAATAAATTATTAATTTTGTGTATATTTTATATTCAGCAAGAGGAAAATGGTTCAATTTACTTTAAGCAAAGAATTAACTTATTCCAGTGCTATGCTAATTAAGTACTACATTTTGCCTTACAAGTCATTATTTACCTGTTAATTGGCTTTGGAGAAAAGCAGTTAAAGTTGATAAAAATGGAAAGACTTTTTAAAAAACAAGAATAAGAAGTGGTGAGAAAAGAGTTTAATTATCTAGTTCTAAGAGTTCAAGAACTTCTCTCACCTCAGACTATGAAGATTTCAGTTAACTATATTAAGTAGGCGTAATCACTGCAACAAGATTAGGTAATGATGAACCACATTCTAAGTTAACTAGAAGCTAAATTATCAAAGGAAGGCATGTTAGATTAAAACAGCCAAATATGGAGTGAATTAAATATAATCACTATACTGTTCGTACTCACTTACGATCAAGTTTCATTAGAGCGAAGGGTTTATTACAGTTTGGATGATTAGACTGGGAAAGGGAGAAAGAAAAAAGGCAACTTTTCCCCAAGACTTAAAGAAACTAATAGATCTCTGTTATTTTCCCCAATAAGTTTTTTTTTTTTTTTTTCCCAGAAGCACAGGGCAAATGCACAGGGACCTCGTGATGAAAATATGGGACGTAACTGTAATTTTCAAAATGTGTTCTTTGGAATGTCTGGGCTATACAAAGTAACTTAATAAGCTGCTTAAATAAATGGGACATCTAATTAGTTCCCTTGCATCTACTTCAATAGGACACTACAATACCACAAGGGTTTATAGTCTCCGAGATGAAAAGCATCTTTTTAGCTTGATGAAACCTAAATTATTTTTTTAAAATTTCTACTATTACTATCTTATCTACAAATTCTGTTAAAGCATCATTGGGGGCTTTTTAGCAGAGGAAATAGAACAGCTATGGTTGCAGCAGAGACACGCTCTTCACCACTGTACTTAGGGCCCCCTGCTGACAGCTCCTTCCTAGCTTTCTGGGGCTTTGCTCTCTGGTAGCATTCTGGCTATTTTGAAGCCTTCTGTAATGCAGGATCTGCCCTTTCTAAGTGACTCATGCTCTGCAAAATCTCCCACTTCCTCCTCCCTTCCATCCTTACCACTGCACTACCCAGTTTTTTCCCTCCACTTCATCAGTAAATTTCAGCTGATTTGACCACCCAGTTTGATTACAACAATTCATGTCAAGGTATGAATGGTGACAATATACTTACTAAGTAAAAACATCCTTAATTGTTGTAATTCTAGATTGGATGTGCAAAACATTCTGATACCTGTGACAACCTTCCTTCCAATGCAAATGACCTAGAAAAGGAGGAAGGTAAAAGAGTCTTTGTAATAAGCTCCAGGCTGGGATAGAACAGAGAGGAAATTCGGAGGTGCTGTAGCTGCTATAGAAACCTCCAAATAATATGATAGACATAATTTGGCAGATCAAGAATTCTCAATTTCTTCAGTAAGGGATGTGCACAGTACAAGAGTTCCAGGGGCCTAAAGCCAAAGTGGACTGCTATCCCTGCCCCAGGAATTGGAAGCTGGGACAAGCCACTACTCCTAGAGTTCTTTGGTTTAAATAGAGACAGTCTGTCTTTGACATGTGGAGTTTGTTCCCATGCAATCACTTTCAAGAATTGGACCATGGTAGCCCAAAGGCTCAGGATGATTGTAGAAGGATGAGGACAGGGCTTTGAAGCCATGGAGTGACCACTTCTGCTGTCCTTCTCTCCACTGGTGGGAGATGAGCATAGGGAAGAATTTCCACCTCACCTAACAAGGCTCTTGTAAGGAATATAGATTCCCTAGCCTATAGAATAAGACCTATAGACACCTCAGGAGCCAAGGGAAGCTGGCAGAAGCAAGAGGGGTGCCAATGATGGCCCACAATAGCTGCAGACACTGCTGCCATATGGTGGTTTGACACAGCTACCAACTCTGCAAGAATGGCCTGCTACCCATTGCCACTGCAAGGGTGGCTTGCCACCACGGCAGCAACCACAGCTGCCACAGCAATCTCTGCCACTATGCAGGCAGCCTGCTGACAACTCGACTGCATTTACACGAGGAGGTGCACCAGCAAAGCCTAGGGAAAGAGGTGAGCAAGGGCAGACCTATGACCAAGGGGCCCAACTCACAGGGTGAATTATGCTGTCCCCTGTGGTGGTGGGATGTACGTGTGCAAACCATGTGACTGCCTTGATCTGGCAAGAGACACACATAGAACCTCTGGAGAGTACAGAAACCCAGGACACCCAAATAGAGTAAGGAAGAAAATTCCCATCAACCACCAACCCATCATCTAACTGGGGGAAGTGAGAACCCAGGAGGAGCCTCTGCCTAAAGGAAAGAGAAAATAAAAACACTGTCCAGGGTCATCCATTCAGACCGAGGAGCACCAGTATACCACAGTGCACCTAGCAGGGTCATGGGATGTTAAATGGGGTGTCAACAAGCCTACCCAGGGTCACTGGCCCAGCCAAAGAGTGACAGGGCACCCAGGCACTTCTCCCAAGAACTTGAGAGCTCATCCCCATCCTTGGTGACCCAACACAGTGTCACTAACCTCAGCAAAGAATCACTGAGTGCCTCAGTGCCTAGGCCATGGAGGCATGCAACTCCCAACACTGAATATCACCAAAATACCCACATGGAAACTACACTACTGTGTCTACCCAGAACCAATACTAAAACACCCTACTCAACAGTCAATATAAACACAACTATAGAAGGAGATCTCTCTCCTTGAAGCCCACTTCAGAGTAACAGAAGAAGCAACTACTCAAAGAGATGACTATACTTCAGTGTAGAGATACTAGAAATATGAAAATAACAAGAAAATAAGACACCACCAAAGGAATATAATAATTCTCAAGCACCAGGCCCCATACAGCAGGAAACCCGTGAAAAGACTAAAATGGAAATCTGAGCAATAATGTTAAGGAAATTCAATGAGACACAAGAAGACTCAGACAATTAAACAAAATGAGAAAAATAATCCAGGATAAGAAAGAGGAAATTTACAAAGAGATTAATGGCTTTAAAAAGAATGTGGTAGAACTCCTGGAACTGAAGGATTCACTAAACAAAATTAAAAAATGCAACTGAGAGCTTAAGCAGGTGGCTAGAACAAGCAGAAGAAAAAATTTCTGATCTTGAAGACAGTCTTTGCAAAATAACCCAGGTGGATGACACAACCACAGAACCAGCCCTGCAAGAAATTCTCAAGGGAGTCCTGCATCTGGAATGTAAAAAATGACAATCACTGCCATGAATATACAAGAAAGAATGAAGCTAACTGGTAGAACAAAAATGCAAACAAGAAAGAGAAAGAAACTATATCTTACCACTTCAGAAAAACAATGAATATCAGACAAACAATAAAAAGGGAAGAGAGAATCAAAAGATAGTTAAAACATCCAAACAAAAGTCAAAATGCCAGGAGTAAGACAATACCTTTCAATAGTAACTCTAAATGTAAATGGATTAAACTCACCATTCAAAAGACACAGACTGACTGATTGGATTAAAAAGCTAGATCCAATTTTATGCTGTCTACAAGAAACTCACCTCACCTGTGAAGGCACTCACAGGCAAATAGTGAAGGGTATAATTTCAAAAGACATAAAAATGATGGAAAACAAAATGAGTAAGAATAGCTATTCTTATATTGGAAAAAATAGACTTTAAATAAAAAACCATAAAAATGACAAAGAAGGACATCATATAATGATAAAGGAATCTATCCAGCAAAAAGAAATAACAATCACAAATATATGTGCACCCAAGAACAGAGCAACCAGATATATAAAGCAACCCCTATTAGACTTAAAGAGATAGACCCCAATACAATAAGTGTTGGAGACCTGAACACCCGTTTCTCAACATTGGACAGATCATCTAAGCAACAAATCGACAGAGAAACACAAGATTTAAACTACACTTTACTTTTTTATTTTTATTTTTAAATTTTACTTCTCAAAATACATTGTACTTGATTTTCATGCCCCTTTACCTGTTCCTGTCTCCCCCCCACATCGTATCTCTTCACTTGACTTAAATAGTTCAAGGAATTTTGTGGTTATTCTGTCTTCTTCCTCCCACCCTTTATTTGTTTGTGTGTTTATTTATTTATAGCTCCCACAAATAGGTGAGAACATGTGGTATTTCTCTTTCTGTGCCTGACTCATTTCACTTAATATAATTTTCTCTAAATCCATCCATGTTGTTGGATATGGTAGTATTTCATTCTTTGTTATAGCAGAGTAGTATTCCACTGTGCAGATGTAGCACAGTTTCCTTATCCACTCATCAGATAATAGACATTTAGGCTGGGCCCAGCTCTTGGCTCTTGTAGAGCTGCAATAAACACTGGAGTACAGGTATCCCTTCGGCATGATGATTTCCATTCCTCTGGGTATATTCCCAACAGTGGAATAGCTGTGTCATATGGTAGATCTATCTGTAATTGTTTGAGGAAATACTATATCATTTTCCATAAAGGCTGCACCATTTTACAGCCCCACCAACAGTGAATGAGAGCTCCTTTTTCTCTGCAGCCTCATCTGCACGTATCATTCTCAGTCTTTTGGATATTAGCTATCCTGACTGGAGTGAGATGGTATCTCAGGGTAATTTTGATTTGCATTTCCCAAATGATGAATGATGTTGAGCATTTTTTCATGTGCCTCTTGGCCATTCATATATCTTCCTTTGAGAAATGCCTATTCCGGTCCTTTGCCTATTTTTTAATTGGTTTATTTGTTTTTTTTGTTGTAAAGTTGTTTGAGTTCCTTGTATATTCTGGATATTAATCCTTTGCCAGATGTATATTTTGCAAATATTTTCTCCCACTCTGTTAGTTGTTTTTTACTCTGTTCATTGTTTCTTTTGCTGTGCAGATGCTTTTTACTTTGATATAATCCTATTTGTTTATTTTACCTTTAGTTGCCTGTGCTTTGGGGGTCCTATTCATGAATTCTGTACCTATTCCTACTTCCTGGAGTGTTTCCACTATGTTTCCTTTAAGGAGTTTTATCGTCAGAGGATGTATATGTAGTTCACTAATCTATTTTGAGTTGATTTTGATATAGGGTGAAAGGTATGGTTCTAGTTTCATTCTCCTACATAAGAGTATCCAGTTTTCCGAGCACCACTTGTTGAAAAGGCAGTCTCTTCCCCAGTGTGTAGAGTTGCTGCCTTCATCAAAGTCAGATGGTTGTAGGCATATGGATTGATTTCTGGGTTCTCTAATCTATTCCATTGATCTGTGCATCTATTTTTATGCCAGTACCATGCTGTTTTGGTTATTGTAGCTTTGTAATATAGTTTAAAGTCAGGTACCATTATGCCTCCAGCTTTATTTTATTTTGATCAGGATTATTTGGGCTATGCATGGACTTTTGTTGATGTCTGGATAGTTTTTTCCATCTTAGAGAAAAATGTCATTGGAATTTTGATGGGGATTACATTGAATCTGTAGATGACTTTGGGTAATATAGACATTTTCACAATATTAATTCTTCCAACCCAAGAGCATGAGATATCTTTCCATCTTCTTGTGTCCTCCTTAATTTCTCTCAACAGTGGTTTGTAGTTCACTTCATAAAGATTTTTACATCCTTGGTCAGCTTTATTCCAAAGTATTTTATTTTTGGGGGATGGCTATTGTAAATGGGCTAGCTTTCTTGATTTCTTTTTCTTCATGTTCACTGGTGGAGTATAAAAATGCTACTGATTTTTGTGTTTTGATTTTGTATACTGCAACTTTGATAAAATCACTTATCAACTCTAGGAGTTTTTTTTTTTTATAGAAGCTTTAGGCTGTTCAATAAATAGGATCACATCATCTGCAAAAAGGGAAAGATTGATTTCATCTTTTCCAATCTGGATGTGCTTTAATTCCTTCTCTGATTTCTCTGACTAGTATTTACAACACTATGTTGAATAGTAGTGGTGAGAGTGGGCATCCTTGTCCAGTTCCTGTTTTTAAGGGAAAAGCTCTCAACTTTAATTATGTTGAGATACTTTCCATCTATGCCTAACTTGTAGAAAGTCTTTATCATGAAAGGATGTTGAATTTTCTCAAATGCTTTTTCATCATCAATAGAGATGATCATGTGGTTTTTGTCTTTTCTTTTATTAATGTGGTGTATCACATTTATTGATTTGCATGTTTTGAACCAAGCTTGCATCCCTGGGATGAATCCCACTTGATCATGGTGTATAATTTTGTGTATGTGTTGCTGTATTCTGTTAGCTAGTATTTTATTGAGGATTTTTGCATCTTTGTTCATCAAGGATATTGGGCCGTAGTTTTCTATTTTTGAGGCATCTTCGTCTGGTTTTGGTATCAGGGTGATGTGTGCTTCATAGAATGAGTTCGGGAGAATGGCCTCTGTTTCAATCTTTTGGAACAGTTTGTAGAGAATTGGTATCAGTTCCTCTTTGAAGGTTTGGTAGAACTCTGCAGTGAACCCATGTGGTCCTGGGAATTTCTTTGTTGGGAGCCTTCTGATAACAGCTTCAATCTCTTTTATTGTTATTGTTCTGTTCAGATATTCTATATCTTCTTGGCTCAGTTTTGGTAGTTTGTATGCATTGAAAAATTTATCCGTTTCCTCCAGATTTTCCAATTTGTTGGCTTATAGTTGTTTAGAGTAGTCTCTAATGATTTCTTGTATTTCTGAGGTGTCAGTTGTAATATGACCTTTTTCATTTCTAATTTTTGTTATATGGGTCTTCTCTCTTCTTAGTTAATCTTGATAAGGATTTGTTGATTTTATTTATCTTTTAAAAAAACCAACTTTTTGTTTCACTGCTCTTTTGTATTGTTTTTTGTGTTTCTATTTCATTTAGTTCTGCTCTGATCTTAATTATTTTTTTTTTCCATCTACTAACTTTAGGTTTGGATTGTTCTTGTTTTTCTAGATCTTTAAGGTGAAGTGTTAGGTTATTTATTGGCCATTTTTCCATTCTTCTGAAGTAAGCATTTAATGTGATAAATTTCCCCCTTACTACTGCTTTTGCAGTATCCCACAGGTTTTGGTATGATGTGTCATTATTTTCATTAGTTTCAACAAATTTTTTGATTTCTTGTTTAATTTTTTCTTGGACCCACATGTCATTAAGTAGAATGTTGTTTACTTTCCATGTGTTTGTATAACTTTCAGAATTTTGTTTATTATTGATATCTAATTTTAATCCATTGTGATCAGAAAAAATACATGGAATAATTCCAATTTTTTTGAATTCATTAAGTCTTGCTTTGTGACCTAACATGTGATCTATCCTGGAGAATGTTCCATGTGCTGATGAGAAGAATGAATATTGTGAAGTTGTTGGATGGAATGTTCTATAGATATCTACCAAATCCAATTGGTCTAAAGTATTGTTTAGATCTTGTGTTTCTCTGTTGATTTTTTGCTTAGATGATCTGTCCAATGATGAGAGTGGGTTGTTCAGGTGCCCTGCTATTATGGTGTTAGTGTCCATCTCTTTCTTTAGATCTAACAGTGTTTGCTTTGTAAATCTGGCTGCTCTGACATTAGGTGCATATATATTCATGATTGTTAAATCTTCTTGATGGATAGATACTTTTATCATTATATAGTGTCCTTCTTTATCTCTTTTAATGGCTTTTGCTTTAACATCTATTTTATCTGATATAAGAATAGCTATTACATTTGTTTTTCATTTCTATGTGTATGATATATAGTTTTCCATCCTTTCACTCTCAGTCTATGTGTGTTTTTACAGGTCAAGTGAGTCTCTTGAAGACAACATATTGTTGGGTCCATCTTTTTAATCCAGTCAGTCAGTTTGTGTCTTTTGAATGGGGAATTTACTCTCTTTACATTTAGAGTTATTATTGAAAGGTGTTGATTTACTCCTAGCATTTTACTGATTTTTGTTTAGATGCCTTAAGTATCTTTTGTTCCTTTCTTTCTAATTTTCTCTTTGTCTTCTGTATTTGCTGTTTTCTTGGGGTGGGAGATAAACTTTCTTTCTCTTTTGTTAGGATTTTTGTTTTGCTGGTAGATATTGTTCTTTCTTGTGTATTCTCTTAGATTTTATTCAATTTTTTTGATTTTTTTTCTTGTATTTGGTCTGCCTGTGATAATTCAAACAGCCTGTCTTCAAGGTCAGAAATTCTCTCTTCTGCTTGTTCAAGTCTATTGGTTAAACTCTCTGTTGTGTTTTTTATTTTGTTGAATGAATCCTTCAGATCCACAAGGTCAACTACATTCTTTTTCAAGGCATTGATTTCTTTTGCATTTCTTCTTTCAGATATTGTATATTTTTTATCATTTCATTGTATTGTCTAACTGAGTTTTCTTGTATCTCATTTAGTTTCCTTAGAATAGTTACTCTAAATTCCTTGTCTGTCATTTCAAACACTTCCTGTTCTATAGGATCTAGCACTTAAAATTATTAATTTCCTTTGGTGGCAATGTACTTTCTTGATTTTTTATATTTCTGGTATCTTTCCTTTGCTGTTTTGTCATTGTGGTCAGGGGCATCCCAGTCCACTCATTTCACCCTGATGTCTGGCTTGGATCTTGAATGGACTGCCACTTATGGACAGCAGAAACTAGCCTGGGCCAGAAGTCCTGCCCTGCCTGCCTTCTCCGGCAGGCTGGTTCAGGGTGTTGGGTTGCTGAGACTCTTAGGACTCTCCTGGTGGTGGTGACTGGCCTGGGCAGGAAGTCCTGCTCCACCTGCCTTCTCAGGCTCAGCTGGCTCAGGGTGTGGGCTCTTGGAGCCTCTTAAGTCATTCTCAGAGGCAGGGATCAGCCTGGGCTGGAAGTCCTGCTCTGTCCACCTTCTCTGGCCTGGCAGGCTCTGGGCATGTGGGCCCAGAAGTTCTAAAGTCTCTGTATGGAATGGGGAGCAACATGAACTGGGGTACCCCAGTGGGCAGCTCCCATCTGCTCCAGTGCAGATCTTGGGTCCACTGTCGCTGCTCCTCATAGCTGCAATTGGTTGCTCTGTGGGAGAGAGTGACACCAGGAACTGACTACTCTGCCATCTTGGCCAGAACTCTTAAACTACACTTTAGACCAATTAGACCTGGCAGATATCTACAGAACATTTCATTGAACAACTACAAAATACACAGTTGACTCATCAGCACATGGAATATGCTCCAAGATAGACAACATGTTAGGTCACAAACCAATTCTTAACAGATTCTGAAAGTTCTAAAAAAAAGTATTCTAAAAAATCAGTTCTAAAAAATTTAAATCATTAAAATGATCTTTTCAGACTACATTGGAATAAAACTAGAAATCAATAACAGTGAAACTCTGGAAACTCTACTACATGGAAATTAAACAACATGCTCTGGAATGGCCTATGGATCCAAGAAGAATTTAAATAGGAAATCAAAAGCTTTCATGAAACTAATGAAAATAAAAACACATCATACCAAAACCTGTGGAATAGTGTAGAAGCAATAATAAGAGAAAAGTTTATTGCAATAAATGCTTACATCAAATAAAAAAGAAAAGAAAATTTTCAAATAAACAACCTAACACCATAGCTCATAGAACTAAAGAAACAAGAGCAATCTAATACCAAAATTAGTAAACAGAAATAATTAAGATCAGAGCAGAAATAAATGAAATAGAGACTCAAAAATCAATGAAAAAAAAAGTTGTTTTTTTCAGAAGATAAGCAACATAGACAAAACATTAGCTAGGCTAACTCAAAAAAAAAAAAAAAAAAAAAAAAAGAAAAAGAAAAAGAAAAAAGAAAGAGACAAGACCCAAATAACAAAAATCAGAAATGAAAATGGGGAGTCTACAAGTGATACCACAGAAACACAAATAATCATTAAAGACCATTATAAACAACTATATGCCATCAAATTTGAAAACCCAGAGGAAATGGATAAATTTCTGGACATACATAAACTACCAAGACTGAACCAACCAAGAATAAATAGAAAACCTGAGCAGACCAATAACAAGCAACAAGATTGAAGCAGAAATCATCAGTCTCCCAACAAAGAAAAGCCCAGGAGAAGATGGTTTTACTGCTGAATTCCACCAAACCTTTAAAGAGGAATTAATATCAATTCTCTTCAAACTATTCAAAAAAATTGAAAAAGAAGCCATTTTCCCAAACTCATTCTATGAGGCCAGCATCACCCTGATGTCAAAACCCAACAAAGATACAGCAACAAAAAAATGAAACTACAGGCCAATATCTCCAAAGAACAAAGATGCAAAAATCCTCAACAAAATATTAGCAAACAGAATAGAGCAACACATCAAAAAAATTATATGCGATGATCAAGTGGGATTCATTCCAAGGATGCAATGATGGTTCAATTAACACAAGTCAATAAATGAGATAATCCACATCAACAAAATCAAGGACAAAAACCGTGTGATAATCTCAATAGATGCAGAAAGTACATTTGACAAAATTCAACATCATTTCATGATAAAGACACCCAGCAAATTAAGTATAGAAGGAAAGTATCTCAACGTGACAAAAGCCATATATGACAAACCCACTATCAATATCATCCTGAATGGGGAAAAGCTGAAAGTCTTTTTCTTAAGAACAGGAACAAGACAAGAATGCCCACTCTCAGCACTTCTATTTAACATAGTGTTGGAAATATTAGCCAGAGCAATCAGGCAAGAGAAAGAAATAAAGGGTATCCAGATTGGAAAGGATGAAGTCAAACTGTTCCTTTTGCAGATGATATGATCCTATATAAAGAAAAACCTAAAGACTCTACCAAAAAATGATTCAAGCTGATAAACAATTTCAGTGAAGTTGCAGGATACAAAATCAACACACAAAAATCAGTTGCCTTTGTATACCCCAATAATTAGCAGGGAAAGAAATCAAGAAAGGTAGCCCATTTATTATAGTCACTAAAAACAAACAAACAAACAACCTAGGAATAAATTTGCCAAGGAGGTGAAAGATCTCTACAATGAGAACTACAAATCACTGCTAAAAGAAATTAAAGAGGACAAAAAAAGGTAGAAAGACATTTCATCCTATTGAATTGGAAGAATTAACATTGTAAAAATGTGCATACTACCCAAAGTGATATACAGATTCAATACAATCCTCATCAAAATGTCAATGACATTCTTCACAGAAATAGAAGTAATCCTAACATTCATATGGAACAACAAAAGACCCCAAATAGCCAAAGCAATCCTAAGCAAAAATAATACAGTCAGAGGTATAACACTACTTGACTTCAAATTATAGTACAAAACTATAGTAAACAAAACAGCATGGTCCTGGCATAAAAACAGACACCCAGACCAATGGAACAGAATAGAGAACCCAGAAATCAACCCACATACTTACAGCCAACTTATTTTTGACAAAGTCACTAAGAGCACACATTGGGAAAGAGTCTGCCTCTTCAATAAATGGTGCCAGTAAAACTGGACATCTGTATGTAGAAGAATGAAACTAGACCCATACCTCTCACCATACACCAAAATCAACTAAAAATTGATAAAAACTTAAATACAAAACCTGAAACTGTAAAACTCCTGAAAGAAAACATAGGGGAAACATTTCAGGAAGTAGCACTGGGCAAAGACTTTATGAATATGACCCCAAAAGCAGAGGCAACAGAAGAGAACTAAAGAAATGGGATTATATCAAACTACAAAGCTTCTGCACAGCAAAAGAAACAATTAACACAGTGAAAAGACAACCTACAGAATGGGAGAATATATTTGCAAACTATGTATCTGACAACAATTAATATCCAGAATATACAAGGAATTCAAATAACTTAACAGTAAAAGAACAAGTAATCTGATTAAAAAATGGGCAAAGGAGCTGAATAGATTTTTCTCAAAGGAATACATACAAATGGCCAACAGACAAATGAAAAAATGCTCTTCACTAAGCATCCACGAAATGAAAACCAAAACCACACTGAGCTATCATCTCATGCCATGGCCATTATCAAAAAGACAGTATAACAAATGCTGGCAAGGACGTGGAGAAAGAGGAACCCTCTTACACTGTTGGTGGGACTGTAGAGTAGTGCAGCCATTATGGAAAACATAATTGGAGGTTCTTCAAACAACTACAGCTAGAACTACCACATTATCCAGCAATTCCACTACTGGGTGTATACCCGAAGGAATGGAAGTCGTCAGGTCAAAGGGGTACCTGTGCTCCCATGTTTATCACAGCTCTATTTGCAATAGCTGAGCTGGAATGAACCTAAATGTCCATCAACAGATGACTGAATAAGGAAAACATGGTATACACACACAATAGAATACTACTATGCCATAAAAAGGATAAAATTCTGCCATTTGGATGATCTTAGAGAAAATTATGTTAAGTGAAATAAGCCAGGCACAGAAAGAGATATATTGCATGTCCTCACTTATCAGTGGGAGCTAAAAAAATAAACAAAGAAAGAAAGAATGAAAGAAAGAAATATACAACAATCACAATCATTCATTGAACTTTCAAACGGAGAGAACAGAACTGTGGCCACCAGAGGTGGGAACAGGGAGAGGAGAGGGGTTACTGAAAATTGGTAAAGGGCCAGAAAGAATGATTACCTTGTGTAGTCATAATATACTAATTATCCTGATTTGAGCATCTCATATCGCACACAGGTAGTGATATTCAATGTTGTATCTCACAGACAGGTACAGTCAATTGTGTTTCAATTAAAAAAAAAAATAAAACAAGGCAGTCTAAACAACCAAAAATTATTTCAAAATAATAATAAAAATGAGTACGATCTATAGAATAAGAATCTCAGAGAAGAAGCTTGAGACTCAGTCACCAATGCCCCTGGTGAACCTTATCATAGTGTCTGCTCCCAGACACTGACCTGGAGAAAGGGCAGTGGTGGGTTTAGTTCATTGGACACTTGGGAGCATCTGTAAAGAAAGAGGCCCAGGTGCCTGGGTCCCATTGGGATACCAATCCAGGACCTTGTTATTTTTAGGTGAGATAGGAAGAGGTGATAATAGTGTTCACTACAGTAACACCTCAATTTAATTCTCTCTTTTTTTCTGAATAATATAGTCATAATATTTTTTTTTGCAATTTTATCACCATGATCCCAAATCAAAATGCCTGTATTTTACTGTTTAAATTAAGAACTTTAAAAATAAATCTAAAAATCATGTATCTTGGCATTCTCACAGATACAAAAGACTATCATCTCAAGCTACCTATGATTTTGGGAAAATCAGTTTATTAAACTGGATAGCAATATTCTCTTTCGTTTTCCAATTATCTAATTCTATGTTAATATGTGTCAATATAAAGACCAAATAATGAATGAATAAAAAAAAATCTATGTAGTTCGTACTGCAGACAGTGAAGTGAGGCTGGAAAAACTCATAATTTTGAAGTTCTAATATAAGCATTTGATTTGGTAGTTAAAGGTGAACATTTTATCTCTCCGTGAATGTCACTAAACTCATCTGATTAGGGATGAAGAGAAATTAATTCGCTGATTAGCTTCAGGTTGTATCTTTCAGAATTACATTGGATTTTGCTCTTTTACTGATTTGAATAGGGGCCAAATTTAGAAATGTAGAGTTGAAATTCAGATCAAAATGGACCCGAACTGAAATGTTAATTAATTAAAAATTAATTTCACTGTATAATATTTAAATTTATTTTATTGAATTGAACTTAATAGATTTCAATCAAGGACTGATTCCACTGAGCAGAAATTTGGTGTAGCTGAATCAAATCACTTTGAATCCTATTCAAGTGAAGTAGATTTTATTAAATTGAATGGAATTGAAGTGACATTACATGGGAGTTTGTAATTCTGAGTGGTATTAGAACAGAATAGGCCCCTCACTATAAGTTAACTTGGCCTTAGTTTCTGCAGAGGTCACTGGAACAGAATAGGCCAACTCACTGTAAGTTAACTTGGCCTTAGTTTCTGTAGAGGTCACTGGAACAGAATACGCCAACTCGCTATAAGCTAACTTGGCTTTGGTTTATTGAGGTCACTGGCGCCATGGCCCCCTCAGTAATCCCTGTTAGTTCCTTTGTACCATAATCCCAGAGAACGAATGTGATTAACAGTACCAAAGTGATGGGATGTAACTGCATGCTGTTTGCTTCCTTTGATGCTTTTAGTTTCTCTTAATTCTTTTAATGATAGTTTGTTTCTTCCCTTCCAACCTTTATCCATTTATATCTTCTTTCCTGTTCTGAGGTGTTGGCTACAACCCAGACCCATCGTTCAATGTTAAACTAAATTGGTGATAAAGGACCTCATGTGCTTCCTGATTTTAAGGAAAATGCTTTTAATGTTTAACCATTAAGTTAAACTTTAAGTTGCTGCTTAAAGTTGCTGCTCTCACTTTTCAAAAATACTTCATCTTTATGTTTAAGGGAGTTCTCTTCCATTTATCATCTTCAAGGATTTATTTTTAACATTAATTGATATTGAATTTCATTCAATGCTTTGCTCTCATTGAAATGATAAAATGTTTTTTCTCCTTTTAGTTTTAACAGATTTTTCTACTGATAGTATTTTTTAAAAAATCAATTTGGTTGTGATAAATCATTATTTATATGTATTGTTAGATTCACTTTGCTATTTTGTTTAGGGTTTTTGTTACTATGTTCATGAACAACATTGGCCTGTAATTTCCCTTAATTAGACTAAAATTATGGTGTTTGATATCAAGTTAGTACTGGCCTCAAAGAATGGTTAGGGCACTGTATAAGATTGGAATTATTTGGTAGACTGATGCTAATATAATTTAGGATCTTTAATTGTTATAAGATTATTCTTATATCCATTTATATCAGTTTATATATTCTTGTATATTTTTGTTGCATCCATTCAGATATTATTTTTTAAAATAAATTTGTCCACTGTATCTAAACATTTAAATATATTGGTAAATATTTGTATTTATGCTCCTTTTCTTTATTTCTACTATTATCCTTTCCCTCTTTTGTTTGACCAGTATAGTCAGAAGTTTATCGATTTTATTAGTCTCTTCAAAGAATCAACTTTGTGAATTTTTATGTATTGTATATTTGGTTTATAGTTCATTAATTCCTGTTTTTACATTTATTTTATTTGTTCTACATTCTTTGCATATATTCTAGGGTCCTTTGTCTAATATCTTTTTAAAAAATTTAATTGACAAATAAAAATTGTATATATTTATCATGTACAACATGATGTTTTCAAATATGCCTACACTGTGGAATGGCTCAATTGAACTAATTAACATATGCATTCCCTCACATACTTATTTTTTGTGTATTCTTTTAGTGATTTTCAAATCACCACATTGTTATTAACTACAGTCACCAGATTGTACAACGGATCTCTTGAACTCATTCCTCCTGTCTAATTGAAATTTTGTATGTTTTGACCAATATCTCCCCAAAAGCCTCTGCGAACCACCATTGAACTTTCTATTTCTATGAGTTTGACTTTTTAAAATTCCACATATGAGTGAGAGCATGTCATATTTGTCTTTCTGTGTCTGGCTTATTTCACTTAACATAATGCCCTCTAGTTTCATCCATGTTGCCACAAATGACAGTGTTTTCTTCCCTTTTAAAGCTGAATAGTGTTCCATGGTGTATATAGACCACATTTTTTTTATACATCCATCCACTGATGGACACTTAGGATGATTCTATATCTGGGCTATTGTGAATAATGCTGCAATGAACATGGGACTGCAGATATTTCTTTGACATACTGATTTCATTTTACTTATATGTATAGCCAGTGGTGGGATTGCTGAATCATATGGTAGCTCTATTTTAATATTTTGAGGAAACTCCATGCTGTTTTTCATAATGACTATACTAATTTACATTCCCACCAACAGTGTGCAAGCATTCGAAGATATTAGCTAAAAGTCTAATATCTTAAAGTGGATGCTTAGCTAAATAATTTTGAGCATAAAGTTTTAATATATGCTTTTAAAAGTATAAATTCTACCAAAATACCACTTTAGGGATATCTGTCAAGTTTTGAATTGTGTGGTTTTGTTAATATGTATCATCTAGTTTTGATTATTATTTTTTCTATGACTCAGGGGTTATTGGAAGTATATTTTTATATTTCTAAGTGTATGCTTTGCTTTAAGCTGACTTTTTTTGTAAAGGTGTCTTTTTAGCTGATTTTTAAACTTTAATTTGATCATGGACAGAGAACAGGATTTATATGAAACCAAAAACCTAAAATTTGTTGAGATTTCTTTTTGAAGAGTCCAGTCTGTAGTCAGTATTTAAAAATATTGTACATGTGCTTGAAAAAAAAGTTTATTGTCTAATCGTTCTATATGTGTCCATTAACTCATAATTGTTAATTATGTTATTTAATCCTATCTGTGTTGTCCAATAGGTAGCCAATAGCCACATGCAGCTATCTCAATTAAAATGAAATAGAATTAAAACTCAGTTTCTCAGTCCTACTAGCATTATGGGCTAGTGCTACCATACTGAACAGCAAACATTTTTATCACCTTACAAAGTTCTTTTGGATGGTTCTGCTCTACATACTTAATTTTAAAAAAATTTTCTGATGTACAATTACTGAGTCATAAATATTAAAATCTCCTTTTATCCTGAATGTTTTGAAAGAATTGGCAGTGACTAAACTGAAGACCGTGTGGCTGACTGTTCCTGAGGAACTTTGGCTGGTTAATCAACAAACATCTTCAGCCTCCTACAGGAATGCACCACCTTTAACAGAACCCACAGAAGCCCACTCCATCTCCCATGGGCTGGCTCCTCTACAGGTTTGCAGATGTCTTCCTTCCAGAACTACCTGGAGTGAAGGGATAATTGCAAACTGAATTTCCATCGCAAGAAGGACCAGCAGGCATGAACATGGTTACAGCGACCAAGCACTCAAGCAAGCTGTACATGACTGTCTTTCCTTAGCATAATATGAAAGCCAAAGTTCCCTCTCCTCCCCCCCAAAATTTCCTTTTTTACAATAATATATCTTTCAATTTCCCCAAGTTTAGCATTATTACATAATTTTGAAATTTTAATCCTATTTTAATGATGTTCTGTATAAATTGTAAGATACTTTTTTCTCTCAGAGTTGTATTTGTATTAATCGAGTCATAATAGCTTTCTTGGATTTGTACTTTCCTGGCCTTGTTTTCTAGATCATCTTTCTTTCTAACTTTGTTTCCTTAATGTTTTTAATGTCTTATATATAGCACTTAGTGTTTTTTTTCATTGTCTAAAATTGTTTTTTAACTGGGGAGTTTAGTCTATTTTAATAACTGATTTGGACTTATTTTCGAATATTTTATCTTGTCTTCCTTTTCTTTTGCTTTTTATTTGTGCTAGTTGTAAAGGTTTTTCTTCCTGTTGAATTGATATTTTTTCCTCATTTCGTATATTTTATTCTCTCCTGGTTTGAGATTTTACATTCTATTCAAATGTCATTATTTTAGTGATACCCTACAAATTTTAAATTTTGTATTTAATTTAACAGCATCTCAACTTAGTCAATATGTTTATTCTTCTCACGAACAATATCAAGATTTTATAACTTTTTTCCCTTTTCAACATATAAGCTATTTAATCTTTTAGCTTTTTCTTTTTAAAAATCTCACAAATTAAACTTTATTGTTCAATATTGTCAATGTTTGCATACATAAGGGTACTTCAAAAAGTATGTGGAAAAATAGAATTAAAAGACAATACGAATCTTTACATGAACTTTTTGAAGTGCACCCGTATTTACTAACATTTTACTGTTTACTTGGCTTCCTCTTTCTTTTTTCTATCTCAGACTAATTGCATAAGATCTCTTTTCTTTTTCTGAAATACAGGCTTTGGATAATCTCTTGCTGAATTTCTGAAGGTAGTAAATAATAACTATTTTGTCTAAAAATGTTTTAATTTTGACTTTATAATCAATGCCTTTTCTGGGTGGTATATTCAAGGTCAATGGTTATTTTCTCACAATGGTTTGAAAATATTATTCTGATGTCTTCAGGTTTCCAGTGGCAAGAAGTCAATGGTCAGTTTAATTTTCCTTCCTTCATAAGTAATCTGTATTTTTCTCTCTAGCTGGGAATTTCTTTCATTCTTGTTTGGATCTGCTGAGACACCTTAATCTAAATCTTCATTTAAATCTGCATGTTTTCTTCAGTTCTGGTGACACCTTAGCCACTCTTCCCTAAAACAGCGTCTCATCTCCTTTGTTTCTTTTCTTCCATAACTCCAATTAGAGATGTGTTAGATGGGCTTGATCTAATCTCATTGTTCTTAATCTCTTTTTCACAATTGACAATTCTTTGTCTCACTGGGTTAATTTCTGGGAAATTTCTTCAGAATCTATTATCCATTATAACTATTCTCACTTCAGTTGGGTAGAAAATACTATTTAACTCCATCATTAAGCTTTTCATTTTATCCATTATATTTGTATTTCTACAACTTTTCTTTGGTTCTTTTTCAAATACTACTCATTTTTTATGGCGTCTTCCTTAATCATATCTTCAATTTTATTATTGTTTAAAAAACATTTCAATCCAATAATTTTAATACCTGAAGTATTTACAGAACTATAAATGCTATTAGTTATTTCTGTTGATTCACAAGTACAGTATCATGTTTCCCCACACATTTCATGATTATTTTTTCCTTTGAGATCATTTTTCTTGGAAATGTGTCTGTGGGAATCCTTTGAGGTTTGATTGAAGATATGTCCCATTCAGATAATTTGCAGTTGCTTTTATCAGATACCTGGGGATATTATCAATCTAGGACCTCTTTAAAATACATTTTTAGCTTGAATTTTTGCAACCATCAAGACAGTGTGAAGTTTGCTGTCAACATACATCATAACTCGCTTTTTGTTACGCAATTTCAAGGGCTAGTTTGTTCTACTCCTTACCCTGAGCCAAGTTCAGATCATCTAAATTCCTATGCTGTCTTCTTTTGCACACTGGATGTTAGTCACCATTTTTAGTTCAGTTTTATTTTTCACTGAGAGTCTAGCTCCTTGGGTTCTGTTTTCCATAAAGGAATGTTTGATGTAACTCATCTCTTGGCGTGGGCCTTTCCTCCCTACACAGCCACTGAAACTGAAGCGGCAGGTTGCAGGGAGCTGGTGGCAGCCACTAGGTCAGCCTCTGGCATTAACACTCATTGATGCTCTTGGGTCATGGTTTGGCTTCACTTTAGGCCTCTGGGGATCTTCCTTACTTTTTTGCAAACTCAATCGTAGATTAAAAAAATTTTTTTAAGTATTTTTTTATGCATTTTGAAATGTTTATGGGGAGGGTTTTCATTATATCTTTATGGCTTTAATGCTATAGGAGAGGTCTGTTACTGTGGGTTTTAAAGCAAGTGGAAGGCATGGTCACTGTGATGTTTTAGGATTTGCCATAAGGGAAAGGAAAGTGGAGGGAGAGGAACCATTCTACCAATGACATGATAAACGCTTGGAGAATCATGAACATGCATGTTGCCTAACTAAGGCAGAGGTAAAACATATTGAAAAACAAAATTGGTAGGATTTGGTGACCACATGGATCAGCTAGTGGTGACTCCTCGGTTTTAAGGTTAGGCAAATATGAACATTTTGAAAGAAATTTCAGTTTCAGAGGAGAGTGTTGGTTTGGAGGAAAGATGTTCAGTTTAATATTACAGAGGGTGCATTTGAGGTAATAATGGGTCTCACCTGGGGCTGGTTCTACCGCCTCAGGTATGATGTGAAAACATTTGTAAGGTGCTTCTGGTATTTAGTGCCCTGGGTCCAGGTATGCTAAATGTGCTGCAATGTGTGAAACAGTCTGCACAACAGATAACTGTCCCATGCCACATGCCAGGAGCCCCGTGGTAGAAAAGCCCTCTGACACAGCAACGTGGAAATGAGGGTGTACAGGAGATAGGATTTGTGACTTCAGGAGAGAGAGATTGGAGCCAACTCTGTACATCAGCCAGTCAGCCACAGTGATAGCTGCAGCCTGAGAGTGGGAAAGAGCATGTGGCATGGGATGAGTGGCCAGCTAAGTATTTGCCTCTTGGAATGCCACAACTCAGGAGAAGAAAGGCTTAAAGAAAGGCAGCTACAAAGTACTATGAGAGTCAAGGCAATGTGGTTTGGGAAAGTTTGCTTCTCTGAAATCTGCTCTCATGCTCAAACTTCCCCATAGGAGTTTGTATCAAATCCCTCTTAGAGGTAAGAAAAAGTTTATGCAGAACTTAGTGACTACATTTATTGTGTTATATTACAATTATTTTATGTGCTCATCACCCTTACAAACAGGGAGCTCCATCTGGACATTGATTCTGTACCTCCAGCTTCTAGCATGGTCCTAGGCATGCAGCAGGTAAATGAGTGCTGAATGTTCCAGAAAGGTGAGGAGCAAAATTGACCAATATCATTGGATTCAAGGATTAAGAGACGCCTGGAGGGCAGATTACTGTCAAGCTTCCAGAGGTCAAAGTGATGAGGACATAAGGAGGCAAATGTGAATGATCAAAACAGAAAAGCCACCTGAGCGTAAGGAAAGAGACAGAGCAGCCAAGGGGTGACCAGAAAGAGAGCGAGGGTTCTGCAAGACGATGGGGTTCTGAAAATATCTGTAGTCAAAAGTAAGAAAAAAAAAGGAAAAAAATGACAAAGAAGAAAAGATCAACGTTATGTTAGATCAATAACTGCAATCACTATTACTATTTCTTTCCAACATGCTGGAGCCTGAATTAACCCCTCATAACACTGCCTTGGAGAAAATCTCAAGCTGAGTTTGGTGTCTCAAACCCACTCTAATGAAGACATGACCAGGTGAGTCATGAAAAGGACAAGTGGGAAGGATGAGCCTTAGTCCTGAAGCTTTTGGAACTGGTCCCTTCTTGTCTGTCTGTGATTTGACAATTTTTTTTCCTGTGATTTAATAATTTAACATTATCACAATTAGCCTTTACCTTTAATCCTATCACACCTGTGACTTTCAAAACCATAATGTGTTACTACCTGAAAAATGCATCCATTGCTCCACAGCAGAGCAAGACACTGCTTATGTAACACAAAACCCGAGGTCACATATCATGCCTGCTGCTCCCTGGGGCAGAGACCCTCTGTCGTCCGTGAGACCGTGAACTGGCAGTCGCACATTGTCCATCCATTACTGGGTCTTCCTCCCAGGAAACTCAGATGCAAAAGCCTTTCTCAATGGCATCGGCAGTTAATAAAAATGGCACAAATTCAAAGTCCTCCAATCTCACAGAAGAGCAGTGAGATGACAAAAAATACAATAACAGTAATAAGTGGCAGAATTTTCAAGTGGGTAAAAGGGACACTTACTTAAACAGTGAAATCACTAAAATTTGCCCTTATTCTGTTTTCCCTTACAACAAAAGAATTGAATACTAAAACACAGAATAAAATTTTCCTTTGATATTCTTAACTAAAACTTATTTTATGAGGCTGTTGATTAACCTGCTGGTATTAAATGAGATTCTTCAAAGCCCTTCATGTTATGTCAATTAGCCCCCCCCCCCCGTTTTTTTCCTCTTCTGGCAAGGCAACTGATTTTAGTTTGATTGTAATGAATGTAACACATTACACAACATTCAGATATACTTTTTGATTACCGTTGCCTTGGAGCTCTGGGTGAATAATTTTATTAAGATGTCTATTAGAAAGCAAACTCCAAAACATCAAAACCACCTACCTCTCTGATTTTAATAGTTAATATTCTTCACAACCTGGCTGGATACATCCCTCTGCTTTTTATTAAGAGTAAACTTCTTTATCCGTGACCTCTTTCTTGGTTCAGGGCTTTGCTCATGCTGTTCAAGCCACTCTGTGCCCCTTGCTGTTCCTAAAACACCTAAGCACACTCCCACCTCAGGCCTTTGCAGTTTTTATTCCTTTTTCTGCCTAAAATCCTCTTCCTCTAATATACACAAGGATTTCTAACTCTTCTTCCTTGCATGTTGCTCAAATATCATCTTACTAGGGAGGCTTTCTCTTAATAATCTACCTAAAATAGCATCATTCCTTCTCTCCCTATCCCAGACCCTGATTTTTAAAATTTATTTGCATTTATTATTGCCTGATAGATTACATTCTGTTTTGCTTATTTCTTCATCTCCTCCCACCAGAATTTAACATCCATTGGAGCTGAGCTTTTGGTTTTGGCTGCTGATAAATAGCAGCTGCCCCTAATAGGTACTCAGTAAATATTTTTCAAATAAATAAATGCAAGTCTTTATCTATATTTTTTGCCTATCCAAACAAATAAAAAAGGGAAGAGAAAAGAAAAAAAATCATACAAACATTCTGAATTCTGGTGTTTTAGAATTTTTTTTTTTTTACCTTTTTTTTTTTTTTTTTTTGCTCTGTTGAAAGTTGATTTCACCTGAGGCAACTTTATCACACCCAATCAGTTTCTCCTGGCCTCCTCAGCTGAGCAATCCAAGAAATACTGCGATTTATTTGTGTAAAAGTTAGAGCAATTATACCACCTATGTAACCATCTCTGATCATGACCAGCCTTCATCCATTAGCAAAAAATCGTATTTGCATTCCCTGTATCTGAACTTGACTTTATTTCATATCCCTATTCTCAGCAGCGCTAGAATAAAATTTTATGTACTTTGGCTCTAGCTTTTCAGAAAGCTTAATCTATTTGTTTCTTACTTTTACAGAAAAAAAAGAAAAGAAAAGAAAAAGGTAAACCAGGGAGTTGTTTTGACAGATATGGTTGTGCAGGTTGACTTGAGGGCAAGGGTGGGGGCTGAATTCAGCCTGCAATCTGCTCACAAGGCTGGTGAGACTAATTGGTCTGCAGAGAAGAGAGACCTTTTTCTAACTAACACCAGGTTCTCTATATTCTGGGAGACCCTGGTGTAGCTAACAGTGGCAATTCAGCACAATTTTTTACACCTACTATATCTGTCATGCTGTACAGTTACATCAATGTTCAGAATCATGACCTGAGGAAAGACAACTTTACCAAAACAAGAAATAAATTTAAAATTGTATTCAGTCTCTTATATTTACAAAGGTAGATGAGTCTTAGTTTAAACAAATATACAAAAAATACACAAAAGATGACTGAATATATTTGTTGAGACAAAATCTTTTTCTATTAAACCTTTCTTTCACAAGAAAATTAATATATGGGGACATTGGATTTCCTGGGTCCTATTGTAACTGGTGAGTTTTCAGTTAAAATTTATTCCCTGTTTAAATCACTCATTCTTTCAGTAATTTTCCATAGCTAACTTCTCATTCTGTTTCTTTCTATCTGCCCTTTAAGATAACATTTCTGGTGCAGAAGTCGTGAATTGTTTGTCTTAACTATTTTGCAGGACTAATGGAGTTAGCTCGGGCCAACACATACTGGAGTAAACTGGCTGAGCCCACAGGCCTTTCTACTGAGCCCGCATGAATGCCTGATGGGCAATATCAGAGGGCCAAAATCCGTACCTCCAGGTCATGCTAATGCTGCCATTTTTTTGAACATGCAATCGATGGAGAAGCATGCAGACAGCTTGAGCCTTTGCAGATCACTGAAGAACTTCCTCAAGCCCTTTAACTGAGCACTATCGCTCATGCCTCGCACCACTCCTAACCACCTTCCCATGAATATACCTTCTCTCCTGCTGTAGAGAAGGCAGATATGAGATTTATTTCCCCCATCTTCTTGCTTGGCCACCTTGTAAATAAGCCCTTTTCTCTGCTGCAAAGACTAGTGTCAGTATTTGGCTTGCTGTGCATTGTGCAATGGGCCCTGTTGGGTTACACTCCCCTGTACTCTGTGTTCTTTAGGATAAGGGTGGTGTATACTTACAGCTGACACCTTGACAGAGTGTGGGGTGATTTTGGAGGCTCATGGAATAACCCATGCCAGGGGGTGAAGCAATGATTGTGTTAAAACTTGCCTCATAATCAAAGATAGACTCAGACACCTGCCGCTCCCACCTTCCACCTGCTGTCTCCACTGAGATCCCGCTAGGTTAGCAGTTCTATCTCCAGCATAACATAAATCCTGCAGACCTGCAAGGGGAATGGTGACAGCCCTAGAGACTCTCATGAGGTAACTCTGTTTTCTACCTACTGAAATGGGAGTCAGGAGATCTAGATTCTATTCTACGTCCATTGTTATCTTAATGTTCCACTCTTCCTCTTGGGCTATTTCTTATCATGCAATATGGGGGCATGGACTTTGATGATCTCTGACTCTGGCTTTTTTACTTCACAATTCTATGATTTTTCTGTCTGTGTAGTCAGAAGTGACCCAGTCAGTTTACACTGCAGCATCCCTGGTTTCTATAAATTTCTCATGTTGCAGCAACGTTCCTTACAACTCTTCCCTCTACCAGAAACATACTTCTCCTTTCTCCATCATGTTTGCTAACACTTATTCTCCACATCTAAACACAAACACAGTTTTCCTATTCACGTTTTCTCTGAGTCTCACTAGCAAAGTAAGGTGCATTTTCATACAAATATTTATAAAACCTTGTCCTGCTTATTAGAGCCCTGTCATGCTGCGTTGCTGTTGCCTGCTTAAATGTCAGCTTCTTTCTAGACTGATTGCTCAGAGGTTGGGAGCCATCTCACTTTATCTTTTTTGTATTCTCCACAGCCACTAACATTTATAATAACTCAGTATGTATTCATTAAACGACTGCATGAACCTCATCTCACGGCTTCAGCACACCTTTGGTAACGCTAACGCCATGTAAGTCGAGCCCCACCCTGCTTCCCTTCTGAACTCATCCTGTATTCCTAACGATTGAGTGGATTTCACATTTGTTGGTGCTGCATGTACCTCAATCCCAACCTGTCTCACTGTTTGGCTCTTCACCAACAACACATGCATGCATGTGTGCTTGTGATCTAAGGAACTTGCTGCTGACTCTTCAATAACTTCCCTCACTTTTTAATTCACAGAGAAATACACAATATCAGAGAGAAACCCCTCAGCTTTCTGCTACCAAACACACAACCTGTCTATGTGAATACCATCCTCTCCTGTGTCCTACTAAAATTTCTCCTCCTACCTCTGGTCACTCCCTGGTCTTCTCCAGGGTTATGCCTCTCCCCTGTCTTTTCAACAGCTGTCCACTATCATTTATTCTTTATTCTCCTTGGGATTCTTCCCACTGGCACTTAAGACTGATAATCCATTCTATTAGGAAAAAAACACACACACACACACACACAAACACACAAAATCGCAACTCCTTCAATTGCTCATCCTTTCCAACCATCACCCTGTTTCCTCCCCTAAGACGCAAAAATTCTTGCAAGAGTTGCCTGCACTACACTGGATGTTTTTATTTCCTCCCCTCCTGCTCACTTTTTGGCCATGCCTATGTCGAGGAGAATGTCCAATTATTCCATGAAAACAGCCCTCGTTGAAGTCACCTCCCTCCAGTTCATTACGTCCAGTGGACCTTTGGCATTTTTCATTTTACCAGACCTCTCAGCAGAGTTTTATGCTCCAACAGTCTTCCTATTTTCCCTCTGTCTTGAAATAGTCTTTACTCTTAACCTACGCCATGAGACCTGGTCCAGATTTTTCCTACTTCTCTGGTCGCTATTTCTGTCTTCTGGGTTGTCTTAACAATTTACACTCAAACAATTATAAATGTTGGCGCTCTCAGGTTCCTATCTTTCGATGCTCCCTCTTCTCATGCCTTCTAAGGTGCAATCTCATCCATACATAGGCCTTCAACAGGCGCACGACTCACTCCTTGACACCTTTAAACCCACTCCCTCCTCTGATGTTCACACTTCCATATCCAACTGTTTCTTTGGCACCTCCACTTGGGTATCTCAAACTCAATCCAAATGCATGTAATAGTCAGGATCATCCCATCTGAATCTGGCCTTTTTTAAAGGATTTTGGATCTCAGTCCATAATCCAAATCTATCCACCTTGCTACGTGAGCCATTAAGAATTGTCATACATAAATCCTTGTCCGCGGTCTCTTTTGTCCATGGCCAGCCCCACTTGGCACATGGGGCATGGGAGTGGCAGTGTCAAAAGGAGCCCTAGAAAAGGGCATGAGGTCCAATCTCTGGACTGAGGAAATGAAGAACACTTGCCAAAGAACTTCCTCTTTGGAATCGAGAGGCGAGAGTGAGCACTGAAGCAGCAGGACGGGAAGGTTTTATTCCATCTAGGAAAGGAATACTGGAGAATTGGATCTCACCACCACTGTTTTTTATGCTTTTAAACTTCATTTTTCACACTGTGTTTGAACAGCAGGCATTGGCTTTTCCTCTGACTGGCACTACCCACCTAAGGGAATACATGGTTAAGGAAAGACACAAGCATCTGTGCGTAGTAATGGGGGAATATCTCCTCCTACCATCTACCCACATCTCTAGTCAGTGGGCACCTCCTCCTTGATGACCACCACAGAGGCTGTAAAAGTGGGCAAAGCATTTTGTTCTGCTCCTATATTTTTCTGTTTACTTCAGAGCATGTTTTTCTCCAGTATCACTCATCACAATAATAGATAGTTCCAAAGACACAATTTCATGCAGATGCGGGAGAAATAGAACAACAAATTCAAAGCTCCCCTTGCCATCAGTCTTTTGATTAAAGTGCCCTTTCCAGAGAGGTAAACATGACACTTTGCTCAGCCCCTATACGGACGTACTGCACAATGAGATTGCTGCATTTTTATCGTGGGACTGTGCTTGCCCCTGTTTAAAATTGTTTTGACCTTTGAATGAGCACATGTTAAAAAAAAAATTCCATCTTTCTCCAGAATTAGTAAGCCATAATACAAACAGGAAGGCAAGTTTGTCATATCTGAATGGCATCTGGCAGAGTCATGGCAAATACTTGCTTGACAACTTCATTTTGCTCCTGGAAAGAGCTGTTTTGTGACCCTGAGTCTGAATGCCAGCCCAGTGTAAACGACGCCTTCCTCATCAGAGTCCAGATGGCATTTCCTCTGGCCATTGTAGCCTTGTTATTTCACACGGAATCACAATCCCAGGAGTGACATTCAGTCTGGGGAAGAAGCTGTCAGAAATCCCCGTGTGTATCAATTTGTTACTTTGCAAGTTGAAAGCACCTAAATATTACCATGTTTAGAAATGTACCATATATTGGATTAGGGTGAACTCTAAGGATTGTGAAATTACTGTTTACTAGATCATTGAGTACAAAAGAGAGGTCCTCTTCAATAACAACTATGGTTAGTAATAAGCCAATACAAGTGAGTGTTATGGTGAAAGCCATAACAGAGTCAATGCCAAGGAAAGTAAACCCACCCTGAATGCAATTTGCAAGAATATTAACCAACATCTCGATTGTCAGAAGAAAGCTGGCGAGAATAATACTAAAACATTGAAACTGAGCCCAGAAGCTTCAGTTTGGTAAGAATTTATTCAGTAGAATTATGGCCTGTCACCATCAGATTTAAAGGAAAACTATCTAGTGTTGTATATTCTCAAAAGGATTTGACATATGTTGCCTTATTCTTTCCAGGGCAAAATCAGAATGATTTAAGAGGAATGTAAAATGATTTTTTTTTCTCCCCATGAGAAACAAAGAAAGATTAGGGGGTGACAATAACAGGCCAAGTTTGATTCATTAAACTTGAATGAATGACTCTCTAAATATACAAAATAATTCGCTAAAAAGACAAAAAAACCTTGTTTTTCAGAGAAAGAGAAAACCCTAAAGATTGTTATATATTTGGATAAATAACAAACAGTAACTTTTTTTCAAGGAATGTAAAGACATTTAAAACACACACACAATTTAAATTGTCACCAAATGATTAAAACATAAATGATTAGCAAGGGCAATTGGCTTGTGGGAAGACTGAGTTAAACACTTACTGTGTTAGGTGCTACAGAATAAGAATTAACCTGATGTTGCCCTTGATTTGAAGATAAAATCATCATCATCATCGTCATCAACACTTACTGAATATTTACTAAGTGCTCAGCTTTGTTTTAAGCACTGTACAAATATCTCATGTAATCTTCATGAAACAGCCTGGGAGATATACATTGTTGATGGGGTCCAGGACACACTGCCCCAAAATATAGTACCTTGGCATTTAAGGAAACAGCAGAAACATGCCATGGAGAATACAAAGAATTCCCCTTGCCCCTTCATTCCTGAACAGGCCATAAATCATAACTGACCTTCCCCTAAAATAGATCATAAGACCCTCATTCCACCGGGGTCCTCCCTATATCCAGAGGAAAGGAATGTCCTTATCTCCAAAGACACAGGTATGAAGAAAAGAATCTGGATAAACAGTCCTTACTAAGTCCCCCGTCTCCCAGTTTATTACTATCAGATCACACCCTTTTTTGTCCACTCATGTTTCTCCACCACTATCCACTTCTTCATCAGACTTAGCATAAAGTATAGGGTTTTTCCTGTTTCTTTGGGTCTTTATTTCTGAAGGCTCCATGTTATGTAAAACTTATATTAAATAAATTTGTATGCTTTTATCTTAGTAATCTGTCTTTTGTGATAGGGGTCTCAACCACGAAAGTAGTGATGGGTGAGTAAAGAATTTTTTTCTCTCCTATTTTCTCATCTTTATTTTACAGATGAGGACACTGGGGATGAGAATGGCTCAGTATAATGTAGAAATGGGATTTGACTGATTCCAAAGTCTAGGCTCCTAAACACCATGTAAGTGCTTCATGGCTAGTGGAGCAGTGAGATAGATAAGTAAAGGATTGTTATGCAATGTAATGTGATATGTGCTACAAAAGAGGCATGCATAAAATGTATGCTTGGGATAAATAGTAGATTTTATCTTGTCAAGAAGAAGCACCAGGAATGATAATTTTCCAGGGAGAAATTTTGTTAAAATATTATTTTACATACACCTTGGAATAGGCAAGGATTTTCTAAACATCAATAAAAAAGAATAGGATTGTAGTGATGATTACACAGCTCTGTCCACTCACTAATTTATAAATTTACCTAGAAAAATAAAAGAATCAAAAATGCATAAGTTTCTTCAAAATTAAGAACTGCCGTCTATCAAATGTCACCATTAAAATAGTAAAAAATACAAGTCACAGACTGGGAGAAGATATTTGCAATACCTGTTCTTGTCAAAAAACTCCTATCCAGAGTATATTAAAATCTCCCATAAACCAATAAGAGAAAGACGAACAGCTCAATTAAAAACCAAGCAAAACGTTTACTACATATAATATCCAAATAGCCAGTCAGCATAGAAAACGATACTCAACTTCATTACTTATTAGGTAAATTCAAATTATAAACAAATTAGATACTATTATACTTCCACTAGAATGGGCAATATTGAGTGCTGGTGAGGACGTGAGGAACTGAAATTCTCACACATTGCTGACAGGAGTGTAAATTGGTGCAGCCAGCTGGAAACCATTCGTAGTGTTGACCCAAACTAAACCTATTTCTCCTCTGCAAGCCAAATATTCCAGTCCTGGCTACACAGATGCTTCTTGACATATAATGGGGTTATGTCCCAATCACCCATCATAAGCTGAAAATATATGTTGAAAATGCATTTAATCTGCATCCAGCCCAGCAATGACTGAGCTGCCACTGGAAGCCCCCTGGTCTCCCCTGCAGGAATGAGGGGGGTGTCACGGGCCTTGACCACATCCCCCTCCTTCCTCCTTCTCCCACCCTATTTCCTTTTTCCTTCCCCTCTCCTCTTTTCCCCCCAACTGCTCCGCAATATCTCAGAATGTAAAAAAATGATATTAATAAATAAATTAAATTAAAAAAAGAAAATGCATTTACTACACATGACCAACCGAACATCATAACTTAGCTTAGCCTTCCTGAAACATACTCAGAACAATTACATTAGCCTGCAATTTGGCAGAGAACCTAACAGAGAGACTATTTTATAATAAAGTGTTGAAGACCTCATGTAATTCATTGAATAGTGTACTGAAAGTGAAAAACAGAATGGTTTTAAGGGCACTCAAAGTACTGTTTCTGATGAATATGTGTGTATTGCTTTGGCACCATTGGAAAGTGGAAAAATTGTAAGTCGACCTAAGTTGGGGATCGTTTGTATATCCATGATAAATGAATGTCTATTCCACAGAAAGTGTCCCAAACTTTTCCTAGCAGCCTTATTCATAACAGCCCTTAACTAGAAATAGTCTTAATGTCCGTTTTAGGAAAGTGAGGTACATTTATAAAAGGGAATTCTACAAGTCAGCAAGAAGAACTCTTCATGCATGACTGAGTCTCACAGATATGTGTGTGAAAAAGGACAGACCCAGAAGGGTGCAGACTTCATGAGTCAACTCATGTGCATTTTAAGAAAAGGCGAAGCTAATTCATAGTGACAGAGGTCAGAATACTGGTTGCCTCTAGGGGTATTGACTGGGAAGAGGAATAGGGAACCACTGGCATGCTGGAAATATTTCATAACTAGATCTGGATAGTTGGTACATATGAATGTATATCAAAAATTTGCTGGCTTCTACTCTTAAGATTAATGTACTTTATGCTATGTACTGTACTATATATGTGTACATATATACATATGTACGTGTGTGTGTGTATACACACATGCATCTCTTATGTCTTAATAAAAAGTAAATAAAATATGAATAAAAAAGAAGACTAAAGCACAAAAGTATGTATTACGTATGCATTCAGATGCCATGACTTTTTAACAGCTTTACTGAGGTATAATTTACAGATCATAAAATTACCTCACTTTAAAGTATAGAATTGAATGATTCTTAGTAAATTTATAGAGCTGTGTCCCCATCACCACAATTCAGTTTTTAACATTTCCATCACCCCTAAAGTTCCCTCTAGCCCATTTGTATTCAGTACCTGCTACCCGTTCTCCCACCTCCACGCAACCACTGATCTGATTTCTGTCTCTATAGATATGCCTTTTTTGGGCATTTCATATAAATGGAATCATGTATGTGACCTTTTGTGTCTGGCTTCTTTCATTTAGCATAATGGTTTTTCAGTGCATGTATGTTGTAGCATGCATCCATATTTAGTTTTGTTTTATTCCTGAATAATATTCCATTGTATGGATATATCATCATTTTCTCATTCATTCAGCAGTTGATGGGCATTTGTATTATTTTTTGCTCTAAGTTTTGAACCTAAAAGTGATTTATTTTTCTCAATAAAACCAAACATATCTTTGTTAGAGATTCTATTCTTTAAAATAAAATACAGCCCTCCCACATGCCACCTCACTAAAACAAACAGAAAAAGAGAAAAACCTATAAACTTTCCATGTTACACATTCCATTAAAAAAGATAACTAAAAGATGGCTGGAAAATGTTACTACCATAGCTGCAAACATCATCATATTCAGTTTTGTCCAACCAAAATATACCAATGAGAAAGCTCATCACTGGAAACAGCAAAGGTGAAAGCCAGGACTCCTGTCACCTTTGCTTATAGTGGGCTCATGCGCTTGAGTTCTCTGATGCAGGGTATAAAATGGTAACATTCACACAGCCACCAAACACTGGCATGTGCCTGTCAAGTCATTCTGCCTGTTTAAACTTGAATTCTTATATTTAAATTATTTTAATGAGGAACTATCTTTCACAGATTAAAAGCAATAAACCAGAGCTTAAACATAGAGAATCAAAGACTATACAAATTTCAGCTGCTACACATAAGAACCAAACCAAACCAAACCAAACCAAACCAAACCAAACCAAACCAAACCAAACCAAACCAAACCAAAAATCAGCTAATATCTCTAATTTGTAATTAGGAAAAAAATAAAGCTCTCGTCAGATGTTCATATAACAATCTGACTTGAACTTATTTAGGAGGAAGAACAAGTCAATGACTGATTTATAAAAATTAATTTTCAAACTGTGCCATTTCTTAGCCATGAAATAAATGACTAGCTTTCCCCAAACGTTTCATTTAAAACTTTCGATGGCATAAGATTGATGAGCGATGGAATATTTACCTTCCTTTCAAATCTTGGTTAAGTATTCTCTAGTTCTTTTACATTACTTTTTAATCTTGGTGTTTTATTAATGAGAAATTCTCCATATGGTGTTCATAATGTTTAGCTCAGTGCTGGGCGTAGTAGCTATTCTACACGGATTGACTGATGGATTACTTTTCATTTATTCTGGGATCTGAGAAAGAAAAATAAAAGGGCTCTGGCAGCTGGCAGCTTGCAAGCAGCAGCTAGGCTGTGGTAGGCTCCTGAACATAACACAGTTTCCACGGAATATCCGCAATAATCAAACAGGGTCACTCCATGACCATGGTTAGACAAGACAGAAAAGACTGCAGGTAGTTCGCGTCTGAACACAAGAACCCTGTGCGACCACAAAAATAACCCAACAGCTCCCTCTTCTGGCTAACGTGAGTGGCTACTGCTTCTTTCCTGATGACAGACAGCCCCACGTTGCTTCTCCTGCCTCCTAGAAAAAAAGTACAGTGTTTAAAAAAAAAAAAAAAAAGTATAGTAAGGATACCCAAGTATCAAATAGCATCCACTCTCCAACAACACCCAATTCAGAACAACCTTTCACCTCTCAAAGCCTTCCCTGAAATCACCCAGCACCAGCACCAGCACCAATCCTATAACATCCCCCTCCCAACTCTCTCTTCCTAAGATGCCCTGTGGTTCCTCCTGCGTGGACCTCCCTCGTGGCAGCAAGCTCACAAACCTGCCTTCCTTTGGTGTGTTGCTGGTGATCGTAGGGTAGTGGGCATCAACAAACTAAACATTACGTAAACAATGAGCACCCTACGAGCAGGCTTTTTAGAAGGTATTGTTTCTACCTCATGATGAGCCACAGATTGCCTCAACAGAGCAAAGTAGAGGAATGTCAGCCACCACAGCTGCGATTTCAGGAGACTACAATTATGGAGTCAAAGGAAGGAATACCAACCATATTTATCTCACAGTTTGATTCCAAGGTTTGGTAAAGCATGTAATAGTTACTTTTAGCAACTTTACCCATCATGTGATGTTGTTGAAGTAAGAGTGTTCTATAGTCTGGCAGATGGCTTTCCCCACTCTGTCTGGTGTGCTGCACACACACACACACACACACACACACACACACACACACACACACACACACACTCACACACACACACACACACACATATGTAAACTGAAGTTCTCATACAAATAAAAATTATTTTGACTGGCAGATAAACATACAAATGTTCTTCTAATCTGCTTTTGAAATTATGAAAAAGAAACATAAAACTTTGCACATCAGCAATAATAATACTAATAAAAGAAGAGGGACAAGGAATCAGAAAAAAAATCCCAACAAATGTCTATAGCAACGTAGACACCTAAGGATCGTGAAATAAAGATGCAGAACAGGAAGCAACACGAGAGAGCAGGACAGAGTGAATCAGGGACAGATGTTAACATGTACAAAGGAGAATGGAAAACAGGGCAGAGAATTTTTTTCCAGTAAGTTGCTGGGATTTTCTTTTTATTCTTATACATCAGGCAGAAGCTATTTGGATGTCAACGTGGATAAAATAAATGCAATCATTCTTTGTTCTGCAGTGATATGACCAGAGTGATATACTATGACCTTTATAGTGTTGATATTTAGCCCTAAATGGGAACAGGCAGCTTTCATTCCTTACCTCTGGACTCTACTCTCATATACGTTTTTCCACTGGCGAATATTCCTTAATTGTGTTGTTACCATTTTTATCTGCTTCTGAAGATAGGTCATATAGAGGAATCTGATACTGAAAACACCCCAAAATTTAACTGTATCCCTGCTGTTGAAGTAGAAAAGATTATGTTAAGCATGTTTTTGTTGTTATTCACTTACTTTTTTTCCTGACTGTATTAACATGAACCATTTTATATTTTGTATTTTCCTTAGCTAATTCCAAAGACATGCTAGAATACTTTTCAATTTTAACAAAATTTCTGCTTAGTGTCCCTTAGTCGTCAGGAGTTCACTTAGTATTACTAATTTGATTCCAATTTGAAACATTCCTATCTATCAGGATAGACTGAGAATGTTACCTATTTTTAAATGTATGCCAATAAGTAAGATCAGTTAGCATTATTGGTAATCTAATGCCAAACTCAAATATTTTTAGCACTTTTACTTTATTGAATGTTTATATTTAGATTTTGATCAGCATATGTATTGAATATTATCTCTTCTTTGTGTATAAATATAAATGCATGAAATATTTTTATGTAAACAATGCCTACTGATATATAGTATATATTAATTATTTGTTCCTTTTTCTTTTTTCCCTTGTTTGATATTTATGGTGAGGATTTCAATGAGAAGGATACTTGATGGACATACATGGGAGATAGAAAATCATCCTCAAATCTGATTCTGTAGAGATGGCATTGAGGAAGGGATTTATGGCAAAATGAGTGTTTGTTGAATACATTGAATACATTTATTTATTTTTAATAATTTCTAAGTGAAGTTTCATAGTATAACTAATCAATTGAATCATGATTAACTCTTTTTCTTCTTTTTACATCATTTTGTGAAGATGAGTGCATGATAAGTTTGAACTAGAAATGTCCCAGCCGAAACACCAAACTCCCTTCCAGGAATCTTTTATGACATTTATTTACTGAAAGAGCTCATCATGAAACCTGCCCATCTTGCCTCCACCTTAGATGACAGATTGGCGAGTCTTTAGTTCTCTAGACAAAGGTAAATGTGCTCCACAACTTAGAAAAGAATAAGGATATCTAACCATAAGCATAAGTTAAATAATATTTAATCTCCTATTCACTTCTGTAGTTTTCTGATTAAAAGTGATATAAGACATTTTCTCGGCAGTTGGTGCCTGTGGGTTTCAAAAATATAATCAACTGCTAAGATTAGGAATTACAAAGCTGGACCCAGTATGTGAATATTGAAAGAGAAAAAGTCCAGAAAAATCTGTGATATGATAACAATAGAAACTGAGAAATTCCAAAAGAGCCAAACCATGCCTCATACAATATTCCAGTAAGTTGGAACACACAGGGTGGGCAGGTTTGTCTCTTCCCACAGGGTAATTGTGGTAGTTAAAGAGTGCAGGGTGGGCACCAGAGGAGTGGATTCTCTTTCTGACCCTGCTACTGGCTTTTTCCTGTAGGAGTTGTGGTGATTTTAAAATCAGTTTCACTTGTGTGAATGAAAAAATTAAGACATGTAGGAAACAGCAGAACACAGGAACGAGTGGAGGTAGTTGCCCCCATCTGAGCAAGAAATCCGGAGCCAAAGGAGAGACACCAGCTCTTGGAAGATGAAGACGGAGTTGGCTGCAGCAGGCACGATGGGGGCGGCCTGTGCAGGCTCTGCAGAAAAAACTCCCAACACACTCTGCCACGATCTGCGTGGTCTCCAAGTGAGTCAGAGCTGATAGGGACACACATGGGCTTTGGAGGAGTGATATGGTAGGAATGAACTTGAGAACGAAGAGGAGATGAGCAAAGAGGGAAAAAATGGGGAGGAACGAGTGGAGAAAGGGAAATCTGTATAGTGTGCCTGGCGGTGCCAACCGTGGGAGGAGAAAAGAACCAACAGACCTTCTGTCTCACGGATCTTTAAGTCCCAGGATGCTTGACTGTAAAGTGAAAGTTAATATCACAGCTCTGGTGAATCAGTCCATGGAAAATCACTGTGTAAAAGCCCAAGCACAATGCAATACCTCGGGTAGGGTGAGACAGACAATTCAAATCCTGCCCCACTTGCAGGATTTTAGACTAGCTACTTAATCTCATCGACATTCTTCCTTTAATGCAAATACCAACAACAAATCACATAAGTAAAATATCTAGCAAATTCCTTCAAAAGGTATCCAAAATATTTTAATCTTCTTTTTACGTCAAATGAGTGTAACTTAATTTACAAGAGATGACCAAACTGTTCACAGAGCAATCAAGTGGTGGTGGGGGGACAGGGACTTTTAATTTGAGCTCATGCATGGCCAGGGGGCTGTAATTACCCCCATAAGTAATCTGTAGCCAGAGAAAGGTAAGGCTGTGCTGTAAAGCCCCCTTATTTTCTTGCCTGGGGTGAAGTAACAGTAGGGGGTGGGGTGAGACATGTGCTTGGCTCTAGGCAAAGGACACTCCTTGTGAGAGGGACCCCCATACTCAGACTAGGGAGATAAGCATGGATCTGTCTCCTGTCACCATCCTCCAAGTGTCTCCAAGAGTCATGGGTGAAGCCACACAGGGTCCCATCCTCCTGATGTTCCACTTTCCAGTCTAGTTGATTTCTACTAATTCTCATGGAAGAGAAGTGTAATGTTTGTCTTAGATATTCTAGCTTGGATACAAACAGAAGTGGATTCCAAGAATAAAAGAATTTATGTATAAGAACAGAAGTTGCTACATGTAGAGATCTGCATTTTCTGGTGGTATATTGAGTACGGGGCTGGTCTTGGCACAGCACACTCAGGCATCAGGTTTTGGGGTTGGGATCCCAGCTGCGGCACCAGTGAAATGGCCTCTTAAGCTGTCCTGATGCTGAGGGTTAAACTGGCAGATGACCAGGTGCTCTAAAACTCTAAATCCACCCTCATCACGGCTGCCCAAGCCAATGCTGAGTGCAGGGGGGGTGGGGGGGATTCCTAAGCAGGCTCATTCCTGCAAGATGTGGGATGACTCAGATGGGTGACTTTGGCTCAAAGACTGATGCCTTCCCATTAGCCTTGCAAAAATTTTCTAGAACTGCACAACAGTCTAGGAATTTTCCTACCCAACCTTCCTTCCTTCCCTATTTCCTCCACAGGGTCAGCCCTGCTTCAAGGTCTCAGACTTTCTCAGTCTCCTCCAACTCCCCACCTTATTTTCACTCATAGACAAACGCCATGACTCTCTTGCACATCTAATCCTGCCTTGGCCCCTAGTTCTTGGAGGACCTGATCTAACACACCAATTCTGCCACTTATGAGCTGGTTGAGCTTGGGCATCGAACATGCCTTTGCCTCAGTCTCTCCATCTGTTAAAAGGGGGTAATAATAATGCATATCTCATAGGGTGGTTGTGAATTATTTGTTATGCTTCTCTTAGTACTAGCAAAATACTTAGCACTAGTTAGATGCTGAGTAAATATTTATTGGATGATCTTTTTTTTTAATTAAAAAAAAAAAAAGAAATGTTCCTCTAACTCCTGCTGTATCATGGGTCCCTTAGAAGGATTATTATTATTTTTTTAAAATTTTATTTTGTCGATATACAATGTGGTTGATTATTGTGACCCATTACAAGGAGGGAGGTTTCGGTAATGGATGCTCTTAAAAAATAAAAGATCCGAACGATCAACTTAAATGGGTAAACTGATGAGATGTAAAATACTCTAGGCCAAACTGTAAACAGATATAAAATGAAGCCAAAGCAGCCAGTTTGTCACCAATCTGTGTTCTCTGCAGGCTCTTCCTCAAGCAAGGAGAACAAGAAAGAAAAACCATAACCATGGTCATTACTCAGGGAGACTTGTACCTCCCTCTGGATCAAACATCATCCTTTGCACTGCCTTATTTATTTTTCCACTCCCCTTCCTCAATTATTTTGAAATTACCACTTTCTTGCAAGCTTAAACGAATAGCCATTTTAAAAAATTTGCTTTTCTTGTCTGTGATGGGCTGATTCCCCTTTCCCCAGGGGTTAATTCATTTTTTTTCCGCTTTGCATAAATTTGGCACTTTCAGTAGTTCTGCTTTGAAATTCTCATTTTCTTAACACATTGTTGTTAACTTAGGGTTTTCCCCTTTTATCGTATTCTCAAATCTTTTTTCGTCTACTAAGTTTACACTGTTTTGGGAGCTAATCTGAAAATAAGACCTCATGATCAAATTGTACATTCCTATCCTACTCTACACATCTGAGGTTAGCGTTAATCGACTTCTTTTCATTTTGAAAATGACATGCTGATGCAGCAGTGATTTGATAATGCACTGTGTCAAACACACAATAAATACTTCCAAGATCACTGCAGTAGAAGGAGATGCTGAAAGGTTTTATCTTTTTCTGTAAATTTTCAGCTTTAAGAGAACTGCTGAAGTGGCTGCATTGAAGTGGAAAGATACTCGGCTTCTCTTGTAAATGGTTAATTTCTCGGATAATACCTTTGGAAATCAGTTTCTATCATTGGGCTAGTTAGTGCTGGGAATGCCTTTAGCATAAATTCTTAGAGGTATCTATACCATATACAATCAGTGGTTTTAGAAGTACAGTACTTCAAATGACAGTGATAGTATACACTTTTTAAAGTTTATTTTATCACTAGTTGCAAATACCTTACAATACAAAAACATTACAATTTGTTTTTCTTTCATTAAATGAAGGAGCACTCATGGAGATGCTTAATCAACAATAGTTTACTGAGCCGTGGTCCCAACTGAGTGCTAATGTGGTGAATCTTGGTTATAAAGATTTGAAGCTGAAGTACCCCATCCCGAGGAAGTTTTCATGTTAGACTCTTTCCTGATTACCCTTTTTAGTCACACAGATTCAATATGGAACTATAGTGTAGGAAGTTATATCATAAATTGTTAGCATGCATTATTATGCACACAAAAGATGCATGTTATAGCAAACTTATTTTGTGATCTCAGATGGCCTCCATTAAGTAATCTTGGATACAATACAAGCTGAATAGAATGCTTGGGGGAATGCTGGAGGTATGGTTGAAACTGATGCAAGTGTCCAGTGACTTGGAATTGGTGCCCATATTTTCAGAGTTTCCTAGTTGCATTGTCTTTGTTTTTGTTTTTTTGGCAGCTGGCCATTATAGGGACCTAACCAACTGAGTTAACCAGCCACACCCTTCTTGTTGCATTTTAATCCACTACTGTATTAATCACAGTTATGCATCAGGTATTTATAACCCATGGTTTGCCAGGCAATATCTTTTCTGATGGGCCAAAAGGATGGTGCCAGTTTCCAAAGCTGCCTTGAAGTGGTTTGCTGGAGGACAGTCTGGTGATTAGGTTATATTTGCATTACCACAAAATTCCATACTGGCTAACTCCTTCCTATCCTTGAAGAAATTTCTTGGATCCTTTAAATTGGACTAGGTGTTTCAGCTATGCTTCCCCTTAGTATTTGGGAATCCCCCTATCATTGCACTTATGATTTTATAATACAATTGCTGGTTTAAATGTCTCATTTTCCCAATTGGATTGCAAGCTCTGTGAGGTTGGTGGCTCTCTAAATCTGGTTCATTTTGTATTGTGAGCCCTCGGGACAAAGTTGGCATGTAGTAGACAGCCAATGGATTTGTTGAATGCCTGAGTAAATGCATAACTATGGAGACTTGTCCATAATTTTATTTTGCATCCTCTATCACATCATCTAGTATAATGCTTCATGAAAAGTAGATATTCAAGTATCTGGGGAAAGAATGGGCTGATATCAGACTCAGTAACCACCACTGTGTTGGAAAGGCATTGGACTAAAAGCTAAGGGGCCATGTTTGTGGTGCCTGCTCTGACAGAAACTATCTGTCCTTTGAGATTAGAAACCTAGTGCTTTCTTGCAGTAGAGTGCTCTTTTCATCAGATGAGGTGCAAATCCTAATCACAAACAGAAGGGTGGTTGACGGAGATGGGAACGCCAACTAGGATGGCACCTGGGGAGATATTAAGGAAGAGTTCACATTAATAAACCAGTGAAAAAAGTTGCAACTGGTCTTCTCTGCTTGAGAGAAATCTACAAAAAAGAAAACAGTGGGTCACTACCTCTTAACCCGAGTTTTCACCTGAAATTCCTCTGTCGTCATCTTGAAGACAGTTTGATACTACAGATAACAAATACAGAGTTTTAATTCAGGCTGGGAAATATGTGAACCTCATATTCTTGTGCAGGGCTTTAAAATATTAAAGTAGTCTTATGGTAATTAAAAAATAAAGCCAATTTTTAATACCTATATATATATCTATTATCATCTGTTATATATCTATAGTTATGAAAGATAAATAAGACTTTTATCATCTAATGTACAAAATTTATTTTTAATAGATAATCATACTATAACCAATATTATAGGCCAGTTTTGCCATCTACTTTATTTCTTTCACTTTTCATGAATTTTATTTAGAGTCACTTTGTTCTTCATCATAAGCCCCTTGTATTAACACATTCTGTGAAACCAATCATCAAGTCAAGAGACGAGATGGAAAAAGTTTAGATTTTATCTCACGGACACCTATTATTTAGAAGAATATCAAGAAAGATAGCAAAATAATGATATCTGAACTCTAGTAATATTTAAATCAAACTGGCATTGAGAAAAATCATCTTAGAATATCATACCCTATGTTTTTCAAATAGCTCCTTTGAAGAAATAAATATCATCTTCTTATGAGAAATCTTCCAAACTTGCATTATTGACTGCACTGCAGAAACTGTGACTTTTTTTTGTATTCTCTTGATCTTGTCAGCACATCATTAATTTGCTATTAAACTACCTGCTTTACAAAGTTTATTTTGTAGCACAGCATGGTTTTTTCTCTCCTTAGTGATCTCATGAGACGACAAATTACTATGTAAGATAACGAATGACTAGAACTTGGCAGATATGATATTTCTGTTGTTTTCCCTGCTGCCATTGAGATGCTGTCAATCCCTAACAGCATTATAAACAGATGGCTAATTGTTACAAAGCTACGTATTGTTAATGCAGAAACTTGCTACTTCTTGGTAGCATATGGTTTAAAAAATAATCTTATGGCATTTATAAAGGTAATGCAAATCCAAGACTAGTTTTTAAAAGGTGGGAGAACATTTGGAGTTACTTGTAAATTTACATCTTGTATTTGCTTAAGGATGGAAATTTGGTTCCCTAAGAGATAAGGAGTTTGGATATAACTGTGTAGTAGTTTCCTAGGGTTGCTCTAACAAATTACCATGAACTAGGTGGCTGAAAACAGAAATTTATTCTCTCACAGTTCTGGAGACTAGAAGTTTTAAATCAAGGGGTCAGCAGGGCCGTGGTCTCTCGCTGAGGGTTCTAGGGGACAACATTTCCTTGCCTCTCTCTAGCTTCTGGTGGCTACCAGCAATCCTCAGTGTTCTTTGGCTTGTAGATGCATCTCTCAGTCTCTGCCTTTGTCCTTATGTGTTTGTGTCCAGATTTCCCTCTTCTTATAGGGATACCAGACATTGGATTACAGCCCACCCTATTCAATATGAGCTCATCTTAACTTGATTACATCTACAATTTTCAAATGAAGTCACACTCACAGGTTCCAGGGGTTAGGAATTCAACCTATCTTTTTGGGGTGACACAATTCAATCTATACACCTAAGAACTCGTCGTAAAAAACATCTCAATCACACCCAGTTTTCTTCTTAGTGGCGCTCTTCTGCTCAAAGAAAACAGAAGCATCAACACTGGAAAGCCCTCATTTCAATGTTGAAAATGTTTTCATTTTGATTAATGTCCATTCTTTGTCTTTGAAAGCAATACATCATCGGTTCAACATATTTGGGTCTGAAATAGGTGCATAGTTTATTTTTTTTTAAAATATCATACTGCATGGTTAGGTCTGGAAAGACTTCTCCGAGTATAGTCTCTGAAGTGAATCAGTATTGCTCATGTTCTTGCTGTGACTCGCATTACTTAAATATTAGTAACAGGTACAATAACTGTCTGCAACAGAGGCAAATCACTGCTGCTTGAGTGTAATTTATATTAGAGATGTACATTTGTGTTAGAGATTTTTCTATTTTTTTTTCTAGTGCTCTGTCTGGCTTAACTCCATTGAAGTTTTGTTGTGTTGTGTCAGAATTCTACTTCTGAACTTTACCTTCTAAATGGTAAATGGGTTTTGCTTCTTAAAGACAAATATCCATATGAGTCCTCAGGGTGGCTGCTGTCACCTAACATCGAGCATCAAGTGAAAACAGAACTTCTTCCTCTGATGCCAAGTTCTTGGCCAGTTGTTGTCTTGCAAATTCTGATATTACAAAACCAACTCTACTCAATAATCTAGTTCTAATAGATATCAAGTTCATTTTGATAATATGATTGGTGAGAATTTAGTTACATTCATACTAGCTTTATAAAAAGTGCAAAAGATTTTCAAATTAAGTGCATAGCATTTGAAACCTTTTGCTAACAGCAATGTAATATGTGTATAAATAATGTAATATTTAGACACTCAAATCTTTCAATTATAGAGGAGACCAGAAAAAACCTATTCTAAAAGATTAAATTTCAAATGCAGTAAAGCAAGACCATTCACATGAATCTTATGCACAGACAAATGTAATAATACTATGTGTTGGAAAAATAATTGGTCAAGTAGTTTATGTCAAAAAACACAGGAAACACTCCTTTTCACTTTATATAATATTATTCCAGCTACAGACTCTATTTTAAATAAATTAACCAAGATAAAGTATGGTGACAAATATACTGCACCATTTAGTAGATGATAAAAACTTTGGAAACCAGGCATGGTTTATGATTATCATTCCGGTCCAATGCCACAGATAGAACCTGTCATCTTCTTTGTCCTTGCCACCTTTTCTTTCTTGCCTTTTGTCACATTTATGTTTGTGACAAACTTCTCCAGTATACCCTCTCAAGACACTAGGTTTACTTGGGCTTGGGGGGTACTCAGACATGTAGATCTTAAGGATGCTCTGGATTTTCAAATATTACCCAAAGCTGAAAAAAAATTCCTGGGTTTTATTACTGCTAGAATTTCAGTTGTCCTATGTGGTTAATTATTTAACAGAAACCTAATGCCTAAGAAGAAATGAAATTCCTAAATTCCTTCTTAATTTTGACTTATATTAACAAAACATTTCTAGAGCTAAAAAGGATACTTGTGATATAATTAAGGCATTCTTTCTGTCAACAAATAAGCATCGAGCACATAATGCACACGATGCACTACCTGAAGTACTGCGGTAGATCCCTTTGGTACAGTTCCTCTCTCTCCCTGACTTTGCACACGAAATAGGATCCATTTGCAAGTTTTGGGGAGAACGTTTTAGCCATTTTTCCATCTACTTCTATTCATTCTATTTTTCATGAGAAGGATGTTATGTGACTAGTGGGATGGGAAAAGGGCCCGGGTGCACATGTGTCCTCTGCTTGGCCAGGCTCTTTTCAGGTCTGCCTCCGTAGCTGAGATGCTCCTGCCATTAGCTGGGTCTAGGCTCTGGGCCTCATTTTTAGTTAAAGACTATTAATGTGATTCTAATATGCAGCCAAGGATGAGAACCAGGTCTGTACGAAGAGCTTCAGGTGAACTCCAGGAGTCAGTGGGACGGGCCAGTTGAAGAACTGATCAATGTACCCAGTTATGCCTTGTTTTAGCAAGAAAAAGCATTTATCCTGGTGATCCAGGTGCTTTCCCAGACCTCAGACTAAACGAGCAGAGTTCTGATCTTAGACAGAGAAAGCGATTACTTAGGTCAGGAGAGTTTCTCCCAGGGAATTTAGACCAGAGAGGCACTTTCACTTCTGTGGGGGCTTCAGAGTCCATGTGGAAAGGGCAAAGCCTCTTAGAAAAGGTAGATGCTCACATCAAGATGGGCAGAAGTTCTTTTTTAGACATTAGAGACCCAACCTTTTATGTTGCCTCCATCAGAACTGTGAGTAAAAGATTTCTGGAGGGCTGGGCATTGGCAAATATTCCATGTTTTATACTTTTTCTTTTTTTATGTCAGGTTAAACAGGTAAACAGGGAAAATAGAGGTAAAATAGATGGTAAAAGGGTTTTTTATACTGCAATTTTAATAGCTAATATCAAAGCCTGGAGGGAGTAAAACCTTTAAAAAAGCAAAGTTTGGAGGAGAAGCATCAAGCTGAGATGACACTCAGAGCTTTAAAAGTCTAAGTTTTAGAAGGAACAAACACCTGGCAGCAAAAGTCACTTCTTGATGAGAGATTTCTTTCCCTTCTGTTCCAGTTCAGAAGCCATGCAGGGTCACAAATGGACCATATATTTAAAATATTATGATTTCAACATGTAAACCATGAATAAGCTATTTTGCATTCTCTTCTTTGTACTATGTCTTCAAAATTCTTGTGTATTTCACATGTACAGTGTATCTCAATTTGACTCCTTCATTTCAATAGAAAATAATCTATACCTGGATTCCATATCATTTATAGTTGAAAAAGTAGATTCACATACCCAAGTTGTTTTAAATAGACTTAAAAGTCTTCCAATAAGTGAATTATTAATTTTTAATTTAAATTTAAGTTAATTAAAATGAAATACAAATTCAATTCCTCTATCACAACAGCCATGTTTTGAGTCCTCAACAGTCACACGTGGGGAATAACTGCTGTATTGGACGGTGCATGGCGAGATGTCATGATGTACCTTGTCTGAGAACACAACTTTGTGGTAGGGGCTGGGGATTTTTATATTTCCTAAATGCCGTGGGTATGCAGTTGATGCTGTAATTTACCTTATGTATCCTTTGACTCTTTTGAAAAAGCAGAACCTCTGAAGGGCCTATACTCCTGGAGAAACACAGTCTAAACTGATGTTTTGATTTTTATCTGACCCCGTGTCTCTTTTTTAACTGGTTCAGCACTCTGTGTGCAGAGGAATAATATATGAATTATCAAACCTCTAAATTTTTATAAAGTTAAAAAATTACAATACTTCCTTGCTTTCAAAAAAAGTGTAACCTTCATTTTCAGTGAGTTCACTATTTTATCGCACATGGAATTTATACTGTTATTCTTCAAGGTGAAATAAGGACAACTGTTCTCTATCCATAGTCAACTTTCCCTCAGTAAGAGGAAGCATATTTTTGTCACAAATATAAGAAAAAGATATAAGAAAAGAACAAGAATATTAATGAATATTAATTAATGAATATTAATTAACAAACATTAATAAATAATAAATATAAGAATTAGCTGGTAAAATGACCAAACTTATCTGCAGGTAGGGATACAAGCTATCAGCACATAAACATCTTGCACAGTGTGTGTAATTGATCTAAACTACCTTTGCTTTTCCATTGGCACCAAGCTTGAGTTGTTCTCTCTGAATTTCAAATGCCATTTTTAAAACAGTGAAATAATTCTTCTACAAGATAGTTTTAGGTTTTCTTAAAGTAGCTTCCATACTCTTATAATCTTACCACTCTAAGTCAGATTTTGCAACTCTCACTTTTAATCATAAACATGTTCAACAATATGATGTCAAAATGTGTAGGGTACAGTGTTTTGAGTCTGATATCAGAAAGCACTTGTGCAAGTAGATGCTTAATCAATGAAAGTCTGAATTAACCATAAAAAAGAAAAAGAAAAAATTCAAAGCAATAAGGCTTAGTATTTATAGATCATCAGCACAAACCAACATGTAATATAGCCCGTAAAGTTTTATGGCAAATAACTCATCCAGATAATAATCGTATTAGGTTTCTGATCATGGAATGATTGCGCAAACCAGATTCTAGTGCTCCCAGTGCAAAGCAGCTTAATTAATGCCCTTTAAACAAAAATATCACGTATAATCAGGCTTCTAATTTGGATTCCACTACTTTAGAGTTTGTTAAAATTCAGAGAAGGGTTGGGTTGAAACTTAATTGAGATTTGCTAGGAAAATAAACAGGATTTTAAAAGTAGTGGTTAATCCACTCAAGGAAACAAGCTATTGTTAAGGATTTAAAGTACATTAGTTTCTGCTAATGTTGTCTCTATGCTTTAAAATAGGTCCTTTGAAACCTTTCCTTAGTAGCAGTTCTAGCCATGTTTTTGAATCAAGCCTAGAAATGAATGCAATAAACCTGTACTTCTTTCAAAATAGTACTTTGGAGATTTCTAATTCAAACTTGTTTTCTCCCCAATTAATCTTCACTAGTGAGTTATGATTAAACACAGAGTGTGACAGTCTTGGAGCATGGTAGTGCTACCTTGTTACTTAAGAAAATAAATGACATTAGTGGACAGTGAATAGAAGGAAAAGGTGGGGATAGCACAGCCTTGCTGCCATCTGTGACTCATAAAGGTTCTTTAATGACAAGTCCTTTCTTCCTGGAGAATTTAATTGTGGCAGATGAAGTGGAATGTTCTCTCCATCTGTGAGCCAACTTTTAATTTTTACTTAGCTCTACTTAAACTTGAGGTTAAAGGGGTGAGAGTAGGTAGAGGAGAAAAATGAAACTAACAGCAGTGCGAGGATGACAGCAGCAGGTTCACGGTCTCATAACACGATACTGCAAATGTCTGGGTTCAATCAAAAATCACTCATGTACCCCAAACTAGGAAGGTCTCAAAATGAATGAAAAAAATCAATAGATGTCAACACTGAGATGACAGGGATGTTAGAAGTATAGGCTATACATTTTAAAGAAGCCATTCTAAAAATGCTTCAATGATCAATTAATAACATACTTGAAATAAAGAATAGAAAGCCTCAGGAAAAAAAAATATGATCCATAAGAAAGCCCTTATATAGGCTACTCAATCTCAACGTTAAAGTATTAATGTTTTAATTTTAATGTATCTGAAATTTTGAATGTATCTGAAATTTTAAGAATCAACATTAAAAAAAATTCTAAAGAAAGATGTGCAGCTATGGGTTTTGTTCCATCTAATCATGTTGCTAAATCACACATAGATCAAGGAATCAGAACTTTTCAAAACATCCTAATTTTTTTTTTTTTGAAATGACACAGAAAGTTTCTCATTCACACCTCTTGTGTAATTTTAGTTTGCAAACTGGAAGAATGGATAGAAATTCTTAAACAGTAACAGTTAAGGTTGTGGGGCTATAACAAAGAGAACTTGTGATAAGGATGGAAAGGTCTTCTCTGATGTATTAATCAACTAATTAATTCATTAATTAATGCTACAGAAAGATCAGTCTTGTGATACCCGAAGACCATGAGCTTGTATATACATCTCTTTACCCTGGAGTTCTCAAAGAGGCAGAAGTCTAAAACATAAGGTCATGATATGGACTTTTTGAAGAAACGGTATTTTGGGACCCAAGCCAGGATGGTAAGTAGTTCTTACACTATCTGCATCTGCAGTTTTGCTACAGTCAAGGAATACAGTGATTGATCTTTTTAATGGTGAAGATAAATTTCCAGAAAAAGATTAGTTTTCAATATGCTCCCTTAAAAAGTTAGAGAAACCATTTATTATTTTTGAAGGACTTTTATCAAAAAGTCATTGACAATGGAAACATGTCTGTGCTTAAGTAAGAGTTAATTTTGAATGGTCTTAAAATGTTGCTTCTTTCCAGAAAACTATCTTCCCCAATAACACCTAGTAATTAAATTATTATTGCAGGCTAAAGCAGCCTATCAGTTTGATATTGAAAATCTCACATAGTTGGCTCTTTCAGTTTTTTATTGTGTCCTTTTCACCTGCGTGTCCATTCCAATGCCAAATATATGCCGATTACTAAAATGAATTCAAGTGGAAGTGATGACAACCTCACTTACTTCCTGATGATAAACAGAAACTTGATGACAGAAATGGAGTGGCTGGTCCACAGAGTCCCTGCCCTGCTCACAGGTGTGCAGAGTTAGAGAGCAGCTTGTTGAGGAATTGCGCACCCTGATAGAACAGACAAGAGCCACAGATTTCCTCGGATGTTTTTATAATACAATTAGGTGTCCTGTGGATCCTCACCAAAATGAAGATTGCGATTCAGCCTAAATTCTCTGCCCCTACATTGAGAACACTGCAGAGGATATTTACTTAATGACAAGATGATCTCAGAAGGGCACAGTCAGAAACACAATCTTGACTCTTGTTGAGCGAACAAAGAATAGTTGTGGAGAAACAGATTATGTTCTGAAAGTCTGTATTCCTAAGTGTTAACCTCAAAGATGATTAATTTGTTTTTCCTCCATAAACAATGATGCTGAGAAATTAAATTACTCAATCTGTTGGTATATTAGCATTCATAATTGTGTTTATTGAAACACATGGTCATTTACTTGATGAAAATGTAATATTGGCTTTGAGATATTTTCATCTGTGCAGATTGTCGTAATGATATTACTATTTTATGCTAATGGTCACTTGACAAAAATGAAAGTTATAAAATGGCAACAGAATGTTGCTGTTTTATGCTATTTTTTCAGTAGAATCTCAATGATATATTAAATCAATCATATTTACTATACTTCTAGGAGAAATTTTACTGAACAATTATCCTCCTGATTTCATACACTTTTCAGAGGACTGAGCTGAAGCCTGACATGACTGATGTGATTCACAATAATATGGGGATTCTCAGACTTTTTTGATTCTGATCACACTATTTTTGAAATGCAAACAAAATTAAAATTCCTTCCAAACTGGCAACAATAAACAAGTTATTCATTTAAAGGTTTAGTCATTTGTGTATGAATCATCATCCTTAAATTCTATGAGTTTTTGTTCCCTGGTACTTAAGCTTTCTCTGTTTTTGTAATTTGAAGCCATTTCAAGAAATTAAATATTCAGTTTTTTTTTTTAACCGTTAAATAAAGTTTGAAGCTCAAATGCCTTTTAGAATCCAGACAAGCCAAATTCACGGCAGAAAAAAAATTATTCAAAATAGAACTGAAATATTGAAGTATAAATATAAAACCTATTTAAAATTGCTAAAAATTATTTTTTCTTTTGTTCTCACAGCTGCATATGCTTATAGCAGTTATTAAAGTAAAAATAATGCTGTTATTAATATGGAATATGTGGAAATACATATAGCAATCTGTGTCATTACAGAACTGCTTATACTGTCTTATGTATCTGTAACAAATTATTTTTTGTAACAAATTGTAACAGTTTGCTAGTCTTTAAAAGTCTAATTGCTTATGTTTGCTTTGTTCTTCATGGACAGTAGGATAATGCTCTCCCCACATTGCAGGGTTGCCACTTAGTAGCTGTATGATGGTTGGTGAATTATTTCATCTGGGAGTTACCTTCTTACGTGCAAAATGGAAATAATCACATATCTGCCTCTCATGGCTGTGAACAGCATATGAATTATGCATGTAAAACACTAAGCACATGTATGACACATGAAGCAAAAAATAAATTCCTTAGCAATAATAAAGAATCAATGGTAACTGACTACTATGAGCTGTGTATTATAATTTTTAATATCTGAATTGCTCTTTGGTTTAAGATTTACAATAAACTTTTGCTAAGTGTGTGATGTTTTAGTGATTTTAAGGTTGCTGATTTCTTAATAGAAAGTCCACACAACCTTACAAGGGTACTTCAAAGAGTTCGTGGAAAAATAGAATTAAAAGATAATACTAATCTTTCCAATGAAATTTTTGAAGACTCCTCATATATGGATTTGTAAAGATTCCCATTTATGTTGTCATTGAAACTAAGTATTTAAAAATACATAATTTATCAACACATAAAAATTCCACTTATACCTCATATTTATGTATGAGTACTCTTTTGTATTTTTCAAAATTTCAGATGTACTGAAATGTTCTTGCTTCAATATATATTATTTCCATTTGGGATTTGTTCAGATAATCTCCTAGTCAAAATCTGGCCAATAACATATGCTTAAATATAGGGGATATTTTTTAGTTAACCTTTTTCAGTTGTATACTGTTTTTTTACCTTAAAGCAATTATCATTAACACTGCCCACATTTTCCAAGACCACCCATTCAAATCCTTGAGCAGTGCATGAATATTCTGTGTTCCTCATGATGAAGAAGCACGGAATGTGAATAACTTTGTGAACAGGTAGCATAGAACTTTTCTGCAAAACAGAGTTTATGAAAGCCGTGTTTTGCCCTGGATGGTTAGTTGCTTTTGCATAGGAGATAGGACCAGCAGCTGGAGTCTCTTAATGACTAAGATTTCTGTCCCAGTCTTTCTTCCCTTGCAGGAAGTGCTCATGACATTTTATCTGGTCAATTCTCACATGAAGGACTAGCCTATATTCTGACAAATGGCTGAATAAAAATGGAAGTTCTGCCAAATGTTAAGATAGTTTGTTGACAATAACTTCTCTCAGTATTGTCAAAGATCCAGCTCTTTTTAAATATCCAAAAACAGCTTTTTCTGTTATCATCTTAAGACTCAGAAAAGTAAAGCAAAGCAATGGAACAATTTTCTGGACAATCAAGTAAGAAAAATAGCCCCAATCCTTCAATTTGCTTCTTGCCTCACTTGTCTGGACATTGCTTGAGGCAGTGTGGGGTGAAAATTTACTAAGGTTTTCTATTATATTGATCATTTTTAAAACTAGTATTTTTTTTTTCTTGACAATTTGCTCAAGGAATCTTTGCTGAAGGCCTAATTGAATTTGAAGCCTTAGGTAGTGCTATTTTTATTTACTACACCATGAATTCACCAGATTACACTTAAAAAAACTTTACAAGTGATTTTTCTGAGTTCAAGCCTTTCTCATAAAGTCATGAAGCTTAGTTGGAGAACTTAGTTGGAGAACATTTATGATGCTACCTTCTGATCATTCAAGCCAAGAATCTAGACGCCATCCTGGACAAAGCCTTACAGATTTGATATGAATACCTCTTCTATCTTCCCTTTCCTTTCTGTCTCCAGAAATCACGTCTCACCTGGATTCCCTTCAGTTCATTCTGACTCATTCTGAACTCCATTAGATCCATCCTTCCCACCGTGTTCAGAGTGACTTTTTCTTAAACACGAATTAGCCCTTGTTCTTTCCCTACTTAAAATCCTTTAATTCCTCGTAAGTGCTTTCAGGAGGAAGTTCCAGACTCCCTAGCTTAACACACAAAACCTTTTGTGTAAGATCCATGCTTACCTTTTTCCTTCCCCATCTCTCTCCCCTGGCGCTCCAAGCACTTGGGGCTAAGCAGACTCTCCCTACTTGTAGATAGTCTCCCTCCTGTGCCCTATACCAGTGGTTCTCAACAGAGGTGATGTTGCACTCCAGGGGACATACAGCAATGTCAGGAAACATTTTGGTTGTCATACTGGCACTTCACAGGCAGAAGCCATGGATGCTAAGACCCTAAAATGCATAGGACAGCCCCCCCCAAACAAAGAAGTATCCCGTTTAAAATGGTAAGGATGAAGACCCTTAACCTAGAACAATGTTTATGTCTTTATTTATTCACTTCATCCAACTCTTCATTTAAGGCTCAGTTCAAGGGTTCCCCTTCTGGAAATATCCTTTAACCTTCCTGGTCTCATTGTGATTGACCTCTTTAGTCCTTTATTACCACCCAGTGGACCCGGCAGTCCAACTTGCACCACAGTCACTGTTCTTGTTATATTCTTTACTCCACTGTAGATTTTAAAATATTTTGGAACATAATTTTTGGAATCTATTAGGTGCCCAACATATGCTTGATTACACAAATGAATAAAGATAATTAGAGCAAATTGGCTTGTCCATGAGAGTTAATGGCCAGGTGAAATGTTGTTACAGGTTTGAGTCGCTTTTAGCGATGCCTACTTGTTTATAAAATGCCTTTGGGACAGAGTAAAACTTTCACCTACTTAGAAATTCACAAGAGAAAAATGAAGACATTGCTAAAATAATTAATTTGGGGGTTACACCTGTGTACTGATTTTTCTACAGTTTCATTTGTTAAAAACAGGACAGCTTTCAGTGTGGATATTGGACCATGGCTCCATCCAAGGCTAAATATAACCATTCATTTATTTACCAAATATTCATGAGAGCCTGCTGTGTGCCAGCACCAGGCTAGTGCTGGAACGTCCTACTTAGCTGAAGTCCTGTGTCTGCCCTCACAGAGCTACAGACCAGTGGGAAAGACAGACAAATCATCCAGTGATATCATAAATGGAGAACTACAAACAGTGGTAACTACTCTGAAGAAGAGGGAGAGGGTGTTAGGAGAGCTTCTAAAAGGTGGGGGGATGCAGCTGATCTACTATAAAGGATCAGCAGGGACTTCCCAGAGAGTAGCACTTTAGGAGCTGATTTCACATGGAGGAGAAAATGCGGGATGGGGGGGATCCTACCAGCCAGAGGAAGAGCCTGAGGTGGGAGGGGGCATGTTCTAGGACCCGAGAGCAGTACAGCTAAAATACTGGAGCAAGGGGAGAGCTGGGAGGACATGGGGCTGGGGCGGCAGGCAGAGACTTCTACATAATGTTAAATGTTTCAAAGCTCTTTAGGCTAAAAACATCTAGGACAGCCATTATGTGTACAGTCATTCCTCATCCAAAAGTTCAAAGCAGTGTCACTGGAGGTATATCTTCTTAAAATAAACAACAACAACAACAACAACAAAATAACTACTGGAACAATTAAAATTTCTTTCTATGCCAGTACCATACTGTTTTGGTTATTATAGCTTTGTAGTATAGCTTAAAGTCAGGTAGTGTTATGCCTCCAGCTTTATTTTTTTTGCTGAGCATTGCTTTGGCTATTCGTGGTCACTTATTGGAGGGAGCTAAAAATTAATATATAAATTCACACACACACATACACACACACACACACAAACCGGGGGGGGGGGAAGAAGATATAACAACCACAATTATTTGAAGTTGATACAACAAGCAAACAGAAAGGACATTGTTGGGGGGGAGGGAGGGAGGGAGAAGGGAGGGAGGTTTTGGTGATGGGGAGCAATAATCAGCTACAATGTATATCGACATAATAAAATTAAAAAAAAAATTTCTTTCTAGTTTGCTTTTTGGATTGGAAACTTTCGTCATTGTACTCATGTTAGTTTCCTACGGTTGCCGTAGCAAATTATCACAAACTTCACTGCTTAAAACAACATAAGTTTATTCTCTCACAGTTCTGGAGGCTAGAAATCCAAAGTCGAGGTGTCAGCAGGATGGCACCCCGTCTGAAGGCTCTAGGGGAGAACGTTCCTTGCCTCTTCCAACTTCTGGTGGCTCCTGGTATTCCCTGGCTTGTGGCAGCAGAACTTTGATCTTTTCCTCTCTCTTCACGTGGGTCTTCACACGACTGCCTTCTCTGTGTGCCGAATCTCCCCCTTTTTTCTCTTACAAGGACACCATTCATTAGATTTAGGGTGGACCCTAAAATCTGGAGATCTTTAACTTCATTACATCTTCAAAGACTCTATTTCCAAATAAGGTCATGATCACAGGTGCCAGGGGTTAGAACTTGGATACAGCTTTTTGAGAAGCACGATTTAAGCCACCTACAATCATGTTTATTTCACACAAGTTATTGGACCTCACTTGTACATGATCGCTGTATTGTTTCTTATTCACATCAGTTCTCCTCACACATTCGCCACCACTAGAGACAATAGCTGCTGCAGGAAAGCAAGCATTAGACTGGTTACCAGACATGGTTCTCATCCTGGTTTAGCCACTGTATGCTCTGTGACACTTAACTCCTGTGAACCTCATTTATTCACCCTTCAAGTGAGGAATTCCACTTGATCTCTACGTATTCCACACATCTGAACATCTCTTCTATGAATCTGCAACTTCATGACTCGATTCATGGCTCTGCTCACTATTTCTTGCCCTGCTGATTTTTCGGTCTCTGCTCCTCTAAAATATCTGCATCCTTCTCCTCTGAGTCAATGGGGATGTTGATGGTGAGGTCCTCCTTGACCTATGTGGTGGAATTGTTACTCAGAGTCCCAACTGATCAGCTCTAGCCCATGGTTCACCAAATCCCTGCAGAGAGGCAAATATTTTTTATAGGGGACTGCTTCATTAGATAATAAAATGATGACACTTTGGCAGCTGGGGCAAGTCTTTTCTCATCCTTATGAGAGGATCAGTCCCCAGGTGAAGTTGGTTTGGCATTTGCAGTTAAAGAAATGTGAGCTTGTTCAAAGCAAGTGGTAGCAAGCAGAAAGAAAGGAAGTTTCTGATTCAGCTGAGTTATAATGAAAACAAGCACCTCTATACAGTTTAAGATAAATCCAACTGGACAGTACAGTAATGTTGAGATAAGCTAAAACTCTTACTAACCTGACAGCAGCATTATTATTAGCCAGGGTCTGGTGTGACATAACATAGATACAGACCCAAAATAGAATATGAAGGATGAGCATTATATTTATTTATCAGAAAAACATAGTCAGAACTACTGGTTATGTTAGGTTTTCTATTAAAAGTGATTCTTTCTCCTTATATCTGGGTTTAAAGTCATGCAGTCACTGAAATCCACCAGGGTTTAATGAGGATCTCAAAGATGGGAGATGGATCCATTCAGTCAATGTAGGTGTCGATGAAAGACCCAGAAGCATTAATCTGGGAAGAAATAATTGAAAAGGAGACATAAAGGGAGAAGAAAGACAGCTATTAAAAAGTTGAATTCTGGCAGAATTATGAGAATAGTTTTACAACACTCAATGTATTTCTAGATGGCTTCCTTCATAGACCCCAATGCAAAATGCATCACAGAAAAGTACAAAAGTACAATAGTCTTTTTTTATGAGATTCTGTTCATAGAAAAAGAAAAAGAAGATTTAGCCAGAAGCAGGAATTTGTTCCACCTAGCTCTAAAGGAAAATCACATTTAAAGCAGTTATGGAAAAATTCAGCCAGGCTCCCCAAAAGTATAACAAGTTCAATGCAACAGCTGAGTCACGTAGCTGCTGCCAGCAGATCATTATTCTTGCACTACGAGGGGGCAGGAGATGTATTGTTCCCTGCTACAGGAAGGCTAGGGAAAAAGAACATGATAGTCAGTAGATGAGCTAAAGACTTGATTTATAGATTACATTGACTTGATAATGTGGAAGGAAAAAGTAACCAATATCTAGTCTTTCAATTCTTCCTGTGAAGCATTTCCCAAGTGTATACCTTCCTCTCCTTGATTTCTGAATGTGTCTTCATGCTGGTCCCTACCTCTTACTCACCTACTTTGCCATCACAGTTCCCAGCTCCCTAGCTGGGACACCAGAGACTTATTTGTCGGTGGCATTCAGCACCATCCCGACCTATACTCTCTCCCACAGCACAGGGGCTGGTGGTCTGGGAACTACATTTCCCAGAACCCCTTGCAGCAGAGTTTCCTTTTAGATGCTACCAGTGAGAAGTCATTGTGTGAGATTTGGAAAGCAGAAAAGAAGTGCATGTGTGGGCAGTGGTCTGTAGACATGCAGGGTTTGGGACAAACAAGATTTTTAGTAGCTTCTAGAAGTTCATCAATAGATGTCACAGGAGGCTGTGTCTAGTGATGGGTGTTTCCTTCAATTCCTGACCTGTGGGAGCTGAAGCAACTCTAAACCCTTAGCAGCCAGTGGAGAAGCTAAAAGACCCACATCGCTTCCTTGACCTCAGTTATTCCGGCCTTTCCATCACTGTATAAGCATGTCATGTCCTACAGTACGTCCCTTCTTGCCTGGGAAATCTAGAGTAGGTTCTATTCTCCTGACTGATTCAGCTTGTCTCCTTCTGTCAATTCTCTTCAGTACCCAGAAATCATCTAGCACAGCTCTTTATTTTATAGATGAAGTCCAGAAAGATTAGGTAACTTGCTCAAGGTCATTCAACTTCTTAATTATAGAACCAAGCCGACAATCCCTGTCTCCTAATGTCCAGGCTGGCACTCATTTCTAATGCATCAACTTCCCTGGAATTTATATACCACCCTCTTGTTCTTGCATCCTTTTATATACCTGTTTTATTGTACCCATGATGCCAGCAGTTATAATTGTTTTATGGAAAAAAAATAAGAAAAATATGACCAAAATCAACTGACTTGATATATTTTATCACTGGAAAAGTTAGTTATTGAAAGAACTCTTTTAGATTTGATTATACATAGATTTTAAAAATCATTTATTATATATATATATATAAAACAAAATGTAAGCAAAAAAATTGGTTAAAACGTTTATGAATCTTCTTTCCATGCATGGTCTGACTCTTTGAATCACTTTTTGACTCAAGGTCATTAATGCCCATTTTTTAAAACAACAAATTTTTAAATATAAATCTCTATGCCATCAAGAGATAAGGTGATGTAACATTTCTTAAATCTATTGAGCATCTAAAATGCTTTTGAGCTGGACTCTTAAGCCACGTGGCAATGACATAGAACTAGGCTCCTTTTCACTTTTGCTTCCAATATGTCAAACACATATAATGTACCATCTCATTATCCCCATTCAAAATAATTGGTCCCTCGGGATAATATGCATGGCCCATTATTGTCTATAGGATTTTACTGCAAGATGCTGACATGCATTCTGCAAATTTTGCTGTTCACATGCATGTAAGCATTGCCTGCTACATCACAATTGCCACTTGGCTGGAAGTACCTGTGAGATGTCACTGATTCTAAGACACATCCCAATTTCAGAGATACTACAATAAGAAAAACCATGTGTCATAAAATTTATTACATTTTAAATTCTTTTCTGTTACGTTTCTTCAGTAAGTTCTGTTTCTTCAGTAAGACTGAATATGTTTTCAAGGTATAGTTTGTGGCATATAATTGTTTTTAGTGCCCAGAATAAAAGCATAATTGTAAATTGTTAAAATATGATTTTTCCTTAAACTGAAACTTATGTCTTTTGTATTCATAATGCTACTGTTTTAAAGCAATCACTTAATTACTGATAATTTATGATTAATGTAATGCCTATAATGGATAACATGTACAGCTTTAATTTGTGTTCATACCCAACAAGCATTTATTGTTCTCATACTACCAGGTATAGTTGCGTCTGAAGAGATTACTCACTCTCATACTTAATAAGAATTCCTCTACCTTCTTGAAGGCTCAAAGATTCTATGTATGGATAGCAAGGGTATGGTAATAGAATTGGTAGAATCTTGTTTTGCATGAGGAAAATAAAGTAGAGAAAGAAATTTATTTCCTTAAGCAGATACACTTGTCATATGCTGTGGTTTGGATGTCCCCTCCAAAACGCATGTTGAAATTTAATTCCCACTGTAACAGTGTTGAGAGGTAGGATCTTTAAGGGGTGATTAGGTCATGAGAACTCTGCCCTTATACGTGGATTAATGCCATTGTCATGAGAGTTCAGCCTCCTTTTTCCTGTTTGTCTGTCTCACTCTTACCATGTGATGACTCCTACCATGTTAAAATGCAGCAAGAAGGTCTTTGCCAGATGTGGCCCCTCAATCTTGGACTACCCAGCCTCCAGAAATGTGAGACTTTAATAATAAACTTCTATTCCTCATAAGGTGCCCAGCCTGTGGTGTTCTGTTATAGCAGCAGAAAAACAAACTAAGACACCATCTCTGTTATGTTTCTCAGAAAATGAGCTTTTGCTCTGCTTAATCATAACAAGTACCTGCTTCTTGAACATTTGGGTGAACAGAAAACATAGCCTAGCGGTCAACAGAAACTTGCTAATACGAGGGGATGTTATAGGAAATGGAGAAACGCATAAGGAGCGTGGTGCCTGGCAGATGCATTTCCATCTGTTGCTTAGACTTATTTTTTTTTCCCTCCCAACCAATTATATGCTCTGCCCAGCACATGGCAAGTAGTAGTCAATCAATTAGTGATGATTTCCTTCTATTTCCTGCTCTTGCTCCAAAGTTAAATCAGGGTAAATATTTGGGCTGAAATGATTTTTCCTTCCTTGCAGCTTGTCTACAGTTTTGAAGAAAGTAGGTGTAATGAATTGAAGGTTTATGTCCCCTCAAGTTCATATGTTGAAATCCTAACACCCAAGGTAATAGTATCAGGAGGCAAAGGCTTTGGGATGGGAAAAGGTCATGATGGCAGAGCCCTTATGTGTGGGATTACTGCCATTATAAAAGAGACACCAGAGGCCTCCCTTGACCCTTTTGCCATGTGAGGGACACAGCTGAAAGGTGTCATCTATGAACCAGAAAGCAGGTTCCTCAGATATTGAATCTGCTGGTGCCTTGATCTTGGACTTCACAGTCTTCAGAACTGTGGGCAATAAATTCCTGTTGTTCATAAGCTGCTTAGTTTATGGTATTTCGTTATAGCAGCCTGAATGGACAAAGACAGTGGGTACTCCAAGTTACAACCTCAAATTTACTTAGTTGTTGAGTGCCCTAAGTGGAAACAAAATTCATCATAGTGTGTTTGGACTAGAATGGGTATCTGGGACTCTTTTGGCTTTTTGGACTCTAACATTTCTATGGAAATTCACTTCTGGATTAATACAGTTCCAGAATTCTGTGAGACTTTCTAGGGGGAAAGCAGATGTGGGATTCCTACAGGGACTCCAAATGATTCACCAGAACCCTGCGTGGGGCCCCAGGGACCATCTGCTTCACTGGGGTTGTGTGGCTACCATAGCTGCTTTGTATTTCCTACAAAGATCCAGGCAGGTACCCCAGGGGTCATTCAACCATCACAGGCCTGTTCTAGTTGTTACTTGTAAAGGACTTTAGAATTCCTGGAAATTGACCACTTGCTCCTCTAATTTTTCTTGCATATGCGTCATTTAACACTGGAAGATAGTATAGTAGAGTGGTTATGATTTGCATGAGATTTCCAGCTGGACAAATTCCAGTCCTGGTTCTGTAATCTAGAATCATATGACCTTGATCAATTTACTTAACTCTGCAGTTTCATTATTTGTAGCATGGGAAAAATGCCTGTCTTGTAGGGTTTTTGTGAGGACTTAAATGAGATATGTGAGTGAAGTTCCTGGCACATAGAAAGCACTAAATAAAGAGAGCTATTATTATCATTGACAAACATGCCACCATAAGACTCTTAAGTCAGCATCATTAGCTCACCTGTCTTATTGACAATCAAGATGATTTCTATAGTGTGAGCCCATATTAATTTATCAGTAACTCAATTGTCTTCTTCAGTTCATTTTCTTTAACCAAACCGAAACAAGCTCCTGTGGCATGATTGATTTTGCCAGAGTGATTCTGCATATCCTAAACAGGATCTTTCCATCTGCTGTTCAACCCCATCTGTTCCTGCCTCCAGCTGATCCAATTTCATATCCAGTTGGTAGAGGGCCACCTGAAAAGAATTTCCATTATATTCTCATGTCCTGAAGAAATCTTGAGAAAAATTCAGCATAAACAGTTTGGTCACTTAGACAGACTAAAGCCTCAGTAAATTACTTTAGGAGAAATGAGGAACTTGCCATACGGTGTTGTTTTTGGTGGTGAAGTTAGATCATATTAAAGTCATATCAGAAAAAATAATAAAAACTTGTGCCTAGCAGAGTACTTAGCACTCTCCATATTCATGACTGACTTACTAATCTGAATTTATTATAATATAGTAGGATCGCAAATCCATTGAAGGTGCTAAATACTCCAAAGCTATATATCAGTCCATCTTGTTAGGCATTATTATGATTTTTACATCAAAAATTAAGAGACTTTAGATGACATAAGACTTTACTTTTTTGCAAAATGTGTTCTGGGTGGTATTCATTTGAGCTGGAGCATCAGTGTACATTCATGATGAAAGCGGACTTTTTCTGCGTGGTGTACTACAGTGTAATGACAACAGCATTGAGCACCACCCCCAGAGTGATTTGCATGTTGCTTACCATGTGTTCGGTGTTGTGAGATGCAGTTTGCTTTTATGACTTTTAAGTAGTTCATGAAATTAAGATACCATTTATTGTCTGATGCCCCATCAATTTATGAGGCACTTCCAAAAAAAAAAAAGAAAAAAATAAAACGATGTACCATTGAATTTGAGAGTCATCCCAATTAAAGTGTGAAAGGTGCATGTGTCATAGAATGGACGAATACCATAATCCATGATTCCTTACAATTACTCTACGAGGCTGATTTTAAAAATGGGGAATGAAGCTCAGAGATTGTAAACGAGATGTCCCAGTTTCACCCAACTAGGAAACGACGTAACCTGGTCTTGAATCCAGTTCTGTCTGCTTCCTAAAGCCTGTGTTAACCTTGGGCTTCAATGCTCTGGGCCTGCAGTGACTGTCACTCTGTAGGGAATAAGTACTGGGGAGAGAAGCTCTAGAATGCATTTGTACATCTAGTGCTGTACCAAGGAAGCGCATCTTCATATCTGAAACAGTATACCACACTCACCCCTTTCTTTCCTTTCTTTCAACTTTCCTTCCTTGTTCATTGATGTCCTAAGTCAAAAAAACATTTGTTTTCCCCAAATGAATCTCTTTTTCTCCCCCTCTATGGATCACCTGTCTTGAAAGTACAATTTACATCAGAAATCATACAAGTAGGGAGAAATGCTTTCTTTAAGGGAAGTTTGCCCCCTCCCTGACTAGGAGGCTTTCTATTACAATAGAAATATGCTTTGTCTTTGATTAAATAAGTAATGGGTTTAATCCAAAGAGGCATTTAGTTATTCTCCTTGGCCTGGGGCACAATTGGTCAGAAACTTTACCAGCATCTTTCCCCTCATTCTTTCTAATTCATCTCCTTTTCACCTGCTCGGGTGCTGTGAGGATATAGCCAGCATTACAGGAGTTACCTATTTCTTTTTCCTGTTGTTTTAAAATCCTAAACTCCAAACCCAATGCTTGTGGAGAAAAAATTCCCACAGGTAAATTACATATTTCAATTATTTTACAAATCTCTCTCCTCTTTCCTCTACCAAATACACAGAGGATAGCACTTGAAAAGTTTTTAAAATCTAATTTGTTTGGTAATTCTCATGGCCTACTCTGTTTAGAGTAAAAATATGCATTTACTCAACAAATATATATTGAGCATCACTATGTACCTGGGTCCATGCTTGGCACTCTACGTGTGTTATGCACAGTCTACACAACCACTCAGTAAGTTTTGTTCCTGGGGATTAAGTGGATTGTCGAGGCCATGAAGCTATAGAAGGTTTGACAAAAGTCAGAGAAAAGTCAGGTTGATTCCAAAGCCCTTACTCCATCCACTTCCCCACCAGGGATGAGGCAAACAAAGAAAACGTTTGGCACTAGGATATTTTTTCATCAGGAATAAGTAATTACTGATGTTATTACTGGTAAGGACTTCAGCCCTTAAAATTTATTCAGTTTTTACTGAAAGGACAAATCCACTTAACGATATTCTTTCTTATTTTTGATGAGACAATAATGATAGTTGGAAGAACAAACTGGATTAATTAAATTTTACTATAATGGGAAACGCTGTCCACTTTTGCCATGTAGATATAAGAAATGTGTTTCCTACACATATTATTTTACTTCTGAAAAGCTTGTAAGCAATTTTTATTCACCGTGACATTCTCCATCTGTTGAAGAAGTTGGCTGTTCACACCAGTCAGTGATTTGGGTTTGAAGTTTCATTAATATCTCTGATAAAATATTAGAAGAAAACCTTGGAGTACAAATACCAAATGGCTGTTTTAGAGTCATCAGTTTTGAATGTGATATGTCTGTTGATCAAATATATAGCATAGGCTATGGCTTTTTAGTTTTCATTGGACAATATTAAGCTGTGCATTAAGAAAAGACTCTTCATCACCGTCAAATTGACTGAGACTAAAGGGAATCTAAGTCAAACTAATGTCAAATAGGACACAGAATTCTGGATTCTTAATTCTTGATAAATTACAGGATTATAGCGTCACTTATAATCTTAAGTTTTCAGTAAACTAGATCATATAATTTCTTTTTGTATTTTTTTCATTATTTCTACTAAAAAGTTCATGCAAAGTGTGTAATTAATTCTTTCCTATTACTTTTAAAACATTTTCTTAGTTTTCTTGTCTTTAGTATTTCTCTAAATCCATCCTTCACAGGACTGGCATATTGCTCTTTATGGAACTCATATTATATCCTAGCTAGTGAACCTCTGATGGCTTTCCATTGCCTGGATTACAGGACAATGCTTGCAAATCCTTGGCCTGAAATGAATTACTACCCTTAGTCTGGCCTCAGATTTCTTCTCTTCTTACCATTTCCATCCCCTCTAAAAAGCCATGAACTAAAGAAAAAATGTCCACCTTGAGGTTCCATGCAAAATCTTTGCCTTTTATAGACTTTTTTCTCATATTTCACATCCTACCTTCAATACCCTTCTCAATAACGTCTCTCCAGAAAACCTTTCTTGGCCTCTCCAGTCCAGAGAGATTTTGGCTGCCCACAGACTCTTATAGCACTTCCTGCCTCCACCGTTTTGTGGTTGCCATATCTTCTCTTAATTTTTTGCATATTTATTTTCTCTTTTCAGGTGAATTATAAACACCTTGTGAAAGATACCGTGCCTGTGTATCATATGAGTGCACAGTTTCTACTGCTTGCTATGTCCCAACAAAAATCTCATGTGCCTTTATGATGGTTATTTTAAACTTTATTAAATAATATTATTATCACACTTTAGAGTTTTTTTCTAAGTAACAATAATCTTAGTTTCTCCTCTTAAAACACTTTTATAATAATAAATTATACTATTTATAGCTTTACTACAAACTTTCTTTAAATTCTATCCAATTGCATTAATTTAAGTTGTAAAGTGTTGGATGCAATCATAATATGAAACATCAACTCTGAGTAGGGCAGAAAGACTTATCTTAATACATTGTTGGTCAATACTCCATTTACAACCAACCTAATGCTCCTAAAAACACTTATCAAGCACTGCCGAGGCTGCCTATAAACTGCATAAACCCTTAGAGACAAGTATTCATATACTGTTTCCCTCTTTTGATTTTCTTTTAACATCTAAACCTATGAAATTGAAACAAGAATTAATTTCCCTGTTCCAAAGGAAAAAAGTAAATATAACTATTGAATCCCAGTCCATTTAATGATTTTTTTAAAAAAATAAAAACTAGTAAATGTTAGGTTCAGAAAATCTTAGCCTATATTCAAGCAGCATTTCACCTTCAGTACAATTTGCAGCAAGCAAATTTGCCAGTATTTTGGATATCAAGTAAAATTGCTTTCTTTTCCATCTCTTGAGTCTGACCCTTTCTGAATTCACCTTAAGCAAAATTTTCTTCTCCCTATATATTCTTTCTCTCCATATATGGAAAGGAAAGTACAGGATGGCCCCTGTGATACTGTGTGACACACTTGCCTTCTTTCTGGTCTCTCCCCAGCAATTACCCAGAACTCTCATTTTCAGGCATTGTGTGGCCAGTCATTTATTTCTCTTACTTCCTAAATATTAATTTGAGGCTCTATGATTAAGAAAATAAAAATAAAAGGGAGACTGGTAAGAAGGGGCTTTTTTGGTGATGTGTTTTGAGAAAATCTTGCAGGTGTTAAGAATGATATCATTCTGTGATCAGGGACAGCAAAAATGAAATCCAAGAAAATGATGGCTTCAGGTGATCTATACTTGCCTTTTGTGGTATTCATATTGGTTACATAGACATGCCAAAACATGAGATTTAAAAAAATAGGCATCACCTTCACATTCTCTAGTTTGTTAAGTAGGGCTGGAAACTATAAGAAAATTCTGTAGTATTTAGAATCCTCTAACTCCATATACGCTCACACACAAATTGATCACGGACTAGCGGGACTTACTAGTTTCTCAAGACTTCTCCATCAGACCCAGACTAGAGAGTTGGGTTTCTGGATTCACATCTCACAGATAAATGCCCTCTCTCTATTATTGGAAGGCAACAAGAAAGAAAGAAATGCTACTCCCCAGGATAGTTTAATCTGAAACACAAGCTTAAGAATTCCAGGAATTTGAAAGGCATTATTTTAGTCTTTTGAATAAAGGAGAGACTACATAGTTAAACCTCTAGAAAGGCTTTACCAAGCCCCTCAAAGTGAATTTCTGCTAAAAGGAATCTTGAGACAATAAACACATAATATTGGCATGCAGAATGTCTGGGTATTGAATAAAAGGTTTGCTGGTTTATGTAGATAAGCCATCCCCATACACCTTCTAAATGCCTTGATGTTTACTAGAAACACAAAACAAACCACAGTCATGCCAGAGAGTCAGGAAAATACCCTTCTTATACTGAATTAATTGCTGCTGTATTTATTTTTCTTTTTAAATGTAACAATTGTTGGATTTTACAAATTAATACCAAAATGTCATAATAAGTGGAAGAGAATTTTACTACTTCTGCTCCTGTTTTGTGAGAGTTTTCAGCCATGCCAGTATTTTCTTCGTTTTAAGCCATGCACCCATGTGCACACTCTACATAGCTTCAATGATTTTTCAGCCTTTGCTTGCAAGTAATTGGTATTGATTTTGAAAGTTACTTCTAAGGTGTTTAGTTCCTAATAGAAATTTAACTGTACCCCTCTCATCTTCTAGTCTCCAGAAAAAAATAATATGTATAACTTCAGAGCAAATGGCAGTATTACCCAATTTCCTTAGGCAAAAATGAGGGCTAGCAAGTTTCTTCAGGATGTGTGGCTTCATCCCTAAAAGATGGTGATATGTTTTAAGCTCCCCATTATTTCAAGTCAACGCACTGATGTATGAATCTGGTGGTTAGTGGTTAACACTCCTTATGCTAGAGGAGTAAACAGTGTAGAAATCTCATTTAAGAACAAGGCCCTAGGGAGCGCGAGGAATAAGTCTACCTCTTAAATCAGCACATTCAACTGGGTCGGTCATTAACAACATTGGCACTAATAGCTTTCAGCAGCAGGGAAGCTGCTGATTACAATTGGGTTTCCTGCAATTGCAGCTGCAGAACTGAAGCCTCCATCACAGAGGCAGAATATTGGGGGAACACACATGAATTCAAGGTAGAAGGGAAAAGAAAGTGGAATGTGTAAGACTGGGAAGTAAAGGACCCACAGTTTTCCATAATAGTTAAACACAACCTTGCATATCAGCAGACGGCATAAACAGAGGGAGTCAAATATACACTTTGAAATGCTATGGATTATTGTGAAGCAAGCTTTTCACCCAGAATCAGCTTAAGAAGGTGGAAAAGGTACCTCCAATGAATTGCCACCTGAAAGTTTTATCTACTCTGTGAAATTGATCATACATCTCCCATAACATTTATTCTCCTTAAAAATTAAATAAATTTCTAGGTAATTAATGCAGTCAGATTGTTTGAAAATATAGCAAATATTCCTCTTCATATTCCTGTTGCACATCTGCCCAGTCACCATATACCTCTAACCGCCATGGGTAACTACTGTTATTAGTGTCTTCAGTGTCTTGTGTATTCTTCCAGGGTTTTTAATGCATAGTCAAACATACATGAACATGTGTTGTTTTTCCTCACTTTCAGGCAAATGATAATAAGCTATACATATTGATCTACACACATTTCCCTTGCCCCCATTCAACAGTCTATGTTGGAGATCTTTCTACATTAGTACATAAAGATCTTACTACAGACTGAGTACTACTAATCCAAAAGTTTGAAATGCTCCAAAATCCAAAACTTTTTGAGTGCCAGCGCTTAATGGATATGTTCATTGGAGCATTACAAATTTCAGATTTTTGTATTAGAGATGCTTAACTGGTAAGTGTTCAGCAAATGTTTTCAAAATCTGAAAAAATTAAAAATTTGAAACACTTGTGGCCCTAAGCATTTTGGATAAGAAATACTGAACAATGTATAAGACTCAGTAATTAAGGTACTGCCAACATTGCCATAAAGATAGACAAATAGATTGATGGGACAGAATAAATAGTCCATAGATAACCCACAGCTATGTGGTCAATTAAACTTCAACAAAGTCACCTAAAGAATTCAACAGGGAGAGGAAGCAATTTTAAGTTTTTCAATGAATGTTTTTAAAATGATTGAATAACCTTATAAAAAATGTTTTTGATCCCTACCTCAAACCATATACACAAACTAATTGGAAATTAAAAAGGATTCTAAATCTAAAAGCTAAAATTCTAAAACTTTTGGAAGAAAACATAGGAGAATATCTTTGTAACTTTGGAAAGGCAAAGGTTTTTAAAGGTAATTTAGAGAAAGCACTACCCACAAAAGAAAAAGAAACGTTTAATTGGAATTAATCAAAATTAAGAACATCTCTCCTTCAAAAAATACCACTAAGGAAATAAATAGGCAAGTCACAAACTTACAGAATATGTGTTATTCAAATATGTATATCTCAAAGGACTTATATCTGTATTACTCTATTTTTATAAAATTCCAGAACAGATGAAACTAATCTATGTTTATGGAAATCAGATCAGTGGTTTCCTTTGGATTACAAGGCAGCGGTAGCCTAGGAAGGAGTATGAGAGAACTTTCTAAGGATGGAAATGTTCTATCATCATGATAGGGGTATGAGGTACAGAGGTGTATGCATTTGTCAAAACTTATGAAACAGTATGCCTAGAGTCTGCATCTGAATATGTGAAAATTATACTTCAATAAAAAATTAAAATATTTTAAAGTATAAGATAATAGTAATATAACTAAGATTTAATTAAAAGGAAATAAAATTTTTAAATGAGGGTTCAAGATCTGAAATACAGAATTCATTACTTAGATGGGGGTGCAGAAAGGAAGAAAAAGATAGAATGGACACTGACCGGTATACCCTTCAGAGGGGCTGCTGGGAAGCTGAAGGGGAAAAAAAAACTCATTAGAAAGGTATATAAATCCAAAGTCCTGAATTTCTAATCCTACTTCTTTTCTAGTGCTGGTACGGCTTATAGCAAAACTTCAGGAGCTAGTACCGTCTATGTGAGACTGAATTCTCTTCCCCTTATCTCACTAATGAGGTTTGCACCTTTCCTTTCTTCCTCATGTCTATGATTAAAATTCTATGGTGACCTTTAAGTTGAATTACTCCTTTTCTACAGAAACTGAATTAGCCACAGCTTTATCCATAGTTTAAATTACCTGTAAACTAAGTTTCTCTGTAGAACACAGTGAGAAACGCAACAAGAAACATCAAGAAACTGAACTCAGTGTCTCTAGAATGCTACAAAAACAGAGAAGTTCTGCTTGACTTAACATTTATGGAATTTACCTTGAAGGATATTATTTTACTATCAGACTACTTCTTCTTCCTTCCTTTTCTCTGGAACAAGGAATTATGAGCATAAATAAAAAAAATGACAGTCTCCAAAGAAAATGAGGTTTACTCTCATTTAGCCTTAAGCCATTTTGTTAATTGCTTTTTTTTTTTTTTTTTTTTAAGGCTGGGAAATGAAACTTAATAAAGCAAAAGGATTGTAATTAACCACTGGGAAAAAATGTAGACAACCTTAGAATTAGCATTGTTAAATATGTGTGTGTGTGTGTGTGTGTGCGGGGGAAGGCAGTGATAAAAATAGAATTGCATTTTTTTATAGAAATGAGGAAAGCATCTCTCTTTGACAGTGACTCCACCTAGAGCTGCCTGTGTCTCCCAACAGAGCGTGTGCCTTCCTTCAGTATGTCCAAAGAAGCTGGCAGACGTGACCGCACTGGGTATCCATCACCTTGATTCATTAAGTCAGTCTTCTAAGACTGATCACTGCACTTTTCTCTAAGGCAAAGAAAATGTGATCAATTATAGCTCCTGTTCTCTTGTTAGTACACAAATTAGCTTCTGCAAATTTTGGAATAGGGTAAAATTGCATACAAATTATATTAGCAGAACTAATATGTTCCTGACTGAAGACTGTCTATTAATGGAAATTTCACAAAAAGAAGGAGCTTTATCAATTCAGATAGGCCCTGAGGCACAGAGCCTCAAGGAACTTAGACCAATATTACAAGAAACCAAGCAATTAAAAAAGACAATACTTAATGTAATAGGGATGCCCACTCATACTATTACAGAAAAATAACACAATCATACTATTCCTCTTTGTTAAAAACATACCAATGGTTTTCAGGTATACAGTTCAGTGGGAACAAATGATTTAAAAAAAAATTATAATGAAAAATTCTACAACTACCAACTATATGGAGAAAGAGAGGTGGTATAATGGGTCCCCATACAGCCATGATTTAGATTCAATAATTTTTAGGGTTTTACCACATTTTTCCTTTTTTTTTTCTTTTCTTAAAGAATTTTTTAAAAAATCCCAGCAACATGTAACTTCCCACCTACATACTTCCATATCCATCTCTAAAAGCACATTTTCTCACAAAATAGTAGTGATATTATCTCACCTACATATTAACAATAACGTCTTGGTATCATGTCCAGTTCATACTAAAATTTTTCTAATTGCCTCAAAAATGTCTTTTTCATAGTTGATATGTTCAAATTAAGATTCAAATACTTGCTTGCTAAGTCTCTGAAGTCTTTTTTTCTTTTTCTTTAATCTGCAGCAGTTGGCCTCTTGATTCGCTTTCCCTCCTTCTTTCCCTTGGCACTAACGTTTTGCAGAAACTTATCACGTGTCCTATAAAATGCCCTTCATTGTGGGCTTTTCTGTTTGTTTCATTGTTGTGTCATTTAACTACTTTTTCTTGCCCTCTATTTCTTGTTAGCTGGAAGTTAGCGACAGAGGCTCAGTTAGATTCAGAGCCCACTTCGGACAGGAGTATTGCATAGACGGTGCAGTGTGCTTTATACTATGTTCTATCAGGAGGAAAACAATGTCCTGGTTTTCCCGCTTTTAGTAATAATGAAAACCTGGTCCCTCGATTGTCTAGTTCTCCTTCAATATTTCGTCTAATGGGTTCAGTCACTGGCGATCACTGCTTGAATCGGTCATTTCATCAAAATTGTAAAATGATCACTTTTTATCATTCTTCTACATTTGCTAACTGTAATGTTTCTGTAGAAAAAGGAGCTTTTATTCATCAACTGGCCATTTTGAAGAATGGATGATACAGTTCTTTCAAAGTGAGGATAAATAATTTTTTCCCTTTTAGTTGTCAATTTTCAGAGCAAGTAGTTGGTACCCTAATAATTCCCAAAGGATTTTTCAAAAAGAATTTCTAAGCAGAAACGAAACTGTACGGTAACCATCTCTACTGTCTTTGAAGTTCTAACTCAAGACCCAAATTCCCTATGATGCATTTCCAGAATACTTACAATCTCAAATCTTCTTTCTTAATTCTAAATTTCTATAAAATGTATGTGTTCTGTCTTACATTTTATCAGAGTATATAAAAAATTAATAAATGAAATAATCGATTCCAAGCACCAATTTCAGACCATCCCATCCCCTTCCTTCCTACCTTTTACCTCAACTTGATATTCTCTTTTTATCCTCCATCCTTAGAATGTTCACCCGACCCCCTTTCTCCCCTTCCCCAGCCCAGTACAACTTGTACTGGTGTTTCCCCATGGCAGGGCTGACGATGGTCTACTGGACTCTTTGAGATGCCAAAGACACTTCCTACTCTAGGGCATAGAAGATGAACCTCTCTTGTTTGGGTGAGAACTTCTGTTAAAGTAATTGAAAACACTATTGCTTATGCCAGGGCTTTGGACAATGTTAGTGAAAGAGATCATTCTGTTTTTACGAAAACCACTTAAACATTTTTGCTAGAAATTAAGCACAAACCACAGAACAGCTTATCGGTGCAGCAGCCAGAGTCTGAGAATGTGTAAGCAAAAAGAAATGATATCTGGGGTGTGTATCTTTGGAAATAAGAATAAAAACTGTTGAAAGACAGCACTAGCTATTTCTGAACTGTGAAGCCAGTAGGCATCACTTTGTTTCATGGCACAGGCTGTCCCTTGAGCCCCTGCAGTCATCCTTTGTATGTGTGCTTTTGCACATACAAGCTACCCATGGATTTAGTTCTTGAAGAACAACTCAAAGCACGTTACATTTGTAATAAGCAGAATAACCGCCCTTTAAAGATGCCCACACCCTAATCCCCGGAACCTTTAAATATGTTATATTTCATGGAAATATGGACTTTGCAGATGTATTTATGATTACAGACCTTAAAATAGGACTATTATTCTGAATTTTCTGGGTGGGTTTTATTGAATGACATGAACTCTTAACAGCAGAGAACATTCTCTGGCTGGAAGCAAAAGAAAGATGTGGCAGAACAGAAAGTCAAAGAGATTCCAAACTTGAGAAGAACTCTATACTTATTGGCTCTGAGGTGTAGGATACTAAATACAAGAACTGGAGAGAGGCTTCTAGCAGGTAAGGGTGGTCCCCAAATTGACAGGTAGCAAGGAAATAGAAACGTCACTCCTACAACCACAAGAAACTGAATTCTGCCAACAACCCAAATGAGCTTGGCAGCAGATTCCTTCCAGAGCCCAGCTGGGAAGCACCTTGATTTCAGATGCCTAAGACCCAGAGCGGAAACCAGTGAAGCTAAGTCACACTTCTGACCTACAGAACATTTGGGTTGTTTATGACAAATTGTTGTGGCAACAACAGAAAACAAAATCAATTATTGATATTGGGTCTACAATAGCCCTTCATAGAAGAGCATCAAGCTCTCTGATTAATGGATTGCCGGAGTATCTGAGTTATTACAATGTAGATGAGGGACTGCTTCACTTGTCCGCTCCAAACCTTGATGCTTTTGTCTTCCTGATCCTGTCCCTAACATATCGTTTAGGGCTACTATTTCAACTACATTGTTTTGTTTATTATTTTCTCAACTACATTATTATTACTAGATATATTATTGACGAAAGTGTTATAATTGTTTTGCTTTTGATGTTACCCTAGGAACCCAATCATCAATTATAGGAATACACACACACACGCACACACATATATATCTATTATATATGTTTGAATTTGAAACATTGACCTCTTGCTTGAAAGTTAGGAACTACATGCATTTTGACATAGTGATGAGTATCTCAACGGCATGTAAAAGTGCTATACTAAAAGTAATAAAATTTGTATGTGTAAGACTAATTCATTTCACAATCAATAGGTTATATAAAATGAAGGTTTTAAAGGGCAAGGCAAATAATTTCTTTAATTAAATAATGTGCCTCTCAAGCTGTTTTCCACAGAGAGAGTAATCAGGAATGACTATTATTAAACTAAGCTAATTTAATCCTTTTGCAAAAAAAGAGAAGAATGTTGAAGGAATAATGACAAATGCAGCTACAACATTTTGATGGAGATAAATGCATAACAAGGTTTAGTCCTACAGGCAAAAAAAAAAAAAAAAAAAAAAAAAAAAAAAGGACTAGAAAAGACACCAAAATAATTTCATAAATAATGAAAATCATGTAACAAAAGCTTTCTAGATGATGGGTTAATGGGATGTTACTAATGTAAATTTTATGCCTTGTTTAACTTTTTCTTCTGATGAAATTTTCCAGTATGACACCCATATTTAGTATCAGAGTTTCTAGAAAAATAAAAGAACTAGAATGATATTTTGCTTGCATATTTCTTGGAACTTTTGGAAGAACTGAAATATCAAAGTCACATTAGAAAAAGTAATTAACTTAAATCCCTTTTGGGAAAGACAAAAAGCAAAGTGAATCAGAAATAAAAATTATCTTACAGAGAACATTTAAAAAGTGCCAAACAGTAAATGTTAGCTATTGTTTCTGAATACTTTGTCCTTTTAGCTTGTAGACTTTTTAGTCACAGACAGTGTACCATCATATTGCCCAAACAATTTACATCACAAAAGAATTATAATATTCTTTTAAAATGAAGAGCGGGTGAATTAATAAGAACAATTATCATACCAGATTTCTTCAATCTCTATGGAATGGCCAAATGCTAGTTGGGAAAATTACTTCAGACATCTTAACTGCTATAATTGAAGTGAGATTTTCCTCCATGCATGCATGTGCAGAATATAAATATTTTAATTTCATCAGTTCAATGAGTAATTTCACAGGACTGCTATTTTACAGGACTGATGCTGGAAAGTTAAAGGGTGGGTTTGGGAGAGGATCATATTTTTCTAGAGAGCACTTATTTTGTTAAGAGGTGTAGTGGACATGTGTTCATTTCACCCTCTTTCTTTCTCCACGAACAGTAGGGATTATCTGTGTTTCTGTCCCAGAAGGTAACCCTGTTGTATGCTATAAGCACAGTTGTGAAACTATTAATGGTTACATTTTAAAAATCTAGCTACCTCTGCTTCAATTCATTTCTTCTCTACTACATACACACACAAGAGGGTTTGGAGACACAACTATTTTTTCCCTAAAAAGGCTTTCACGACATTAGAGATTCCAGGCATATACCATCCCATTGACTTGCTGAGAGACTGTATCAACTATCTAGTAAAGGAAATAGTGATGTTTTGTACTTTGTCTGGTGAGACTAGCACTCCATAGAGGTAGTATTTAGTGAGGTTATTTTATTACTATAAAATCTTAGACTAACCCTTTTCGATGCATTATGACAGTATAAGCCATCAGTCATTTCCCTGAACTTGCTTTTTTTCCCCCTTCAAATCAATATGGTGAAAAAATTTTTCCCATCAACCAAGGATTGAATGTTCCCTCAGATTCTGTGGTTTAATTAAATTCTCCTTGCTCTATATTACTACAGTGTAATTTTAAAAATTGCCTTATATTCTGATTTCTTTAATATATACTATATGTATACTTATTAATATATATTCCTTAATATGTATGTCTGTGTATATTATCAATATATGCTAGTTTATACCAGCAGGGCACCTCGATTCATCATGAGAGCAGGGTTCATTTGCTTTGTGAAAAGAGGACCCAACTTACATATAAAATTGCACCCATTACCCATAAACAACTGAAATTCTCTTATTAGACACTCATTTTTTAAAGAAGAAATACATTGTCCTGTCAATCATTTATCCTTTAATGCTAATGATTTATTGGTCCCTCTTTGAGAACCAGCTAAAGGAGAAAAAGGAAGAATTAGCACGTTGGGCCTCTGTGGCTGAAATGACACCAGAATGGCAGTACATTGAACAGATGGGTTGGGGCAGGGGCAGTTCTTATACTTACTGGCTCTTTTTCTTTTTTAATTATTATGGTTTTATTTTCCTACTGATGTAAGAACTCTCCAATTTAAACAGCTTCAAGGTAATCTGTGCTTCTTCCTAAGAAAGTAGATCAGAGCCTAGATCAAGGTAAGTGATCTTTTAAGAGTTAGATGTTATTTTTGCAAATTAAATATTTATAGTTTTGCAAAAACAATTTTTTCTAAAGGAAAATATTGTCAAAGTTGAGAATAGAAAGAATAAGGTTCACAATTTAGTCCAGGAACACTGCCTTCCTTACTCTGTCTGTAACATCCCAGACAAAGACTTGCCTTAAGTCTCTGTACTGGATGCTTTCCTTACCTGGGATGCTGTTCCCCCAGATGTCCACATTTGATTAAAAACTAGAGAACAAAACCAATTCAGGGTACATACCTTCTTCCTCGAACATTTGTCAATCAATTCTGAACATGTACACTGTAACCGAGTGCTGCTCTTGAACAAGATTGTCAGCGAAGGTCTGACTCTTTTATTCTGCCTTTGTTGATGAAGTTTCCATATCACCAAAGAAGGTGGGGAACCCTGGTTCTTGCTTTTCATTAATAGATGGAAGTTCTGTGATTCTTTATTAGAGATTAATTTAGATAAAAACACATACTGCTTTCAAATATGTTAGAAACAAAATGGAATGTTTTAGCCTTACACGGAGATAAACTGCAGTTGAAATCATGACAATCGAAATAATATTGCAACAACTTTTGATTTCAGTGATCTCTTTCATTCATTCACTCATTCTAAAGTATAAAAGATAACAGGGCCAGTATGCAGGTGTGGTTCTGAATGTTTATTCATTTCAGGAGCATGAAAGAAGACTAGGAGAGCATCATTCACATGTCATCAGATTACAGTCACATTTCTACAAAATAATCTTATACATTTATTCAGATGCACGTCTTTAATACAGAATCTCATTTAGATACTATTTTTTCCTTTCCTAAAATTCACACAAAAGGGGAAGACTGATTTTTTGAATAGTAACAAAATAAAAACAATTATTAGAGTTTCCTGTCCATATTAAATCCACAAGTATGCATTAAGTTCTAGAGCCTGCAAGAGGTCGTGTGTGATAACTCCTAACTGAAAGGATATTTCCATGACAGGAAAAAACCTGCTGATTATGTGGCAAGCTCTTTGACATACTATCTAATTTCTCCCTCCACATGAACCCTATGAGGTACATGTTATTAAAGCTTTTTTAGTACAGGAAACTGAAGCTAAGGGAGAAAGTAGATTTCCCGAGATCATACAGATTGAAAGTCCAAGTCTATATCCTCTGCATTGCCCACCCACAGCCCTGAGTCCTATGATCTTCCAAAATAATATGCTTCCAATATGCTAAAAGATAAAATTATATTAAGTTCTAGTTGAAGGCTTTTGAAAGTTAAAACTAAGTGATTCTATTTAAGAAGAATAATTAAAGAATTAGGTTTAGCAATACTTGGCATTTTCCATATAGAGCAGAATTATAAAAGAAAATATTTTCCAACTTCCACATTTACTGTTTTTAAGCATGCATTGAATAGAAACATGGAGCCACTTCAGATGAGTCATCTATTCAGTCACATTTACAAATGTTCACCCAAAACAGGGCCAGCAGTTTCCAGTAAAACTCAAAACTAAGTTGAAGCTAAGACCTTGCATCAAACATCAAAATGTGACTGAGCAGAATCAGAATCTCCCCAGCCCTCCTCAGGACTCTATCAGGGGAGAGAAGAGGGATTCTGTGTTCTCACCTAAGCAGGATGGCTTTTGCCTACGGTCAACACTTTTCAAGCATTTCAGAACAGATAGGGTCTGTCTCTACAAACCACACTGTGTCTCATTCTCTACAAATTGGAGCATAATATAATACAATATGGAGCAAAAATAAATTTGCCAGCCAAGGAGTCAAAAACTGATAAAAGAAACTTCAGCTGAAGACAGAGACGAAGAAAAACACCAATGCAGAAAGCTGCTCTAGGAGTGGGGGGAGACAAGTAACAGATTGTATTTTGTATCCCTGGTTGAGAGGCATAGTAAAGGCCAAAGAAATTTTGAGTTTATCTGACCCTGATCCTGATGATACTCATGCGAGATAAGAGTTTAAACCCAGTTCTGCCGAGAGAGCGTGGTCATGGTATTTTTCTTTCCACATCCACTCTTCATTTGAAAGGAGGAAATAAAAGAAAACGCCCCTCCCATTATTATTGTGAGGACTAGTGGTAATGCCTAGCACTGGGCCTGGCACTATAATGCAGGTTCTCAATACACAGTAGCCTTTGTCTTTTACAAAGGGGTAAACTGAGGGCCAGAGAGGAAAAGTGATTCCCAAGAGGGCCTAGTGTTGGCTGAAATTGCAAAGAGGAAGAGAAAACAGCTTAATTTGCAATGTGCCGTGCCAAATCAATACTGGAGAGCTCTCCAACCACATTGTACTCTTCTAGGCTCGTTCCAAGAAGGCGACTGCCTGCTTATGCTGCAAGTAGGGTTGGTAGGATTCCAGAAGCAAAGACCCTCAAAATAAGCACTGAACTGTTTCTTTTTCCCCTAACTCTCTGTGAACCTCGCCTAGAAGCCAGGCCATTCTACCTGCACCCCTGCCAACTCAACAAAAACATATCTTATTGGTGCTATAGAAAATTTTAAAAATGAGTGGATACTAATACCTGCCTTTGAATTTTTTGTATTATGAGAGAGATAAGGAATGTACATTTCTGTCTATAATCAAACCACACTATAATTTCCAGAAATACATTACTATAAATTTTACAAAGAGAAAAATCTCGTCTTTTCTGGGGTGGTCAATAAAGACCCTTATAGACATCAGATTTAACTGGGTTTTAAAGGATGAGAAGAAATTTCACATTAGAATGTTAATTATGTTAACAAAGAGAATGTGCTCTGGCAACATTTTTATGGGGTCTTAAATTGTACTAACAAACAAAGAAGAAATATTGGAAGCACAGAGATTAATTCCAGGATGCCGGAAAATGGCAGGGAGAATTGGAGAGTGGGGGAAGTGGCTGGGCACAGGGAAGTTTTATCAATGTCAATCAATTTACATCAAATATAGAGAATATGTGCAACTATACACATGGCAGCCTTTGGGAGGATGGAAAGAATAAGGTAATATGAGGAAGAAGGACCACAGCAGATAGTCTCCAAAAGACGGCCACCAGCAATTCTCTTTCCACTGTGTGCATGAGAAATGGAATTGATTTCTCTTCCCCTGAGTCTGGGCTGGCCTGGGACTTTCTCTGACCAATACAATGTGGTAGAAATGATGCTGTGCCCTCACTGGGCCTGGGTGTTATGAGTCCCGGCAGCCCCTGCATTCACTCTCTTGATTTCAGCTGACAAGCTACAAAGAGGTCCAGGATATCCTACAGTATCCTGCAGAGAGAGGCCACATGGAGAAACCCTGGATGACGGGACATCACTCAGAGAGGGAGGCCACTTAGAGAATTGAAGAGCCCCAGGAGAGTCAGCACCAAGGTCCCAGACAAGCCCAGTACAAACTCCTTTACAGTCACTTACAAAAATCTCAACTCCCTTTTTCACAAGGGACAAGTGAATGGATCACTAAAGAATAAATCTCAAACATTTTTTGAGCACCCCTATGTGACTGGCAAGTGTCAGGGGTGCATCAGTGGCAGCCTGATAAGTCTCCTCTGGAGATCAAAAGAGTATCTCCCCTTCATTATTTAATGCTTTACTCAAATCAGTGCTTAGAGAAACTGTTCTGATTCCTACACTTACCAATCAGGGTATATTGGGGCCCCTCATTTAGGTTCCTAAAAATCCTGATATATTTCTCCATCATATAGCAATCTGTTTATTGATTTGTCTTATCCACTATACTCAACTATCTATGCACAGAGACCAATAACTTTTAACTTAAATACACAGCAGATGCTTACTAAGGAAATAGATCACTCTAAAATAAGATTAAGTACAAGGCATTTGATTGACGGATGGATGTATAGATGGATAGACAGAATGACTAAGTGCCCTGAGAAGACACTGAACACTTAAAATTTATTCTTTTTAAGTTGCAACGAAGTAATCAAGGATGGTATTAAATTGATTGTTATTATGATGAAAGGAAGCTATTGGAAGGCAAGAATGCGGGAATGAGAGGAGGTTTGGCTCAGAGAATTCTAGGTCTGGGTTTGTATTCTGCTTCAAAGGCTAACTGGATTATGAGGTGAGACAAGTGTTCTAATGCTCATCAGTGTGGGGTTCTAAGAACAAAGAAAAGCCAGCTGTGGACAAAGCTTGCTGTGGGAGGTGGCAGGTGAAAGGAACTGAAGGACGGGACTGGGTGAGCACCCTGAAAGTCATGCTCAGGGCCTCTGAATCTTAGCCTAAACTCAACATGAAGTCTTTGGATGGTTTCAGGAGAAGAGTAATCTTGTAAGACTTTGAGTCGTGGAGTAAACTTTCACTATCCCAAGGAAGACCACGGATACAAACAGAACTTCCAGTGATTCTATACCTCTCAGCAGAAATACCCGGGTCAAGTAGACATTACCACAATTGTCATGGTTAACAGATGTTTTCAAACCACGGACAGCTTGGCTCTTAGAAAACCTTTTAATTAAGTTATTGATTTATAAAAACAGACTTTGATATATGAAAAAAGAAAAAAAAAAGCCAAAATCTTGAGAAATACTATAAATGCCTTTATAGACCAGGTAGATTTCCCAGTAAGTGCTTTTGCCATTTGTAAAGACTTAGATGCCCAATCTGGACCTAGACTAGATGAGAATTCAGCTAAAATTGGCTGGGAAGAAATCCCCCAAATTCAGAAAGGTTGCCACTAGCAACAGCACTATCACCTCGTTGTCTTTCACGTTAAGAACGTGGTGAAGCTGTCGTGAGCCACAGAGGAACTTGAATTCATAGTCTCTCTTAAACTCAAAAAGACTTACGTGTAAACGAGTCAAAGAAATTAAGTCCGGGCAATAAGGGGAATGAATTGGATTCGTTTTGCTGTTGGGGGGAGAGCCGCGAGCCATGTGACTGGGTATTAAGAACACAGAGTTTCTGTGATACGAGTTGGCTGTCTCTGAGCTTTTCCTGCAGACACGGACACATTCCTTCCAGAGCTAGGTGGAAACTTCCTCTGGCAGCCACAGAGGAAAGCCAAGGCCATCCTTTGTTTCAAGTCATTCTTGCCTTTTGAGAGGTAAAATTTGTTCCTATCTCCAAGATCAACAAATCTCCAACTCTACGACTGGTAGAAATGACAAAGTAAGATGCTCATGAAGACCGAGAGGAGCCTCTGCCCAGGACACAACACGCAGACTCTCACCTTTCACCTGAAGACTAGTCTGTGCTGAGCTGGGATTGTGCTACCAGCAGGTCCAAGGGCAGAGCGACCCAAGGTGCCTGGCTCCTCCAATACATGAGTTGCTGGCTGTGTTTCTGCAAATACAAAATGCAGGGCTGTGCAGTGTGCACTCAGTGCCCTACGAGCAGAATCAGGCTCTAGGTTGAGGAACAGTGGACTGACCACAGGGCACGAGGTCACATTTTTTTGGGTACAGATTCTGTGCTGGCGAATTTTTGCTCTACAAGGGCAAGAACTGTAACGCCACTTCTAAAGGGTATTTTTTCCCTTTAAATTCTCAGTAAAAACATGTCTAAGCTAGTCTGGCCTCTTTCTTTCAAATAACAGGACAGCAATGTGACTTATAGCCCTTTTCCTCTGAAGTCACTTTACAATCTCATTTTCACAATCGTAAAATTTTCTCTTGTTTGTTATTATTCCTTTGGTATCACTTCTTTTGTCTCTTAATTAGGTTTCATTTCAGTTATTTAAGCTATGTATGATTACTGCTACTATTATTATTAATCCTGCTGCTCCAAATAGTTTTTTTCCTACCTGAATGAGTAATAGTTTTGAGAAGTGAAGAATAATTTACACATGTTACTTTAAGGATGCAGGTGGATAAAACTTCATAGAGGTTGCCAAAGGCTGTATACCTATTTAACATGCAAATATATATGTTTATAAAAGTTAATTATATATTAATATATAAATATTAATGACATAATACAGTAATAATATATAATATTCTCTCTATACATCTGAGAACTCTTTTTACAAATCTTGGTTCTTCTAATTTGCAACTCTTCTTTGAGGTAATATTAAATAGTTAGAGCACACATCCCAGACTGTATATCATGTGTTGTTCTTCAGCTTTTGCTTTGAAGGTCCGCGCTGGGTCCAAGCTTTTAAAAGATCTGTTCTGATTGCCATAGCTCATAATGATTTTAGACAACTCTACACGGCTGGAGCAATTTCATCTCTTCCATGTGGCTATGGACTTGCTAAATCAAGGTGTGATGATGATGTTCTAGGGCTCATGGTAACAAGCACAGGGAAATCCAGACATCCCAAATGAGGCACGTCCTTCAAAATAGTTTAGTGGGAAGTTATACACTGTTTTTCAGTGATGCTGCCTTTGCTTAAAATACTCTTATGTAATTTTCTTTTTATATTGCGTTAAGTTTACAGTTCTTATTTCATACTTCACAGATTACAGCACAAAAGAAATCTCATTTCATACTTGCACTAGGGTTTAGTCTATAATGACATTCCTTATCCTGATCCTCCACCTTTTTCAGCTGACTTTGATACAAATGACTTTGAGAGGGTTCCCCAAATCAAATCGGCCCTCAATGATGAAGAATTTTATATAGCATATAGCATATAATAAATATTTGATGACAAAATGATTGAATTTGACTTGTGGAAGGATAGTCAAAATTAGGAGCTATTGGCTTAAAAAAAAACCCCCAAAAGGAGCTTAAAAATTGCTGCAAGCAGTGGGACTATTGCCTCATTGTCTTGTATTATTATTTAATTTTGTCACACACTATATATTGACTGTCTGCAGAATTTATGCTCTCTATTTCTTTTGTACCCATCCTCAAGTGCCCATGGCTAAGGCCTATTAAATATTTTCTCTCACTGCATATATCACACTGTGTCTAATTTTCACTGAAAGATTTCACTGCAAAGATCAGGAATGAGAGAGGGGAGCAGGATTCTGCCTCAACTGTGACACCGAGCGGCATGTAAAACCCATTCTGACCTGACCCTGACCTCCCTTCCTGGCTGATTCTCTGCCTCAGTGATCCATCCCACTGAGGACACCGTCTCTGAACCCTGGAAGTTTACCCAGCAGCTTCCTGAACACAGTCTGTTCTCGTGCATCTGATGCTTGACTGAGTATCTTTGCCTGACATCCTTGTCCTCCTGTAGCCCACCTAATGACATTGTATACTTCTTTCCAAATCCTGCACTAGTTTCATGTATTTGGTGAAGTATTTTTGGAGCTACTGGGTAGGAAAAATATCTCTTGCCTTGTTCTTCATACAGTGCTTTGTGGACAAAATGACTAGAGTGTCTTTCTCATCTATTGAAATTCCTTCTTCTGTCACAGTGGAGACAAGATAGAATCACGGCTGGAACCATGTCTTCTTCCCAGTGCTCACCTGGTAGCTAGCTCCCTGCATAATAAAGCTTAGCATTTACTAAATGATTGCAGGATGAACAAACGAATGCTGATGGCACCCAAAACTAGTGTGCCCTCTCCCCTCTCCTCACCCCATTCTGTACCGTACCCCCCAAACCCTCATATTTTTCTCCCTGAGTTTTTACCAATAAAACAGGAACTTCTGCCAATGCATCTTGGGAAGTAAATGTCTACCATTTTATCTGTCCATTTACTCACTCTTCCCTGAGGAGAAGTGACTTATAAAACTGGTGAGACAGGAGCAGGATTCTCTTTATTCCTCCTGGATCTCTCCCTCTTTCTCCTGCTGCCTAGTGCATGGATTTGGAGGATGAGCTGGACTTTCGCACTGGCTGCTTTTGCATGTGGGAGGCACATGGCAGGCTTACCATCTTTCCTCTCCTTTGCCTGCAGCCAGGGTGGAGAAGTTCAATGTGGAAGGAAACAAGGAGAAAACACTGACTTTAGCAGGGATGCTGTATGTTCATTAATAGACACTCTCGGTTGCTACACTCAATATTCATTCTCTGTTCTTTTTCCTTCCCCTCAAACCCATTTCTCCCGTGTAAGTGAGGAGAAGACAACTTTATCTCCAGCTCCAGCATATTGATTCGTCTAAACCAATCAGTAATTCCAATCTCCTTGCCAGGATACAAGAATGGGCATGTGACCCAATTCTGGCCAATAAAGTGTGAGGGAAAGTCATTAGGGACTTCCAGGAAAGGTCTGCTTACTCCTAAGTAAGAGTGGACTCTCTCTTCTTCCTCTGGATGTTTTTGTGTCTAGGTATCACATCTGTAGCTGACACAGTCCTTTCACTTCCAGCTTGAGGATAAAGCCAATACACAGAGAGGACAGAAATCCAGGGAATGACTGAGGAGTAACTCTAGAGCCCTGACACCCTGGACTTCTTGTTACGTGAAATGACAATTACCTTATCTTTAAGCCAGTTTTACTTGGTGATTTCTGCTCCTTATAGCCCAAAACTGTGATAATTGACCTGGTACCATATTTAATCCCCCATCTGACTCTGGGATTTACTTCTCAGTTGGTTGGCATCCATCAGGAAAAATGATGTAATTATACTGCTGGAATTTGCATGTCCCTTTTGCCAAACCTATTCAAGTTACACCATTAACCTTGTAAAATGTCTTGTGAAATTAAGTGCTCTGTGCATTATAACAACAATGCACAGAGGTATGGTCACAAGTATGGCCAATATTTTCTAAAGGAATACATTATACATCTGTCCTACTAACTTATCATTAGTTTAACTTTATTTGGTCTAAATAGAAAGATAAGTTATAGTACCTGGATAGAGTCAGAAATATCACAAAAGTACTTATATTAAGGTAGCAACATAATGTTACTTGAAGGGTAATTACTGGCACCCAAAACTTAAATAACTTCTGTGTGTTATTATCATGTTCCTCAGCTTGAAATGAAACTCTTGATCTATTTGTTTTGATATTAAAATTTTGATGAATAGTTTTTGTATTATCTGTAAATGAAAGTGGAAAACCAGATCTAGGCTGGCCGGTTGGCTCAGCTCGTTAGAGCTCAGTTGGTTACAACACCAAGGTCAAGGGTTGGGATCCCCATACTGGCCAGTGACCAAAAAAAAAAAAAAAAAGGAAAGAGAAAACATAATCTAGTCTTCATAGCCCAACTATTTATCTCTACACCTTTACAAATTTATGTTAGGATGTCACCCAAAGGGTATTTCTCAGAACAACAGTCCTGCTACATGTACACTGAAAAGTGCTGGGAGATTCCATTCTATTATATTCCTTCTTTCAAGATCCACAAGGCACGTTAGCCTGTCCAGAGCTCTGAGAAGTCCTGAAATAAGAAAATATGTCTCACCTTATTTTACTCATTGTTTCCCAAAGTTATTTTGGCAATATGTCTATTAAAATTCCTCATAAGTAATATTCTGTGGAACATAGAATGGTTGTTACCAAATAGCTTAAAAATGAAAAGGCTACCCCTACAAATGCATGGTTTGACTGAATGTGTGTTAAATCAAATATCTTCTGTTGCTAAATATCTTTTTCTCTGGTGGTCAATATGAACATAACTGGTTGGCTCTAAGGCACTCTAAATGCAAAATATTAAACTGAACCAAGTACTCATGAAATAAAGAGGTAAGTTGAGAAACTGTTCCAAAGGAGGGTGGACGCATTCAATATAATACATGATCATGAATAAGTACCTGTGTTTTATTCAGACAATTTCTTACAAAAGTAACTATGGAGATGAATCAGAGGGAAATGTGTTCTCTCAACTAGAATTATAAACAGGAAGAGATGATTTGTAATTTAATGGCAACAGTGGGGTGTCAGGGTGGGAATAAGCAAGATCTAGTTGAGTCAGACTGACATTCAGTGAATAAGCCTGGAAATGCATATTTCAGGATATTTCCAGATTCTTTAATTCATGAAATTATTGTAAATAGCCCATGATTTTGATCGTTAAGTAAGTAGAACATTCAGTTATCTAAGATCCACTCTTCATTAAAATGGTAGTAAAGAGAATGAATGAAACAGGAAAAAAGAGGTCATAAAAGCCCACATTGTTCCATGAAACAGCTGGACCAGGAACATTTTTAAAGATGTTAAAGAAATGTGCTACAGGAGAGCATCAGCACGAAGCTTTTACAGACTAATCATCTTGGCTCCAGTCACCCCATGCATCCCCTTCAGTATCTCTGTGCATCCTTGCCCAGCTGTGCTCAGAGACAGAGAAGCTTGCTTGTTTTTGACATCTGTATTTTATGTATATTCAATTGTTGATTGTCTGCATCAGGATTTTCCTTGTTATGGATAATTCACATAACATTTTTTAAAATACTGGACCAGCTTCCTGCTGTAACTGGCACACTTTGTAGCCATGTCTTATACTACAATGATGGTAAGTGCTTAGTGAATAGAAGCTCATTTTAACATTATCCTAGGTAAAATATAATTAGGTAAATAGATCTGTCAAAAATCATATTAAAATCCCAAGCCAAATAGAAATGTCTTTAGGATTATTTGTGCTAAGGCTTCCCTCAAATGTCATTAATAATTAAAGGTGCCACTCTGTGTTTATTCTTTCATTCACTTTAAAATGGGGCCAATTATAGCATGGATCGTGTCTCGTTCTTTAACAGCACATAAGCCACCTTGAGAAGTAGGCACACTGTAGACAATCAGTGGATAACAGATTTGCTAATAAAATACCCTTTAAGAAAGATCATTGGACATGGATTTAAGTCTTCACAAAAAGCTCTTATTTTAACGAGGCATCTCGAACTAGCTTATAGTTGTAATCACTTCAAGGTCTGCATTTCTTCCTATCCCCAAATCACAGAAACTCACACATAATGGAATAATTTGTGGGCTATTGGTCAGGAGTGTCAGCCAAATAATTTCTTTACTATAGCATGGATCTAGTTAAATTCTATGGCCCACAGGGTTTCAGCCATGGACAGGATTGCCTATTCTAAGAGAGAAAATGTCCAACTCTCCCTGGTTCATGTGCTTTTGTATTTAAGGACATATAATCACTGTATTCCTGCAGTTTTAGCATATTGGTGCTATAAGGAACACTAAATAAAATTAAACTCAATTCTCTCATTTTACATTTCCAAAAATTGGACCAAGACAGTTACTTGACTATCCCATAATCATACAACTAGTTAATAACAGAGCTAGGATGAGAACCCAGATTTCCTTACTAGTACTTCATGACTCAGTGACCCAAGCCAAAAAGATGTCCAGGAGAGAAGAATTTGTGATGAAACTCACACATATCTACCATAAGTGTAGCAGAGTATTATGAAATATTCACTGCATGAAGACCCAAGATAGAGAACTTCTAATTAAAATGAGGGAATAAAGACCTCTCTGCTTCTCCTTGGCACCTGAAACCAACCAAAGCCAACAAAAAAATAAAAATAAAAAAATAAAAAATAAACACCAGAAAATATTCACTTTTAATGCAATGAAAGTAGTAAAGAAAGAATTGAGAGATAAAAACAAAATGAGATACAGAAAGCAAAAAGTAAAATGTAAGATATAAATCCAAATATAACAATAATAACATTAAATGTGAATGGATTAATCAGTCCAATCAAAAGGCAGAAATTGTCAGATTGGATAAAAATACAAGATCCAATTATCTACTGAGTACAGGAGATACACTTTAGATTCAAAGATACAAATAGATTGAAAGTAACAGGATGAAAAAGATATTTCTTGCAAATGACCCCTTAAGACACTGAAAAAAGAGAAAAAACTAAGTCCTAAGCAACAATAAGAAAGGAAATAAAAAAGATTAGAGTGGAGGTAAACAAAACAGAGAAGAGAAAAACAATAGAGACAATCAACAGAAACAAAACTTGGTCCTTTGAAAAGATCAACAAAATAGACAAACCTTGAACTAGACTAAGAAAGAAAACAAACAAACAAAAAGATGCAAATTACAAAAATCGGGAATAAAACATGGAGTATAAATAGGGAATTTACAGAAATGAAATGGGCTTTGAATGAATACTATGAACAAATCTATGCCAAAAAATTAAATAACTAAGATGAAAAAGACAAATTTTTAGAAAGACACAAACTACCAAAATGAACACAGGAAGAAAAAACTTATCTTAATAACCTTTAACAAATAAGGAGATTGAACGAGTCATTTTATAAAAGGATTACCTTCAAAGAAAAGTTCAGGCTGAGATGGCTTCACTTGTGAATTTTACAAAAAACTTAAAGAATAGTTAATAGCAATTTTTTACAAACTCTTTTATAACACAAAAGGGAGAAAATACTTTCCTACTCATTCTAAAATGCTAGTATTATCCTCTTGCTAAAACCAGAAAAATGCATCACCAGAAAACAAATCCACAGACCTATATTTCTTGTAAATTGTGATGCAAAAATCTTCAATGAAATGCAAGCAAATCAAATCCAGAAATATATGAAAAGGACCATATCTCATGAATTACATGGACTTGCAAGATTAATATCTGAAAATCAATGAATTTAATATATCATATTAATAAAACAGAACTAAAGTCACATGACCATCTCAATAAATTTGGGAAAAACATTTGCCAAAATTCAACACCCTTTAATGATAGAAACACTCAATGAGTTAGGAATAGAAGAAAACTTCAGGTGATAAAGGACACCTAGAAAATACTCACAGATAACATCATATTTAATGGAAAAAGACTGGATGCTTTTTTCCTAAGATCAGGAACAAGACAGGGATGTCCGTACTTACCACTCAGCTTAACATTTTACTGAAATCTCTAGCCATGGAAGTTAGTCAAGAAAAATAAATTTAAAAATACTCAGATTGTAAAGAAAAAAGTAAAATTATTTACAGATGACATAATCTTGTACATAGAACATTATAAGGAATCCACTAAAAAATGACTATAATAAATAAGCAAGGTTGCAGGATACAAGATGAATATAAAAAACTTGGTAGCATTTCTGTACAGTTGCAATGAATGACCTAAACATGAAATTTTAAAAAAGTCCATTTACAATAGCATCAAAAAGAATAACATACTTAGGAATAAATATAACAAAATGGGAGGTAAACCTAAACTCTGAAAACTACAAAACTTTGTTGCAAAAAATTAAGGAAGAACTAAGTAAATGGAAAAACAGCACGTGCTCATGGATCAGATGAATTAATATTAAGATGACAATACTCTCCAAATTGATCTATAATTCAATTCAACCCCCATTACATCCCCATTTGGCTTCTTTGTAGAAACTCACAAGCTGATCTGAAATTTCAACTGAAAATTCAAGGGATTCGGGATAGCCACAAAATCTTGTGAGAGAAGACATGGTTGGAGGACTCACACTTTCTCATTTCAAGAACTGCAGAGCTATAGTAACTAAGGCAGTGTGGTATTGACATAAGGACAGACCTATAGCTTAATAAAACTGAATTGAGAATCCAAAACTAAATTATCACATCTATAGTCAAAATTAAAATATTTCTGCTTCAAAGACACCATTAAGAATGTGTAAAGACAACCCACAGAAAGGGAAAAAACTTTTGAAAACCATATCGGTAAACCATGGTAAAGGACTTGTATCTAGGATCCGTAAAGAACTCTTATGACTCAATTATAAAAAAGACTAAGAACCCAATTAAAAAGTGGGCACAGAAATGGAATAGAAATTTCTCCAATAAGATATACAAATGGCTAATAAGCACATGAAAATATGCTCACATCATTAGTCACCAGGGAAATAAAAATTAAAACCACAGGCTACATTTCACATCCACTAGGAAGGTAATAGTGAAAAAGGTGCTAATAAGTATTGATAAGGATGTAAATAAATTAGGATCTTCATACACTGTAGGTGGAGGTGTAAAATGGTTCAGATTTTTGGAAAACAGTCTGGCCTTTCCCCTAAAGGTTAACATATAGTTACAATATAATACAACAATTGAGTTCCTCTATATATAACAAGAAAATTAAAACTATAGATCCACAAATGTTTATAGAAGCACTATTATTAAAAGACAAAAAGTGAAAACAACTCAATTTTCCATCAACTGCTGAATTGATAAACAAAATGTGGTATAATCATACAATGGAATATTATTTGGCAATAAAAATAAAGCACTGATAAATGCTATAACATGGGTGAACTTTGAAAACATTATGCTAAGTGAAAGAAGCCAGGTGCAAAAGGCCACACATGTATATGCAATTTCCAGGAAAGGCAAATCCATACAAAAAGAAAGTAGACTAGTGATTGCTTAAGGCTGCAGAGCTGGGGAGAAATAGGAAATGACTATTAATGGGTATGAGTTTCTTTTTGGGTTGATGAAAATGTTAAAATTGACTGTGATGACAGTTGCACAATTCTGTGAGTATATTAAACACCATTAAATGGTATAATTAAAAACAGTGAATAATATTTTAATAAAGCTGTTATTAGAAAAGAAATTCTGCCTTTAATAAAATTTGGAAATGCCCAAAGAATGTATCATAACATGTATAAAAAGACTTTGAGACAGTCCATAGCCCTTATAGAATTTAGGCAGTGCTGGTAGGACAAAGAATCCTTCTAATTAGGTGGCACCCTGATGGGACAAACAGAAAAACCTAGGTTGGAACAACAAGGTACATTTCTGACACTTGTGGACCAAGCCTCTCTGTGCCCAGTGTGGCAACATCTGGTGTCAGGAAGAGAAGTCTCAATGAGGGAATGACAGCTGTGGCCCTTTTGCTGAAGCCAGACTATCCACATGGCCAAGTGGAGAAGACTGTGCATGGCACGTGTTCCTGAGGTTACCTCTTTGCCAACTGAAGAGAATCAAAAGCTTTGATTACTACACAAGAAACCCATATTGGGTATCTCACACAGCCTTGCAGGGATCCTTTCTGCTAGCCCAGAGGAGACCCACAGCCTGGGGCAGAGCACGCATGAGAATGTTGAAGACACCAGAACAAAATGCAAGCTGTGTTGTCCTGGGTTACTACCCTTGTCCCTTCCCCACACTCTCCTTGTGCAAACAGCTGGGACAGGAAGAGTTCCCTGAGTCAATGATGAGTAATACCAAAAGGAAGAGCATGAAATCTAGGCAAAGACAGTACTTAAACAGACAAAAAAAAAAAAAAAAAAAAAAAAAAAAAAAGAATCAAAAGGCACAGCCAGCAAGCAGAAAGCCAGAGAGAGAAGTGTCATGTAAGAAATATCCAAAGCAGATACAAGGCATGACTACATGCCCTCTAAGTAACATGAGCCTGAAGAGGGGATAAAAGCACTCAGGGAAGATGTGGGAAGACAGCAGAAAGAGCTGAAAAGTGAGCAGGCAGAGATGGGAAAGGAATGGAAAGGAAAAATGTCATCCCAGAAATGAAAATCAGCACGAAGAAACAGGCTTTACTGAAAATGTCATTGGAGGTATCCAGGACAAACTTGAGAAAAATGAACAAAATGGAAAGGACAAATGTTGATTCATATTAGTAAAGAAGCAATAATGAAAGGCAAAAAATACAAATGGAAATAACAGATGACACTTCAAAAATTAGTGATATAATAGAAAGGTGCCCTTTAAAGAGAGTATTAAATCCACAGACACTATAAAGTTTCAGTGAACACTTGCACAAGTTTATAAAAATGAGAATATTACAGGGAATTTACTGAAAAATAATAGCAAAGAATTATATAGGTACCCATAGATCAGTACTTGGAGACGTAGAAGAATGTCTGCAAAATTCTTAGGGAAAGAAATTATGACCCAGTAATTATGAAACCCAGAAAAACTGCCAGGCAGGTTGTGGGTATATGTTTCCCAACAAACAAGACCTCTGGGACTTTAACTCTCATGAGCACTTCTTTAAAAAAAAATTAAATAATAAACTTTAGTCAACCAAGAGATGAATGAGGGAGCTATAGTAAAAGAAACAGCGGTGAGCATTAAATCCATGCAAATATAGAACTATGTCCATACAACTGTGAGACTCAAGTTATAAAATAGAAAGTAAATAATATTAACTATAACAATATGGAAATTTTGTCACTAGCATGGTTGCAGGGTATAGTAAGACAGAGAAGGTAGGGGTAATACAATCATCAAGTTTCCTGATGTCAGGGAGGTGAGCCAACTCATAATCTTTAGAGCCTAAAAATCAAGTGACAGAGGAAAAAATACATTAGTCTTCATTCCACAAATATTTATGAAACTCTGCTCTTCCATGCAGGTGCCAGGATACAGCAGTGAGTAAAGCCAAGCTCTTCCTGCCACCTTCTAGGGTGGAAATAGAAAATAAACAGAAAAACAAACAAATAATTCCATATAGAGATATGTGTGTTAAAGGAAAGCGGGCTGGTTGATAGCAGTGCCAGGACCCACTGTGAACTATTTTACATAGGATGGGTAAGGAAGGCTTCTCTGGCAAGTGCCACTTAAGCAGGAAGCTGAATGATGAACGGACATGATGACTGAAGACTGGAGGGGGAGAGCGTCCCAGGCAGAGATCAGGGCAAAGGGAAGAGCTTGGAAGCTGTAAATAGATTCACACGGGTGGCTGGGTGCTGTAGGCCAGGCAGGGGGAGCCAGGACAGAGAGGTGGGAGGGAGACCACGGGAGGAGTCAGGCTTTATCCTAAGGGTGGTGGGAAGCCTCCAGAGGATTGTGAACGGTGGCATGCTTGGATTCGCATTTTAGAATAAAATATTCTAAATATGCCAAGTAGCCCATAGAAAGACCAGCCAAGAGGTGACTATAGTGAAGGAAGAGAGAGGTGTTAGTGGCTTAGACTGTGGGGAGAGATTAGATTTAGGACAGATCTCCAAGTTGACAATGATAGGACCTCATTTCTAACTTTAAAATATATCCTACTGGATGATTTATGGGGTCTTGTAGGGGTGCGAGTCTCCTGGGATTTTGCATATCAGTTCCTGGGAGCATCACGTTTCCTTTCGCTGAGATGGAAATGGCTGGGGAGGGGCAGGTCAGGTCATGCCGATATGAGATGTCTATTAGATACCTCGAGTTTATTTTATTTTATTTTTTTTCAGGTCAGTAATGGGTTATTTTATTGATGTCCTTAAGAACGTTTGACTAATAGCAATATTCTTTTTAAAGCTTTTAATAATAACCCTTAATAAGGAACATGGTTTACGTTGCAACCCAGTACACACTTACAAACATACACACATATACACACACAAGTAAAATTTAAACCAATATTTCTGTGAACATATGCTTATATTATTGCAAGAGGTAGTGTTTCATTTTCTTCTTCAATTTTAATAAATGCTGGTGTTAACCCACTAATTCTATTTTATTACCCATGAATGTCTGATAAGTCACAGTTTCAAAAGCACTGACTTAAACAAGAGATGATTTTGGCTGTTGATAAAAGACTTTATCACTGCCATCCTGGTCCCTCAAAGCCAATGGACCCTCCTGTAGGTTCAGGTTGGACTCAATTCAGATCCAATCTGGATGGAAAATCATGCATAGAAACCTCACTGTCACCCAGTGGTTTTGATATGAAGTCGTACTTGGCAGTTTGCGAGCCAGTGGTCCAGCCACAACGGTTCTGTTCACATTCATCCTATATTGCCAGCTAGACAGAGGGTCTTAAGTGTGAAAACAAACACTTATATGTATGCAGTCATTGACCTTCCCTGTCTCAAGATAGCCCTGTGAGAAGAGCTGACTTTCTGAAGGGAGATGTTAATAGCAAGTTGGGTCTGTAAGTCTTGAGCTCAGGAAAGAGGGTGATGTGTGAGATATAAATTTGGAATTCATTAGCATATAGATTGTGTTGAAAGCCCAGGGAATAAAGGGAGGACCTATGGTGCCACTCACAGTGAAGATCTTCATGTCATGACTCTTAGCAACAAACAGCGTACACATCACCGAAGCATGGTCTGGGCTTGGGACTCTAGTCAAGTCTCTCAACTTCTGTAAGTATTTGTTAGCCTATAGGAAAATAAATGGTAACCACAAATGTTCAAGCCGAACCCACCCCCCTCCATGCCTGAAAGGGTAACTAAAATGGTACCTAATTTCATAGAAGGTAAAGTCAGATATTTTGATTCCTACAAAAGATTGCCCTTTTTCTTTAAAATCTTCAGTGAAATGCAAAAATTGACTAGGACAGCTCAGTCTTCTTCAAACTGCACAGTTGAGAGCAATCTACACTCAAGTAGATGTTTGAGACTCCACATTTAGTTGTGGGTTTCTTAAATACCCAACAAATAATTTGAAGGATCCCAGGTACTGCACAAATAACTGAAGAAATAATCATTTCTGTTGCAATCCTGGTGGCAAAGTATTATGAAAATGAAATGAATCCTGTTCAGAACAATACGACCTCAGAGCACACAAAATTCTTCCACCTTGTAAACGTGGTCCTTTAGGAACACAAACAAAATACATGTCCGTAGTTGAGAAAAGTAACTCTGCTTTTTAGTTCATCTTAGTCCTTATTTTTGGTGGGAAGAGTACCAAAACTTAGACCTTTTGCTTAAGCAACTTAAACTTTTGCGCAGTCATTACAACATGTGCAGTAAATGTTGTTTTAAAATGAGTCCAGTCTGATTTCTCTAGCAAAAAAAAAAAAAAAAAAAAAAATGATTACTAGTTCTCATTATTGCCTAATGTGGTTGGATAATTACTTATAAAATGAAAAAAAGTCTTACTAATGGGATGTTAATAACTAGCTTTCTCCGCAGTATATTTTGTGTGTGTGAAGTCTGCTATTTTATAAGCCTATTTTCCAAGCACCTTAAAAAATTACTATCCTGTACTTCCATTTCTGACAACTACTTCAAATAGGTAAATATTGTTGCTTTTTGTTAAAGTACAGCTCTAGGCTATAACTACATGATACAAAAACAGCTAAAAATAATGAATAACACAAGCCATTCATTAATTATTCTAATAAACCTCTGGTATAAAATGACTATTTTGGAATTTCTTCGCACAGAATTAATATTCAATTAGACTGTGCATCACACCCCCCCCCCTTTTTTTCACGTAAGTAATATGTATGAAGTTGCATCTACAAAACTGTCTGAAAGACTGAGTTGCTCTTGTAGACATTTCCTGTGAGCTGCTCCTGGCTGGACCTGAATCACCCACATCGTACCTAGTGGCCACCCGACTCCTGAGGACATCACCCCAGCTGAGTGAGACACATCCTGCAGCCCCTGCAGTACCAGTGCTGATGCCCACATGCTCTGCAATCCTGTTTCCATCACTTAACCCCATAAGTGAAAGCCTCTGCCCTCAGGCATCCACCCTCTGCCCCACCATCATTCCAATCTCTACCCTGCCCTCAACCCAACAACCCCTGAGATCTTTCCACCATGCTTTCTGGCATCCATTTAAAGATGTTAAAAGTCCTCTAAAATCTCTTTTCCCCAAGTCTTCCCTCCTTCCATGCCTCACTGCACCCCCTGGCTGCTGCCTCCCTTGCCACCTTCTCATGGGTGGCTGCTGCTCTCTCCGTCCCAGGTGGCCTAGGGTGGTGCATGCACTGAGGTCTAGCTTTCTGTTGCCATGGCCTTGCTCCTAGCCCCATATAGAAAACCTGCTATTCTGATGCTCATGCCATCTGTCATAGTGCCCTCTCTGCCTCCTGCTGTCATCTCAGACTTCCCAGACCTTCTTCTCAGTGACAAAAGTCCTTGGCCTTGGTTTGGAACTGTCCATCGAAGAGTATGCAGACCACTTGTCTAAGATACAGTTTCTAAAGTTTTCACTTTCTTGTTTTCCATGGCCATTTCCCATTGCTTGCTCATCTTTACATCCTCCCCACATTCCATTGTCTCTGCGTCTTCTCCAGCTCCAAAGCCTGTCATTCAAGGATCCCTGACTCTTATCACAGCCTCCTGTTGTCCAGCTTGTTTGCTCATTTACTCTATTCTTGCTTTGTCCATTTTTGTACTTCTGAGTTCTTCTTCACCTACTTTGGTTCTGGCTTTCTCATTTATTATTCCACCCAAATGGTGATATTTAGGGCACCATGTAGTCCCATGTCACTAGTTTCCTGGATATTTAGTTCTCATCTCACCGGACCTCTCAGAAACATTTGGCTTCCCCTTCTCTCTTGAACTGCTGTCATCTCTTGGCTTTATTGACTACAGAGGCTCCTGAGTTTCTCCTACCACCCTACCTGTTAAAGTATGGTTTGCCAAGGAACTAAAAGTTGGAGCTTTTCAAAAATCATTTTTAGGCTCTCTTTTCCTCTTACTCTATTTTCTGTACCAAGGTGGCAACTCATTCACACTCAGTGCTTCATCAACTCTTAAAATGTATACATCTCACCAAGACCTCCTTCTGAGCTCCAGATAGAAGTGCACAATTGCCTGCTTGCTGTGTGCATTGGGGTATCACAAAGCCACATCCAACTCAATGTTTTCTAATACAAAGTTATGATTTTCCTGCATAAAACTGGTCTTCTAGTGTTTTCCTCTCATTTATGAAACAATAAAGTGGGAATTATCCTTGATGATTCTATCACCCTTGCTCCTCATGCCCACGCAGGCACAATAACCTGTCCACTCCACCTATCAAATAGCTATTGAAGGTGATGGTTTCTATCCGTAACTACCACCACCATTGCAGCACAGTCCAGCTGGCATCTATCAGCTGAACTTCTGCAACAGTCTGCCAATTACTCAAGCCTGGCTTTTAATCAGTTCTCAACAGTGCAGTCAGTGTAATTTTCTTTAAATACAAATCTGATCCCACCACATTTCTACTGGAAAAAGCTCAATGGTTTCCCATCCTCCTAAAATAGGGACGCTTTCACCTCTCATCTCATTTCCCACTCTGCTCACCCTAGCTCTTTGCATTTGAAACACTCAAGTTTAACTTTTTTCTTGACACTTAGCAGTCCCATGAGCTTAAAGTCTCCTATTATACCTCCTTGTAGCACCAACCCCTAGTTCACGTTACACCACTGTCTAAGAAGTGGTTTGCACTTAATGACATGATTATTTGATTAGTATCTCTCCCTCATCTAGACTGTAAACTCCACAGGTCAAGAACAAAGTTTTATTCAGCCCCTGATAATATCTGCAGTGTCCAGAACAGTGCTTAGAGCACTATAGGTGTTCAACAAATATCTGCTGCATCAAAGGTTGAATATATGAACGACATGAATAGAAATACAAAATATAATGTGCAAATTCTAGTTCATTGAAGAAGGAATAGATCATTGCATAAACACAATAGTGATATCACATCAACACTCTATTTAAAAAGTCAAAGGTCATCTTCTCATAACATACTCAGAGGTCACAACATTAAACCACGGTTTTCAGTAGAGAGATACAAACACAATCTTTATGCCTTAAAATTTTCTTTTTGTTTGGTTTCATTTTATGGAAAGAGCACTTTTATGGGTTGAATAGTATCCTCCAAAAATTTGTAAGTTACACTTCCAACCTCCAATATTTCAGAATGTGACCTTATTTGGAAATGGGGTCATTGCAGATGTAATTACTTACGATGATCTTATTAGGGTGAGCCCTAGTTCAATATGACTAGTGTTCTTATAAAATGGGGAAATCTGGACACAGAGACAGACACACACATACACAGAGAACACCATGTAAACATGAAGATGGAGCTTGGAGTGATGCATCTACAAGCCAAGGAACATCAAAGATTGTCACCAAACCACCAGGAGCTAGGAGAGACGCCTGGGACAGATTTTACCTCACAGTCTCAGAAGCAATGTCTTAGTTCATTTGGGCTGCTATAACAAAATGACATTAACTAGTTGGCTTACAAACAACAGAAATTTATTTCTCACAGTTTTGGAGGCTGAGAAGTCCAAGTTAGAGGTGCAGGTAGATTTGGGGTCTGGGAGGGTCTGCTTCCTGCTTCATAGACAGTGGTCTTCTCACTGTGTCCTCCCATGGCAGAAGGGGCAGGGGAGGTCTCTGAAGTCTCTTTTGTAAAGGCATTAATCTCATTCATGAGGACTCTACCCTCATGACCTAATCACCTCCCAAAAGCCCAACCACCTAATATCATCACATTTGGGGTTAGGATTGCAACATGTGAATTTTATAGGGACACAAACATTCAGTTTATAGCAAGGAACCAACCCCTATGGTCATCTTGAGTTTGGACTTCTAGCCTCCATAACAATGAAATAATAAATTTCTGTTGTTTAAGCCACGCAGTTTGTGGTACTTTGTTACATCAATTCTAGCAAACTAAAATAAGCATCGAAAAGGATTTTGACCTTTTTTATTTGGAGGGAACCAAACAGCTCATAGGCTTATATCATGTGGATAACATGTGATAAATCCTGTAAATTTCTTAAAAAATATTTTAAAATTAAAAACTTAAAATATGCCCTCAAATTTACAAACGGCAAACAAATCAAATCAAAACAATAGCAGCAACTAAACGCTTAGAAAAACTTATACTTCGAAGGAAAAGCAGTTAAAATATAATTTTATAAACTCACTACTAATTACACGGTCCCACAATTCCCAAATTACCTAAAAAATGTAATATAAATATAATTTAGATTTCAATATTAATTTTCAACATTATGCATTTTTTATTATATTTTAAGGATTAAGAAAAACCAAATTCCTTTCTTTGACAAATGCTTGCTTCATTATTTATCTGGCAAATATTAAAGTGGCTGCTAATGTATCCAGCACTGTATGTACTTTGAATATTCAAAGATAAAGAAGATGATGTTCCTTTTTAAAAAAAATTTAACTTAACTTAATTTTATTTTACTTCTCAAAATACATTGTACTTGATTTTCATGCCCTTTTACCTGTTCCTCTCCACCCCTACCCTTCACCACCCCACACTGTATCTGTGCACTTGACTTAAATAGTTCAAGAATTTTTGTGGTTATTCTGTCTTCTTCCCCCCACCCTTTATTTGTTTGTGTGTTTATTTATTTATTAATTTTTAGCTCCCACAAATAAGTGAGAACATGTGGTATTTCTCTTTCTGTGCCTGACTTGTTTCACTTAATATAATTTTCTCTAAGTCCATCCATGTTCTTGCGAATGGTAGTATTTCATTCTTTTTTCTAGCAGAGAAGTATTCCATTGTGTAGATGTACCATGGTTTCCTTATTCACTCATCACATGATGGACATTTGGGCTGGTTCCAGGTCTTGGCTATTGCAAACAGCACTGCAAGAAGATGATGTTTCTAATTACATAGTCCCACAATTTGCCTGAAAAGTGTGATATGGACAAAATTTAAATTTCTGCATTAATTTCCAACATTATGCATTATTTTCTTGATTATACCCTAAGGTGACAACCAGAGATGGTCAGCATGTATGTAGTTACTATACAGCCAGAATATAGATACCTGAGAAGGCAGAGAAGGGAGAGACTGAAATGGGTGGGTATGGCCATGGTTAGGATTCAAAGTGGAAGTGATGTGAACAGTGTGTGTCCATCCATAGTTCATATTTTGAAACTTAATCCCCAAAGAAATAGTATTAAGGACTGGGGCCTTTAAGAGATGATTCTGTCATGAGGGCTCTCTCCTCATTGATGGGATTAAGTTTCCTTATAAAGAGGCCTGAGGGAGCTATTCACCCTTTCATGAAGTGAGAACGCATAAGGCACTATCTTTGAAACAGAGTGTGATTTCACACCAGACACCAAATCTGCTGGAGTCTTGATCTTAGACTTCCCAACCTCCAGAACAGTGAGAAATAAATTTCTATTGTTTATAAAGGATCCAGTCTAAGGTATTTTTTTATAGCAGTCTGAATGGACTAAGACACAGACAAAATGTGAGTAGAATGTTTTGACTGCAAGACATACTTTTCAAATTTTGGGTTAGAGAATCATGCTTTGTTTTTGCATTTTCTTGACCTTGCAAAAATATCTGATCCTAGAAAAGACATCAGAATGCACTGAATTCAACCTCTTTTTTTCATTTATTTTCACGTTTTTTATAATAATTTATTTTCATTTCAAATTCACTCTCAGTGATAAAATGTTCATACTCTGCCAACTTGGTATTGGACATGCACTTGCACAAAATCAACATTCCGGCTCAATTAGAGATTATAATTCATAATCATTCAAACTTGGATGGAGGATTCTGTTAGGTACATACAAGGCTGCTTCAACTATTAAACTTTGAAAGATCCTGTTTCTCTTGTGATTTAATGTCAGTTCTGGCCTGATTCTGAACAATATGTGAAAGGATCCATTCTTGTGGTAGCTACTCCAAAGCCATTCATTAAGGATAGAAGTGGAGATGCTGTGAGTCTCAGAATGGCTGTCTTCAGGGCACTGCCATAACTGAGGATTTCATAGACAAATAACTTCATCTTGAAAGATTGGGCCTCCTCAGCTTTTCACAAACCCCACCAGCACTATCTGGATGTGGGCCACGTTCACTGCCACTGGAAAAGCTGGAAGTCCAAGCTCTTTCTCTCAAGCGTGAACAATCTGAGCCCCAGAGAAGTTGTGACTTATTTGCCATCACCACAAGCAAAAGTGACAAATCTGAGACTTGAGCCCAGATCTCCTATTTGGTGTCCCATTTTCTTTTTATTACAGTTTGCTATTACTAACTTGATTAAGTAAATTTAATTTCAGCAGTTATGCAGGCAACTTAAACAGTGTATCTAATATTAGACAAATGATCCAAAGAAAGAAAATATTAGCACTTTCATGCAAAAATATAAAAACATGTATTTTTCATTATTTTCATTTTGGTATTTTGGCAAAAGAAAAGACTAATAAGTTAGCAACAGTCCCTGAAGCTCAGGGGTCCCTGCTGCATTTGAGGCTCTGTAACCATTTGGAGAGTTATGGGGGGAGAGTCTGCCTCAGAAAGTGATATTGAATGGAGCACTGGACTTCTCTGACCAGAAGAGCCTCTATTTCTTCATTTTAAAGGTGGGGAAAATAATACCTTCGTTTACAGAACCTGGAAAATTATAGATGCTTATTTAATTCTATTTCCTGTTCCTAAGTCTTTCACATGCAACACACTATGTACATATTTTACACACACACACACACACACACACACACACACACACACACAAACACACACGCATATACACATATACACGTGTTTGTATATATATAATGCAGACATAATTTAACAAACAAAACACATCCTGAGATACATACCCCAAAGCCTTATTATTTAGCAGACCCCATTTCTTATCCTTCTGTTTCTTGTGTTAGACTTAGAATTCCTACGTGTTCATTAGGAGAGGTGCACAGCACAGGATCAAACAGGCATTTGCAGTAAGCTTGGACAGGTGTTCTGTAAGACAACTTGAGGCCAACTCAAACTGAATCATTCACTTGCTGGCAGAGGCAATGAGAGTATTCTCATGCATCTTTTTTTTTCAGTCCTGGATGCCATTTCAATAATTCAAACTGAAACCAGCAATTACTCTTAAGATCCAGCAGTAAATTATATTTTTACAGTAAATCATATTTGAATTTTCAGTGGCTAGATGTAGGTTTGTATAGGTATAAATATTGACTCCAGAAATACTCTTATAATATTAAAACTTTTTTTAAATGTTAATTTTTAAACAATCTCCATGATTTTCTGTAAAGTATGCATGCATATATTAAAATGTATATAATAAAGCAGCTGCTGCCAATTCTACTAGGATGCCTTGCAATGATTTCCATCTTCATTTCTGAACAGTGAGGACCAACATGAAGCGAGGAAAGGCAATTTTGCAGACTGACATTTTGCTCCTTCGGAAACATTTGTGTTGCCTCTGTGCCTGTCATTCAGAGCAGCTCTAAGATTAGCTGTCTATATTCTGTCTCATCCTCTAGCACTTTCATTTACAAATAGTTGATGATAAATAATTGTGCATGCGAAAAGATCCTTTGAAAATAATTCATAAGAATTACATAGGTATGTGGAAAAATGATTTTGTGGCATAAGGAAACAGGAAAAATAACTGCATCTAAAATAACTCTACCTAGTCCTACACTCCGCATTATAGTGAGATATGTACTTGTTAAAGGGGAATAGATTATGCTTTCAAGGAGGCATCAAATTTCTCCAAAGTAAAGTGTGATGATTTTCTGTTCAGTTTTGAAATTTCTATATAAGGATATTAGTTGAAAACGGTAGACTTCCAGTGAACTCTTGATGACTTGCAGAAGATAGTAAGTTTTAAGGCAGTCTTACAGATAAATTTTTCAAAAAATATCACTTTGCTAAAACATTCGCTAGTTTGCGAAAATATTCCTAGTGTATTAGTCCATTTCTATCACTTACAACAAAACACCTGAAACTGGGTAATATATAAAGAAACAGAATTTATTTCTCATAGTTTCAGAGGCCAGGCATTACAAAGTCCAGGGAATGCATCTGGTGAGGGCTTTCTTGTTCTTGGGTGGTGACATTCTATAGCCACACAGGGTGTCACATAGAGGATGTCTTGAGCAAGAGTGAGGGCACTAACCTGCTCACTTGCTCTCCTTATAAGGCCTTCAGGACCACACCCTTTCTCCATGAATGGATCAGTGCACTCACAAGGGTACAGTCCTCACAATCCAATCACCTCTTCAAGGCCCTACCTTTCAATTATGTAATATAATAAGACTTCCCACCCTCAGCACTGGTACAGTGGGGGTTAATGCATGAAGCTTTGGGGGACACAATTCAACCTGCAGCACCTCACTTACTTTCAATTAAATATATCAAATTCTCTGAGTTGGGTATTTTCAAAGAATGCTGTAAAAATTTAGGTACAGGTCTTAGAGACAGGAAACATGGCTTAGAGTCCTCATTCAGCCATTTAAAGTTTTGTAAGGGCACCTTTCTTCCTGCATTTGGGGATTGCTAAGAAAAAGACTTGAAAAAAATGAGATACATTAATCACAATATAAACTATACACCATCAGACAAAGCATAAGGAATTATTATTTGTTTTAGCCCCTTTATTCATAGAGATAGAAATTTTTTCTCCTACCCTAGGTTTTTCCTTTATTTATTTATAGCCAAACATATAAACATGTGTGACCAACATGAAAATTCCCACTGGCATTCACACAATATTTATTAATTTTTATCAAACTCTTATATTCACTTAGATTTACTTTCACTCTCACTTCTCTCCTTCCGTCCTCATTCGATGCTCATAAATAATAAGCAGATGGGCCCAGGAGGATGTGCTTAGCAGCACCAACAAAACCAGCTGCAGCAGAAGGCAGCATGCTTCCGGAAAATTACAGTGGCTATTAGCTTACTTTCTCTCACTTAATTTTGTATTCATTATTATCTGGAGGGTGCATTCTCTTTAAAATGGTTGGATTATTTACAAGAAAAAAAGGTTGCTGCTACTTTTATCATAGAAAAAGAGTAATTTGGGTATTCTAGCCTTTTTTTAAAGCTATTTTTATGAATATCTTTTGAGTCTAAAAGTTGATGTACTTTTCGAGTATAAAGGTGCAACCCACAAATGTATAAACTTTTAAGAAATTTAACTGAATATATGACTAATAGCAGGTTATTAAAGGAAACTGAAAATGCTTAGGAGGTGTATCTTGAAGTTTTTGTATTGATTGTGCACAACTGGAATCTTCTACAAATGATTTCTCCTTTCCACTCATAGAGTACTGTGAGAGGTAAACTACTGATCTGTTCCAGTAAGAAAATTCTTATGTGTGCTACAAAAGAAAAATATAAATTGAGTCTTTGATTTTGTAATATTCATTTCTTTGGGGAACATTTGCAAATCAAAGCTTAATTCTCCTGTTAGGAGACTAGGGCACTTCTGATGTCACTGTGGCTTCACTGAAACTAAAAAAGGCACTGCGTATAACCTGCCAATCAGTCGACTAATTCTCCCACTTCTTTTCCCCCAATTTTAGTTCCACAGATAATAGTCCCAACTCTTTTAGCACGGCATAAGCATCGAATAACTTTTCCAGAATATAAATCCTGAGCAACTGTTTTATATATTTTTGGTTTTAATTATATTTATCCAAATCATCCTCTGGGTGTCTAAAGTATGTAAAGAATATGGCATAATGACAATAAAGTAAATTGTTTTACTGTATTTACTTATTTATTCAACAAATGATGTTCTCTTTATTCCAAAGTACAGTTACCATATTAGAAAAATTTAACACTGCCACTGTCTCTGTTTAGAAAGCACTGTGTAAAGGAAAGACGATAATACGTTTTAATTGGCACTGTAATCAAAAGGTTATAACATAATTGAAAACTAAATATGTAGACAAGCTTTGAGATAGAATGGGGACACTATGCTGAAGCATGACTCAGGTAAAAACATTCCTGAAGTTCCTCTCATTTTCAAATTAAAAAAAAAATCTAATCTCATCACATGGCAGAAAGGTCCCTGAAAGAGCAAACTGGAACAGAGGAAGAATAAACCAAAGGGGTTAAGGTAGGAAGAAAAAGATGTGTATGTATAAATAAGCTCTATAATAGAGATGGGATTAGCATCCACAAATATTTGAAAAATACAACAGGATAAAGGTGAATTATCTAAAACACTATATACAGAAAAAAAATTGATGCTCTTAGAGAAAATTGTAGGAAATAAATAAAATGTCAATGCGTAATTATAGCTTTGAGAAAAAGATGCATGTTTATGTGATATGGGCCTAAAATGCCCACCATCACTTTAAGTGAATGCATAAAAAGCCCTTATAATGCAAACATTAACCATGAGGGAAAACATAGTAAGCCACTATTCATGATAATGCCTTTGTATGGATTAGATTATCAGTTTTACTCCTGTCACTTAGAAAGACCTTGAAAAAACAAATGGAATTCACTGAAGTAAGCTGGAGAGGATGAAGATCAAAGCCCAGGGCCCAAGCTGCCACCCTGTTGGAGTGACTCGAGTGGGGCACATGGGGCTGGGCCCTTGGAGGCAAAGGTTGTTGACTATCTGAGGGGCTGAACAGGGGAAGTGGGCTCCCAGCATTGCTTTGTTCAGTGCCACTGCATAGGGATGACTTTAATGTGGGGAGCAGGGTAGGACAAACCTTCAAATATTTGCCATTGTAAATTACTTTTTAAACAATCATCTTTCATTCCCATATAAAGGACAAGATGACCTATTTTTTCTTCTACTTTAGACTTTATATTCCAATTTTTAAAATAATATGTTGTCTTTCAAGAGATACATGGGGATTTATGGGTCCAAATGGGATAATTTTTTGACCTGAAGATAAATTTTTCTCTTCTCCTCCTCCATAAATTCCCAAGAATACAGAAAACAAATTTGCATTAGGGCTTTACACACTATAATCTAATATACAGCAAGAACTTAAGCATAGTCATTATAAAGTAATATTTATGGATAATACATAATTACTCTTAATCTGAAAAGTTCAACAAATGAAGGAATCAACTATAAAATACAGAAAATGCCTCCTTTTTGTTTAAGGAAATGTACTTTATTTAGTATGACTGTTCACAAAAACAACAATAAAATATTATAAAAATAAAAAGAAATATTGTAAGCATCAATAAAAAAGAAAAACTCAATGAATAAAAAATTAGAAATAAAGCATCACTAGGAAAGACTCACTGAAGAAATAAGAAAGATGATTAAAGAAGAGGAAAAAAAATCAAGAAAAAAAAGGTAAAAATCCCATTGCTCAGATGATAATATTAAAAGGAAAACATGGTAATTAAAGATAAGCATGTTATACTTAATCCTATAACTGAATAATTTTTTAAAGCTTTTAGTATCTTATCTTATTATCTCTTGAATTTAAGGCAGCAGGATTTATTTTAATAAGCAATGATTTGAAATATCATCCTTGGATATCTCTCCCTCTTCTTTCCCCTTTTATACAGGATTCTTGAATGTCTCAGCAGTCAAGTAAAAATTAAGGATCTCAAAAGACTATAAATGACTTTTTGAAAAAATTCAACATTTATTTGTACATATTTGTGGGGTACAGCATTTTGTTTCAACACATGCATATACTGCATAATAATTCACTTAGGGTAGATAGCATTTTTTTAGACTCCACATGAGTGATATGTGGTATTTGTCTTCTTGTGCCTGACTTACTTCACTCAACGTGATGGTTTACAGTTCCATCCTTGTTGCTGCAAATTAAAAGATATCATTTTTTAAATAGCTGAGTAGTATTCCATTGTGTGTACATACAACTTTTTTTTAAATCCATTCGTCCACTGATGGGCATTTAGGTTGATTCCGGCTATTGTGAATAGTGTTGTGATGAACATGGGAGTGCAGGTGTACTTTTGATAAACTGATTTCATTTCGTTTGGGTATATACCCTGTAGTGAGATCACTGGGTCGTAGGGTAGATCTACTTTTGGTCTCTAAGGAACCTCCATACTGTTTTCCACAATGGCTATACCAATTTACACTCCCACCAGCAATGTAGGAGAGAGTTCCTTTTTCCCCGCATCTTTGCCAGCATTTGTTATTTTTTATTTTGTTGATAATAGCCATTCTAACTAGAGATGATATATGATTGTGGTTTTAATTTGCATTTCCCTGGTGATTAGTGATGTTGAACATTTCTTCATGTTTACATTTGCCATCTGTATGTCTTCTTTTGAGAAATATCTGTTCAGTTCCTTTGCCCACTATTTAATTGGGTTATTTGTTTTTCGCTGTTAAGTTCCTTGCACATTCTGGATATTATACCCTTGTCTGATGTGTAGTTAGCAAACACTTTCTCCCATTCTGTAAGTTGTCTCTTCACTTTGTTGGTACTGACTTTTTAAGAGAGCTAAGGCATTAATCTACACACTTGCATGGGAGCCACCAGGAATATAATTTACCTCGGTGCAGAGTTCCTCATTGAAAAACAGGCCAGACTTAAGCAAATTGTGAAGTATTTGCAGTTTATTTTATTTATTTTTTTCCTCTACTTTCATTTTAGTCATTTAGGACATTTCTGCTTTGATTCCCTCCCCCTTTATGAGGCAAGAAAGGAACAGCCATTTGCACTTAATGATAACATATTTATGATAATAAATGATACATTCCTTTGCATTCTTTGAATGGCAGAATCTTCATATTGGAATGTCCTTTTGAGATCAGCTACTTTAAGTCACTTCCCACACTGGACTTCTGCATATTCTGGGGAAACGTCTGGAACACTTCAAGTACTTTCCAACAGATTTTAATAGTTTTACTAGGGAACATTTCCAGGGATAGCAACTGTAATTGTTCTTATATTGAGTCAAAATGTCTCTGCTGCTTTTGTGCACAGAGCTTGGCTTTGCATATGGGACAATAGAAAATAAATCTACTTTCTCATCTTTATTTCATCCCTTCAAAATTCTGAAAATGGCTTCATGTTTCCCTAAATTTTTCTTCCCAAATTCCTTTAATCATTCCCCATTCCTTTAATGTTACCTCTGGATGCTAATCAATAACACCTTAAGTATAGGACCCAGGAATAGGCAGTGTATATAATACCATGTTTATATTCTAATAGTGCCTAGTCCAGAGGGACTGAGATCTCTTTGATTTGGACACTTTTCTTCTATCGATTCAGCCTAGGCTCATAATAGCTTTTTGAGCAGCTGTGTCATGCTGTTATATCAGTGCCTTTCAAACGTGTCCAGGAAGCAGGGCTCTGAAAAGTCATGGGACTCTTTTTGGAAAACAATAAAATTGTGAGTAGCATTCATTCTGTCTTTTGAGCCAGGATCAATTGTACTAGCAGAAAATATGCCCATATTAAATGCATCCATCCCTCCACATCTCCAAAGGACAGAATTACTTTTAGAAAATTATGGTTCAGAGTTTTCCCATAATATTGTTTTTTTTTCTTTCTTATCTCTTTATAGGGATAAGAAAAATTTATTGGCAAAAAGACATACAATTGTAAGAGAAAATCAATTGAATGCCCCCAAAGATATTGTGAAAAGATCACCACCATTATCTTGTAATAGCAAAACTCCTGTTACAGCCTTTGGAAGAACAGAATTCTATGAGAATAATGTTTGAGAACCACTGCCTTATATATTGATCATATATTAATCATATTTTACGTGCAGTGTTATAAATCAGCATAGTAAGAAGAGAAAACACTGAACTGCAACCTAAATATTGAGTTTAGTTCTGCTATGTACTGACTTTGGGAACTTTTCTAGCTTCAGTTTCCTTATCTTTTAAGTAAGGAACTTAAGCTAAAAAATTTTTAAGGTACATTTCTATCTTAGTCTGCAGCAGGTGCCATAACAAAATACCACAGCTCGGGTGGCTTAAACCACAGAAGTTTATTTCTCATAGTTCTGGAGGCTGCGAAGCCCAAGATTAAGGTGCCAGCCAATGTGGTTCTTGGTGAGGGCTCTCTTCCTGGCTTACAGATGGCTACCTTCTTGCTGTGTGCTCACATGGCAGAGAGCAAGTGAGCTCTTGATGTCTCTTCTTATAAGAATATTAATCCTATTGGATCAGGGTCCCACCCTCATGACCTCATTTAACCTTAGTTATCTCCATAAAGGCCATATCTATTATTTTAACCCTATCAGGCTGTGTTTTCAAAAATTTAAGCCATATGAAGTAGTGTCTGTCCCACTCTTTAAGTAATATATTGATCCCCAAAGCAAATTATTATTCTTCTCCATGGAATTTCTTGTTTGTTCATAATTGACTTCATTAATTAGCGCCTGCTATCCATCATACACTGTCCTGGGCTTTGGAAAGTCATTAACAAATAAAAAAATGACAAAAATCCATTTCCACATGGAGCTCATGCTCCACTGGGGAGGCAGATAACATATAAGAGGAAAATATATATTATGCATTAAGTGTTAGGGGACCAAAATGAAGCAGGAAAGGGGGCTGTTAAATATCAGGGCGCGGGAAGTTGAAATTTTAAATGGTGAAGGAAGCGAGAACAATAGTCATGTCTATGTCTGAGAGGAAAAATCTCCCACACAGAGAAACAAGAAGTATCAAAGAGTCTGAGGTAAGAGAATGGCTGATTATGCAGGGAATAGCAGAGATCACTATGACTGGGACAGAGTGAATGAAGGTTGGGGTGATAGGAGATGAAGTGCAAGACGTAGCAGGAACCAAGTCATGTAGGTTCTGGTTGGTCATAAAAAATACATTTTTTTTTTTTTTTTTTTTTTTTTACTTTGCATGTAATGGGAATCCATTAGGAGGTTTAGAGTGGAGGAGAGAGGAACAAGATCTGGCTTGTGTTTTACCAGGGTCACTGTGACTGGGGTGTTGACAATAGTTTGGAGAGGACAAAGAAGAAGGATGGGAACCAGTTAAGAGGCTACAGCCACAGACCAGGTGAGACCTGAGGGCTTGAACCCATGCGGCAGTAGTGGAGGTGCTGGAAGCTAGTCCAACTCTCCTTACAGTTTGAAGATCAAAACAATAGAATTTCCTATTGTTTTGGACTCTGTATTGTTGACTAGCAAATTGATCTTTAATTCTAAATATTTTTTTCTAACATATTAGCTATAACTCACTAGTTTGTGTTATCAGTATCTGTAATGAACACAGCTATAATCTTTATCTAAGTGTTCCTATGGAATCTCAGTTGAGCTCTTGTCACAAATAGACCTCTGTACCCAGCGCAAGTTACTCCCATTTGTTAAAGGCTGATCATTCAATATCTTTTGAGTAAGGATTGTAGGAAGTAAGAACTCAATCCAATTGAATTCAGTTCAGTTCAATTCTCAGTTACTGCCGAATAGCTCCCATGTGTGCTAGGTTTTATGCTAAGCAGGGGGGTGGTGGTGGGGGTGAGAGCATTCATATATGATTAAGATATAATTTTCCCAATAAAATACAGGACATTTGGTAGAGTTTGGGCACAGTCACATACGTGGTGGGATGTAGTCTGTAATTAAGGCATTTTAGGGGAATGGCCACTTGACTTGTGTGACCACAGGTCAAAGAGGGTGTGGATATGACACTGGTGAGGAGGTTGGACCAGGTGCAAAAGCTCTGACATGCCAAGTCCCGGCTCCACCTGTGGGCAGAATTAGGGCCATTGGGGGTTTAGGATGTGGAGTGGCGTGGCTGTGTCCATGATGTAGGAGGCAGCTCAGAGGCAAAGCCAGGAACAGACTAAAAGCCTAGAGGTCAGTTAGGTTACTGTCGCGTCTGTTTATTTGAGAGGTAGATAGTAATGGAGAAGAAAGAAGGGAACGGTGTTAGAGATGTCTGAAAGTAGAGGTGACAGAATCACTTGCTGAATTGAGGGATATAAATCAGATAGGAGGGATTAGATTAAGGTGGGAATCAGTTCAGATGTTTGAACTGTAAAACCGCGCAACTCTATGAGTTGAGAAAGAGAAGGCAAAGAAAAACAAAACAAAACAAAGCAAAACCTCTTTTTTGTTTCGTTTTGAGTAAAAATCATGTCCAGTTTGGGACGTCTAGGCTGGACTTCCATATTATTAAGTCCCAGTACTAATCAAAAAGTTGTATTTCTCTTCTGATTCCAAAATGTCAAGGTCATTGGTACTTTTACATATTGAGGGTAGGAATGAAAGTGTTATGACATATTTTAAAAGCATAAAGCTACTTATAGAATTTGATCTAGTTATCTCACTCCTGAGAAAGTATCTAAAAATATCATCTTATAGTTTGTAAATTCTATTCAAGAGGTCTCTCCCTAAAAACTTTTTGTCATTATAAAAAAGTGAACCTAAAATGCTCCACGATGGAGGGATAGTAGATTAATTAGATTACAATTGAAACAAATTGTAATTATTCAATTAGAAATATTATATAGGACTATACATCCTAAAATGACTATGACATAAATTTTAGAGATTACAGAAAATCATAAAATATATCTAAATCATAAATCTATGCCAATGCTAAGAATTCTTACAGTAAAGATTAGAAAAGATTTTAGGAACATGAAAAAAGGGTAAAGATGGCATCTGGCCCAAAGTCTGGGCCAGACAACTTCAAATTCCCTCTAAAATAACTAGGAAGACACAAAGAAAAACTGAAAACTAATGAGAACATTGAAAAGGAGAAACGACATCCTATATAATGTCAGAATGTGAACAAAAATTCACCAAGTACTGTGCCCCTGTGGCCTCTAGTGGGATGCCAACCAGAAACAACACACACCCACTGGTTAGGAAAATAGAAAAACACTCTGCTCTTTTAACTATGTCTTTACTTTAGAAATGCCATCCTCAAAGCAAACACAAAGGCTCATTCAGCCCCCTACTGGATGAGAGTTCTTTGTCAGAGTTATATATTGCTAATATCTTTAATTCTGTGGCTTTTCTTTCCACTTTATTTATGGCATCTTTTCATACACAAAAGTTCTTACATTTTTTCCTTATGATTTGTGCTTTTTTGTGTGTGTAAAAAATATGTTCTAACCTGGAGTTATTAAGGAATTTTTCTACATCATCTTCTGAAAGTTTTATAGTTTCACTGTGCATATTTATTTCTGCAATCAACCAGGAATTGCTTTTTGTGTATGATGTGTGTAGCAGACTGATTTCTTTTCTTTTTAATATGTATACCTAATAATCCCAGCATCATTCATTAAAAATACAGTATTTTTACTTTAACTACTCTCTATCACTACCTTGGTCATAAATCTAGCATCCATAAATGCGTTGATTTTTTGAGTTCTTTATTCTATTCCGTTGATTTATTAGTTTATTCTTATGCCAAAATTACCCTCTCCTCGTGCGTTTGTTTTTACAGTAAGTCTTTATGCACGGAGATGTTGGAGCGATTCCTTCTATGTTCTTCTTTCAGAATGTTTTGACTAGTGTTGGTCCTTTGCTTTTCCTACACTTTGGAATTAGCTTGCCTATTTTCACCAAAGAAAAGCCTGTTGGAATGTAGATCTATCCCATTTACTCTATAGATCCATTTTAGAAGAGTAACCTCATTAAAATATCCAGTCTTCCAATCCATGCACATGATACATCTCTCCATTTCTTTACGTCTTCTTTCATATCTCCCATTAATTTTACACTTTTTCCTTTAGTGAACTAACACATCCATTCGATTATGCAGAATTACTTGACATTTTTTATGCTACTGTAGAGGTATTTGAAAACATGTCATCTGCTGTTTGCTGCATTTATTATCTGTCTTTCTACATCTGCTATGAGAGAGCAAATCAAACAGAATTTGGAAAATATAGAAAGATATACAGCAAAAATAAAAACAGTGCCAGTTCTGCTCTTTATTACCTAGAATGCGTTTTTTTTTTTTTTTTTTTGTCTTTTTTTTTCGTGACCACCAGCCATTCCTATATAGGATCCGAACCCGCGGCGGGAGCGTCACTGTGCTCCCAGTGCCGCACTCTCCCGAGTGCGCCACGGGCTCGGCCCCTAGAATGCACATTTTAATTCTATGATGACATGTTAAGTTTCTTCGGAGTCTTTGTTTATGTTATCCACTACCCTGCCCCTCCCTCTCTTTGGTTTTCCATCCCTTCCTGTTAGACAGGAATTTGCTGTGTTGCAACTTCAGAATAAAACTATTAGTCAGGAAAATGATGCAAACCATTTTGGTAGCAATACGTGCTACAGATTGTAGATTGTCATAGGTCACCTATGATCATCCTGTGACACAAGCACATAATGGAGATAGCAGAGGGCTCATCTGGGTGTGGCAGAGCCACGTTAGGTGGCTATGAGTGGGGAACTTCATTAGTCTGTTTCTGCTGCTTATAACAAAATACCTGGAACTGGATGATTTATAAAGAAAATGAAACTTATTGCTCATAGTTTTGAAGGATGGGAAGCCCAAAGTCCAAGGAACACATCTGGTGAGAGCCTTGGTGGTGATGATAGTGACGGCAGAGTATCACATTGTGAAAATGATGGAGCAGAGAGAGCCAGAGGCCCTTCGTGCTTTCCTTTTAAAGCCCTCAGAACCATGCGCCTGACCACCCTTATTAATCCATACATTAGTAATCCATTAATTCACTACAGCATGGTCCTAATCACCTCTTCAAGGCCTCACCTTTCACTTATCACAATAGGATTTCCCACCCTCAACAGGTACAGTGGGGATTTAAGCTTCAATGAGGTTGAGAGATGGGGGAAGCATCCATTCTACAGCAGGAACTGAGCTCAAAGTTATGCCCATCAACTTGACCTCAATGGGAATTTGACTCATGCCCAAAGGGGCAGATGTACATAGGATCTCACACACACCTGCCGACAGTAAATAAATCCTTAAGGATTTCTTATTTATTAAGGAAAAACAAATAGAAAAAAGCCAATCTAGGATCAAAGTACTGAGTTAACATTCCCTGAGTGTATGCTAAGTGCTTTACATGTCCTAGCTCATTTAATCTCAACAATCCTAGAAATTAGCCATGATTATTATCTTAATTTGCAGCTGAGAAAACCAGGGCACAGAGATTTTTTAAGTAGTGGGGCCAAGATCATACTGCACAGAACTGACAGAGCTGGGATTCAAACCAGGCAGTTGTGTTCTAATGCAAACTCTGAACGTTTATGCTGTCATGCCATTCTGCCCAAAGCAAAATAAGTTGCAGAAAAAAAGAAAGAGAACATCAACCCAAAGGAAATGCTTCTAAGAGAGATGTACAGGGACCAGAAAGCAGGAGGACAAGCCCCCAGGAAGCAGAAACAGAATTGCAAAGCAAGAGAACAGGATGGGATGGGAAAAGAGAGGGTTGGGGAAGGGATAAGATTAGTAGAGATTTCAAAGAAATGAAAAATGTCATTATAGAATTAAAATATGCATTTAATTCTTTATTGCAGGACTGGAAGTTTGTATTTTTACTTTGTAACTTTTTATATTTTCCAAATTTTCTATAACATATATATATTACTATTGTACTATGAAAACATTAAAATGTTAAACACTTTCCATACCCTTTTACCCAGTAATTCTACTTCTCTGACTATATTTCAAAGGAATAATTCAGAGATTTATTTATATGGAGATAAGGCAATTTATTGCCAAAAATGAAAACTGGAAAAATTCTAAATACCCAAAAACAGAGGAATGTTTAAATATATTATGATCTACTTATATGACAAAATATATATTTACATCAAAGCATACGCTTCCAAAGAATACTTATTAGTACAGGAAGTTATCACCATAATGTTAAATAAAATAGCAAGATGACATGGTGTATTTTTTGTGTGATTATAGCATGTTATAGTATATGTCTAGACATGTTAATAAAAGCCTACCCTAGCATTTACGTTTTCTTCTTTCTACTTTTTTGCACATGCAGTAAATATGTTTTTTAAAATCACTTAAAGAGGATAATGAATGATTTGTTAGATCAGAAAGATCTTGATTATGTCTTTTATTTGTGTTAACGCTGTTTCAAAAGTCAAAGTCATTGCTGCAATAATACATAGGTTTAAAAAGATTTTCCTTTTTCTTTCTCATGCTCTGAAGATTTTTATCTACATCTGGATCCAAAGAATTATTTCTAAATCATTTTTTTTGCTATTTCTTCTTGAAACAATAGGGTGTTGCCTCCACTATTTTTTTTTCTGTTCGTGTGATGGCTGTTTTCATCCACGCTGTTGAGGTTGTACCTGTTCCTTTACCTCCAGCCCCTCCCCTGCCAATCCAAAGCCACCTTCATCAGTTTGCTAAGTCCCCCCCTGAAGCCATTTCTGCTCATCTTCCTGAGGGGCTCTTGGTTGTTTACAGAAGCAACACTCTGGTAACTTCACCCCATTTTGGGATCCAGCTATAACTCCCTGAGCATTCTGCTTTGTTTTCCAAAGGCACAACCTTCCATGAGAAACAAAGATGAATATTCCACCTCTATTCCCTGATCATTGTTTCCCACCCAGAATTTCCAATCACTGCAGATACGGTCCAGCTGCCGCCCCAGCCGCTGCTACTCTCTGCTTTCCCTCCTCCTCTCCCTCTCTCTCTGCAATCACTTCTTTCCATCTGAATAACTGTGTAGTGTAGCCTGAAGTGAACTAACTTCCCTTCTTCCTTCGTATATTTATTAAGCATTTAAGTTATTTGAGGAATTGAGTCACAGACTCTGGGGAAATTAAAGACGAATAGGTCTGTTCGTGAAGTCGTGGAGCTTGAGTTAGTCACTGAGTATGTAGGCAGGCAGACAGATAGGCAAACACAGTTATATTTGTGTAAGTGCTATGTGAAGGGATATAGGCGGACAAACATTTCACTCTCCTTGGGAAGAGTAGAGGGGACTTCACAGAACAGCTAGTATTTAACGTAAGTCTCAAGGAAGTTCACCATGGGGACAAGACATGGAGGGCAGGGCCCACCAGGCAGAGGGAACATTCAGTGCAAAGAGGTAGAAAAAAATAAAAGACTGTGGTCCATTTATAGAAGCACAGACAGGGCTCTCCCATCTTGGTCCAACTTGGGTTTGAAGCAGGAAGAAGTGTGTAACAGTCCTCTCCTCTGGCCCCCATTCCGGTTCCAGTGATGAAGCTTCCTGCCCAAGCTCATTCTCTGCTCAGCTAATCCCAGACTCGAGCTATTCCCGGCTACCATACCCTTGCATAGTGACCATGAGGACCTTGTTCCCCAAGTCATGGCCCTTTTCACGTCATGCTCCCCTCTACTCATGGGCTTAGTGGCCCTTTTATCAACTTATTGCTTTGAATAGTTCAAGCTCAAGAAATTGAGTGATTCCTTAATTCTTATTCCACAATCTAGGCCTCAGTAATGTCTGTGCAAACACAGGTTTCCTACTTGGTTCTTGCTAGTTGCCTTTAGCAGAAATTAAGCACCTTCCCTGGATGCAGACTAGTGATGAGGGCTTACAATATTTTACCCACAGACAGGATATTCAGTAGGCACTTCCAGACCCTAATGACTGCCTGTCTGAAGATTGCCATATTCTGTCACACATGATGTTGTGACCACCTAGCAGAACCTCCGAGGGAACCCAATTCACTGTATCTAACTGGAATTTAGGATTGAGGTTAATCCTCTGCTCCTGTGTTGCTTCTGTCTCCCAAACTTGCTATGCATATGTGCTGATGCCTCAACAATGAGGACAGTCAATTCTCACCTACTCATTTCCTTTGTGCGCTCTTATTGATGTTTTTTCTATACCCTTATAAACCTCTGGGCTCCTTCCCTAGTCAATATCAAGTTATTAGTCTATACATTTAGAACTCTAATTTTTTTTGAAGATTAAAACTGTGTATGCCCATTATCAGTTCTCAGCAATTTTCTACAGTATTGAGACTCAGCAAATTAAAATCATGTGTAAATGTCACACATGTGAGGGGCAGATCTGCCCCAGAACATATCCCTTGACCTTCAACCATTGTCACAGCGTGCTGAGTGATCCGTAACGATCTGGCCAATTGTTTTTTTATCGGAGCATTCCTTACACATACCTTAAATCTTTCCCAGGTTAGGTTATGTAAATAAGAATGTTAATGAAAGCCAAAAAAGGATCTTTATAGATATCTTATGGGGCAAAAAATACTAGTCTTGTATGGCTTTTTCACCTAGAAACATGATAAGTGGTCATTACCAGACACTTTACCTTAAATCCAAGGCATGATCTCAACTGCTCTTCCTTTCAATACCAAAGAATGTCCATCTCTACCATGTTAGCCCATCAAAATTTTACCCTGTCTCTATTTTAGCTCTATTGTGAATAACACCTTTTCAAATATTGGCTTTTTCTTTGGATAATCAAACAATTCACTATAGTTCATATGAAGCCTGCATGCTATTTAAAACAATCAAACAAAAGAAAAATGATATTTACATCAAATTTTTCTGAGAGTTATTATTCCAGACACTCTGCTATTGTTTAGGTCTCAGATAACTCCAAGATCCTCTCTCTGCTCCCAGGGAACATAGAATGTGTGGTTCAGAAGGGGAGAATTCTTTAAAAATAACCTTTAGGAAAGAACACTTGAAAAATAAGTAATTAAAATGTTTATTCTTCTTTCTTCTGATGATACATTATTTGATTCTATTGTATTATTTACCTATTAGCATTAATTGATGAAAACTACTCCAAAAAACTTCCACCACATGCATTAATTAAATTTTTGTTAGTGCAATTTTATTTTTATTTCCAAAAGTACTTATTTAAGAAGTTTAAGACAGATTAAAGTTTTGTTTCTCTACTACGAAAAATTGCATTTTGGTTTTTAAAAATTGTATGAAAATCCTTTGTTTCCTGTATTAAACTATAAGGAAAAGGAAAATAAAGAAAATGCCTTCTTTGAAGTAGAAGTGGCATTCTATGTGTGTCGTTTCTGATGATGACCTGTATTACAATTAGCAAAAACTGTTTGCTAATCCTAAGAATATCTGCCTTTCTAAAGTTTTTTTTTTTTTTTTTAGTTCATAATATTTTTGTAGCTCATACTGAAGAAAAAAATAACTGAAATAAGCCACTAACTCTGGTTTATAGTAGTAACTGCACCTTCAAAAAGTATCATTAATGCCATTAAACATGAGTTTGCTGGCACCTCAGTCATTTTCTGTGACACCCCAGGTCATTAATGACCAAATCAGTCATCCATTGCTTGTTTTGGCCTTTTCCAAAATAGTTTTGAATTAATTATCTTTAAAGAAGTGCTATTTTAAAAACAATGGGGAAATAAAAACATAAATACACATTTTAATGACAAAAGTTCAGAAAATCATAAAAAATAAAAAGTATTTTCCAATTTTTCCCACTTGTCTTTTCACTCAAGCAATCTATAGGTCTTAAGCCCAAATTATGTGCCTAATAATACTAAACACCAAAATAGAATTTAAAGAGTTTCACATATAGGATATGAACAGAGTACCATTAAAATGTTTCGCTTCAAATGACTCATTTCAATATTTTTTTTACTTATACATTACCATATAATTCCTCCCAACTTACTAATTTCCATTTTAGAATGAATCTGACTCACTTTCTTTCCCACCCAGTTTCTTCGAGTTCAGCATTGCAAAGTAGCAGGACATACACCCCCCAGTTTCTACAGACACAGTTTTTGATGAGTAATATTGCAGACAAGCTTTCTGTACTCAGATTTCCTGTGGCGTTCATCCTTTCCAGATGAGACATTAGGTAAAATCTTCCAATTCCAAAACTTAGGAGATATTGTGGTAATTTCTTGAGGAAATTTTTTCCTACCATTTCAGGGAGACTGTCAGGAGTAAAAGCATAGTTTTCTTACTGGAATAGTTCAGGGTCTCCTGCTCCTTGGGAGCAGGTGATGCGCTGTCTGGGACGAGGATATTGTCTCTAGATATTTTATTCTGTTTATGGACTGCTCATTTCAGGTCAATTTACAGGTACCCATAGACAAAATACAACCTCCTTTCTTTTTCTTTTTCTCATTTCCTATCTTGAAAGTTTCTTAAAAAGTCTCATGACAAATGATGTTATTACACCTGTGGCTCATTTTTCCTTTATGAAAGGCTTTGTTTCTCTGAAAAGTACAACTCTTTCTCACATGCAGCCACACATCACCTTTTACACGGAAACACTTCACCTGTTGGAGCCTGAAAACAGTCTCACCTCTTGTGCCCTGGGCACCCCTAGTTTCCTCTACCTATCATACATGGATGTCTGAAGATTAAATGTGGTAATGAACACAAAACGTGTAACACGGCCCTAGAAACAATAAACATCAGTGAGTTAGCAGTAACAAGTAGTAAAATAAAAAGGGCTTTTCTTGAAAGCAAATACATTCTCAATGAGAATACACCATTCTCAGTGAGAGTGATTACACATCCAGAGACAAAGGACAATAGAAAAAAAAGAGAAGAATGACTAACTTATATTTATGGCATACTTAATTTGTTGATTTCAAAATTTGTGCTTAGTAAATTATATGTATCATGGTAATTTCTTTCTAATTATCCCGCAGTCAACTTGGAACTGTCAGTGATATGCTAAAATGGAGAAGGTTGTTTTAGCTCAAATTGCAACTCTGAGGAGTGTTTTTAATTTTTTTTTCAGGTATTGCAGTCAAAATATTGTTTATTCATTCAAAAGTCTGTTTGCATACTGTGTTCCATAAATGTAAACAATTTACAACTATCTCTTATTTTATGCAGAGGAAATGTTTGTGTGAAATGAGTGTTTGTTTCAAATAAATTCTGGTGGACTGGCTGGTTAGCTCAGTTGGTTAGAAAGTGATGCTAACACCAAGGTCCAGGGTTTGGATCGCTGTACTGGCCAGCCACCAAAAAATAAAATAAACAAATAAGTAAATAAAAATAATAAATTCTGCTAATGACCAGTAACAAATGTTTAGAGTAGGGTAGGATTAGGTATGGCTAATTTAGTTAAACTTAACACTCATTAAGGAGGAAATAATGGTATCTGGTACAATATATTGATGATTCAGCAACAGATAAATTGTTAGTACTCATTGGTACATACTGGCACATTTCATAGAATAAAAATTTATGCTTATTTTAGAAATTCTTTGCCAAATGTTGAGTAACCTGAAATCTTTCATTAAAGACTGGAAACAGTTAATTCTGACAAAAACACTTAATTCTAACAAAAACAAACCCCCCCCCAAACAACCAGTTGATTACTTGGAACAGACAGCTGATATAGGAGAAAGGACAAGATATAGCATTTGGGGGGAATAAACCTACCAAACTCTATGTGTATCTTAATGCATTAAATTTTATATTTCTTTGGCATTTTATACAACAGAATTAATCTAATGAATAGAGTCCTAGTACAAATTAGCTTAAGCAAAGCAGAATTTATTGGTTCAAGTACTGAAAAGTCCAGAAGGAGTAAGCAGCAAGACAGAAGATGGATCATGGGCACAAAATGACCCAGAAGCTCAAATGATGTCAAAAAGTCAGTCTCTCTCTTTCTCTCTCTCTCTCTCTCTCTCTCTGTCTCTGTCTCTCTCTCTGTCTCTGTCTCTCTCTCTCTCTCCCCCACCCATCTTTTTGCTCTGATTGTAGGCTTACATTCTTAAATGGGCTTTCCTCATGTTGAAACAATTGGACACCAACAGTGCTAGACTCAAATTTTCCTTGAGGTATATGATCCCAGACAGCCCCCTCCCTATGGCTCTAGTAAAAGTCCTTGGAAAAGTGATTGGCCCACCTTGATCACATGCCCACCCTTCAAACAATTAGTGTATCTAAAAAAGGCAGGCTACTTCACACGCTTGGCTCTAGGGTGTCTGGGGACTCAAAACCATGGGATAAGAAGGCAACTTTGGGTCGAATGGGGCTATTTCCAAACTGAAAAAACAATTGGGGTAGACTAAAAGAGCAATTTTTTTTTTTACATTACCTTGTATTAAATGTATCGAAAGCTACATTAGTCTATCCTGCCTTTGGTTAAAAACCAAATTTGGATTAAAATGAATGAAATTGCATTGAGACAGTCATTTGCCTTCCTTACACATTCTTTGGACATTTTCCTACAACTTAGTTAGCCCTATGTAGCACTGCATTAGAGACATTCTTTAGGTATATATTTCTAGGGTGGTCCTAGTTTGTCTAGAACAGTTCTGGTTTATGCCTGGTATCTCAGCACACTTATCAATAGCACCTCCATTCTTAAAGTATCCAGATTTGAATAGCAAGTCAGTCACTCTAAATTCTGGCAATCTGCCTGTGAAACTGATTCCCTACGGTTGTGATGTCTTGGCTATCGGCATTATCAGGAATGCCGTATTCTGGATAAGTGAATTTGCTGGGTAACTTGACGGCAATGTTTTAAGGCTAAGCACTTACAGTACTTCAATGGCTTTTCATGATGGTCCTTCAGAAATGATTGTATATTTCCCTGCCTCTTGAAGAGGGCACTCTTGCATAATTCAGTCTTTTTTGCTGTGCTCTACATACCATGCAGATGAGGCAGGCACAGAGCTGAGTGGGTGTTCGTCCCACAATTGGCCCCAGAGCTTGCTTTCTTTTAAAAAGTATCTAAGACGAGTTTTCTTCTCATTTTCTCCTTTTGTCTAAGGTGATGAACAAATGTTATTCAGTGACTTTCTATCTGCGATAATATAACCAAACCAGACTGATACGAAATAACTTACACAGTTAAAGGGAGAAGCACAGCCTTCTCCCAAGTGGCAATTTTGACTTTTGGAAAAAATTAAACTTAATATCATTCAAAACAATAAATACATCAGTATATAGGGCAACTTGGGGAACATTTTGTCAACCTATTAGTACACCCTTCCTTCTACCTCAACTATGCTGTGATTATTTAATGGGAATGAAGGAGCAATCTCACTACAGATATCAATCAATTATGTACAGGTTTTTATGAAGAAATTGATCCCATAGGCTAAAAACATTATTCATAATTAATAGAACATTAAATAAATTTCTGTTAATTATGAAAATAGGCACCAATTTTTCAAAATTTTTTCTGTTTTATTTAATTTGTAATCTACTTTATTGGAGTATACACAATAAAATGCACTCATTTTAAGCATACAGTTCAGTGAATTTGACAAATGCATATACCGTGTAACCACAGCCTCAATCAGACATACAGGGGCCACAGGGCTTTCTTTGTGATTAATTCTCTCTCTCCTTCTGGCCCCAGACAACCACTGATCTGTGGCCTGTTTGCCTGTTCTAGAATTTCACATGAATGAAATCGTTTAGTGTCAACTCTTTCAAGTCTGCCTCTTTCGTTCATGATGTTTTGGAGATTTATCCATGTTCTTATGTGTATCCGTAGTGTGCCTTCCCCCTCCTTTTTTTGGCTGGGTAGTATCCCATTGTATGGATATGCTATTATTCGCTTATATTTACCTGTTGATTTGGATTGAACATTGGAGTTCTTTGTAATTTGAGGATATTTTTAATGAAGCAAGTCACTATGTGGATGTATGTCTTCACTTCTCCTGGGTAAATGCCTGAAACTAGAATTGACAGAACATGTGCTCATTGCGTGTGTCACTTTATAAGGAATTGCAAACTGTTTTCCAAAGTGTAGCATTTTACTTTCCAAACAGTGATGTATAAAGTTGCATTTGCTTCTCATTCTTACCACACTTGCTGCTGTAGATACTTTTAATTTTAGGCATTCCTGGATGCATAGTAGGATACCATGTGGTTTTAATAAACATCATCCTGCTAATGATGTCGAGCACATTTTCATGTGCCTTTCCTTAATATTTTACTTTTAAATTCCTCATAGTGGGTTTCCTAATTGAATATAGCAATAATTTCAGAGTTCTGAAATTATTTTATGATAAAGACATAAAAATCAACAAAGCATCCAGAAAATAATTTCTTGCCCAATGATTAATTAATAAGCTCATTTATTTCCATTCATTTATTCATTAATTATGTGATTTTTGAATATCTTCTTTGTGGGCCTGTGCACATGCGAGGGGTACAGAGTGAATACAGCCTGAAGCACTTTCTTACAGAGCTCACTAATTTTCTGTAAGCTGTAGATAAGCGAATGACACTTTTGAACTGCTCAGGATCATAAAATTTAATAGTTGCCAAACATGGATTTCATGGAACCTCGGAGCTTGTGCACAAAAGTGAGTACTTTAGCCAGAGGAATGACATAATCAAATAAATAATTTTAGAAAACTACTCTTATTCTGTTTAAAACCAGAGTATTTGAATCACCAGTGTGACAAAGAGTAGACTTTGCAAGCTTAATTAAATTCAACCAGCTTCAGCAGCATTATGAGATTATTAGAAATAAGTTGTCAGAAAAAGCCACAAAATATGGACTAATGTTGTGGTTCACTTCAAGCAACTCAAACCACAGTGTTTGTGAACTACATTTGCTCTGACCAAACCTTTAGGCTTTTCAGTTAGCATGGAGTAGAGATGGGCTGACCTCTGATTTTTAAAAAATTAAGAATTAGTCATAAAACACACCATCTAGGTGTTGCAATTTTCTCATGGGCTCTCTTCAACAGAATCCAGCACATTTAGTTTCCAGAATCTACGATATATTTAACTAGTGACCTTTCTCAGTGAGTTTTAATGACACATTGCAAAGATAAGCTAATATTCTGTCAATCCATCAATATTTTCCTACATTCAACCTTTTGAATATATGTGGATATTTCTACATTCATTTTCAAGGATAACACAACTTTTGGATTCAGGCACCCATTTGCCTTTCACTAGGAAATAGGGGGGAGCTTTCAGTCTGAGAATCCAGGTGAGGATGCAGGAGATGAAACCAGGAGGGATTAGAAATAACTAAAGAGTAAAATTAGTTATATGGGGTGTGCTCCCAGCTATAAGATTTGAAGCAAAATTAGACATGTCGTCTAGAAGTGCCAGGGAGTTTCAGCAGGAGTGACACAATGACCAAACCAAAAGGCCAGTGGGGCACCTGGAGGGCCAGGAGTGGTCAGCTCACTGGGATGCATGGACTCTGCACAATATGAGGCTGGGCTCTGGCTGCCGGGGGCAGCTGTCAAGCACCAGCTGTGAGCTGTGGTGCATGGCAAGTTACCAAGTACCTATGAAATTGGCCTATATCAAGAGAGGGTTCTGCTTTTGGAATAAACGAGGTACAGGTGTGAGACAAGGGGAAATACTGCAGACACAGTTACTGAAGCTAAAGTATAATAAGGTAAGGTCACATGAAGAAGGCAAGAACCCAGGAATCAATTATAGTGTCAGGATGTAACTGAGACGTCACTTGGGCTCTGCCCGGGCTCCTTCTGTTTGACTAAGCACTGGACTGATCCCAGAAGCTGGATTGGTATGGATGTTTTTGATGAGACAAGCTGCAAGAGATGAGGCAGAGAGGACGGATACCTGCTAACACCCCCTGGGGTCTATTTTGAGGCTTGTACTCACAGTCCTACAAGCAAGAATATTCTCCTGAACGAAGCTCAGCGCTGCTGTCTTGGGTAGTGAGAGTGAAAAGTGAAGTACTCAGCTCTCTCCACACAGTCATGCCCCAGCAACTACTGCAGCAAGAAGGGCTTGGCTTGCCCTTTCCATTAGTGCCCTTTTGATCGCCTTTCCAGGCTGCAGAACCTGCCATGTGTGTTAAGTCTTTAGAGAAACACAGCGCTAGCCTTAGAAGCGACTGCCACCTTTAATGGCTATTTGCCTCCCCAGAGAGGAGAGCTGTTCTATCTTTGCTCTTCTGATAATGCCTCTCTTCTTCCCACTGTCAGATGCTTACCTGCTGTGATGCTCTTCTAATGCCCATTGCCACGTGGTCTCAGAAAAGAGAAGAAATGAGCAAAGCATTGTATTCTCCTCTCCTTATTTCTCCCAACACCACAGCTTTCACCCTCAAACAAACCTTACATTTCATAACAGTTATTCAGTAAGAACACTCCATTCATCTGATTAGCAAACCAGCTGGTTACAGCTGCAGTCACTGGCTATTCAGGTGCTGCTCCTCTCCTCTTGATAGCACTTACAATATGCTTCTGTGATGCTTGAACTTGCCCAGAATCTGACTTTATGTCTACAAATAATTGTCTGCCAACACAATGGGTATTTAGTAGAAACGTGCGGACTAGAAAAGTTCGAGAGACAGCCTGGCTAGAAAACAAAATCAATCTTCCTTCCTTCTTTTCTTCCATCTTTCTATCTATCTATCCATCCATTCAGTGTTTAAATAGGTACATACCCATCATATTTTCAATATAATCAAGTGTTACTAATTCAGTAACTATTTATTTAGTATGTACCATTGTCTGGAACCATTCTAGGTGCTAAGATACAGAAAAAAAAATGATATGTCTCTGGAAATGATTCATCAGATTCCATCTCCAATTCAGACTTCCTTCTTAGGAACTAGACGTGAGTGTCCAGCTGGATCTGAATGGCCCTGCAACAACAGCTCGGATCCAGCAGGTTCACAACTGCACTCAGCATGTTTGCCTTCCAGCAAAATTATAATGTAATAAACAAGTTATGTATAAATTATCTGGATCAAAAGTCTTCAGTGGCTGTACATAACTGAATATAGCCCATGTTCCCTCTGCCTAATGTTCATGGTATTCTACAACGAATCTCCAGCCATATTGTCTGTTATTCTTTTCTACTACTAATTGCATACATTCCTTGCTATTACTGTCACTTAATCCATGCCTTCTGATCTAAGCTTTACTTATATCTATGCCTTCTGATCTAAGCTTTACTTATATCTGTGCCTTCTGATCTAAGCTTTACTTATATCTATGCCTTCTGATCTAAGCTTTACTTATATCTGTGCCTTCTGATCTAAGCTTTACTTATATCTATGCCTTCTGATCTAAGCTTTACTTATATCTGTGCCTTCTGATCTAAGCTTTACTTATATCTATGCCTTCTGATATAAGCTTTACTTATAATATAAACTTAACTTATAATATAAGCTTTACTTATATTGTTCTTGTCGACCAGAATGGTGTGTTTGTATATATGTGTGCACATGTGCATGTGTGAAAGGGAGAGAGAAATTTAAATAGAGCAGGAAATCCTGCTCATCACCTGCTCAGTGAGTTTACACCCCAAGTATTAGTAAGTCTGAGATGGTGCTGTGGAGTGAATGTCCCCCCAAAATTCATTGAAGCTTGACCCCCATTGCACAGTGCTAGGAGGGTGACAAATCCAACTGTGATATTGATATTTGAAAGGTGAGGCCTTTAAGAGGTGATTAGATTGTGAGGACTGTGCCCTCTGAGTGGATCGATCCAGTCACGGAGTCACGGGCATGGTTCTGATGGCTTTACAGAGAGAGCGAGTGAAGAGGTTATCTCTTCATTCATGCCTTCTCTTGCCACCTGCTACCCGGCATCTTCATGGGACTCTGCACCAAGAAGAAGTCACTGCAGACTTCCCAGCCTCCAAAACTGTAAGAAGTAAATTCTATTTCTTTATAAATTGTTTAGTTTCAGGTATTCTGTTATAAGCAACAAAAACAGATGAATTACAGATGAAAATACCAAATCTACTTTTGCCTTAGTTTGTCATAGTTCCCTGTGTCTCTCATAGTGTAATTATATTGGTGTGAAGGGCCTTCAAAAGTTCATGGAAAGACTCATTTTAATTCTATTTGTCCACGAAGCTTTTGAAGTAACCTCATATAACGAGATTGAGTCTAGCATTAAAATGCATGTATTTTTTTATATAACATAACCCATAAACATAGCCCCCCACTTTATTTTGTGCTTGTTTGGAGAATCTGCTATCTGTTTCAATGATAGAGGAAAATCTGGCTGTGTTGGATTCACTATATCATTGTTAACTTGGCCTATGAGTATAATCATATATTCTGCATGGTATGGGTTAATCAGAAGATTTTCTAGTATTATTTTGAATATACACAACTATTGTCTTCCTCTTTGATCTTATAGCTCAATACCTGGTAATATATAACTTTGTGGTGCTGTGATTATTTAATGTCCCCTATGAGGCTGTAACCTCTCTGAGTACAGGATCTACAACAATAATCCCCCGACCACCTAGTATGGGCCTTATACAGGGTTGGGAATTGATGCACAGTGGTTGGATGTATTAATGACATTTTAATACTTAAAATGGTGACTGCTAAAGCACAGAAGGGTGCCCAAAAAGCACCTTGGGAATCTGGAATGGAAAACCAAGATATTTTTGTTCCTTCACATGGTTTCTGTTTTGAAGAAAACTTCTAAAGCTTTACTCTATTCAAAGCAGAATATGAATGCCTTTTTTAATAAACACAGGTAAGTCCATGTGCTAGGAGTTGGGTACAGAGGAATAAGAAAAGGCAGATGAATAGGCTTAAGGAAGGACCTTGACTGGAAAATCTTTGATCCGAACCCATCATCTGAAGATTAAATTATGCAAGGGGAAAAAATCACATCTGTTTTAGCATGAATTCAGAAAGTTTCCCTTGTGTGTCCTAGGAGACATTTGTCATTAACTATCAATTCAGTGATAAAATTATAAAATTATAACTTTATAATCAAACATCAATATTCTTATGCTAGTATTTTCAAAGCAGCTTGAAGTTTGTCGATTTTCTATAATACTAGATGATTAATGTCATTCTTTAGGAATCTAGTGAAAATTAATCTAAACCATATTGCATAATATCAGCTAGAATCCATAATGCAATCTTTTGTTTGCTAGTTATCTTTGTTGAATAACCTTGTAAGAATATTACCGTCATAAAAAGACCAGCTCAAAGATCCTGTGGCTTATCACAATTTGTAATTATTTAAGTTAAAATTGTTTCCTTGATTTCTTTCAAAGGTTTTATAAGGAGGTCAGAGCCATGAGGGCAGCAACCATAAGTGCCTTGTTCCCTACTGTATCCCCAACATCTAAGATAATTCTCTCCACAGAGCAGGGGTCTGATAGCAATTTGTTCAATTAATGGAGTAATTGACAAGAACTCCCCAAGTCACCTGTTTTTATTTCAACCAAGAAGTTTGCCTGAAGCTTCTGCCTCAAAGGACTTTGTCATCCTAAGGACCAGAAAGCCAGGAGACATTACTAGATGGCTTGACATGAAACAGGAAGAGCTGTGAAAATCAGCCAAAATTATGTATTAATTTGTTCAAAACTCTGTAACTCTGGCACAAATGTTAATTTTCCTAAATCTACGATAGTTTGTTTCCAATTATTTCTCATGCTTGAATGATATACCTTCTTGTACTCTAAAAGGCTGAGAGTATGTGAGAATGTTGAAGACTAACCATAGAGAAAAGATGCTGAGATGAGTAGAAGATTTAGCAATAATCCCAAGTCTGACATTTAAAGGGGAAAATTATCTTTAATTCCTTGGATAGTAAAAGCAACCAGTCACAAGGATTGGGAGAAAATTCTAGATTTTTTCCCCCTTGCGAAGCACAAATTTTATGATGGTAAACAGCGACATGACGTGTCAGATGGTGATCCTGATGGTTTGTGCATGTGTAGTGTGAGTGTGCAACAAATGGTAAATCATCATATGGAAAACAGCACATGCCAAAACCGAAAACAAACAAAAAAGGTCACAGTATAACATTTGCCATAGGGATGGGTCTTGGGAAGGAAAGAGTTTGCAGTTGGCTAATGTGTCATATCTCTCCTGGGGAGGTTCAAAAAAAGGAGAGAGAGAGAGAGAGAGAGAGAGGGGAAAAACAAGAAAGAAAAGAAAGAAAGAAAGAAATGGAACAGTGAGAATCCTTGTAAACATGCTAATCAGACCTCCTGATGGTACTTACTAGCAAAATGATGAGAATCTTTCTCTTTTCTGTGAAATCCTTTTTGCAGGATCTATCTAGTCTGTCTAGATTGTTTACAGCAAACAAATGAGGAATTTATGGGTTTGTGGGATATGGCCCATTAGAAAGTGTAGGACGGGTACATAGTAACCAGACTGTCAAAGGGAGTTGTTTCATAACCAAAGTAGCTTCCTTGTGGAAGTCATGCCTTGTGTGCATTACTTAGAGATCGTAAACGTTAAATCTTGACCAGGCTACATCCCAGTGTGGCACAGAAGGACACAGGGAACTGCACTAATGATCTTAGACTCTTCCTCTGCATTATTAGTATCTTCCTGTTATCTTCCTCTGCATTATTAGTAAAGTTTGATATTTGGTGAAATCTCTGATTTTTGTGAGTATGATTTGGCAATCTGACTCTTTGTGCTATCTCAGGTCTGGCAAGGTTCTGGGTGGCTTTGAATCCAATGTGGGTTTGAATTCTGGCTCTCTCACTAACCTTATATCCTTGTAACCTTACAAGAAAAACTGGTGAGGGGTTAAAACTTGAAAACCTAGTTATTTATTGTAATATATAGGTTGCATTTTAAATCACTAAGAGAAAATATAAAAAATCAGTCAACTTGTTTTTGAATAATTAACTAAAAATTTGGAAAAAATAAAATTAGAGTCAAACTTCACATGATGTGTAGAAGTACCCTGCCTTTGGTTTAAAGATCTAACAATACAATTTTAAAAGTATTAGAAGAAAATTACACATGATTTTTAAAAATAAATTTGTGATGAAGGACCTTTTAGTAGGATAAGGAACTCAAAATCCTGAAGGAAAAATGTAGAGTATTTAATGACAAAACCATTAAAACTTCTGTATGGTGAAGGATGATATACCAAAAGTTAAAAGAAAGTGATAGGCTGGGAGAGCATATCTACAACACATATAACAAGTGACAATATCCCTAATGTGTCATATCTCTCCTGGGGAGGTTCAAAAAAAGGAGAGAGAGAGAGGGGAAAAAAAGAAAGAAAAGAAAGAAAGAAAGAAATGGAACAGTAAGAATCCTTGTATATATATAAAGAGCTTCTCTAACCAGCTAGAAAAAGACATACCATAGAAACAAACAAACAAACAAACAAACAAACAAACAAAAAACAATGATACAAACAGAAGATTCCCACTCAAATAAACACAATTACAGCTTATAATCTCACTCATAACTAAGAAAATGCAAATTAAAACATCAGTTTTCCTCATCGGACTGACATTTTAAAAAAATGATTATATCCAGCATTGATAATACTTAGGGAAAAAGTCTCAAACTACTATTGGCAGAAGTGTGCGTTGGCATAATCTTTGGAAGCATGCTTCAAAATGCACGTGCCGAGCAGTACATGTCTAGTCATCTATCCTACACAAACAAGAGCACGAACATAGGAAAGTCTTCAAGGATGTATAATAGAGCATTATTTGAAGTAGTAAATATTTAGAAACAATAAAACTATTTATCCGAGGGGTGTCTACACCAATTATTGTACATGCATAAAAGAAGAAATAAATCTATATGTACTAGCCATGATAAAATATTATTTGGAGAGAGAGAGAGTGACAGAGAGAGGGAGAAGAGAAGAAAACATGTAAATGTGATGTTGAGAAGAAAAAGTATGTGGCACTAATCTGAGAGACTTTAATCTCAAGTATAATTTCTTTTCTGGTTCCTTTCTTGAATGTCAGTGATCACACGGAAACCGATCTAGAAATCCGATGAAGATTTATGTCTTTGGAGCACTAAAAACCCATGACCCAATGGAGTTGCCATAAAAGGCTAATGTCTAGAAAATTTCCTGCTGACAGCTATAACACTAACTTCTTAGAAAAAGTAGTCCCTCCTAGAAGCATCTTTTTAATTTTGAAAGAATGTTGGATTATTTAAAACGATATTTCTTCTTAAATGTTGCCCTTCAGGATTACTTTTTAAATCTGTGTTTGATGGTGATTAATTATTTCATTCACTTCTCAGGTTCTCTTCATTGTCCTCAGACCATGATTAACTTTGGCACTGTGACAAAACATTGGCCATCCCGATGTTCACTGCACAAGAGTATAGCTGCACAGTGACAAGTGACTTTCTGCGTGACTTTAGTCAAGATTTCTACACAATTGGGATCATTAATACATTGCTACTAATTGGTTACCACACTGCTATTAATTCATGCAAATACCAAATAGTAACCCTGCAAGTCTTGCTATATCACTCCCTTGGTGAAAATATTGTCAGTATGAAAAAATAAAGCTATGATATATTCAGAAAATGAGTTTCTTTGCATGTCAGAGACTGCCAGAAAAATTCCTTATGTTTAGACAGGTTTACCTTGTATTAAGCTCGATGTTTTAGTACTATCAGTAAGCACACCTGTATCTGAAAATTGTATTTCAAAATAAAATTCTTGATCTAGATCATGTTTGCTAACATATTTCGAAATGGGTTTTGCTTTTGGGTGTCATTTCCATGAAGTTAATATTGTCCCAAGTAATAACACAGTGCTAGAGGCTGTGTTTACTTAGCCGTCCTCAAAAGGGCTGGGAAGTCAGGAAAACACAAGTGCTACAGAGTGACGCTAGTTAGGAGACAAACACGTTTCCTTCCAGAGAATTAATCATCAGTTTACTCAAGTCCATTAAATCTACTCCCTCCCAAAACTTGATCTATAAAAGCAACCAGGACGCTTATCAGGACCAGCTACATAATTTGCAGGGTTTCATGCAAAATAAAAACGTGAGGCTCCTTGTTCAAAAATAGTTAGGAATTTCAAGATGGCAATAGCGAGGCACTGAGCCAATTGTGGGAGACTTGCAAGCACAGGAACCCGTTTGACTCTGCCAGTTGCATGCCTATGAAGCCGACCCCGATTTTAACCGTAATACTATTGTTTTCTGTTAACTCTGGTGAACCTTTTAAGAGCAAAACCAAAATACAATAAAAATACGTGAAATGCGACAAATCACCCAGGAATATGTCTTTTTGTATTTTGTTCTTCAAATCTGCCTCCTGTCTGACTCACCCACGGAGATAATAACTAGAAAGATCATCGCTCCAAGTCACTTAACAAAAGTCTCCCTGACAATTCTCATTACTCAGATGCATTTAAGCGGTCACCACCCAAACTCTCAAGGTTAATTTTTCTGCCTGAGGTCACAGCTCCTCAGTACTTCTCTTTTTAAAATTCCTTTCACTATATGTGTGGCATCTATTTAGAGTATTTAGAGTTCACAGTCTTCTATTTCATGTAAGGATTCTTAGGAACTCAGAAACAGATGGATCATTGTAATTGAAGTGAATTTATTACCTTTTATTGTCAGACTTTTTGCATGTGTGCCTAAACAGTCTTTTGATTTTATTTCAAATTTTTCATTATGAAAATGTCTTAGCGTGCAAAAAATAGAAAATATAGTCCACATGGATCTGTCACTAAGCCTCGACAAACTTATTTTGCCATTTTTATTCCCATCTGTTCTCCTTGACCCACCTCCATTTTTTTGGTTGGAGTACTTTCAATAAAATTTCAAATATCAAATCACGTACCCATAAATACTTCAGTATGCATTTTAAAAAATTCTTATGTAATACAATGCATTGTTGCTTCCACTACAATCAGTAAAAAATAATCCCTTATTATCATCTAATACCTAATCCATACTCAAATTTCCCCTGCTGTACAAAATATATATTTTTATAGTTTGTTTGCTTGAATCAGTATTCAAAAATGTTTTTCACATGGTATTTGGCTGTTACATGTCATTTGTTTCTTTTAAGCAGTAATAGCACCCCGCTTCTACCTTTTAATTTGCTTTTTAAAATTCTATTGACTTGTTAAAAAAGCATAAAAAAATTATCCGGTAAAGATTTTGATATTTTGCATTGAACTGACTGTGTCTCATGGCTTAGCTTGGTCCTCTGTCCCCACATTTCCTGTAAACTGGACTTAAGATCTAAAGATTTGTTTAGAGTTGATTATGTGTTTCTTCCAAAGCTTCAGAAGTGATAATCTGTACATTATATTATACAACATCAGAAGCAACATAAAATCTGAGCAACTTGCTTTGGTGATGCTAAGATGAACTGTGGGTTCAATGGTTCATACTGATCCCATCTCCATAAATTCCCCACCAAACTTTCACTAATGTTTTACCATTTGTTGGTGACCCAAACCAATGATTTCACTAGGGGTTGCAAAATGATACTTTCCTATTCCTGTCATTCCTCCTGTTTAGAAAATTTCACTCATCTCCCAAGGTCTTTGGGTTAGTCTGAAGTACAACTCGTGCTAGAAGGACAGAATACATGCTTACTCCTGCCCTTTAACTATCAGTTTTAAGATGACCAATTGCTGTCCTAGTAACTTCTAATAGAGTCCAGTTTCTCCAATTCCTTTTTCTCCTTTCCTGTTTTTATTTTTCCCTATTTGAGTATCATTATGGAGTCATGCAGATATATACAGACACACACATATATAGTTTGCCAATCTGTTGCAGCCACTACTCTTTTTGATGTTCAATTTGTCTCATTCCTTGCCTCTTTAAGCTGAGTTCTAGGTCTTTTTGAGGGGATATCACTAGCTTTTGTATTGTACTCACTTCAGTGGTATTCCTGGCTGCAGGGTTGGTCACCAGTGTTTCTAGACACTGGACACATATGCAAATACATGTGTTTAAAAAGTGAGAAAAAAATGAGTTCACACTGATATTATGCTACCCATCCTTTTAAATTTTTTCCTTATTTGCACTTATTTATTGTATTAGTCCATTTTGTGTCGCTGTAACAGAAATACTCAAAACTGGATGATTTATAAAGAAAATAAAATTTATTGCTTATGGTTTCTGAGGCTGGAAGTCCAAAGTCCATCCGGTGGTGGCAACAGTGACTCGGGGGTCTCACATTGCAAGATGGTGGAAGCAGAGAGAGCAGAGAAAGAAAGACGGACTCTCCCCTTCTTTCAAAGCCCACAGAACCATGCCCAAGATCACCATTTTAAACCCATTCACTACTGCATGGTCCTACAACCCAATCACCTCTTCAGGGCTCCACTTTTCAATTACCATAGTAGGATTTCCCAGTCAACAGTTACATTGGGGGCTAAGTTTCTAATACATAAAACTTGGGGGACACAATTCAAGCTTCAATGAGTTCTGGGGGGACATAATTCAATCCACTACATTTATCTACTTCATTACCGTTAGATCGTAGATTTTCCTCGAAGATCTGATTATTGCGCAGTAAGTCTGCTTATGTTTTGACTCCTAATTCATCCCTTCATTCAGACCAGATTTGTGCTCCTCTCTGTTACCCAACCTGCAGGTGGTCAAGTCCCTCAGTTCCATCAGAGAATGCCACAATCTTCGTCTCTTTTGCAAAATTCTGAACGAATGTTAAGGAGTGGCTTATTTAGCCCCTATTACTGAATGATTTCCAATGCTTTTCAACTTATTTTCTCTTTTAAAAAAAGTTTTTTCTGTGTTTCATTTATTTCAGTGTCATCAGTACATAGATGTGGTGATTAACTCATCAACATTTCCAGTTCTGATTACTCTCATAGTGCATTTACATAATTTGTTTGAATTGCATCCACCATAATCGAGTTGTCATGATTCAGTCCACATACACTTTTTAGTACAGGAGAATGCCTCCACAATTATTCAGGTATTAACAGTTGTTGCTTCAGAACCAAGATAAATTCTAACTGTCTGGGGCCTCAGAAAGAGAGTATTTCACACAAACGAATTCAGCTGCTTGGGAATTAGACACCGTTCCTAGTGACAGGTAGAGTCTCGGAATTAGTTTCAGTCTATTAGAAAAGCTACCCGAGAAAGCCTCTAAGGAACCTGGCCTTGTCTTCCTTGATTATGCCGGTCTCTTTCTCTGATGGGTAATCAGCTTTTAAATTTAGTTCAAAATAGAAATAAATTAAAGACTAGGTTCGAATCACCGATGAGTAAGATACTTCTACACACAATAGAATATGTTATCTAGAGAACATTCTGACCCTTCAAGATTGATATACAACAGAGTGGAAAATATGATCACCTTTATTCGATAAACATTACATTTATCTTAGCAGCTAAAAGAGAAATTGGTCCATGTGAATCAAGGCTGGACAGCAGGACAGGAGTATAGTGAATTCTGCTTTTATAAAAACAGGAGGGAAGTTTTCCTTTATCTGTTATCCTATGCTGTGCCCTCCAACTGTTTCCGTGACACAAAAACACTGCTAGAGCAAAACGTTATTCAAAATAATGTGGTATTTAAACTCTTTAGGAGGAAAATCCTGGCAGATATTTTGATCCCAAGAAATGTAACATTTATAAAGACATGGTTTATTATGCTATGATCACATCTGGAATTTGACTGCTATGAAAACTGACCTCAGTGACCAATTTAATTACAAAGCAGCCTGTCACAACTTTAAATATCTACTTTTCAAAACCCAGATGAACATTTAGAGCTCATCTTTTTTCATCCTCTCATTTTCCAGAACATCCTGATGAATTGTCTGCCTCATGCAATTATCGAAGGCCCCTTCCTGGACACACGCAGGAACTGACCCTATTGACCAGACTCCCAGCTGACTGAATGACAGTTCCATTCTCATGGAAAAAAGAAGAAAGGGACCAAACACTGCCTGTCATAATTAAGCTCAATCGTCTGTCATCCTGACTTCTAGTGGGAGTGCGTCATCTTAGTCTTTTCAGATCCTCTATAATCTGCAGGGAAAAAATGATTCAAGGAAAATACCTTAAAGATTATTCTTCAGGAAAAAAAAAAAAGTACTCCCAAACACGTTTTCTTTATGCAGAATGAATTACTATACATTCTGAAAATACCCCTCGTTATGTGAGTCAACAATGTGTTTCTTTCATTTGGTTAAAAAAGGAAGTCAGTTATATATGTAGGTCAGAGAAACCTATTCTGAAGAACACTTTCTGGTGTTTGTTAGACTCATTAAGTTAGAAATGTAAGTTCATATTTTCACACATGCTCCACAGTAGCCACTATGATCTTCATTATGCAGGAATAGCTCAGTAGGAACTGGGGACGATGTGTTGCTAATCAGAACAACCTGTGCGTAGATCCCAGATCCATTACTTCCAACTCCGGGGACTTGTGTGTGCACTTAACCTCTCGGGCCTTGATTTTCTCCTATAAGTTAAAGGGAATGACACCGTCCTAGCAGCCAAGTGCAAGGATTAAGTGAGGTAATTCAGGTGATCCCCAAGCACAGCAACTGTACAATGCAGACACTCAAGAGCAGGTACTTTTCTCAGCATGTTGGTAATAAAATAAAGGAAGAAAAACAAATTAGAAAAACATATAATTTCGATCTTTTCATTCCCATTTATATTAAAAAATCAACCTTTAGCAATTATACAGCACAAGACGTAAAGCTTAGGCTTGTATACATTCTGTCCATTTTTATTGTGACTCTTGGTGGTGGTGCTAAAGAACCATGATTGCCTCTCATGATTCAACCTCAAGTTATGACAATAACTTCCCAGGAATCTATGAAAACCTACGGTAGATACATAATCACATATTTATTTAACACTATGAAATCTATTTATATCGTGAGCATAACTGTCAAGGTCACAGATTCTACATAATTTTAAAGAAGAATTTCCTTTTATGTTTTACAAATATTGCTTTTTTCAGATTTGAAGGGCTAAAGTTAACTACCTAGTTCTTTCACCCAAATCTGAATAAACACTTAATATAATGTGAGTATTTTGAGATTTAGTTAAAACTCGTTGACTAGTAACCTATCAACTAATGAATACATTCGTTTTCATGTTATTCCATCATGTACTTAAAAGTACAGGAATTTTCAGAGAATTATTTTATAAGTGGACTTGAAAAGAAAAAAAAAAATAGGATCTAAGAGATCACAAGTCTTGCCCAAGGCCGCATAGTTAATAATGGCAGAACTATCTAGCTTTTGTCTTATTTTTTTTCTCTAATTTCAGATCCCTTTTATTTAGAAGCCCTGTACTTTATTTTGATCAAAAGTCACATAGCCTTAATTCAGGTTATTAAAAAACATTCTATCTAAAATATAATAGTATTTATTAAAATAATGAATATATCGCCATCTTGGAGAGACCTGGGCAAGCAGATATTGTCTGCCAACTTTCATCATTATTTCTCTATAAATGCTAGTGCTGTCATAGGTGTCCTTATATTTCCTCTTGCTGAAGCTGTCAATTCTTCAATCTCTGCATTTAATTTATATATTACTCATTCCACTGTTTCTTGGCCTTTATTAGTGTGTGAATGTAAATGAATTATTATAAGATTTAATTTCCATCATCCAGTCGAAGGTATACCTGTTCCCCAATGTTCATCGCAGCACTCTTTACAATAGCCAAGAGTTGGAACCAGCCCAAATGTCCATCATCAGATGAGTGGATACGGAAAATGTGGTACATCTACACAATGGAATACTACTCAGCTATAAAAACGAATGAAATACTGCCATTTGCAACAACATGGATGGACCTTGAGAGAATTATATTAAGTGAAACAAGTCAGGCACAGAAAGAGAAATACCACATGTTCTCACTTATTGGTGGGAGCTAAAAATTAATATATAAATTCACACACACACACACACACACACACACACACACACACACACACACAAAAAAAAAAAAAAAAAAACGGGGTGGGGGAGAAGATATAACAAGCACAATTATTTGAAGTTGATACGACAAGCAAACAGAAAAGACATTGTTGGGGGGGAGGGGGGGAGGGAGGAGGGAGGGAGGTTTTGGTGATGGGGAGCAATAATCAGCCACAATGTATATCGACAAAATAAAAATTAAAAAATAAATAAATAAATAAATAAAAACAGAATAAATAAATAAATAAATAAATTTACTCATAGATTCAAGAAACACTACTAAAACCAGACAGGATAAACAAAAAAAAAAAAAAAAAAAAAAAAAAGAAGATTTAAGTTCCATTGTTTTCTCTACAAGTTCAACTACAGAATGTTCTTGCACAGAAGTTTTGGTTCTTGCTGCACCAAAAAGAGGCTTCACAGTGGAAGGCAGTCCTTACTCTGTGCTGAGAAGTCTAGGCTGTACAACTTTGCAGATGGATCTATATGTCTGTTAAAGCATCAACTCCAACCACACTCGGGTTCATAGGGTTTGGGTTTTTCTGCACTGCAGCTGTTGTAACAGTTTGCCATGGGTGGTCAAAGATGTGCTCCAAAGTCCAGATTTTCATGGTGCCGTCCGTGGGGCACTAGGGGACAGTGAGGCAAAGAGGTCACCCCTGCCCTCGCCCTCAGTACCCCCTAGCTTTGGTCTTTACAACCTGGAATCTTCTAATAGTTTTAGTCTAATCTCATTGATACTTCCTTTTCCCCTTAATCACTTTAGATGATAGTATGTATTAGGAATTAGCAGACCTTCTCATGCTATCCTGCAACCATCAGGCCACGTGGCTTTGGGCAAGTCACCTACAAAGTATAGAAATTGCTAAAGAACTTCTTACATAACCTGATTTAAAAAAAAATTAAATGAAATTATTAACTTTGTATGATTATACACATAATAAATACTTATACAGAAAATTTAAGCAATAGAGAAAAATATAAAGAAAGCAAAAATAACCCATTGTTTCCCAACCAAGAGATCACTGCATATTTTGATTAATGTTATTTTGTATCTCTACACAGACACACCCATATATAATTATATATAAATGTGATACTCTTATTCATGCTATTTAATAGCTTGATCGTATCAACAATTTTTCCATTTAACAGAAATTACAAAAATTGTAATAGTTAAAACTTGGTGAGCTCTTTCTCTTAAGTAGTTAATGGCCAAAATAAATTTCACAGATCTGAATCACAGAGAAGATACTTGTGCAAGTGCACAAAGTCGGTATTTGGTGGGACTGGGGTAAAATAAGATTTCAATGCAAGCATTTTCAATTCAAGACACTCCTTTTTAATGGCTGCATTGTACCCATTAAATGAATGCCCAGGATTTATTTTAGACAAATAATGATGGATGACTTAAACAACTTCAAGATTTTTGATATTAGTTAAAGCTCCCTGATAAACATTAAATATATTTTGCATATTTGATCAAATAACTCCTTGAATGTATTTCCAAATAAAGAATTTCTGGGCTAAAAGGTACACATCTTCAATTTTGATATATATTGCCAGAGTGAATATTGCCATTATGTAGAATAGTCATTTCCCTACATCTTCAACAAGTGTTATTGATATTAAAATGAGCAGAGATTTACTTTATTAACACAAACTCTCTCCTTTGGCTTTGTAACTCAGTATTTAAAATATATACTTGCTGTGGGTTACAGGCCCAATTTTTAAAATTTGATAAATGCTTATAAGTGATCTTAAGAGTAGGTATGTGGGGAAAACAGGAATGTTTGCTTCATAAATCTTACAACATAATACCTGAAAAATCACCATCTTTGGAAAATAGTAGGGATCATCTCACACATTGCTGGTAAAAATAGTAATATTCTAGGTAGAAATGTCACAATATATGCCAAGAATTTTTATATGCTCATATTCTATGACTCAGTAGTTTCACTAGCAGGATTCAATCTTAGAAAAATGACAAGAGATGTGCCCTAAAAATATTTATCTTAATATTATCTATGAAAGTAAAAATGGGTGACTTAGATATGTAAAGTAAGACATTAATTATGGACTATGCTACATCCATTAGATGAGCTATTATTCAGCCATTAAAACTTTTGTAACCTCTGTAGACTAGTTTAGTCATGTGCAAAATGTTCTCAATATTTTAAACAAAAATGCAGTATAGATATTGCATAATTCTGATTAGTAAATACATATGTTATTTGCATAAAACACAAGAAAAATTTGTTCAACATATTTAGAGTGGTTATTAGATTATTAGATGTTTTTATTTTATTCTTTTGACGTTAATGGTTTTTTCACCCCTAAATGTTCTACAATCACTTTCATTTCTTTTATGCAAAAGCAAAGAAAAACCTACTTCAAAATTCACTTTTGTCCTATCATCGATACATATCTCAGAACCTAAAAGACCCCATTTAATCCTCACCTATTGTCAGTCCTATAAACCACTCTATAACCTTTTGTTTATTTTTTTGGCAGCTGGCAGTACAGAGAAAAATCTTTCTTGACTGTCACATACCTTGAATCATCAAGATTCCTTCATGCAGATCTGTAGAAAATATTTTTTTTCTTGCCCCTCCCTTTCTGTTTCAGTCTTTCAAGCACCTTTTCCTTTTGGGAATTACCATTCCCCTATTCCACATAATTATAGCGGAACTTTTAATCAGGTAAGCCTTTCTGCCATGCCACAGAATATCCCACCTCTCAGACCCAGTGATTAGTTCAGGGAGTGTCATATGACCCCAGGTGGGCCCATCTGAGCCCTTTGGATGTAGAGAAGTTTAGCTTCATGAGCTCTGAGTTCTAGGGAGGTCTGTGGGTGACAAACATGCACATGAATGACAAGTAGAGCTGAGAGGTGAAGGGACAGAAACATGTCTGATGGTGTCTTATGAATCCTCGAATCCATCTATGCCTGAAACTAGTGCCAGTCCAAAGACTTCTTAATTAGGTGGGCCCTAAAATGACCTTTTCTTAAAAGCAAGTTTGACCTGTAATTCTATCAGCAAGCTTACTAACAAACAAGACTTCCAACCAAAGGGTAGTGTATGCGAATTAGCTTTCAACTCCCACACTCAGCATTCTTCATCCATCTTATCTTAATGCACATGGTCAGAAAAAGAATAATTCTAACTCATGTTCAATAAGTTTATCACACAACCCTTTACCTTACAGTGACTTCGAACCTGTCATATATCTTCACTTAAAAAAAGCTCTAATGTTCAACTTAGCCCGTATCTTCATTAAACATCACTCAGTTCAAATCTCTGATACGTTTTTTCTTAGCTTGTTGTCAAGGTCATTTTCCTTTATATCTCCATCCTTCCCACACACCTCGATTCAATCTGCAAATTTGATGAGAATGTTCTTTTCTGTCATGCAAATCATTAGGTCCGATTGTTGCTCTTGAATGGAAAAGCTCTCAGCACGGTGTGTGCTATGCCAGTGATTGACATCTGCCACACTCCTTTGGGTGTTTCTCCATCCTGGGACACATTGGCAAGTCCAGGGTCACAGAGTGCAAGATAAGCTTTATCTTGAAGTGGGGCGGGTAGGTCAACACAGTAATTAATTGCTCTCAAGGAAATCTCCCTAAAGCCACTGTGGACCTTAAGTTGTCTCCAGACTGATTAGAAGGGAAATAACACTGTAATTAAACTGTCAATCACATAAGAAATAAATTTGTATAAAAATAAAATTTTGCAAGAAGACTTTCAAATATTTATGGAGTAGGGTTGATGAAACTTGGAATCTTGGCAAGATTTATGGTTCCTAATACAGAAAGAAACAAAGAAAGAAAAAAACCTGAAGAGATGCCAGTCTGATTTGACTGAGAGTAGAAAGAAAGGACTTAACAGGTCTTTAGAAAAATCACCAAAACTGAAAAGCAAGCAGGACATGATGAGAAGCAGGGAGATTCCTTGATGTGCTAACCAAGATGTAAAAAAGTATCTCAGAGGAACTGAGGGGGAATTTGTTTTTCTGCCACAGGCAAGAGGCTTCGCAGTGAATGACTGTGTATAGAGTCCATCTAGTTTCAGCTGGAAGTAAATAGGATAATTACAACCAAAAGCCAAAAGTGACCCTCTGTTGTGAAACATGCCAACACTTTCTCCTCACCTCAACTTCTATTCCTTTACATGCTCAGCTAGAACCTGGGGTTGAAGACAAGCTGAACTGGCAAAAACAAACAAACAAACAAACAAACAAACAAACAAACAAACAAACAAACAAACAAAAAAACCCAGAGATCAGTGGCCTTGAAGCCCAAAGCATCACTAACTGAAAGGAGGATATAAAATAGGGTGGGCTTGGAAAAATCTTTAAATTACGTTATGTAATTCTCACTGCGTATGGTAAAATCGCGCACACACAGCAATTGCGTCTGGTCTGCAAACAGTCTGTAGAACTGCGATTCCCCTGCCCTTAATAAAACGTGTGTATGTTACGGCACCATTTAAGACTGAAGGGGCAATCGCAGGAGAGATGGGAAAAAACAATTGGTTCCCTTGGTGACTGTCTTAGTCCGTTTTGTGTTGCTATAACAGAATACCTGAGACTGTGTAATTTATAAAGAAAACCAAATTTACCGCTTACAGTTTCTGAGGCTGGAAAGTCCAAAGTCCATCTGGTGGTGGTGACAGTGACCCAGGAGTCTCACATTGCAAGATGGTGGAAGCAGAGAGAGCACAGAGAGGAGAAAGACAGACTTTCCTCTTCTTTTCAAGCCCTCAGAACCATGCTCCTGACCACCATTTTTAATCCATTCACTACAGCACGGTCCTATAATCCAATCACCTCTTCAAGGCTCCACCTTCCAATTACCATGATAGGTTTTCCCACCCTCTTAACAGTCACAGTGGGGGCAAAGTTTCTAATACATAGAACTTGGGGGACACAATTCAAGCTTCGGGGAGTTTTGGGGGACATAAATCAATCCACTACAGTGACACTATCCTGTCTCTGTTCTTTCCTGTGGTAGATGCGAAAGTTTCCCAAAGGAAGAGGCATGAGATAACTAGGAACCCTGTTTGTGAGAAAGCAGAGGAGCTGGGAATGGGTTTTTGTGGTGTGATAGGGGTGGAAGGTAGAAAGGTGGCAGGCAGAGCAGGTTCTTATTTATCACAACCTGTAATATCTCATCCTCATCCCAGCAGAAGACAAGCAAGACCAGCTTGCCCGATGGTGTTCCAGCTGTGTGATTCATTCATTCCTTCAGCAACTGTTTACTGACTATGATATAAGAGGTGCAAGAAATAAAAAGTTGAGTTTTGCTGCTTGATTATTCTCTGTTTTCAATTCTAGCATCAGTTTAACAGTTGGTAAATTTGGTATCTTCCATGCATTAGAGCAGATTGGGGACCAGAGAGTTTTTCTAATAATTTCAAATTTCCTTCTGCTTTAAGCCCAAGTTTTGATTGTTGTCAGGACTAGAGGCTTGCAGGGACTTTGTTATTCTCTCCTAGACAGAGAGAAGCACATTAAGATAAGATACACACCTCATCAATGCTAATTACACATGTAAACTTGCACATTTAACTCTGTGGACTTCTATTCTGTATTCCCAGAGAATGGGGTGATTTTTTTTATTATAGTTTCCTTTGTATAAAACAATTTATATGGATTATGCCCTGTGAAAAATAAGTCCTTTAAATAATACATTATTCTTGTGTACACATCTATAGTTATAGATTTTAAAGATTCTTGTACTTTGAAACTACAAAACACATACATTCAAAATGGAAAGGATTTTAATAATTTCAGTTCAGTAGAAAAGACTGTGCAGAAGAAAACTCTTGAATTCACTCATTGCATATCATTGATTCCTTTACATTAAAGATGTCCTCTATGCATAAGAGTTCTAATTTGCCTAGTATTAAGATGTGAGCAAGAAAGCTTTTTGTTGTTGTTTTTTCTTTTTACCAAGTAACACTGACTTCATTATAGTTAGGCTTTGTGGAATATACTAAAAAGCATATGTACTTCACAGGGCCTGGTTTTCCAAAGCCTTGCAGTTTCAATTATTGACCTTGCGGAAGACTGGAAATTTTCCTCAGGCTATAAGTCTCTGGTTTAAGATGAAGATTTGTGGCACAGCAGGTTGCTGGCTCAAGGACAGACTAGTTACTGATTGTTATGTAAAGATACTGAAAAATTGCTATAAGAAGGAATGTTTGCTAAGATCAAGCTTGTGTTGATAAGACCCCTTAATTGTCTACTGGAATGTCATCTGGCTTGTTTCACTGAAAGTTACCAGCCTATACTGTTAAACTATAACCTATGTCTCTTCCTGTAACTTCCTGGTCTGGAAAATAAATGCAGAAAGAGAACCCCAATTCGGAGTTAATTTCTCAAGGAAGGGCTGCCTCTCACTGGAGGGTGCCTGGGAAGTTAACCTCTTCGGGGCTTCTCACTGCTCAAAAGATGGGCTTTGAGTAATCCTTTGCGTCTCCATCACCCAGGGGAAGTGGGGTGACAAATCCATGGGGGGCGAAGCAACACAAAGCAACAAAGCTTCTCTACTAGTTATAAAGAAATACTTTGGCTGATTGAAATTAAGACCTGAATGGAAGTCACTTTAAAGTTTCATGTTCAGATGTCTCGTAATTGGGGTAAAGCAACATACACTATGGAATTTAAAGAAAAGAATTCAATCTTCTACTAAAGATGTTTTTGATTGGGGTCCGTTGAAGGGTGACAGGGGCTAGTGGGTTGAAGTTTTCTCTTCTAACATATTCAAAATCACATCTGATCAATGTGTTGACCATGAAGTCCACATTTTAACATCAATATTCCTTGATATCATGCTACATAACTGAATTGGAGATGAAGACTGCCTTCCCTGAAATGGTAAAAATCTATCAGCTTCAGCTGGAAGCCAGTGATGAAAGTGACAGTGCCTGACCCTTTTGGAACTCTTTTATGTGTCACAACAACTTTGTAAGCATCATTAGGCTTCACTGGACTCAGTCACAGAGAGGCAGAGTGACGTGAGAAATCAATTTGCCTAAACTGCAATTTCGCTGTCGCAGGGAGATTAGAACCCGAACGCCCTGATTCTCAGTCCAGGATCTTCGAATATCAACACAATGCTCTTCGTTTTTCCTTTCAGAAGTGTTTTTATGTTAATACATAAAGGACACAATTTACCTAAAGACTTGAACTAGGTGTGCCCTTATTAAAGTAAGTTGTTATCGATCCTTTACTTTTCTGATTCTATGGTTAGGCAATGTTATAGACTGAATTGTGTCCCCGCCCCCACCAAAATTCACATGTTGGAGGCCTACCCCCTAATGTGACTATATGTGGAGATGGGATCTTTAAGGAGGTAATTAAGGTTAAATGAGGTTAATTAAGGGTGGGGTCCTAATCTGATCTGATCGGACTGGTGTCCTTATGAAAAGGGGAAGAGACACGAAAGAGCTCTCTCTGCACTTGTGCACTTGAGGACACAGCAAGAAGTCGGCTGTCTGCAAGTCAGGAAGCAAAGCCTTACCAGAAATCAAGCCTGAAGTCATCTTGATCTTGAAGTTCCAGCCTCTATAACTTTGAGAAAATTAATTTCTGCTTAAGCCATCCGATCTGTGGTATCTTGTTATAGGAGCCCCCGCAGACTAAAACAGATAGTAAGTTTCCTCAGGGTAGGAATGAACCTGTCTTGTCCTTTGACATCCTCAGCAGTCAGTTCAGTCTAGCATAACATGCAGGAGAGCTCCACATATTCATTAAAGAAATGAGTTGCCGGTATCTAAAGTAGGATAATGGTATTATTTCTGGAGGGTTAGGTTGTGTTTCTACATCAAAAAACAAATGGTTTATAGTCAAGTCAATTGAAACATTGATATTTAATAATTATGTTACGAAATCTGTTTATTGTATTAATTTAAAAAATTTTTTAGTTTATGAAAAAGGCATATGGCTGCTATCCCTTCTATTTTAGTTGAAATTGTTTGTCTACCTAGAAATGTCCCACACCCACTGAAGATCTTGCTACATCGTCTAGCCTCAGTGATATCAAACACTAATCATTAGTATTTCTGTGATAGTAATTGAGAATATTTAAGTTTACAACAGGTCTTGTGCTGAGCTCTTTACAAGCATCAGCATCGCATTTAATATGCGCAACTATCTTCTGAGTTAGGCACCAATGCTTTCTCTTTTACAAATAAGGAAAGTGAGAGTTGGAGAGATTAGAAATCTTGCCCAGGTAGCAAGAGGCAGAGTTGGGCCTTGAAGCCACAGCTGCCAGACTCCATGGTCCTAACCCACACTCTGCGCAGTAGCAGCCACTGCCGTGGCACAAAGAGTAGACAGTGGGGAGACACTCTGGGGCTGGTGGAGGAGGCAGGGATGTGGGTAAACCTAGGACTGAAGAGATGACTGGCATCGAAACATATGAGGGGTCAGGAAGGGGAAAACAACATTAGGCTGAATGGAAGAAAATGAAAGCCTGAATCAAGGCTGCGGAAATGAAACACAAGCCTCATTATAAGAGCATGGTGATTATTTGGCCAGGTGGCTTGAAAGAGTGGGTATCCAAATGACCCATAGGTTTTTAGCTTTGGTGCCTGGGGGCGAACAGTGAGACCATTAACTGAGAAGAGAAGGAATGAGTCTGGGAGGAGAAAAGGAGGAAAATCAAGTTTGCTTTGGGGCATCCAGTCTTGCATCCTTAACTAATCCCTGCTCTCCAGCACCAGGATCAGAGTTGAGCTCTTCTATAACTCATGTACTTAGGTACTTTAGTCTACTCAGTCATTGTCTAATGATAAACTAATTCTTACCAATTTTCCTCTGCCAGCCGACATTCATGTTTTGGAAAATTTTTGATAGAGAAGATTTTTGCAGAAGAGTAACTATTGTAGAGGACATCTCATCATGACCAGGTCATGTAGGAGCTACTAGGGGCTGGCCTGTCCTTGTGTTACTCTCAAATGACAGTGGCTGACTATACCATTGGCTCTGACCTTAAAGTATGTTTAAAACTATATAAGGTTGCGAATGTGTTAGGTTTGCAATTTTTTAAGTATATTCTGATCATAAATTTTATTATAGAAACATCTGACAGACAGCACAGACTTTTAGTGTATGGTAAAACTGGAATTCTCATAGGAATACACACTGTCCAAGTTTTCCTTCCAATTTTCAGCTTCTCAAGGCTTCTGACTGTACTGGGACCATATCTGGGATGATTTGCTCTGAAATAAATCCATGAAATTCACTAGTGTATTAAAGCCTATTAGAGAGCTCTCTTCTTTCTCCAGCTCTGTCTTTGAAAAAGCTGTGCATTTGTTTTATATAAATATGCTCTGTCTATTTCTGAGAAGGAACAAAGTCATAGCCAAGGACTAGCTTCAGATATATTTTCAGAGATAGTGGAAAAAATGACTTGAAATTCTTAACTTCTCTATTCAGTTGGAATGCCCAGACTCCTACTCTACGGGAGCAAAGTCTTATTCACAGCCTGATTCTTCTTTCAAAATAGGATGTATGTTCCGGGAATTTACAGTTACATTAAAGGGAAGAATACTGGAGAGAAAAGGAAGGAAAGATACGCCTCCTTTGGTACACAGGCAGACAACATATGCTCTGACACTTGACACATCCTGTTGAAACACTCCTGGCAGATTCCAAATGAACAAGGCAGAGAAAGTCAAGAATTAGCAAGCAGCTAGGAGACTCCATGGTGAATCATTATTCAAAGAGCAACTGTACTTGGCTATTAAAATAAATGACAAGATGCTTCAAAGAAGAGGAATTGTAGGTCTCACTTTTCAAATATTTTCAAATACCTCCTATGAGCTGGTGCAGTGATAAGTGTCTTGGATGATCTAAAGATAAATCTTATGCTGCTTTGCCATCAAAATAATAATAATATAAAATAGGATGGGATAAGTAATATAGAGATTTAAACAACATGCTCTGAGGAGCACCAAAAGATGGAGAGATTAACTTAGATTAATTCATGAATTCTAGTCATACAAGATGGTTCTGGGGGGCACCTTTACTATAATTCTGCAGCATTATTTGAAAAGAATCAAACATCTGGCCATTAGGACTGAAACTCCTTTGGTATTATGCTATGCCTATAGTTTTATTTTATTATTATGGTGCACGACTTAGTACTAAAGCATGTAAAAACCATGAGTCAGAAGCTTTGTAAAGAAAGAACTGTGTATTAATTTCTAGTTAAACTCTTGTTTTAAGATATGTAACAAATTTCAAATATTCTATTTCTATATTATGGGAAATTATTTGTTCCTTATGTCAGCATAGAAGATAACCCCCAGTTTAACATTCCTTCAAGATCTCATGCAAGCAAAATGGGTCACAGATTAAACTGTCACCCAGCAGCAAATTGTCTTTTGCAAGGCCTCTTTTGTTTGCTATTACATTCCTAATGACATTGGCCTTTGGGGTCAGGCAAGTACATGAAGCCAGTGTTCAAAATGACACAAAGATTCGTTATCTGGACCTAAAGAATAGTTCTAGGTCCAACTCATCATGCATTTATACAGCAGAAAATACTGTGGTTGATGTTGTGATGACCCAGATCCCTTCTGATTCCTTCTAAACACTTCTGAAAACCTGATCCCATGAAGTGCTTCCAGTGACCACAGTCTGTGTTGCTCTTTGGTGGACTTCCCTTTACCTGCAGGAGCATTCGAGGTCCAGCAGTGCCTGGGGGCTGCCATCTTCCTTACGGTCTGGTGACCAATGACTGTTGGGTGTGGGAGAATGACAGCCCAGCTCCCTCGCTCTGGTTGAGGCAAGTGTAACTTACACTGCAGAGGTGCTCTGCGGCATTGGCTGAGCTCTACCCGCTGGTCTTCAGGACTTTGGCCTGAGATCTCCCTGTTCCACCCCATTCCTGTCCTTCTTACCTTATTTCCTTACTATGGTCCCCTTGATAAATCTCTTGCACACAAATCCCCATCTCTGGATCTGCTTCTGGGAAACCTTACTTAGGACAGTATAGTTGCATTATTTAATAATATGGCTGACATTTGGCTACTTCCAAAAATAATTTGAAGGAGTGACTTAAACGATATTTTCTCCTAAGTTCATACACGTTACTCAGACAAGTAAACGATGCTACTCTACACAGTGAACTGCAAGTTTCTTCCTATTCATAAAACTTACCATGGGCTGTCTGAAGCATATCTTGATCAGTTTAGCAATGTGTTTTTTAAATAGAAAAGCTCAGAGAGTCTACTCTACATTACCTCTTGCAGATCTCGTACAAGCATATTTAATAGGGTTGTTTCTCATATCAAATCTTGGTGAATCTGAAGGGCTGGGGCACAAAGTGGGCTGTGACAGGGTGAGGCACTGTTGCACAGAAATTTTCCTCCACCAAAACATCTATTTTTATTATTTTTTGGCCCAGTCCCCAAATGACAATATTAAGAATCACTCTTGAGTTTGAAATTTAATAAAAACTTCAAAAAGCCTAAATAAAAAAAAGCTTGCTGCACACATCATATTCTTACAAAAATTTTGAAAATCCTTCCATATGACCAGAATAGAATCAGAACCATTTTCACCTGGAAAGAAATATCTCACACAGGAGCTAACCTAATTAATGTATTTCTCTGACCCACAGGCAAGCTTTGGGACGAAAACAGACCTGATTCTAGCCCTCTGTGGATGCCTGGAGGAACAGAGCCTTCTCACCGCCCCTCTCCAGCTCTGCAGAGATGCCAGCCACAGCCACACAGGCACCTGGAGTCGTGGGACAGAGAGAGCGATGAGACTGTGTGAAGGATAGCAGCCTTGGGCAACACGGTAGGCAGAGTCAACACAGTCCTCCTGACACGCTTCAAACCCAGAAATGCTGAATTAAATATAAAAACTCTTTTTCCTTTTTATATATAGTGACAAGCTCCAAAGAGAAAAGAAATTGACCCAGGTTCTAGAAAGATTCCAGAAGTGAGGAGAAAATCAAAATTAGAGCAGTGACTATGGGAACCAAGGCCACAGCAACTGGAGGGACTTGGCTCCGATAGTGGCCTAGTAAGAGAGGAACTGAGATGGCTGCCAAGTGCTGGGACTTGAAAGGGATATTCCTTCTGAGAAGGAAGGGGAGGAGAGTAGAGATGCTCTTCCTACCAGCCCAGGAAAGCGTCAAGGCAGCCTGAACTTGACCCCTCCCCAGGCTCTCCATGAGAGATCAAGGCCTGCAGGCTGCTTCATGTAGTGTATGAAGCACTAAGTCACCACTGTCTGCCTGGTGCCAGAATCCCAAGCTGACAAATTCTGTGAAAACTATTCCCAGAAAAAAGATGGGTAAGAATATAAAAGACTTGAAGAACACAATTAACAATCTGGATGTCACAGACATATATAAGACCTTGCCCCAAACCCTTACACCCACCTCTTCACAAGAACACTAAAAAGTCCTGTTTCTGTTTCATGGCTGATTGTGCTGAGACAAGATTGGCAATTTCTATCAGTAGAATCTCGCTGCTTTTATCCTACATGTCAATAGCTCATGTCATTTTTCATAATGAGCATTTGATAAGGGAAAGGTATTAGGACACTTAACACCTGAAGGGACAGTAAAATTATGGATGGAGTTGTCTCAAGGAGGAGAAAAATAGTGAAGAAAGGTATTGAGATTAACAGGTAGCACACACACAATGATGGTAAAAACACTCAGATATGTACAAGTATATGGTTTTCTCTTTCACTATATGTTGTAGTTTGGACCCCCCTCCCCCTCCATTGAAGTTTAATTCCCACTGTTAACTGCTGAGGGTGGGAAATCCTGTTATGGTAATTGAAAGGTGGGGTCATGAAGAGGTGATTAGACTGTAGGACCACGCTGTAGTGAGTGGATTAATAATGGTGGTCAGGGATGTGGTTCTGAGGGCTTTAAAAGAAGAGCACATGAGAGGTTAGTCTTTCTCTGCTCCACCACTTTCTGACATGTGAGACCCCTGGGTCACTGTCACCATCACCAAGACCCTCACCAGATGTGTTCCCTGGACTTTGGACTTCCCAGCCTCTGAAACTGTAAGCAATAAATTTCATTTTCTTTATAAATCGCCCAGTTTCAAGTATTTTGTTATAAGCAACAGAAGCGGACCAATACAGTTTCTCATTTTACTATCACAATAACCCATGAAAGCAGTAAGGTAGGAAGTATTCTCCCATTTTACAAAAACACAGTTTCAGAGAGACCAAGGGACTTGCCTTAAGAGTAACAGCTGCAACTAAAAGCAAGTCAAACCTTGCCAGGTCACTGGGTTTTATCTGCCCTTTGAGAGATGCCATATTTTTCAATATCTTAGAATATTTGGAGTGAGCCCAATTCTTTGGAAATGCTTTAGCTCCAATAAGAGCGGCTAAAAATCACTTCTCAAAAGATCTTCTACATACACATTGAATTATAAATGATCAGATGTGCTAATCCAGTAGCCTGACTATTAAGTTTGTTCTTGTGTACTAAATGAAGGCAAACTCCATCTTTTATAGCCATAGATACTAGTGGATGACTATACCTATAATTCCTGTCTTCTTCACTCACTTTTTTTTAAAGATTCATTGAGTACTTAAATCCAGTGGAGATCACTTCAAAATGAACTTAGAAGAGGCATTCCACTTAGAGTGTAAAAGGCAAACTCTAACATCCTTACTGGCCTCCTGTCTCCCATCTCTAAAAGTCATAATGGTTCCAGCTCCACAATGGTTCCAGAGTCAACTTTCCAAAACATAAACTTGACCATATCACTCTGCTTACAAACGTTCAGTGATTTTTTTTTGCCTGAAGTCCGACCTACTTCACCAGGAGCGCTTGTGATTTTCTGTGATCAGTTGTGTTAGTCCCCCAGCTTCTAAGTCTCATGCAGTGTGCTCAAACAATTCCACAATCCTTCTGGTCCACACAGTTTTTCTGTTTTCTGACCCATTTTCTTTTCTGTATGCTCTGCTTTTTATTTATTTATTTATTTGTTTGTTTGTTTGTTTGTTTATTTATTTATTTATTTTTGGTCTCAGAGCAAACACCTTTTTACCAAATTGTATATTTTATTTATGACTCATTCCATAGAGTAGTTCCTGTGGAAGACTTGCCTTGTCCTGGCCAGCCGATGTAGGAGCCTCTTTTTCATGCTGTTGATCATTCTCAACCCACATCTCTGTCATTGAACCATCCTGCTCTTTCATACTTATATTTGTGTGTTGTTATATATAAATATATTTATATTTATTCATATATATATATATATATATATATATATATATTGTTTTTTTCCTTATTAGAGTGGAGAGCCCTTGACACCAGATACTATGATGATTTATTCATGTTTGTGTTTCCAGCATCTAGCGAAAGGCCAGACACATAATATGGTCTTTTTTGTGACTGGTAAGGGGATCGCAACCCTTGGCTTGGTGTCCCGCGCACCGCACTCAGCCAGCCAGCGCACCGGCCATCCCTATATAGGACCGGAACCCGCAGCAGGAGCGCCGCTGCACTCCCAGCGCTGCACACTCCCGAGTGCGCCATGGGGTCGGCCCTAAATTATCTCCTTTAATACATATTTTCCTATTTTTCTTTCATCTTTGTTTACATTAAATTTTTGTTCTTTTTTCTACTATTTCCTCTTCAACCTTTCTTCTACCATCCAATTCTCTGCCAATTTTCTAAACTCTTGGCATAGAAACCTGAATAAAGTGACTGATTAAAGCAGGATCATTCATTTTGCTTTAGCCCCAGGCCCATAATATCAGTTGCGATAGAAAACTAAAAGAACCCACTTTGTTTCCTAAAAGGTTCCCAGGCGAATAAGCCCAATCGATTTTCTCTTCCAGAAGTCTCAGTGCAATAAAATTTGCAGAAGAAAATTGATTAGGTATTGTAGCATACTTTGCCCACTGAGTTCCCTGATCCTTCCTCTCTTCATCCTTATTAATCATGGAATAAAGGGGCTGACTGGAAACGTGAAAAAAGCTGTACTGTCAGCCTCAGTCACTTCGTGATGAAAGAAAACTACAAGGTGTGTTAAAGCATCATTTGGGGCTTCCTCTGATCCCCATTTTATATTTCTGGCAACTAAGGGTTTATGTCATACAGTTGTCACCAAGAAAAGAAAATTAGTATCAGTTTTTCTTTGCAACTTTAAGAATTCAATTAAAAGACTTTCTTTTGCCAAAATGATATACAATACACATGTCCTTGCTAGTTTAGTCAGAGTGACCAGTATCCTGACTACTTTTATATTTACCTTTACCTAAGAAACAGAATCAGAACTATTTCTTTACCATTATAACTGTCAGAAACCTTAAATGGAAAAATTCAAACACCTTTTATACAAAGAATTGATTACATATGTATGTCTATACACACATGTGTGTTTATGTATACACACACATGTATATTTATATATATATATACACAAAGTCAAATTATATGGCATAAATGGCTAATGGACAATGAGTCATTTTCAGCTGAAAAACCATCTGTGACAACTCACTAACTGGATTGGGTAGAATACAGCTCTAATGAGGTCAAAGATATGGTGAATCGCAAATGACCTGCTGCATTACACAGGGAATAGTATCTGTGGTCTTATTTGTACCACTAGCTGCAGCAAAACACATTAACAAAATGCACATTGATGACCACAGGGACTGATGCAATGTACCACCATTATTACGGAAAGTCATTTCAGGCAGCTCTTGTCTTCTTCCAGTCCAAGTCCCCCATAGTTCCATTATGTGATCTTAGAAATAATGTAGAATTATCTGATAGGGGAAGAAAACGCCAGAGCAATGTAGCAAAAGAACGTGGGCTTTGGAGACAGACGTGTGTCCAGTCTCAGCTATGCTGCAGCTGGGGCAGAGAATGTGGGCATGGTACTTAAACTCCACGATCTGTTTGCTCACCCGCAAAGCAAGTGTCATAATTCCAATCTCAGTGTTTTTGAGAATGCTTATTTTAAATTAAATGCAATTGGATATGTAAAGCACTTAGCACAGACGTACTACATAATAAAATTCTCAGCAAGTGTTTTCTCTTCCTAACTAATGGAAAGCAGAAATAATAACATAATTAAATGTGCTAAAGTATTACCTTTTTTTTTTTTTTTTGGCAGCTGGCCAATATGGGGATCTGAACCCTTGACCTTGGTGTTACAAGGCTGTGCTCTAACCAACGGAGCTAACCGGCCAGCCCCCAAACAGGGCTTTGGGGCCCCGCCCTGGGGCCCAGGGCTAGAGCCTAGGACTGGACCCCTGCTCACATCCACGCACACCACAAGTGCCAAGAAGCATGCCAAAAACATCACCTCCATGTAGGTGGCCCACCACAGCCACCACAGTAACCATAGCTGCTGCAAAAATGGCTAGATGTCACAACCACCATGTAGATGGTCCATCAGCCACTGGAGTGCACTGACACAAGGAAAGTCACCAGCAGAGACCAAAAAAAAGAAGAGGATGTCTCTCTCCATAAAGCCCATTCCAGAGTGACAGAAGAAGCAGCTGCTCTATGATAATATTGGGGGACCTGAACACACCTCTCAGCATTGGACAGATCATCTAGGCAACAAGTCAACAGAGTACCATTACTTGTGTAAAAGTTTTCTTTTTGTAGTAAAGGACACTTAACATAAGATCCATCTTCTCAACACATTTGTAAGTATACAACTCCTATTGCTCACTGTAGACTTTTTGTTGTACACTAGATTGCTGGAACTTACTTATCTTGAATAACTATAACTTCACACCCATTGAACAACTCCCTTCATCCCCTGGAACCCACCATTCCATTTTCTACTTCTGCATCTTTAGTTTTTCAGATGCCTCATGTAAGAGGAATCACATAGTATTTGCTAACATTATCTACCTTCTGTCATCCTCTGGTTAAAAGGAAAACGTCCCTTGTGAGGAATAACGTATCAAATGTTCACCAATCAGGAACAACTTAGTTTTCACACAGTCACAAACTGGAAAGACTAAATGCTGCATCCCCCAGGGTCCCCATTTGACAGAGAGCAGAAAAGAGGACTAACACAGATGCATGATTTTCACAAGTTCCTAAAATTGGTTTTTGGAAGAAACAGGACAGAAATATAGAAATTCTCACCCCTAGTCCCATGTTGAGACCACAGCGTTAAGATGTTGGGTCAATGGAAACCTAAAAGTTTTACCTGGAACAACTCAAAGTATATGCCCTACTCAGGGTGGCTCTGCTTTGAGGGGAATGGAGCTTGTGCACATTTGGCCTCACAAGCAGCCTTCCTTGTCCCTTGTTCAATTTTCAGAGCCAATGTCACAGTTGCGGTTGGACTCCAGAAGGGCGGAGAGAGTAGGGGCCCCTCATCTCCCTCCGGAGCTCCCCACCAACTGTGACATATTCCTCTTTGCCCCGTGCCCAAGGCAGAGCTTTAACAGAAAAATGTAGGAGGCCAATTTGATTATAAACAATCTCTGAAGCATTAAGAGGACAAGATTGTTTTAAGAACTGCATTTAAAATAATGCGGGTGTTAAGTAGATATGCTTTTTACCTTTGGTTCCTTAAAGAAAAATAGCATTAATTCCTTCAAGTAAATGTTTCGATCTTAATGGTTTCTTTGGCTTAGATTTTAGTGCAATTTCTATATATCTTTATGCGAAAATCATGTTAAACAATGGGTTAAAAGGTTCAAAATTATTCTTTTTTTTTTTAAACCACGGAAAGGATAATGATTTTTTAAGATCGGAATATTTTGCATTAGGGTCACCTCTAGATGGTGCGAGTGCCCTCTCTCCTTGCTGGAGCAGAAAGTTTTACAAGTGACAAATCTGCAGGGATTACAACTCAACACTGTGTTTTTCTGCTCCTTATCTGCTGATCTGAGTAGAGGGAAGATAAGATAGAGGAGTAATTCCTTTGACTTAATTAGACCTGTTTCTGAGAGTCTGGGGTAAACGTGTTGCCTGTGTTTGTGATACAAGGAGGAAGCGGTTGCTGGAAAAGCACTTAGTCATTCCTTCCAGTCATCTGATTATGTTTGCTTCTGACATTTAACCTTTTCAACAGCTTACAACACTGGCATCTGGTTTGACAGTTTTCTGTTTATTCCACCTTTCTCCTTGCAATACTGCTTGGAAGTTGTGTTATCCTTAAAAGGCAAGCAAGATTATATACAAGGATACTTCAAAATGTTTGTAGGGAAAACTAGAATTAAAAGATAATATGAATCTTTCCATGAACTCCTTGAAGACCCCTCATACTTCTCAATTTTAGCTCCTGAATATAATGTGGGGAGTAGAAATTACCTTCAGCATATTTATCCAGAAGTGTTAGAAATTCATTTAGTGTTCTGATTTATATATATTAAATATATATATACATATATATATATACATACATACACACACACACACTATATATATATATATATAGTGTG